>NC_082345.1:56369681-57005015 GCF_027477595.1 Haemorhous mexicanus | reverse complement strand
CACTCAGTGAGAGGAGTGGGATGCTTGATTCCACTGAGACCCAAATATCTCATGTGGAGTGCAGACAACCTGAGAAGTTTTATGGTTGCTTTGCTCTCACTTATCACAATGAGCCTTATGAGTCTTCTATAGAGGCACTTGGAGATAATTTTGCAAGACTTCACATTCCATCAACATGGAAAAAGCCAAATAAAATACGTCTGTCTCAGGTAGTAGTCTTAAATTAGAGGAGTCATAAGAGACTCTAAGAAGCAGTGTGAATTGAGTTCTTCATTCAAGTGAAACAGCTACAGGGTGACCTGATTCACAACAGATCCTGGTTTCTTACGGCAGAGGAATATGTAATTATAAAAAAAGCCTGGAAGTAGCAAGGATTAAATAACGTCGCCAGGGCAGCTTGTTTCTAAAGGGCTTATTACAGGCATTAACCGCAAACCTGTGATTTTTCTTTTTTCACATGAATTGATGTCATAATGAGGTTTAAATGGAGACTCAGTGTCTACTTTGCCTCCCAAAGGAGAGGGGTTCCCCCTCTAGCCTGGGCACAGTGCCTCCTTCTGCTGTGCTACTTAATGCAAATGCAAACAAAAAGGAGAGTCAAACCCTGAGAGCTGAATTCATTTCCAACTGGCTGTCATAGGTTTTCACTTTGGTCTCCTCATGGTTCACAAGGGTCCCTTTCAAGTCTGGTTTATACAGAAGATGCTTATATGATAAAAGGGTAAAACCCAAAGCAGAAATACGGTACTGATTTTGAGGTGGAAACAAACCTGCTTTTAGAAGCAATCCATGTGAAACATTGATTGTAGAAGTCTTTAACACTTCAGCTATTGGAGCAGCTGAGAATAAAACAGGAAATCTCAAATGAACAGCTATTTTTTCTACCAGCCCTGAAAAGTAATGTTTTAGTATAAATCTACCCTTTCCAACACATATTGCATCCCCTCAGGGCTAGCTCCTGTGTAGGCAGATTAAGTGGTTGCCTATGGCAGCAAAATGTTAGGCATGGCAAAACGCTTAGAGACTGCTTATTGTGTGACTGTAAGCTGGGTGAAACAGACATTTTCCAGTGTTTTGAGGGCTACAAAAACCCTTCTGACACCACCAGTTTCCCCAGTTCTTCCATATAAAAGTCAGCAATAAAATGGCCAGTTTCACATAAATGAAACCAGTTTGGGAAATTACAAACTCAGTGGCAGAGAACAGCAAAAACCCGTACCTTTAAATAAATAGATAAGAAAAATATAGAGAAACCTGATGCTGTAGCATACTAATTAGTGTGTTTTGTACTCTAACCTTCAACAGAGTCAGAACTATGTCATTTGTGAGTCAATATATTGAGAGCTACAGGGTCATCACCTTGAACTTTTAGCCATGGAATATTCAAGCAGCTAGCTGCTGGGTATTTGAGAAGGCACTTGCCAGTCCCAAAGTGGAATGAACAAAAATACACATATGTTTATGCATGCTTAGAATCTGACCACAGAGACTTTTACTCACTACACTTCCTTTAAAAGAAAATTGAGTCCCTATAAATGAAACACGTTAAAATATTATCTTAGCAGAGCAAATGTTTAACACAGAGAAAGAACAGCCAGAGATGAGAATGCAGCAACAGGGCAGGAGATGATATGTTGTTTCCAGTGCTAAATCTGTTTCTCAGAATACACTCCACCACTGCTCTTTCTTCTTGATTTATACCTTCCTTCAGAGCCAGGTCTGTGTGGTTGTGTTGAATCAGACTAAAGCATGACCCTTCAGCAATGCACCGTACTCCCCACTCCTTACACAAGACATTATGCTGCACTAGTACATACTACCTATGTGGGCCATGACTTTCATTCAGTAATTAGGACAGTGGCTGCATCAAGCAGAACAAGTTACCAAAAGGGTACTTCAGCTATGCCATTTAAGACATGTGGGACATTTTTGCTTGACAAATATAAATGCAAGGTGTAATTGACTGCCACAAATCAGATATGCAGGTAGTATCATTGCTGAGACTAGAGTTCCTGTCAGTGTGTTCATGCTAATTCTCTGGGAATAGCTGACTTGCCATGGCACAGATACTCATGGCAGCACAGGGCTCCATGCAGGGCCACTGCCTGAGTACTCACTCCAGCTGCATAATGCAGCCTTTTTCACTGCACCAGGAGATTACCCTGGCCACACAGCTACACTGAGCTGATGATTCCAACACACACTGCAGGGGCTAAACTAAAGAAATGCGCCCTGTCTAGAAGCCATCCACACCTCTAGGAGGCAGAGAGTTCCTAAGAACCTTTCTTTCTGGCTAAAGTAGTTAAATGCCCTCTGACTTTATAGGGGTCTGGAGGCTGTAAGAAGTCACTGATGTAATGAGCCATAGGCAGGGCTGCCCTTCTTAGTCTAGGAGATGTCCCTAGGACAGGAATAGGGCTGCTATAAGAGAAGATGGGAGGGAAATTCTAAACACCACCTGCAACAGACCATCTCCTTGGAAAGTATCATGTGCTGGCTTCTTTCAAATGAATAGCCAGGCCTCTTGAATTAGTGACTTAAATGACACAGACTGATGGCAACCAAATTGAGGGGTAGATTGGTACTGAAGGCATACCTGTGTATAAGGAGCAAGGAATCAGAATAAAGAGCTTGGAACATGAAAAGGATAGAAAGGCAGAATGGCATTTGTGGGCTGGCTTTCTTCTTCCTTCAATACATTACGCTTTTATATTCTACCATTTTCCATAAGAAGTCACAAATTCTTATTTCAGATTTCTTTTCTCACTCTACTAGCGGCAGAAATCTAAAACAAGTAAAGGTTGAAAAGGGTTAAATAATACCTACCAATATAAGATGTACTTCAGCTAAAATTAAATATTTCAGATCCTCTGAATTTATTATTGTAGATATTTGCCAAAAGAATCTGGCAATTTGTTTCAACTCACTGTGGAAATACATTTTTGTTGCTGGTTATGGACCAGTATAAATTAATGGACTTAAATATTCTCTGATTCTGAGGAGTCCCAGACAGCACTTTGGAGCTATACACACTGCTGTGAATGCACCTCTTTGGAAGCAAACAGAACCTTTACTGAATGTCATTAGCCTTCTATCCATAAAAATTATCCACCACAGATAGAAATTGCAGGTGTAAAAAGCATTGGGTGAATAGCTTTTTGACCCAAATTTTATGCATTAAGTTCAAATTCACAAAATTTATTTGTATTTAATTTATCTCACCCTCCTCTCAGGATCCAGATCACATATGTAGGGCACTTAATTTCTCTCCTTTCTTTGAATCTGAACTCCCCCCAGGAACAGTTCCTTTGCACTAATTATGCATCTCCAGGGTACACAATTCAAACAAGAGCTACCTTGTACTAACAGGGTTGATTTGCTTGTGCTCACGAAAGCAAGGAGAGTGCTTTTCAGGACAGGAGCAGGGCAGGCAGGTGGGGGATGCTCTAGGTTTTTAATTATTCTTTTAATAACGTTCTGGAGTTGCTGAATGGCTGCAGATTTTTCTCTTCCATTGC
Organism: Haemorhous mexicanus; assembly: GCF_027477595.1. Classification (NCBI taxonomy): domain Eukaryota; kingdom Metazoa; phylum Chordata; class Aves; order Passeriformes; family Fringillidae; genus Haemorhous; species Haemorhous mexicanus. The sequence goes on along the minus strand of NC_082345.1, from coordinate 57,001,497 downwards.
AATAATCCTAAAATGTCATTCATTTATGAAAGCTGAAGTTTCATTTCACACATAAATTCTATGAAAGGGCCATCTTGAAGGATACTGTATTATTTATGGTTGAAAAATATCACTTTTCTCTGGTTTTCCTCTACATTTTTTTTCCTCACTCACAGCATGCTGTGATTTTTAGGACTCAGTTCTTACTTTCTACTCATGCATAAACATTTGCAGAACTATGGCCTTCAGTAAAGGTTCAGTCTGTTCATAAGCCAGTAGATATAAAGTGGCTACTGTCAAGAACATGATTTCAAAACCTTCTCAAATTCTAGATTAAGGACTGTATTTTATGATTTCTCTAAAGCATCTTTCAGAAATGCATTGGAGTACTTTAAAGTAATTCTTGCTAAAGGATATTTTTTGCATTTGTAAAAATTCATTGCCTCTATACAGCATCCCATCACTCTGCTGTTGTTTTAAACAGTCATTAGATCACTTCAGAGATGGATGAAAATATTACTTCTCCTGAATTCAAGTAGGAACCTTAAAAAGTATGTTGTTTTTCTGCCACTTTTTATTTACCAAATCCCTGTATTTCTCCCTTTAATCTTCACTGCTAAAAACTTACAGATTTATGTTCTTAGACTGGATGATAATATCTTCTCCATAATAATATTTTGGGGATTTTTCTGAACCAAATACACTATTCCTTTATTTGCACAAAGGTCTCTACTTCCATTCATAGAGGGGTTATTTTGGGAGCCTAATGAAAAAGCAGAGTTGCTGGTGAGAGTGGCCAAGGACAGGCAGAGTTGGAATGAATGTACATGGACCTGGATGGTCAGAGATGAGCCCTGAGGAAGCCTGTGGCAACTCAGCAGTATATTTATCAGTAAAATCACAAGCAGCAGTCGAGCACAAATTATCTGCCAGATGAGAGAAATATGAATAAACTTCAGCAGCCAATTGTACCTGTGTTGGCTTTCTGCTTCCATCTTCCATCCACCTCTTCAATCACACACATACTGCTTCAGCTAAGGTACGAAGTACAGTCCTGGTGTGGATATCATTATCAGGCTTAATTTGACTATCAGTTCCCTCTGCTCCCCTTCAATGGGTTAAAAACATACTTCAGCACTGTTGCACAGATATCATAAGAATAACACTCTAAGATAATCTGTCAGAATCTCTTCCAGAGATCTAACTGCTCGATTCCTGGCAAGTAATTACATTTGCAAGTGCATCAAGAAGTAAAGAGTGTCATCGATGGTTAGACATAAACCACCCACCTTCAGGACCTTCCATCATAAGCACACTACTACCTAAAAGGCAAGATCAGTAGAGGTAGGGTCATCAAGCAGTGAACAACTACAGCAAAGCACTTGTTTGATCATTACAATGGCCATCATTACAACAGAGAACTACTTGTTGTAAAATAAGGACTGGGAAATGGCAGAACATACGATGATCATCCCATAAACTAAGGAAATACCCGACTAATTGATGGGTGTGACTGTTTAGTGCATGTGACACACAAGTACCATGGACCAAGAACCTTACAAGAGATAAATATTGCTTCCTAATTCACAGCATAGATGTCAGCATTCCTACCTCAGATCTCTGCTAGTAGAAGGGGAGTACATCAGGAGCTGTCATCTTCCAAAATGAAAAAGTATGTCTTCTTCTCAAAACTGAATTGAGCATCATGGATGTTCTGCTGAATTGCCAAGTGCACTAAGCAAAGACCTTCCTGAAATTACCTTTTCACCTCAGCATTTCCCATTCACTGGTGCTCTTCTCACATTTTCAGAATGACACTTTACACAGGCATTGCTTTTCTCATGGCTGCAGGTGTCCCATGGAGTCAGAAATACATGCTTTTCAGCCTTAATTGTGTTTCCTCACAAGCAGAGGAACAAAAGCCTAGCAGGACATCTGGTTCTTCTCTTGTTCTTTCTCCCAGCTTTTATCGTCTGTCACTGTATGCTTCCCCTGAAAAGGAGGCAATGCTTCTCCCAGCAGAGCCTGTTCAAACACAATTTCATCACCTGATCCTTCTGGAAACAGGGACTTTCACAGGCCTTGCCAACCATGAACTCACGTGGCATAATACTGAGTCCTGGAATGAAAGATGTGGGGAGCTGTCAGCCTGGGTGTGCTGTGGACGGCAGTGTAAGGCAGATGCAAAGGCATCCTCCTCATGTTGATCTTCCAGGGAGCACTTCCAAAGATGGGACTGACTATGGACATGGAAGGTCTGCCCTAGAGGTGCATGAAGGCACGGAATTGTGGGGCCCCAGCACCCTGATCACAGGGGCCTCCTCACCACTGGCTGCCCAGGAGCTGGAGACATCTGCTGGGTCCAATGCACGTGTACAGCCTCCCAATGACACAGCAACCGAGTGAGCTAGGAACTAATCTGGTATCCTGGGCAGCCATGGTATCAGCCAGCATAAACACCACATCAGGCTCTCTGGCTGATTCAACAGAAATACATCGCTGTACAAACATGTGCTCACACCTCACCTAAGCTCCTGGTCATGAATGTCCAGTTTAGACTTAACAATGATGGGGCCAAGACTTCAGTCATTCTCTACAGATTGCCAGGTGCAGGTGTGGTGAGTTTATTTCCTTTTTCTTTTTTCCCCCATAAACCCAACATGACAGGACTCATCCAAGTACATTTCCAAGGGCATCTGTATAGATATGTTTTCTGAACACAGTAATACAAAGTACTGTACAGTAGGTTACTTGAAACACACTGAAATCAGCATGGCATGGCTTTTAACACATCAAAAAGAAAAAAAAGTGGAGTAAAATAAGCATATAGAAAACATAAGTGGACTCTTCAGATCCTAGTTTACTGAAACCCTTGAAGCTAATCTCCAGTGTCTGCATCCTAACACTGTTTATAGTACTTAAAGTTTCTTAGATTCTTCTCTGATTATTCAAGGACTAATCAAAATTCTGTGTTCACTCTGGCAGATTTTGCATTTTCCTCTGATGACTAATGACATCCCAAACAAGTCTGAGTACAGGCATTTTTCTGTGACTTTTTTCCTCCTTTAAGATGGATTATGCTGTCATCAGCAGGTGTGAGGAAAACACAGAAGCGCAAGTACTGAGTATAACAAGTAAGCAAGAACTGCATTTAAATTAATTTGAAATTCAAAGATAGTGACTCATGCCTAAGCAGGATTTTATAGTGCTGGAGTATCTTAGTCCCTCACCAGGAAAGGGTAATTGATGCCCAGACTTGGGTTTGTCTCTCTGGGCCTAATACATGCCAATACATTTTTCTCATTCTTTGAGAACTATTCACATCTGTTACATGAATATATATATAGATATATTCCTTCTATCTAGCTAAATATAAAGTTCTTTTGTGTATGAACATATGTTTATAACATATATGTGTAAAACAACATCAGAATTGTATTATACTAGTCCCAATCCTAGAGTTACAGAGCAAAAAGCATCTGTGCTTTAATAATGCTTCCTGTTAGCATCTCCCTTGTCTGTTTTCATAGCTCACGCTGGGTCCCATCTGCACTAAGACAATGCAGCATAAACATCCTCCAAAAGACCCTGCTACACGTGAGCTACAGTCGCTGTTCTCTCAGATGATGCTCCTTTCATCATGATTTATACTCATTCTACCTCTTACCTGTCACATTTGACTTTGATCCACTGATTTTTAATTAATTTAGGGAAGGCAAATTATGTGTGACCTGCTTTCTAAGCAGATGGTGTTTCACCTAACCAGAAGTGCCTGAGCCCCATCATCCTATGTTTAGCATTGGTGTCTTTGATGAATCAGTTCCATGCTTCTCACCCTGCCAGGGGTGTTCTGACCATGGGGCTCCTCTGTCACATGTGGCAGAGCAGGTGAAAGGATGAAGTCAGGGGGAGTCATTAACTGGTCATTAGCTAATGATACTAAATTCATTCACTAAGACAGAGACAGCCTTCACTTACTTGTATTAGGTGTGCCTAATTCACCAAGGTAGCCAAGAGGATTATGTAAATTGAAAGTTGATTTACCTTGGAGAGGGATCTCCCCTGCTGCCCCCTGGGCAGGAGCCAGGGACAAGCCTTGGATGGGCAGGCAGGTGGGAGGTAGCAAGGCACAAAGGCGGGTAAGCACACAGGCAGGAAGGTGGACAGGCAGGTGGGCATGAAGGTGGGCAGGTGGGTATGTAGGTGGGCAATCAGGTGGGCAGGCAGGCAGGTAGGTGGGGAAACAGGAGGGTAGGCAGCAGCAGGGGCCCAGGGCAGAGCCTGGGAGCATGAAAGGCCCTCACTGACTCACAGTTCTTGCCTGGCTACCAGCCAGCTCATCCAGCAGCCTTTAGTGTTTTCCCAACACGCCTCTCTTCCTTATCCACACTGGGTGGCAGAGCCAGGGCTCTCCCCGAGAAAATCCCACTGTCCTCGAGGGGCCACTCTCGGCCAGGTGTGTCCTGTCTGCTGCCAACATGTCCCTGGAGCTCAGTGCAACCCCACTTCTCCCCATCCCTCCCCATGCCCTCCAACCCAGGTCACATCCTCAGACTGACACACTGAGCTGATGATGGCATGCAACAGCCTGATGACAGGATTGTTTTCAATCATAGCGAGAGTAGCGCCCACAAAGAGATGTATACCTTTGACACTGTGCAACGTCCACAGTTTCACAAGTATTTCTACACAAATAAGAGTTCCAGGATACTCTGAAGCAGATTTACATCGATGCCCTTTACCAGTGCTCTGCAACTAGATAAAGGTTTGAAAGTAACTCTTCACTGCCAAAGTGATACAGGGGAAAATGAAAGTCAGGGGCTCTTACATTTTGTTTTTTAATCAAAGCCTTGCAATTCATCATTTGAAGTATTCTTATAACTATCCAAATATATTCCAGGTGCTTTACACCACAAATGTTGATCATTATGTAAGTGCTACAAAGTTTATAATAATTATGCCTGCAGTTCCATCACCTGGGATGTGAAAAGTATGCCTGTGAGGGTCAAACACAAAGAATGCAAGCACATCACAAAAAGTCACATTCCAGGAGAAATCAGAAGCTTTATGTAAACTCTTTGAAGTGATAAAAAATGTTTAGACTTTCATACTGCAAAAGGAACAAATAAATGCAATATCATTAGAGTCACAAATAATTTTTTATGTTCTTTTTCTGTTTATGCTATAAACCCTGAGTATTTAAGGACTGCAAGCCAAATATGTAATAATTCTTAGAAACAGTAGGAAAAATTAAAATAGTGAGGAAATAAGGTTTCATAAAATACAAAGAAAATTCAGAGAGGATTTACACAAAGGAGCTGGTGTGTTTTCTCCTCCAGCCCTTGTACATTGTACACATTGCGGTCAGATTCCCCAATTTAATAAGTTTCACCATTCCTAGTATTTCTTTTTATGCCTTGAATTTGCAACCAAGAAATCACACAAGAATTGCATTTTCTAAAGAAAAAATTATTTTTCTGTCCTTTAAGATGACTAAAATTTCCTAAAAGAATGAACAACAAATGAAAAGAAACAAGAACTGTGTAAATTTTAAACAATTTGCATTTTGTGCAGATGCACTCCAGTACTGACTGCTGTGCAAACCCATGCTGTTATATTTGTCACTTCAGCCCACGGTTAACTCAGCCAAGGGGCACAGTACAAGAAAGTGTAAATTATATTGATGTGGGTTCTTTTACAAAGTCTGTCAGACTGACTTGCACCTAATTACCAATGTGTGGCTCACACCATTTCCTAGCACCTCTTTTCTTGTGTTGCAGTTTCCCAAGCAGAATTCCTTCCCAAGCTGGAATGAGATAAAAGAAGGAAAGGATACTCTGTGGAATGTATCCATACAAAAGACAACACAAAAACGGGGTCTCAGTTCATTAACATTTTGTATTGCTAAATTTTCCATTTATTCTCCTTTGATTGTGGTGAGTAATGAATCAAGAGCAAAATAATATTATCAGAATCACATTTCCATTCTTATCTGATGCTACTCTGAATTTAGAAGCGTCCTGTAGAGCATGGGCTCTTTTTAACTTTTGCTGAGATCAGTGTGTGTCCAAGAATCTATTTACATTTTTCCATTCACTTCAGAGATATAATCCTAAAGAAACTGCATAGGTCAAGACTTTTCAAGGGAGCTGGTCATATTTGCAGACATTTCCTTTTTATATTTAGGCTCTCAATTTATAATTTCTAAAACCTACTGGAATTTCACTGCTTGGGGGTTTGTTTCCAAATTTAACAATGAATGATACACAATAAACTGATCACAATGCTGATGGGTTCATGATATGCCTGTAAGTGAAATTTGAGTTTAAATCAAAGCTTAGATTAAATAAATAAATTTTATATTCCAGAGTCTTGAAGCAAACTTTGTATGCAATCTTTAATGAATATTTATCTCTGAAACAGGGAAAAATTATATTTTTAATACAATGCTTTCATGAGGAATCTTGGAAATGCTGTTTTGCTAATCCTTAATTTCTATGTATGTCATTGCAGATTTTCTGAATACATTTCTTACATCTGAAATGTTTGCTTAAAAATTTACTTATTTTTATCATAAAGGTGACTTCAATAATGCTGAGCAGGGAAATAGCTTTATATGATAGCTGTCATATGCACATTTAATTACTTCACCTCCACTGCATCTACTAACCAAACTATACACTTCAGCCTCCTTAGGGCATACCCTGTTATTTTCTTCTCATGTTTCTCATCTCTTTCAGATCTCTTTAGACTTATTTTTCTCTTTTCTAATGTTTACAGCACCATCCAATTTAGGATTACCTGTGATTTTTCTCAAAGTGCTTTTTACCCCTTTTCCAGAATGCAAATTAAAACATCCAATACAATCAGGTCTTACACATGCATTCACACTGACACATAAGCACTTATTTCCAGAAAATCATTAGCTTTATACTGCAATGCACTGCTGCTTACCATTGGTTTGGAAAGGGGAAGTCTGTGCTGTTTTGGTTTGGAGTTTTTTTAATACCTTTGAATTAAGCTATTCATTCTGGGAAACAGCAAGGAACTCAAAAAAGACCATTTTAAATTATTAAAAGCTACATTTTCAAAGGTTGTGTAAAACAAAGAATTAACTGTCATGTAAACAATGCTTTTTGACACCTTGTTCATGGAATTTGTTATCCAACTATTGCTAGAATGAAATGGGGAGAAAATCAGGTGAAATTTTATTGGGAATCAGCACTTTTCTTGGTCACATTCAGCAGTAATTCTTACGCAACTGGTCACCAGTAAATGATTACCTCTGTAATCAGATCTCTGGTGCTGTAATTAGCAGCTATTTACAGAGGTCAAAATACTTCAAATAAACAAACTAAGTATCTAGGTTCTTTCTAAGTAAAACATAAAAGAAAAAAATACAGGAAAAAATACAGATGTAGCCATAAAAATATATGAAAAGTCAAAATAGCCATTTTAGAAGGCAGTGCAAGTAATATTAATTTCTAAGCTATCTGAAATACACATTTTTGTTAAGAGCCTGCTGATTCCTAGAAAAGACAGTTGGCATTTTTTATTATAACTACTTCATTTATTGACTTAATCCTGCAAAAAGTCTTTCCAAAACAAATACACCAAATTAATAATTACGCAAACTCCTGCAACTCTCTCAAAACAGGATTCATGGTAGCTCAGCATTGTGTGTATGCATTTTTTTTTCCAAGCAATTAAATTGTATCCTTTAAGGTCATTAAGGCTCAGGGTCAGATCAGGCTCTTTATTCTTTTAAACAGATGTTTGGGGGATCCTGGCTGCCCTTTTTTTTTTATCACCTTCTGCTAATTACTATCTGCCTATTCTCTCCACTCCCTGGCTTTCAAGCAGCCGGTGGGCCCCTGAATACCATCTGCTCAAAATTCTGGTCCCTGCCCTCTATTAGACCTCAATAGACCTTAGTCTTTTTTCTTTTCCATTATGGAGATCATGCATGCATTAGGTGGGTCATGTTCCTTTTGCTATACACAGTGGCACGTGCCAATGCCCTTGAGGAATCAGCTGCAGGGATAAATTTACATTTGGCTTGCTTCCCCCAAAACAACATTAAGCTTTTGTTCTCCCACTCAAAATTTCATACAATTACAGAGTTATAACTGCCTACTTTAGATTATAATGAAATTTTACAATATCTTTTTAAAGCAACAGAGCTTAATTAAATGCAGAAAGATAAAAAGAAAAAGCTGCAAAATTTAGAATTATTAACTACCTACTTCTAATCCCTGAATTTAGACAGGGAATTTTCTCAGCTTCCTCTGAAATAAAACTAGAACAGTCTTCCTATCTTAGACACAAGCTCCTCCTCTCTATAACTTAATTTCTGTATTCCTTTAATCTAAGAAACAGGGCATATCAATTTGAAATTATAAGGAATTTAGTCATATTAAAAGGCATCTATCCAGGACAGACTGCAGCATCTAAAGGTGGTAGAAAGGATTCGTCCTATAATAAATGGAGTTCCCTTCTCATTTTGGTTGGCACTGAAGGCATATAAATTATTTTGTCTTAGCCATATACTACAGCCTACAGAAAGAGATTTAAGGAGATTTGAAAACCCAGAGCAGAGGCTGTTGCTTCCTGTACTGCTATTATGATTAAACCCTGGAGACCATTTTAAGACTGTGTTAAAATTTGCACATCTTTTGTGTAACATATGAGTCTTTGGAGCACCCAGTGGGTCACAGTTGGTTGACTGTCTTGCTTGAACAGTTATAGAAAAGCATTCTCTCTCACAGAAGAGATCAAGCTGTAAGCCTATGGATCAGCCTTCCAAAGCCAGTGGCAGTCTCACTTGTCAGGGTTCTAAAATCTTCTGTGGCAGTCTTACACTCTAACATATTATGCAGGATTTATCTAACATTTAGGTATAAATTATTCTAGTTACAACTATATTACCTCTACCAGCATAGATTAATATTATTATCTGTACCAAAATGGATTGCTTTTATTTACAGAATATTGATAATTTTTGACTGGCAGAAGTCACAGCCACTCAAAGCTGATGCTGTTGGAATAAACAAGGCTGTAACTTTCATAAACATAATCTGAACATGTCGTAGTATATTTTATTCTATTTCCTGCTCCACTTGTGCTAGTCCACTTCTACCAGACTGATTTCCATGATCCAAAAAACCCCCCTTAAGCAAAAATTCCATCTACTGGAAAAATACTTCTTTCCCTTTTCCAGTCTATGAATTTCCTCCAAAATATAGACACATTTTCTAATGTATTACACTGAAGATCTTGTTCTGAGCAAATGCCATTTTCAAACTTGTGACATGTTAGTGATGATAAAGTGTAAACACTTTCCTCTGAGCTACAAATGGTTTGAAGTAAGAACCCATTCCAAGCCTACAAATGTCATTTAAAGGATCCATATTTACTTCAGCAGGCTTTCTATCAGCTCCTGGTAAGCTGCCTCCACAAAGAGAGGTACAAAATACCCTGGATATATTGTATGTCAACTGCTTTGATTGTGACATGTTCAGAGTTTATGGTCTCAGGAGTCATGATGCTTAAAAGAGAAGGTTCAGGCAGAGTTTAATTGTTTGCCCTGTCTCACTGTGATTTTTCTGGCATGACACCAACAGGAACACCACAGGCATACAGGTTTACTAGTTTTCTTTGTTTCAATTACAAAAAATTGCCTTGGTTCCAACTACAAGTAACAAAACTAATGCCACAACTTCTCCCCATCTTGGGCAAAAAGTTTCATGGTGTTTTCTTCTTCATCTACTCTTCCTACTTTGAATACCAATAACAATCATCAGAAAATAAGGTGATCAGAAAGAATAACTTTAAACCTTTTGGAAAAGTGATAAAAACACAAGAAAAGGATTCCCAAATTCATAAAGAAGTGTCATTTCATGTAATTTTGAAAACAACTATTTTTATTCTCAGAAAATGTTTTTTATGTTTTTGTGTTTCAAATTAATTATTTTAAATACCAGAAGACATTTTAGGGATTTTTAAATCTCCCATGGCAATGAAAATAATTTTCCTTATTTTAGAAGTGACTTGGCATTTCAACAAGAAAGTTTCTTTAGCAGTATTGTCAAAGTCTTTAAATGAGATGAACTTCAAAGATAGGATCCAACTCATTTAACATAGACACTGAATTTGCCCTAAAGTTTTCGGTATGTAATGAACCAGATCTTTTGAAAGGTTTGCTTTGATTCTCTCTGTAGAGAATGCAGAAATCTTAGCACCACTGAAGCTCTTCAGCAAGAAGGTCCTGACCCCATCCTAGGACCACATATTAAAAATCTCTTGGTTCAATGAACATAAGATCAAAGAAGGATACAAAATTATGAACTACAGTTAGAATCAACACTTAAACTCAGCACTATCTTAAGGTGCCCTCACATGGCTTTCTTGTAGTTGAAAGCTGAGGAACTGGAAGGTTTTGTTTCTGTCTGCCTTTTGTAGGTACTAAGAGGCTACATAATTTTATTTATATGTCAAAGACAAAAAGTTTTAAGAAAATATTAGTAAAAAGAGCCTATGAATCTGGATATGTAATCTCCTACTCCAATCACTATTAAACCTGCCAGTCTGTGAGAGTTCAAACGAAAGTTAACAAATGCTGACTCAGCTCTAGCTTCACTCAACGTTCACCTTTAATATTTATGAAGAAAATTGAGAATATATTGCTTCAGAAATGTTTGTGTACCATACAAATGGAATGAAAGAGCTACGACACTCTCCTTGGGAATTAGATCTTTTATATAAATGAGTGTATTCAAAAAGCAGAAGTATAATAATGTCATTCTGAAGAATGCATGTGTTTTCATTAAACATTTACAAGCTGAACTTGTAATGAAAGCGAAACAATATTCTGAAGCCTAATTCAGAATAATACTGAATAAAGGGCATGTTGTAGGCTTATTTACCTATTAATTGGATTCATGCTCATCCTCAATTCTAAAGGAATTAATTTGAAGGATCATTTGAGACCTGGACAGTTTGTATGTAATTATATGTCTGTCATCACTGTTACAGGTGAACTTCCCATGAATCTGGACCCCTGTATCATCCAGTGACTCTTGTCACATAGTGAAATGATGTGGAGGTTCTTAGGTATTAAGAACCTAAAAAGAACTGAACAGTCTTCTTACTTATAGCAATTGTGGCTGATGAAGCACTCCAGAAGGAGAAAGAGCCTCCCAAATGTTAAAGTTTTGTAATATTTCACTGATCAGAGAAAATGAGAGTCCTGATCATCCAAAATCATTTTGCTTTTGTTGCCAGATTTATCTTTAAACCTATTATTGAGTGAGTTCATGATCAAGAAGGGACTTTCGTGTCGAATCCTTATGCAGTTCCACAAGACTTCACCTGCTCCAGGAGGTGGGGCATGGAAAGATGGAGAACAATACATGAAAGATTCATCTTATGTATGCTTACACTTCTAGAATACACACAGCTGCATCTTAGCTAGTCATCATATATTCCCATTACAGCTGATGAAGGAAAATTAACATCTTCAGCATGTAGTTCATCTAATCTCTATTAAACTGCTAGTTCAGGATGAAAATAATTATTGTAGTTTGCTAAAATGACTAGGTTCCCATGGCAATCAAGGAAGTCTAAGTCTATGTGTTGACATGAAATAGCTACTGTCTGCAGCACAGGATTTTCTCAGGTCTCTTCTTGACAAGTCAAATTTCATATTAAGAGGCTTTCCAAATATATCCTATGAAGGTAATGGGCAAAGACTCTTTAACTGTCACACTAAAATGCAGAAGTTAGGGGCTTTCATTTTTCTCCTTCCAGAAATAACTTTAAATGTGGATCAGGGGAGGAAAAGCCTTGTTTCATTTTTGCATTCTTGAATTCAGAAATAATGGGCAGTGGCTGATTCCTCTGATTCAAGAAGATGGAACAACTGGCCCTCAGAGCTTTCCAGTACATTTCTGCTCCTCTGGAAGAAGTACTTTAGTGCAGAGTCAGCATCCTGTGTAATATTTCTTACTTAGTCTTTTTTGGTGCTTTTCACCAAAACCACATTGATTTCTATGTCATTAAATGAAGCTTTAGAAGACATATGACTTAAAGGATAGCACCGCTTGGGCTCCCCATAGTGTAGTAATACAAATTCTGGACACATGGGTTGTTCTTTGATGACTTACTTTATTAGGTTTCCAAATCACACTGATGCCCAGAGGGTGTGAATAGAATTGAAATAGCTTTACACTACCACAGGAGGGTTGGGAGGGCCCCATTTTATGAGGCTGAGGTTAACACTAAAATAACATGTGACAGATGGTCACTTTTTGCTACCCAACTCACTTGACCGGTATTTTTCTAACAGTCAAAAGCAATCTATTTCTCTTTTCTCATCAGAGAATAAATCCATAGAAAATATTTTAACTGATTAGTTATTTCAGCTTTAATGTTCCTAAACACAGACAAGGAAGAAAATTATATTCTGGCAGGTCAGTAACATTCACTATAATATCCTTATGAAAAGGGATACTCAACTCAAATGGTTTTTCACTCAACTCCTCTTGTTGAGAAAAAAGCCATTTGTATCATCTCTCAGAGTTTTCTGTTTCTGTTTTTATTAGTGTATTGTTTTGAGAAAAGTAGTCTATCATTTTTTAGTTTAGGATATACTGAGTTTTCCATTATTTAAGACTAAATTTTCTGCTTACTCCAATATCTTGTTTCTGATAGTAGCCAGTGGCAGATGCACATGAAAAGATAAACAGAAACCACATACATAGTGAATACACCTTTGACTCACTTAACTCCATTTCTGGAAATCAGAAGTTTATGAGCTCCTGAGCTGAACATTTCAATTAGACTTTTGTGACCAAGATTTATTCCATAAATTTGCCTAATGCTCTTATCACAACATAATGTAGTGACAAGTTTTGGGTTTTTTTAATTACATGTTATGGGGGGAAATGCTTCTTTTCCTTTATTTTAGGCTTGTTGACTTATAATTGCATTGAATATTCCATATAATTTTTTATACTATAAGAAACATATGGATTTATATAAGAAACTATTTAGGTCCTCTGTAGTTCTTACATCAGTCAGTAGACTGGCCCTATTAAACCACGCCTATCTTAGTACATTTCTTTTTATTCCATATTAGTTTGTGTGATTGCCTGCAACATATTTTTCTTTCTTCTCTTGGAATATTTTATCATTCAAAGTCCTAGTCTGATGACATTAAGAGCCATGGCCTCCTAAGACGAGTGTTTGATGAGAAACAGTCACCTCCAACCATACTGTCAGTCATTTTGCTTAGACAGCTCCTCCGAATTTTGAGAGCATAGAATGCTTTTAATCACCTTTTAACAATAAACTCTCCTCCTGTAGTACAGGAGTACAGCCTATAGTATATTTCACCCTAAGCCAGTCCCTGAGTAACATCTGAAACAGGTATTACAAATATTCCTATGTTTATGACTCAGTCCTTCCCTGATTTTAATGATATTTCTTTCTAGTCTTCTCAATCAAGTTTATTTGAATCATCTACATACTTTCAAGCAAACAAATCAAAAGTGTCATAGTGTCTTCTTCAAAACCTAAAAGTCTTTCTTCCTGATGGAGAGGATTTAAAAATCTCTCTCAAAACCATTTTTGGCACTCTCAGCAAGAAATGATTTCCAAATAGTTTTTCTTGCCCCACACCAAGATGCCATCATGTCTCCTTTCACCACTATTTTTAATTCCCTCCCTTCAACACCACGTCTCAGCAATTTTTATTACTCATCACTATCCTCAGGTTGCTTCTCATTTCAAACCTTTTTCTCCTTTTTCTAGACTTTTCCAAAAGATGGGAAATGCATGGTAGCCTCACACACTTCCGCAGGTTTCAAAATCTTTTCAACTACAGAGGAGAATGTTACATGACAAAGAAGGAAACACACATGCAAAAGATAATATCAACCACAAAGCACAAAGCATGTGTTAGTGGAGCAAAATATACCCCTTTTCCCAGGAACAGAAAGAGTTCCTCTCAAAACTGCTTTGGACAGGTGTTCAAACAGGTGTAACCAACTTCAGAGAGTAAAAGGATGCCATGAGTCAGCTTAGTCAAACATCAGTAGTTTGAGTAAAGCCTGCAGTGCAGCCCTCCTTCCTATTAACTGTGCTTCTTCAGAGAAGCACCTGTGCTCTCAGGTCTTCTTCTCTTCACCAGTTTATAGTAAAACCCTTTGCAGTTTTTACAATTTTGGCAACAGTGGTGAAACTTAGACAATGATAATCCCCCACTAACATTGCTATAAACCTCCATATTCCCATAGGCGGGAATATGGAGGTTTACCAGTGGTTGTTGTTATCAACAACCACTAGTAAAGTTTCCATCACCTCAAGGTGTAACCTTCTGTGAAACCTATCAATCAGACCTGTTTTCATGCCTTTGTCTAGTGCTGCACAGCTGTTTTCAGTCTTCAAGGCCTAAGACTTGCTATGAAATTCATTATCTAAATTCTTCATAGCTTCTGTAACTGACTGATTTATATTACTTATGCCCTACATATTTTTTTACATAATTGGGGGAGATAGAGAGAGGAAAGAAGCAAAGAAACAGATTTTGGTCCTAGTAATGAGATGATATATAAGCAGTGGAAACCACAGCTAAGGAAGTGAGTGAAATTATAGACATCTATAATAGTGTGCAAAGAATTTCATTGCAATGAAAACATAATGCCACTTCAAGAGTTAAGATTGTGTCACACACATTTCCCATTCTTTTCCTTTTTATCACAGCGTTCTAAACAACTTTCTTATTTTCACAAAAATGGAGTCTAGGCCTTTTTATAACACAGTAGCTTCAATTCAGCTATTTTCATGCTGTAGGAATAAAATAAGTCAGTTAAAAGTCAAATGTAATTAATTAGTTTCCATTTTAAAAATAGGAGGGAGAGAAATTTTTATATTAGCATGCCAATGTTTGCAGGTTTTTTATCAGAAATCATTTATTTGCCCATTATTAGGTTGGGGCAGAAGGTTCAGAAGGCGTCCAACAGATTTTCTTTTCTAATTATATTTTTCAGTAAATTTTAACCATTATATAAATTCATGAGAATTCTTATTTTAACAGTAAAACACTAAACAATACAGCAGACTGTCTGGTGTCCTAGCCCAGCCATGTCAGGTCGATATTAGCTGAGCTAGCTAATGGGCAACTTTGTCCAGCTGCTCAGATCTCCAGAATCAAACAAAAAACAAAAGAGATTGATAACAGGAAGACCTAGAGGGGCATTCATCTTCTTCATATATCTACTTACAAAAACAGCAGCTTCTGAAACGATCCAGCTACTCTGGGCTCCCTTTACAAACAGTGAGAATAATGGGTATACTTCAGAACAATTTAAAATATCCATTTTAACTTAAGAATTACTTCATGCACGGTCTGGATTCCCCCATGAGCAAAAAGGGACCCTGCCATAGGTTCCACTGCCTTTCTCCTGGCATACGCAAAGTGTTACTGATGATTACAGCTTGCAGGCTGTGTTCCTGGTGACCTGAGAAACACTGTGTCACCAGCACTGCATAAGAGTTAACATAAAGAAGTGCATTTTTAGGAGCAGATAACATCTATCAAGCTCAGGAAGCACCAGTGCCTAGTTTTTTAAAGACCATCTATTTACTTCACCATTGCCTAATGTTTGTGAAGTACTTTAATACCTTATTTCATATGCAGTGTATAAATATACCTTTGCAGTATATTTTCTTTTTACTTAGTCTTGGTAGTAATAAGATAAATTAAGGAAATTAATATATGACATTTACTAACTTAATGTGGGAAAGATTTAGTGTCCTTCAAAATAAATGTAGACTTTGGCTTTACCTCAGCAAAATATTAACGCTCATGTCAGTAAGCCTTGATATTCATTACTTATTTAATGGAAGCCAATTTCAGCTTAATCTGGTTTATAGAGAAAACTAGATTCCTGCTACAGTTAAAGAGTTATTTCAGCATCTTAATAAAAAGCAGCCTTTTTGAAGATTACAACAGTGCAAATTTTCACTATTATATCTTAGTCTCATGAGAATTGCAGTTTTCTCCTTCTGAAGTCATGTTATTATGATTATCTCTTGTCACCTTTGTTCTGTTAAAATAAATCATCCACATTTGCAGTTTCAGAAAAAAAACCACTACTGAAAATATGAAATTTAAATGATCAAAACAAAAGTTAAATAAAAAATCGTCTGCAATTTGTGCTTTCAGGTCGTAATTTTTGAGTCAGTACCATTAATTTTTAACACTAGGGATTGCAATTTGAAAGAACAGTTTAAAAATGTGTTTGGTTTATCAATATACGATCACAAATTATTTCATAGACTAAACTAATTCTTTTGAAGAACTGTATATGGGGCAAGAATATATATTGCCCCAATATATTTGGGGCAAGAATATATATATGACTGGTTAGACCCCAACAATTTGGACTTTCCAAGAAACTGCAATTACAATATTTTTCTAAAGAGTGTCTTATAGAGATACACTATTCTCTATCCAAGCAGACAAGTGAAGTCTTTGTATTACCAAGTGAATTAAAAATAACTGCCACAGTTGCATTCTAATGTACATCTTCAAAGATATATCCCATTCATTAATTGTCAAACTGTTGCATGTCATCAGCTAAGCTCCTATCATCTGAATAGTCTGCTAAAATTTTTCTGCCAGAGCTCTTCTGAACAGAAAAGTGCCACACAAAGAGTAAGTTGTGTGCATTACAGAAAGTTGTTCTCAGGTGAATGAGGACTAAGGATTTGCCTTCCATGGCTACTTCCAGCTTCACCTCAAGAGAGAGTGTTATAAGGACCCAACAGAGATAAAAGGATTGGTACTGTTGTCTTAGTTTCAGACTTGAAGAGCATTTGCCCTTTCAGGCTTATACTGTGAAGAATGGCCAGACTTGATGAATGAAATGTGTGTTGTATAGCACATACACTACTCACATGCATAATGGATCAAACACCTCAGCTAGATGTTAGTTTTTCAACTCAATTGAGTAAATGAGGCATCAGGAAATCCTGGCATAATAAAGTGAAATTCTGTATCATAATCAGCTAACAAAGACAAGTGTAATAGTTGATGGAAAGCAGAATATGAAAGCACAATTAAATCTGGCATGCACATCATCAAGTCAAATTATCACTTGGTTATGGAAAAATGTGGTAGAGCAGCATTCATGAAGGGCACTGCCTTAGTCTTCTTTTCAAGTGTTGTATAAAATTACAGCAAGATTGTGTTTTATTTAGACTGGCAGTGTTCCTAGAAAGCACTAGTTGTGATGCATGGAGCCTGAAATAGTGGCTTTTTATTTGTACTCAAAGCTCCAGAGCATTGTTCTGTTCAATCACTTATAGATCAGGCTGCTCAGTAGCTTTCATAAGCACTGGAACAGTGTGAATAAATTGTACTGACAATGCTGACAGCTCCATACCCTGCCTAAGAAAGACCTGAAAGGCTTTCAACTTCTGCTTTTTCATTCACTGAAGGGTGGTCCTTGAGTACAATACACTGGTCTCCCTACTTTACAGGATTCCCCTCTTCTTCCCACACATACAACATTTTTTTGGCAAAATGAAATAAGCTTCCTACACTCAGGTTCTAAAGAAAGTATTCTAAATCAATCTGTCTCTAAACATAATTCAGAAGACTGAAGGAAAGCTGTGTGAGTACAATAAAATGTTGTTCTTTATAAATTCCCAGCTGGCAGGGGTCCCGTTTCTCTGATATTTCTAATCCTTTCCAAGTTTGCTCCAGACAGAAATAAAAACACAACAGAATTTTCATAAATAATATCCAGGTTACCAATTCCAGTTCGAGTTAACACTCATATTTAGACCTTTAATTTTTGTTGCAATTGTTGGGAGAGGAGGGGAGAGGGTCTGCTTGTTTCTTTGGGGTTTTTTCCATAAATTTAATTTCTGAGTCCCTCTAAAGTACTTCCCGTCTCCCAAATAAAGATTTCCATAATTTCTGTGTAGTTAAAAATTCAAAGTATTAAAGAGGGAGTGAGAAACTCAACCATAAAGCAGTGGCAGTTGCAAGATACTGTAATTAAGGAAATAAAAGCAAATGTGTTGATAGCTCTGAGGCAATTAATTTTTTTCACAAAAATTTTAGCCACTGCTCATTTTGGAACTCCACACGCAGATACAGAAACTACAGAAACACACGTAATACATCTATCACCAGATTACCGACCTGCTTGTTTTCCTTTCTTCCAGACAGGTTTTAGCTAGAAGCATGCATCTACACATCTTCCAGTGTAGGGACTGCACTAGTTTGAAGGCACACAGTATTTTGAAGAGCCAATATCACAGTGTGCAACCATCACTCCCTCACATTTGATAGAGCAGGAGTTGCCAAATGTTATGTACAGACAATTACACTCAACTTCCTGGGGGGCAAACAGGTCAATTTACTCTCCACATAAATTGAGAAAATTTATTATGCAGGAACCACTATTTTTTCAAAACAAGGACAGTTTTAGCGATGTAATTCTATCACAGAGAAAGTTCAGGAGTTAATGTCATGTTAGTTATTCATTTTCCCTCCCTTTCTTTTACAGAAAAGGACAGTAGAAAGCTGTGTTGTGTGGTTGATAAGCCTGAGGGGACAGGATGCCATCCAGAGCAGCCTGGACAAGCTCCAGCAGTGGGTCACAGGAACCTCATGAGTTTCAGCAAGGCCAAGTGCAAGGTGCTGCACCTGGGTCAGGGCAATCCTTGGTATCAAAAAAGGCTGGGGGAAGAACAGATCAAGATCAGCCCTGCCAAGAAGGACTTGGAGGTGCTGGTGGATGAGAGGCTGGACATGAGCCAGCCATGTGCACTTGCAGCCCAGAAACTCATTCAAATCTTGGGCTGTAGAAAAGCAGCATGCCCACAGGGCAAGGGAGGTGATCCTGACACTGCTTTTGTGAGACCTCACCTGCAGTGCTGAACCCAGATATGGGGTCCTCAGCATAGGAAGGAGATTGACCTGTTTGAGTGAGTCCAGGAGAGGGCCACAAAGGGGAAGGGAAGAGCATCTCTGCTGTGAAGACAGGCCAACAGAGCAGCCTGGAGAAGAGAAGGCTCTAGCAAGACTTTTTTATGCATTTTCAGTAACTGAAGGTGGTTTATAAGACAGATGGAGTCAAACTTTTTAGCAGGGCCTGTAGTGATAGCACAAGGAGTAATGTTTTAAAATAAAAGAGAGTGGTTTTAGAATAGATATAAGGAAGTAACCTTTTACAAGGGTAGTGAAATGCTGGCACAAGTTGTCAGAGAGGTGGTGGATGCCCCATTGCCCCGGAAACCTTCAAGGTCAGGTTGGAGAGGGCTCTGAGCAACAGGTCTGCTTGAAGATATCCCTGCTCACTGCTGGGAAGCTGGACTAGGTGACCTCTAAAAGGTCGTTTCCAACCCAAATTATTCTATTGTATATATTGTATATATTGTATAATAAGTTCATCTAAGTTCATCTGTGTACTCTATTAAACTTACTGCTTACATTGTGATCAGTATGTTGATATTTCTGCCTGACCCTAAACGAGGCCTCTAGCATTTTGTGTGAAACTTTACAATGTCTGCCCCTGGATTCAGGGTTTACAAACTTATGGTAATTAAATTGGCTTCCTAATTTTTTCTGCAAATCAACAGACGATAGTTGTACCTCTTTGAAATACATCACAGCTGCCTATACACAAAAGAGCTAGACCATTTTTGCCCTCCACTGGAGTGAAAAAGAAGGTAAGAAATGTGTCACACTGCACTTTGTCCATCTCTTCACTGCAACCATCAGCTTTTTCAACTCATAGTTTCATTGTGAAACCTTAGGTGCATATGAAACCTTAGGTGCACATGTTTGGCTGCCTGCACTATTTATAACCAGACACAGGTGCATATATATGTGTATTTGCATGCAGCTCCTAGAACAATCAGTCAATGGTCACAGGCTACCACCATTTGAATAGTAAGCAGAAGAGAGAGGAGAAATTAGGCAAAACCACAGGATCGTGAATGGCAGGATGCATTATTACTGGTGGTTCTCAGACAAGTATCTGAATAATTATGCTGAGATAAGAATGAAATACCAAATGCGCAAAGCCAGAGCTCCATATGATCATAAAGTGGAAGCAGAAAGAATTGTCAGAGCCCCAGTCTAAGGCCACAGTCTGTTGATTATTGTTCTATTGTGAAAACCAAACAAAAATGTAAGCTTGTACAGCATATGAAAACACACATCACATTGCTGGCAGCATTTCAGCTTCCAAATACAGCAAATGTTGAAACATATTTAAATTTCATTCTGCTGGGGGTTGGGCTTTTCCTTCCTTTTCTTTCCTTGTTACTTGTCTTGTTACTTGTGGATTTTTTTTCCCATTGAGTTGTTAAGAAGCACTGATGACTGCATGCTTGAGACAAAGACACAGGGAGGGGGAACTCCTCTGGTTTTTGGAAGTTTTTCTTGGGGGTACAGAGATACCGCAAGAGTGGAGGCAGGAAAATGAGGAGGGCTGGAAGACTGAGGACGCGCTCTCTCTCTGGGCCTCGGAGGAGGATGGTGGGCTGTGCCCTGGGGAAAGGAGTTTGCTGGCACTGCCGTAACCCAGCCGGGACCGGCCTTTCTTCTGCAGCTGGGCCCCGCACCCCATGCCCTGCTGGGACCTGCCGCAGCTTCCAGCTATTGCTACGGAGTTTCCAATACATCTCTTCCACTGCCCTGGGCTTTCTACTCATCCCTGCCAGTCCAGCTTGCTGCTTCCGAGAGCCGTGCTGGGGCACCGGGACCAGCTGCCCCAGGGTTTGTAGAGCAAAGCCTCTCCTCCCTCCCCGCCCGTCTGGGCCCAGCCGCCATTGCTGGTGCTCCCGAGCCCGCCCCACAGCGCCCCCTGCAGCGCGGGGGAAATCACCGCACCTGCCCCGCCCGCCGGGAGCAGCAGCGCCCCTGCTGGCCACGCCCGGAACTGCACCAGAGGGAAAGAGCCGGGACCGAGTTCCAGGCTCCGTTTGTGTCCGTGCCAGAGCTGCTGTTGTTGGTTTGCCTTGTTATACACACTAGCAAAGAACTGCTATTCCTATTCTCATATCTTTGCCTGAGAGCCCCTTAATTTCAGAATTACAACAATTCAGAGGGAGAGGGTTTACATTCTCCGTTCCAAGGGTCACTCCTGCCTTCCCTAGCAGACACCTGTCTTTCAAACCAAGAAGCCTTCTCAGTTTTTGAATTCTGCTTTATCTACTATCACTTGTATGGCACGGGCTGAAATTTTTGACAGATGAAATAGGTGCCAGTGCACTACACTCAATCCAACAGCAGCTGAATTCAAAGAGTGGCTTTTCCCCAACTTCAGTAGGAGCTGAGTGACACCCAACATCAAATGAAAACCCAATTATTAGGGAATACAATCTGAGCAATTAGTTCATGACTGCATTTACCTCAGATAATTTTCTACACAACACTCCAACATCCCCTTGGTCAGCCAAGAGAAGTAAATCAGGGCCAGGAAGCTGAAATCCCACATCCTCACAGCCCACTCATGAAAGGAAGCAAACATCACTTTTGTTAAGGCTTTCTGTCCACTGGTAATTTATTCTGAACCTGTACGGCATTTGTTTTTGCCTCAGTTCTTAGCAAAACTGCTCTTTAAGGGTAACAAATGAACTCACCACTCTCATACTGGCACAGGAGCACTCCATGAGCAGAGGGCCTGCACAACATGCACGACTCTTCCAGTCACATTTCCCTTACAAATGCATCCCTGCCCCACTAAAACAGTCCAGATGGGATTTTAGAAGGGTAGGGTGGTGATTTTGCTCATTATTTACTATCTGCTTGTCAATATTTTGAGACTATTGTGCCTATATTTGTGAGGTAGAACATGTCATGTAAACAGGGAGGAAAAAAAAGAGTCCCCAGTCTATCCAAAAGACTTGATATTAATATTTTTTGCTGATAGAATCATTATTAAAAAGGTGAAATGAGGGGGTTCGTGATTGGAGAGCTTTTTTTGTAATACAGTGGAAAAGGTAAGACATTCTTTGATGCAGCAGTATTGTACAGTTTCTGGCTGGATTTCAGTATTGAAACCCTGCCCCAGAGCAGCAGTGTCCTCATGTGCCAGGCTCTCAGAGTCCCCAGCACTGCACATGCACGACTCAATGGCAGCTACGAGCGAGTTCTCCTTTTTAACCCAGCAACTCTTCAACTTCAGCCAGTGCAGGCTTACCCTGAGAAAATTTTTTCAACTATGCATTCAAAGATCAAAACATATAGGAATTGGATACATAACAGAAATTTTAAAAATTAGAGTTTGGGAAAATCCAAAACATGCTTGTGGCTGCCTGGGTGGTCCCTTGGCACCACAGCTGCTGAGGAGATGGAGAATTTTGGGCTGCCAGGTCCTTGTTTCCAGATACTAACCCCTCTCAGAGATCTGACACATTTGGCACAGTTTACCAAAAATTTTTCCCTGTACAGAGTTAGTGTTGCCCAAAAGAAATATCATCAGAAATGTTTTGTTCAGTTTTACTCACACGTGATGAGGTGCTAGATGGAAAGAAGAAATGTGCTTGCCAGAACTCGGGAGGCATTTGGTGGGAGGAGATCAGTGCATGACTCCCTGATCCTTCCTCAGCACAACCACGTGGAGTACAGGCACAGTGATATTCTAAGATATTTTGATATTTTATATTCTATAAATCACCTAAAAACAACTACCTTGTCCATGGTAATTTTAAAAGCCTGTTTATTTTGCCAGTAGGGTCTTCATAAGAATGATTAGGTGTGTCTGTATTTCTTTTCTCCACACCATTTCAGTTATGTCAGTATGGACCAGATTATTCAACTCTAATGACACCATAAATTCCCTCACTTTTTCTTAAGGTACAAATTCCTATTTTATAATTTAATAAACTTTAAATCTCTCTATTTTCATTATCTCTTCTGATAAAAGAAAATAACACCATACAATCTCAGACGTTCCTTTTTCAGGAGAGAGCACTGATCAAACACTTCAAGGCTTACCATAAATTATGCAAATGTTTTAAAAAGATTGATAAAGGAGAACCTAGTCAGCAGAAGAGATCCATATTCAATACACTTATATGTTGTCATGCAGGACCAAATTGAGACAAGTGCTGAAAAAAATAGGCTGGGTAAGATGTGGCCGATATTATTCTGGGTAGCTACCAGCTCAGGTAAGTAATTACAATGGTGAAAGGACCTAATTATTGACAATATTCTCTTCTGAAACTGGTTGCTTTTGTGGTTTAAGATGCCACAGCTAATTTTAACAGAATACTCAATGAACAGCTCATCACTGGGCTGTATGTATGGCTTGTACTATACAGTGATAAGACATGGGATAATTAGCCACTACTGACATGACCAAATGACATGCATACTTTGCAGCCATCTAATTTCTATCCCTTCTTTCATCTTTGATATTCCACTTGTGTATGATAATGACAAAGTTATGAAAATGTTGTGACAGTCTGATTGAAGAGACTGGGACAAGGAGACAGAAAGATGGAATATATAATAATGAGGCATGTCCCTTATTATCTTAATGAGGGTCTTTTAAAATACTTTTTTCTGAACACTTTCTGGAGGATTATTCTTTTAGCATGGAAAACAAAGCATGCCATACAATTCACGCCCGGATGTGTCAACCTTTTGTGTTACTCCTTGGCTTGTTGTATCATAACTTCTGTCAATTATCATGTGCCATCTTTGGGTAATTTCCAAGTTATGGTTTAATTAAAAACACCAGTCTTCTTTTCGCTTTTGACCAGATCTTGTTCTGCATACTCTGAAGAAAAAAAGTTTATTACTCTGCTGATAGTAAACAGTTATATAGTTTATTTTTATTGTCATTAACAGAAGTAATGATTTTAATTACAAGTCACCCACTGTGAAATATACAAAAGTGCACAGTCATTTCTAAATCAAAATAGACTATATTGAGTTTTTTGATATCTGATGAACTCTTCATAGAACAAAACAAAAACTGAGTGAGTCTGTAGTCTTTGTGCTCTTAACACTCTCTCCTAGTTGTACTTGTTATCCACTAATGTGTAATCCACTGAGTATCTAATAGTGTGGAACTTAATTTGCTTATCTCTGTAATGTATTTCCTTCTCAGACCTATAGTCACTGTAGCTTTATTTGAAAACTGTCACAGAGAAGTCCCCCAAACACCTTTGTTTTTATTGTCTGAGATGTCTGGTGCAGAAATGATGTGTTATATCTCTGCCAAATTAGTTATGTTTCAGGCTAAACGATATGATAAAATACTATGGAACAGCAGACAGACTAATATGCTAAAGATTTCCTTGGACTAACTTGGCCTGGAGCAAACGAATCTATTAAGGAAAAGTGTATTTTCTGTGTGATGCAAGTGTGGGTTTTTTCATTTCTTCAATGAGAATTTTTGATCTGAATACCATGTCTAAAGAATGTCATTATGAATGCAATCCATTGCCAGTGTCATTTTCAACAACTAAATCACTAAGGTTGTGGCATTAGTCCTTCCCATTAAAACTGGGCCCTTTTTCTCCCCAGCTAGCCCATATTAAGAAAAATTATCTCCAATTCCCTATACTGTGAATAGTACTGATCTGAGGTTTTCAATTTCATGAGTGAGACAGTAATTTTAAAGTTACTATGCAATTACTTTCTATTTAAAACATATAATGATCACTTTTACTTTATTTTCATAATTTTGCAATATCTTTTTCTAGCACACTGAAATTGAACATTTTCATTTATGTCGTAGTGAAAACCAAGGGGTATTCTAGAACAGTGATGCACACAGATTCTCAGGGGGTCATTTTCTGCTGCAAACACCAGAATGCAGAATCTACCCATAAGAAAATGCAATAAAAGCATGCTACTGTATTTTCACTTAATACCTCTATATATATTGGATTTATAATAAGATCAATTATTATATAAAAATCCAAAACAAGACCTTTTTCTAAGTGTGTATATTACAACTGTTGAAGAAATATTGGGTATTTTTTGAGACCCTTTTGTAAATAGCAACTTTGCTTTCACTCAATGGACTGCTTTTTCATGGACATTAATAAAATTGAAATCTGTAACTGCTTTCAGTTATGCCAAACTTGTGTCTATACCACACGACCTGTTATAAGCCATCACTGGAGGAATGATCTCTCTAGTTATGACATAAGATGTTGGGTTCTTCTCAGCTGATAAACACTGAGATAAAAGATTCATTCAATCAGTTACATTTTAGCAGTACGATGAAAAGTAGTTTTCATGACTGAATAATTCCAACACTCATGTCATAAAACAGTGAGGATTAAGGATGAAAGTCACTTCAATTAATAATTTAAAATTAGACCTTCAGGCTTAGTTCCACCATAGTTATTTAGTCCCATTTGAAAGGCCTAGATCTGACAGATATGACATATTAGCCATAGAAAACCCGTG
The DNA here is from genome assembly GCF_027477595.1 of Haemorhous mexicanus. Taxonomy (NCBI): domain Eukaryota; kingdom Metazoa; phylum Chordata; class Aves; order Passeriformes; family Fringillidae; genus Haemorhous; species Haemorhous mexicanus. Next base: position 56,976,059 of record NC_082345.1, on the reverse strand, counting down.
CCTTTCTGGTGTGGTCGCTGGCAACCAGACAAGATTCCTTTAGATATCTCAAATGGCACTGAATGCTAGTGGATGAGCAACAGAATCAAGGCTTTAATTTGAGTGAGTCAGAGAGCCCAAAATAAGGGACAACAGACTGATTATAATGAAAGAGTTCTGCAAGACTGGTTGTTCTCTGTTGACAGCAAAGAGAGTTTGGCTGAAAGCTTAGACTGCATCCAGAATGACATCCATTCCAGTCAACTGAGATTTAGTCTGTACTTTCAGCTTGCTCTAAAACAGGAACTGACAGGTCAGCTGGTCATCCAAATTGCTCTCAAGTTTCCCTGGATTGTATTGACTGGCTCACTATTACCTCTAATGGAGGCCTTGACATCTCACCCTCATGGAGACATCTGTACATAGATACTTTAATGGGCAAGCTCAGTGCCATTCTTCACATTTACAGAGCAAAGTCTATCCACCTTTTGTGACTCTCTTTTTCTACTAGGAAAGCTTTCCATTTTTTCACATTTTGTTTGCAAGACTATTCTAAATTATGAACTTCAAATTACTATTCAGACACTTAAACTTGTGGTCACCTTCTCCTGACACCGCTTGGTTTTATACATCTCCCTTCCAGCCACTCAGCAATTCCATCACTCATGACCCACCCAGTGCATTCTGCAGCATGTTCCTTCTACCAGCAGCATTGTGTAGCTGTCCTCCAGCCATGAAGGGACATATCCTGTGCAGAGGAACTGGAATTGTGTCTCCCTCTCCTTAGCCTCCACTATGAGGTAGAGTTCTGAAAAACTAGGCAGAGAAAACATTTGCAAAACTCAATGAAGAGAAGAAAAGACAAAAAGCCAGAATTTTAGAAATAGTGCAACTCTGGAAAAATTGTGGATAGGAAGTAGTGACTTTGTAATTTAATGACATGAAGAAAAGAATATAAAAAGAGGGAGGAAAATGTTTTTTCCTGGTGGTTTGGTTTGTGTCTTTGACTTTCACATGTTTAGGATACCCAGGACACAGGTGATGACTATACCCATGCAAGAGAAGAATGATTGGCCACACTGACTTGGAACTGGCCCAATATTTCAGAAAGGCCAAAACTTTTCCACAGAACTCAGTTTCTAAGAAAACTCAGTTTCTTACAGAACTTTACATGTAGTGGCAAGGTGAGTTCAGTTTGAGAATGGCTTAGGCAGTTCAGGTAGACATAGTTTCTCCAATCTCACTCTTGGAGCTGACTTGCTCACCATGCTTACAGATATTCATTCTTGCATGAAGGGACAACCAGAAATTGCAAACAACTCTCTCTGGGAACCAGAGGACATAACTGAAAGAAAGAAATTTTGAAGATTCTGTATCATTGCTTTTTTTTCTCCCCCAACAGGAAACTAAATTGACTTGCTAGTCCCTGGCATCTGCTGCTATTTGATAGAGAAGTAACATCATGCTTTTTAATCCCTCTTTTCACTTTCTTCCACATATTACTGAATCTATGTGTCTGTGTAGGGTTCCAATAAAGATGCTTTTCTTCTGTAAATCAGACTTTTTCTGGAGTCTTAAGTAAGTGTATTCAATATATACAAATACACAGGTAGGGCAGACAAGATAAGCTGTTACTCATGCCCTGGCTTTACAAGACAGATGGCAACAGATATCTGATCCTACCTAATATCATGCCTAAGAAGTTGGGGAAGGGGTGGGGAAGACATAAAGATCCTTAAATAAAGAATTATAGAGACACGGAAGAAAAGAGGTAATTCTTTAGGTACCAGTGTGGCACATTTTACCTCTAAATAGATCTGCAGCATTTTGCATGTTCAGCCACAGTTCAGCAGAACTAAATTTTGTCCCTTTTTGCTTCATATTTCCCTGCTGGGATAAAAATCAAAGCCAGACAGGAATGGGGAATGTAAAACATCACCTTCCTGGAGCACTGCCTAAGGAACAATGTAGATGGAAACACCTTTGCAAAATCATTAGCTCACAAAACAAATATTTTCAAAAGAAACACCAAATCTTTCCTTTCATTGAGAAATGTCACACAAAAAAAAAAAAAAAAAAAAGACATATATGGCCACAGCTGAGTTCTGTTTTACTCTCATGTAGCTTTCTGTATTAAATTCACAGACAAAGGAAGTGCCTTTTCAAACACTTACTGTTCAGCCTAGTTTAATTTTGTCAAATCATATGATGTCGTCTGAACTGGATTTGTTGTGTAATCATTGGAGTTTACATCTACTGTGCACTTTCTGCTGCCCTACTTTTACTTTATCCTATTTCCTTTCCCCAAATTAATCACATGTGAATCATGCACTGCCTCATACAGATAAAGGAAAGAGATGCCACTTTTTTTTTCCAAGGATCATGCAGCCCAGAGTAGGACTCACAGAGGGAGCCAAGATGCACTATTTCCTGTCCTAGTTAGATGAAGCACACAGCATCTACACCTAACTCTTGCTGAGGTCAGCAATAGGTACAGAGCTGGGGTCAGGTATTTTTCTACAGAAAATGAAAAATACAAGATGAAGAACTGGATTCAAGGGTGAAAAGATGCAGACCCCTGGCCTCTCTCTAGAGAACACACAAACTCTCCAGATTATCCAGTGGTCTATGAATTGTAGCTTGAGCCAATCAGTTTTCTATAGGTTTTATACCCTACAGCAGAGTCCACATAATTCAAATATTAACTTCTTACATCACTAGAAGATAATAAAACTTGTAGCCTACTCTTCCTTGAGAGGAGAAAATGTAGAAAACTGGAGTTGGAATAACATTCAGCCTGTACCACAATATGTCCTCAACAACAACTTTAGCAGTGATCTCATAAAAAAAACAGTCAAGCATTTTCTGGAAAGTAACCAAAGGTCTGCTGCAAATGAATCAAATATTTCATCTGCTATTCGGTTGCAAGTGTTGAACACATGATGCTCAAAAGCATTTTTCCTCCACTGGAATGCAATAAAAGGTTCAAACATTTTGATTAAATCATTGATCCAGTCCACTGTCCCATCTTCACACGTGACTGCATTGCAATCTGTCTAGGTCTCTTTCTAAAATTACTGTGCAGCAACAAATGGGATAGGGTCTTAAAAATTTATATGTGTATATATCTTTCTTGTTGCAGCTACAGTCTCTAAATTCAGACACATGTAAAGGTCAGAAAAATCACTTACTGTATGTGTTGGTTTTGACAGGGATAGATTTACTTTTCTTCATAGTAGCTAAGCATGGTGTTGTGCTCTGGATTTGTGCTGAAAACAAACATATAGTTATCACAGGGATGTTTTTGCTACTGCTGAGCAGAGCTTACCCAGCATAAATGTCTTTTCTCCTTCTCACCCAACCCCATCAGCAGGGAGGCTGTGGGTGGTGCACAAGGATTTGGGAGGGGACAGCCAGGACAGCTGACCCCAGCTGATCCAAGGGATATGCTTTTCCATATGGTGCCATGCTTAGTACAAAGAGGTGGGGAAAGAAGAAAGAAGGAAGGACACCCAGAGTTACAGCATTTTGTGTGTCTAAGTAACTGTCACATGTTTGCTGCTTTCCTAGGAATGGCAGAATACCTGCCTGCCCACGGAAAGTGCTGAATTAATTCCTTGTTTTGCTTTGCTTGCGTGTGCAGCTTTTGCTTTGCCTTTTTAATTGTCTTTAGCTCAACCCACAGGTGTTCTCACTTTTTGTCTTCTGGTTCTCTCCCCCATCCCACCAAGTGATGACAAATGGGGACACTTAGCAAGCTGCTGAGTGGGGCTTAGATGCCAGCTGGAGTTAAACCACAATAATTTACCTGATGGCTCAGTTCTGCCAGAAGGGGAAAAGGTGCTGGGTGCAATGAGGCACAGCTTGCTCCCACAAGTGTGCCATTGCTCCTTACAACTGCATAAGCACAGTTGTCTAGTTTCATAAATAGGGCTCTGTGTTTAGTACTGCAGTTCAGAGCCTGCTGCAGAAGTTCAGGACATCTTCTGTGCCCTGGCCCTCAGTGCTGAGGGCACTCAGTTTCACACCCTTTTCACTGGAGATGTAACTCACATTCTCAAATTCTGGAAAAGACTGAGAGTTCACACTGCAAAGTGCACTGCTCTAGTCCTTAGGTCTCTTCCTCTTGCGTTGTTGCAGCTGTAGCACAAGGTCAATTAAGCCATCAGACATAACCAGGCACACAAAAGGGGTACTGTCAATGACACATTTACTGCTTTCTTGTCTATTTTGTAGACAATAAGCAGAGAACAGAAGCAATACACACATGTAAATGCCCAGGTAGTGCACTTCCAGTTTTGCTTTACACCCAGAAGGCAAGAAAGAGGGCAGGGTGTCCACAGCCTGTTCCACCTTATTCTGGAATCCTGTGCTTGCTAAAGTGTGGAGAATTGCAGGGTTATGCAAGGGTGAAGTTGGTGGCCAAGGTCTTCATTTTCATGTGATTAGGCTGCCCTGAAACAAGTTGTCTGAGCATGCTGAGAGTACCCCATAGAAGAAGGGAGTGTATTCATTTAAAGTCATCTATGTTAATATTTGTCATTTATTTATTTAAGGGTAGTAGCAGGGACCATGGGAGGACTTCAACCTAAAATAATAGACCACATCAACTTACTGCTTCACATTTCAAAAGGTGTAATGGCATGAAGGTGACTGAATTAAGCCTTTGACATAATGTTCTCTTTCTCCACTTAAATTCATGGAAAGTCTAATAGTTCAATTTTATAGTTCAGTAGTTTTAAATTAAAATATACTTCAGGCTTTTGTTCAATAACATTAACATAAAATCCTGGTAACACTGCAAAATTAGCATCCACAGTAATTGGCAGCTTAAACCAACTAGTTAGAATGCCTCTACACAGCATTACTGCTTCCTCCACATAAGATTATATTTTGAAGATTCTTTGCATAAAAAAAGCATGTCAGTCCCACTATCATCTTGCTTAGGTAGCAATGTTATTTCAGATACATTGTCAATACTTTCTTCTCAAGAGAGAAACTGGAACTAATTGTAGTTCTGAACCCAATCGTAAATATCAAATGACCAAACCTGAAGCATTTCTTGGCATTTTGTAAGTACCTATTTTTGAAACTAAATAAAACCCCAAGTGTTTGTGGTTAAAAATATCTGATTACTGTTAAACTGTTGAAACATTTTCATATTCAGCTGGTAATTTCCATAGGAAGTTCTAATTACATTGGGCAACTTAATAATTCTAGTTGATGTAAGTCAAATCAGTGAGAATAGGTTTTGCTAATGCTACCTGAAAAAGTCCAGAATAAAGGCCACTTCCCCATAGCTTTTACTTTTTATATCCATAAATATTATCTGTCCAGAGGGAAGGGAGGTTTCACTGGGCCTGGGATTTGTGTCTGTAGTTCTTTTTCCTGAGGACAATAGATAGGAAGAGATTAACTTCAGCAAGTAATTATTGGACTGCAAGGGATTGTGAGAGCTAAATTTTCATCATCTTATGACAAGGTCTAGCCTTTTCTCTCTTTAGATTGGAGTTCCACAGGAATTGTGATATTCATTAGTTATCTGAGATGTTTTAAAGGAAGCATAAAAGATTCTTCTAAGTTAAAATTCTTTACAATTTTCACAAAAGAACCTGTAGAAGCACACATGCTCACATAAAACAAACAAACAAAACACCTAGAGACTGTAAGATCTACACCAAGATTCCTGAAGGTTTTTCAGCCAAGAACTGCCATAAAGAATATTTTCTTGGTCATGCTAGGATCAACTATAGCTCAACTAGACAGCTGAGCTATGGTTTTAAAAGGCTTTAATTAAACTGAGGATGATCCAGACAGAAATAATGTCTGCTCATTAACAATTATATCCATAAATACTTACCTAGGATATAACGCTGGTAGAATCTAATTGTGGTTGATATAGACTCTTTCTGGCAAGAGAGTGACAGTAAATGAGAACAGGATCATTTGATGTTTTGCAACAAAGTTTCATTGCTCTTCTTAGGACTCAAGAAGTTAATGGTTCCATATGACATGTGTTCAGTTCCCAAGTAAAAAGATGTCATTCCATATCAGAAAGTCCACATCAGCTGCAGTCTTATCAAACAAAATATCTCACATATTTTGTTACTCTTTCACACTTTCCATAAAATACAAAAATGATTGGTTTTACACACAATTCTGTCTCAGCTCTCTTGGTTTATTAGATGTCAGCCTTTGTTGTTAAAAGTGTGCTGCAATTGTCACAGAGTCAGCCCAGCATTTCTCAGAGCTGGATGGGAAACATTCATCCTTTCCAGCTCCCAGCTCTGTGTGGCAGAATGCCAATACAACAGGGTCAGGGAAAGTCAGATGTATAAATCTGTGAGAAATGCTGCCTGGTTCCCTGAAATAGTTCTGAAAAAGCTCTAGGATTTCAAAACTGATTGGCTGCAAGAAAATTCAGGGCTTGGCATGTCAGAATCAAGTCCTAAAACGATTCTCATATATAGATGTGTGTGAAAACATCAGTTTCACTTTCCAGGGAGAGCTGCTATATCTTACTCACTGCTATTGCTCCTACCTGAGGTCAAGGAACTAACAAGCTGCTGTCTAGAAAAATTGATAGCATAGTTGAGGCCATATCAATAGAAGAGATATTGAAAAAATTATTGGATCATGACAATCTGTTAGGATGTGGAAGAAAACCAAAGCTGGACTTAGTCCCACATGACAAACATCCCTTCAAAATTCCCTACACTGGGATCAGAAAAGCACATTGCATCTGCTCTGGACTGATTAGTCTGTGAATTAGAACTTCCAGTAGTGTGTTTGACACACAAATGTTAGGAGTGAACAGGCAAATGAAAACAAACCCCTGTTTTATTTCAGTGAGGGCACAATTCTGCAGGAGACAGTTCATGTGAGAACACAATTGGAGAAACCATGAGCTATGTGTTCTGGTGGCAACCAAAAATTATTTCATTTCAGCCAAATTCAGTAGCATCATTAAATCACTGATTCCAGGCATGAATTATTGCTTTTCATAAAACTGTTGTGATACAATTTACCATGAATTTTAAGGATCATGCCTGCATGCACAAGGAAAAGTATCTCCCTTTGCAAATCTTAGCTACTCTTTCTTTTCATGGACTCTTCGCAAATTCATGAATTTTATCTTTCTTAGCATTTAATTATACTTTACCATCTTTGTGCAACAGTAAGTACAGGTTATTTTTGAGGCATCTTGGTTTGACATACTCCTGTGTGGCGACTCCACACTTCTTATATATTCCTCCAGAATATGTAAGCTGTTTAAAATGGAAAAGAGATTTTAACTCTTAGGAGGGAGGAATGCAATGCTATTGCAGAAAGGGCCAGGTGGTAATTCATCACGAAAAAGCATAACACATCATTATGCTTTGCTCAAGTAAAGCAATGTATTATTCTAAAAGTCAAAGGGAAGCTGTTTTCATTTAATAGTTACATAGGCAGGGCTACAAAGGTATAAAGGAATACACAGGTTTAAGGAATACATCTAAACTCTATGTAGAAAACACAGATATTAAATGTGTGTGCCTGAAGAGACAATATCAAGATGGTTTGGCTTTAAATATACACTGTATGATGTTCTTTGATTAGCCTAAACTTAACTTGAGGAAGCTTTAAATTTCTCATAATTTTCTTGAATTAATGTTCCTAAGACAGTGGCAATAATTAATTGTAAGAATCCCAACATTAAAAAAAACCCAAACTATTTGCTGCCTGCCAAATGTGTTAATGTTTACCTACCTCTTGAGCTTCTATCTAAAATCTGTTTTGGGACTGGTTATGAGTAAATATATTCTATGCTTGCACGAGTGGAGAAAATAGATTGCTTGATCTCTGACTTCTGTGATTAATTGATTCCTTTAGGGAAAGTAAATATATTTATCACCTTTAGACTGCAACACTCCTACAAGAAATTGTCATACATTATAATTGATCAGAGAATGTACACTTAGTACCCTGTGCTCTGATATCAAAAAACATCAGGACAAAGCAAGGGAGGGAAGATTAATCTAAGACTCCCAGGTAAAGGAAGATGAACAGCTAGAAATACTGCACACCTGCCTGCTCACCTTAGTGGCACACTCTCACCATTCCCTTTTCCCAACAATATTTAGGAGGCTGTACCCTCCACCATTTGAATACCAACAGTGACAGCAAAAAAATCCTCTTATTTTCCAAAATATTTCAGGGAAAATATGAAAATCTAACACAAAAGTCAAGTTATAACTGACCAGAAGACAATCATTCTGTATATACTCTTAATTAATGCAGTTAGTTTATAGAAATTTCCAGCATTTGGAATTTTACCCACATTTAATATTCAAAAAACACCAAGAAAGCAAAAGCCAGACAGATGTTTCACATACTTATTTAATTAAAAATAATTCCCTTACTTCAACATTGCTAAGCTAATGACCACGTCATGTGCTTGATGTTTGAATATGCATATTGCACAAGTATTCCTCTGACCTTTTTAGATATCTCAGGAGTGGGTGTCTAAATGCATCACCTTATACCATGCAATTTCCAGAAAAAAAAAAAAAAGTTAAATGTCCCCCACCTCCCCAGGGCAATTTATTGCATCTAAAATATTTATCTAAAACAAGTCAGGTGAATCATCCCCCAAGGATATCCCCATCTCTCCATTTGTTACAAGAGGGGTGTAGGATGACCCATTAAGGCTTTTCACAGAGCTTTCAACAACTAAAGCTGGCTGAGGTGAAATCCACTCTCAAAGCTTTGTCCTATAGACATTTTCCTTACAGCACTGCAGATCTGAGAACGGGCTTGCACTGGAATGCATCGACCATGTGCCTGGCAGCCACACTTCCAGAACCACTTTCCATGGTCCTGCTCAGCTTCACACCACCAAACGTTTTAACTGCTGAATGGAAAACAGTTAAACTGTTATTTAGTGGAACGGGCTGTGATATAATGTGATCATAAAATGCTTTGCAGAAGGAAAATTCCTTATTTGTCTCTTGAATTTAAACAAATTAAAGAAACACACAAAACTAATACTTTGAATTCCATTTGGTATAATGTCCCTATTTGAGAAAATATTTAAACAGATGTTTAATATTAGGTCTGTGCCTAAATCCCATTGAGATCAATGGGGTACAAATGCATGCTTAAATTTAGTCTTGTGCATACAGTCTTCCTGAATAGAAATTGATTCAGCATGTAGTGAAGAGCTTCCCTGAACTGTAGCCTGAGAGATTAACTTAAATATGTTTTCAGCTGCCCAGCTACAGGCACCCTACTGGGAAAATTTAGTCAGAAGCTTTATCTTGGTATAGCTTAATGCATGTTGTTTATCACCTTACTGGTCTCACACTGTTCTTCTGGAACTGTATTTTGGGAATCTGTTTTCTTTTTAATAACCATGGTCGCTTTTTGCCTTCAGCCAAAGTGTAAGAGGAATGACATTTATTCCAAGTGAGGGAAAACTCAACCATTTTCCCAATCACCAGCTTTCCTATTCTGAATAGAAAACCCTTTGCTTTGCTTTTCTCATGCACGCTCTGAGGAGGAGGACTAACTTTCTCTAGGTAATCTAAAAGTTACTATTTTGACATGTAGGTTATTAATTTTTATTTGATTGTTATGCATATCAGTAGCATTCAATTATTAGGCAATCTGTTGCTATTACTTGCTTGCCCACTTTGCATTCATCATCATGACAATCTCAAAAAAGTGTACCTCACCATTTGTGTGTTTTACACCCTGGATCAAGGACCCTAAATGTGACATTATTAAAAGAGAGCAAAGGAATAAAAAATACAGAATTTTCCTATTAGACATATTCCTCCATAAAGAGCAATGCTCTCTGGTCTACAATAACTTTTTCTATTTTAGGTAACTATTCTAGAAATCCAGTGGATTGGGGTTTTTAAGTGTTCAATATTGAGAAACAGGCCAGCTTCCAAAATTTGCTGAAAAGAAGACATAACTACTGTTAGTGTTGTTCTCATCATAAAAAAAAATTGTTAAAAAAATGTTAAGCATAACATTCTCTATTAAATGAGGATCCTTGGGAGTATTCTCATGTCATATTTAACTACTTCAGTGGCAAGTCTATTTTTTCATCCAAGTTATTCCGATAAGTGACAGTGAAGTACAACCACAATTATTCCCAAGCAGCATAACCACAACTGCTTACTAAACTTAGAAGACCAGTCAAATTAAATCTATGCCAATTCTTCAAAAGCTTGAGGCTTTGGACATTAACCAATGGTAGCAGAATCTAATTGCAAATATTCATTGAAGATGCCATAGAGTATCACTTGGGATAACTGTGAGTTATAGTTTAATTTCAGAAAATAAGTTCAGCCAGTGCTTGAGTCCAATATAAATTCCTATGATCTGATATAACCTTTTTAAGGATACATTTGAAATATTTTCATTTCTTTGTATCAGAACATTGGAATTGGATTCAAAGCCAGTCAAGAGCCCTTCCATCCTGGTCACTGAAGTTTGAATCAGAAATTCACACTGTGACTTCTAATGGTACTAAACTCTCTAGCATAGTAAAAATCCTGAAGAAACTGAATATTCAGAAAAGGCTTTACAGATATTTAAGCTAACTATTTAAACTAAGTACAAGAGGTAGAATCACAGTCTTTATGGAATGATTACAAATCTAGTGAAATTATATATCTAAAGGTTAAGCAGTTTTATTTATAGAGTAATTGTCATTTTCAAAGCATCTTGAACCCCTCGGTTGATGCTACACCTTTGAGTAGTGAGTTCATGGGATTTTGCTAGCCTTACTACAGCAGTATGTCCTCTTGCTGCCCTGCTAAAGGGCAGATCCTTTACATTTTAATTAATATTATAAAAACACTCTATGTCTTCTGAATTATTAACTGGGAATACTGCAATATGCAGGGATCTTAATTCTTTTAATTGCAATGAAAAAAGAAAATAATATGAAAACACTACAACTATGTTTTCCCAGAATGTTTCTAGGATAGGCAAAGATGAGGTTTTGTTGTACAATAATTTAAGTAAATATTACAACTTAGATATGAAAATTAGTGATATTCCATGACAACATTACATAGCTAAACTACTAACATATGACTGTCATTTTCACTGGAATGTGCCTTTCATTGGAAAGTGCCTTTTATGAACAAGGATTACATCTCTTTTCCTAATCCTTTTGCTGAAGACCTTTACAGAAGTGAAAGGGTGACTGAATTCATGCAGAACATATAGTCGGAGGTGAAGCATAAGATATGTGAGCCACATTTTCACTTGATGAATAGATAGGATTCATGTAATACAAAATTTAAACTGGTAAAAATCCAATAATGTAACCACTGAAGATGATAGAGTTGAAAGCCTGTTCCTTCAGTGACATTTAAACCAAAGCTAAGATGATATAATTCTGCATATTTATCAGGCTACCTTGTATATTTTAAATTCATATCATGCACTGTATTTTTTAAAAAGCAACTGTGAGGAAATCCAAACATAATCCTTCTCTACAAAAATCAAACCAGAACAAAAAAATTGAAAATAATTCTATATTCTAATTGCATTGTTCTCAGCAATCATTTTAAATTTTTTCCTGCACAGTTAAAACAAATTAAAACATTATTACCCTCATGGCCTTCTGAGGCACACTTCTGCCTTTAATTAAGTATGGACAGATAAAGTCTTTTGTTCTTTTTCTGATATGTTTGACACCTGCTGTCTTTGTAATCAGAGAAATTAGTCAGGAAGTTCCAACAGAGAGGCTTTTAGTCAGAAGCAACACCTGGGTCCCTATCTATGCCTTCATGTCACGTAACATCGTCCTGCACCCCCAGCACAAGAGACAAAAAGCTGAACAAGTGGTGACCTTTCAGCTTCAGATAGAAAACAGGCTCAATGGGCTTCTGTAGAAATCAAGGGTAAAACAAAAGCCATATGCTAACCCCTTCTTTTCCTAAAATGAAGGGAAGACTACCTTCCTTTTATTTCCTCCTCCTCATTTATTTTAGGATGATTTATGAGAGAGTGCTTTTGCTATTCAGTTCAAGCAAGAAGGTAGGGCCAAATTTACCAGTTGTTATAGCCATGTATGTCACAATTCCTTCCAGTGTGATCCTGGACAAGTCACATTTTCTGTGGACTGTCGTCACTTCAAAGTTATTTTGAGTTAGTAGTAGTAGTTCCTGTGTCAAGTTCTCTCCATGCAGTAAATGCCTTAGCTCAGTGAGTTCAACACAAGCTCACTCTTTACTGAGGGTATGGGCTACATGCAAACATGCCAGATCTTAAAGAGGTTATTTTTGCTTGATTGGTTTTTAGTGAAACCCTACACCCACCATGCAAATTCAGGCTGGCAGCACAAGCCAGTGCCACAGGGCATGAGGAAATAACCTGTACAGCAAAACAGCATATGGCATCTGAAAAAAAAAGCTGTGGGATTCACCCTGCAGGTCTCAGAGGCTACACAAACTAGTTCCTGTAGTCCCACTATAAAGACTGCTGGTATTTTACACTGACACTGTTTTCGCCCAGACTGATTTTATTTGAGAGAAATTATTCATTTGTATGCAAATTCAAGCTAGCTACAGCAAAGGTGCACCTCACAACTACACTGAATTCCTGCAAATTCACAAATAAGCACAAGTGAAAGGGTCATGGTGAGGACATAGTTCCTTTCAGAATCAGTAACTTTAATTAGAAGTCCGTCATGCTTCAGAAAAATTTTGCATTTGTTCACTTTTCCTTTTATTCCTGTCCACCTTGCCTGTACCATGTAAGCAAGAACTGTCATCATCCTCTGTCACAGAGAGACTTGAGATCCGATGCTGCAGTAGACCCTACACTTGTGATAAGGCATTACAAGCTCAAATTAGCCCTCTATCTTTAGCCTCCATCTCAGTTATTCCCATTTTCACTTCAATCCCACTCCTTCATGGTGGTCTTTCCCCAGCTTTCAGAGGCTGGCAACAAAGATTTCCTCATCTTCCAGATGGCAGCTGGGCACTTTGTTAGGAGAGTAACAGTGGGCTGAGCTGCTCAGAACTTCTGGGCTCTTTCTAGCACTGCCTGCCAACATGTTCCTTTTTTCTCTACAATTACTACCTGGTTCTGGGCATCCCCAATCAGCTGCTCAACTGCCAAGAAGCAGAAAACTCCTGCAGGCAGCAGATCAGAGGACAGGTAGGACTGGAGCTGAGCAGAAGAGATAAAGTTTCTTCACTTATCAAGACCCTGTGCAAAATCCTACAACTCAGAAAATCTCTATGAGGTGGCGCCCATGACTTCTTCTCCTTAGGATGGCTAAGGTTTAATTACTGTTTAGAAGGCATTCAGTTAAAATTATCCTAGGAAAGACACCACTCCACCCAAGTGGAGACAGCAGTGCCTGGCCCACAGGTTGCTGTGCTGCCTCCCTGGGTTTAAACCCATGAGCAGTCTCAGACCTTAAAAAACAGCTTTCTCTTGCAAACCGAGTTCTGAGATTTGTGGTATGCTTTCATTCTCATCAGGGTAAAAGAACAGTAAACAAGACAGGCTGGTGGTGAGATTAAAGAGTCACAGGTCTGCAGTGAGCAGAATGGGGGCTGAGTGCTGTCCTCCAGGAATGTCACCAACCACATACAAGTATTGAGGCACCAGGAAGCAGCTGGTTTGGAGAATGGGTTAACAGTGGTTCCCTTGCGACCCTTATTTGTGAACAACGTGATAAAATATTGTTAGCACACAACACTTTCCAACATGTTTGGAAGATATTAACAAATTGGTACTTTCAGTGTTGAAAGCATTGCAGCACTTCATTTCAGAGCTGGAGAGAATGAAGCTGAGGAGGTTAATAGCTTATAGGAAATGACAGTGAAATAATCTGGTAGAATTGCATTTAGAATTATTGTGTTTCTACTTCATGCTTCTGTGCCATAATCTACATAGCATGATTTTCCTGGTTAAAAAGAAAAAAGAAAAAAAAAAAAAAAAGAAAAGAAAAAAATTAGTTAGATATAATAAAATTATATTATTTCTCTAATTTTATCTTTTCAGATTTAATTCATTTTAAGATATATGCCAGTGTAATTCCCTTCCTTTTTCCTAAAATTTCCCTCTCAGCCAATATTGCATAAACTTTGCTAAATACTAAGGATCTCCATTAAGAAATTAAGTATTACTGGCTGCTTGGATATTTCTACACATTGATTACTCTTTAAATATAAAATTTTGTTTATTATTATTGGTGATCATTCTTTAAACTTAAATTTTATTCATTATTTTTAGTGATTAAAAGAACCCTTGGCTTATGCATCCTCTTTCAGCTCTAGATGCACATGCATCATTTTTAGAGTGAATTCCAGTTTAAAATATATTCTCTGCTTTTCATAGTTTTCTAGATAACCCTGACTGAAATTATGACAACCTTAGAAAACTGCTGTAATGCTACAATGCCACCATCTGGTTACAGTCAAGGATCTGATCTTGCCAGTGCTAAAGGCACTGAACCTCAATGAATTCAGCAAGACACCACCAACAATTCAGGCTGAATATTGACCAGATGCATGCACAGAACTGGTCCCGTTTCTTGCGGGATTTTGATTAGCCAGAGATGGAGAGAGTTTAAAGAGTGAGCAATGCGTCTGCTCTTTCTGTCTTTCTCTTCATTTGCAGTTCTGCCTAAGAGGCTCTGAATCCTTAATAAATTGTACAGATGATATGTGTGATTGCATGTAGCATGTGATGAGCAATTTGCATCCCTCTGATGCCCCAAAGTCTTCCTCTGGGAGCCCTGGGGAGCTGGACTGGACAAGGCTGGGTGGTTTCACCCTCAATCCTCGCTGCCCATGCCAAGGGCAGAGGCACATCTGGCCAGGGCAAGCAGAGCCAGCCACAAGCTCCCAAAATACACACCAAAAGCTAAAAACCTTTACTGAGGAAATTCCAAACAGTTTAGCAATTCCTTTTGAATTATATCGTGGGAAGTAATGCCACTCTTCTTGGAGCAAACTACAGTGCTTTCTTGCTTTCGAAACACCTGAAGAAGTGGGAAAGAGCAGAAGTTGGCATGGGAGCACAAAGTGAAAGAAAACCAAGATAAACACAAAACCACATAATCTCTGAATATCAGTCACAGCCAAAAGAGGTGTCTTTTTCAGTGTCTAAACCTGACTAGACAGAATCTGATTTTACATATGTTGACTGTATAGCAGCACCATAACATCTTGCTCCATTGTAAAGTGCTACTTGGTGAGGAATGCCAAGAAGACACCTTTCACTTCTTGCAGCAGAGAAAAAAGGCATTCATCTGGTTTGGAAACATATATTATAGCTTGCTTCTGTGGTGATATTCTACATGCTGGCAAAACCATTTGTGACTGCTGGACTGATTTCTGTTGAATGTAAGTAAAATGTGAAATAAAATGGAATCAGCAGCAGGAGCAAGTTTAAGTCAAATGGCAACCTCTCTTATTGCAACCTGTTTTCATGGGCTAAATGAAACAGAACAGTAATATTAACAATATAAATAGTAATTAAAGTTAACAGTGGTGTCTCAGAAAAGTATATTTCTAAAAATATATTTTGGAAAATTAAGTCATAAAAATATCTGCTTTTCAGAACCATCAAGGCAGAATTGTTTTCCATGTTATTACTGGAGGCAGAGTCAGTCTAAGGACCTGAGTTTGCAGGGCCTGGCATATGGCATACAGGACCAGGAAATTACATCAAAGGGAAAGGTAAAAGCAGGAGATAAAGGGGGAAGGGGGGAAAAGAGCCTATTTTTCTTTTAAAGTTACCAAAGGACATAGAAGAAGCTTGTTCATGTTCATATCTTAAAAAAATAAAAAAACAAACAAATACAAAAACAAAAAACCACAACCATTCCACCACCCCCCCAAAAAAGACCAAGAAAATTAAAAAACCCCACACCACTTAGTATTCCTGGGATGTCAGTGAACTTGCTATGATTTGGTGTATAATACAAAATCAGCAAAATGAAAATTCACAAAGGAAATATTAAACAGCAGATGGCAAATTTGTCCCAGGACACTTGCTATGTGCACTAGGATTGCAGCAATTGCTAAAATTCTGTACTTTACATAAAGATAGCAGGAAATCCCACAATAACCCAGAAGAAAGCATCAAACTGCAGATAGGGATGTTCTTCAGCGTGAATTTCAGCAGAACTAAAAGGAATGTTCTAAGAGTGCAATAATCATTGCTTTGGATCTTATGCAAACATGAGCTGGTTTGTACTGTGTAGATGACCGTACTTAGCCAATAAACTTGGCCAAATCCAAACAGATTTGTTGCACTCCAATGTGATGCCTTTCCCACAAGTAATCTGTTCAGCTTTTTGGCTGTTGCAGAGACCATGTTATTCCCAGTCCATCACAATGGGACTACTGGTATGGGGTCTGTAGATCCAGTGGTTTGCAAGACCACTGGGGAGGTGGTACATCAGCTCAACAGAAATATTTTTGTTTTAGGAAGAACGTCAGCTGGGAAAGAGGTAATCAATTAGTCCTGAAGTCTTTTCTCAACACCCCATTTCTTCTGGGCACTTTGAGAATGGGCCTCAATGAAGTGCTCTGGCAAGAGCCCAACTTGGACCTCCCTTTTGACGTTGTTTCACCAAATGACCTACACACTTCCATACACACCTCCAGACCAACACAAGGAATTTAGGTCTCCAGCAGGTCTTATATGTTAGTGCGTGCATTTTAACAGAGAGTAAAGAAGAATTTGCATTAAGAAACATTTTAATTTTGTTTGAAGAAATATTGTTGGCTTGATTGCTTCCAAATTCAGCATTTCTGACTTACTGACACAGACACACTGCACCATATAAGATACTGCAGCTGCCTTTTTAGAGGGGCACAAGTGTCTCATAGATGTTAAATGCATCCAGCCAGCTCTATGTGTCTAAGTCATGGTATCTTAATTAGAAACCTATCTTTAGACAATTGAATAAAGCCCTGAATGTTTCAGAACAAAAATCCCCAGTGTTCGACCACAGGCAGGTAATGTATTAGGAAGAGAGAACGGCCTAATTGCTGGGATTTGAATTTTAAAAATAAGTAAAAAAATAAATTCATCCCAACTAACATTTTTAAGCTGTATAAAGTTTGGGGAGTTTAATTCTTTTCATGCAGCTTTAATTGGGACAAGAAGCCGAACTGCTGGAGTAGAAGATTCCTTTCACACCCTTCTTGAACCAAATGCAAACGTAAAACAGAAAGAGACAACATCCAACTGCTAGCAATAATTGCAAATGATTGCTATTTACAGAGTATTCATCAGCATACACTTCATCAAGACTGTTACCACAGCTTTCTCTTGGAATAAGAGATTGAATTGTGGTATTTCTTATGACACAAATCCAGTTATGAGTCTTTTTCGTGCTGCAAACAAATGCCTTATTTCTGCCTTATTTTCTTTTTCTACATTCTGCTAAATATATGTTTTATAGGCTAGTTTCTCCCCACATTCAGTCCCACACTATAGAGTTCTTCTATATTTCTAGTATCTTTTTCTGCAGATCTCTGCAGGTGTCTCTGCATTACCTAGATGACACTAGTGTTTGTAATACCTCTCTGACTGTTACTTTAAGAGTTTTACTGTCAAAACATTTTTTATCCTGCTTTTATCATTAACGTTTTTCTTAGACAACAGCCTGGGATGCGAAAATCCTTGCCAAAAAATAATCCTTATGTGATGCCTACTATATGCTTACTAAAATCAACTGTATGATTAAAGACTCCATGGAGAAACTACATCCTGATAAGACAAAAAATACCTAGGGCTGACAGCATCTTCTTACCCACTAGACATTCTCCCATCATAAGTCATTGCCATTAATCATTGCACACTTTACTTTAAAATAGCTTGAAATAATAAGCAATGTAAAGATGTTCAAATCTCTCTTGATTTCTATTAATGTCGGAAGCAGTTTTTTATGAGATCTTAAATGATTCACTGGAGCCTAAATAATGCAGTTATATTTTTAAATCTAATAAGTCTGTATACTTCCACAATTATTGTGGTACATGTGTTAATGTACTGGTAGTCCTGTCATCCTTCCCAAATCGGATAGGTAGGACTGAGGCACTATTCTAGGGTGTGTTTGCTGAACCAGGGAAAAAATAGCAAACCAGGTTTTTCAGCAGAAAAAGCATATGATTGAGCGTGAGATAGACTCTAGCTACAGGCTAGCAGTCTGTAATTAGGAAAAAGTAGTATGAGGAACAATCATTGGAAAGGGAAGCAGGCAGCCAGTAGCTGAATGCAGGGCCAAAAAAGTGGAGGTTGAACAGCAAACTTTGGGAAGAGCAAGCAGAGGAAAGTGGCAAATAACACTTATTTGAGGGCTTTTCCAGGCAAAAGGATCGGGTAAGAGCAGGAGGCCAGAAGCTCTGACACTGACATGCAGCTGAGTGGTACCTTGAAAATGCCTGATCCCTTTGAGCAGTGACCCTCCTCATGCCTTCCGGGAGCTGTTACCTGTGGAAGGGCCAAGACAAAAGAAACTGAGATCACAAGATATTAATCTAGATAGCTGACCCATTAAAGGCTTTACAAAAGTGGTCCAAGAGCAGGAATGAGAAGCCACATGGTTATTGATACTCTTCTGTGCCAATTCATAAGCTGTCCTCTGTTGTTGAGCTGCTCACTGATTTTTGACCTTCTTTTTACAAGTCAGCTCCCCAGTGAAGAGCTTTTCTACACTTCTTCATTTATCTAAGGCAGTTTTTCTCAATTTATAGTTTGCAAACTTAGTTTTCAGGGAGCTAGAATAGAAGTCCACAAACAACTGAACATACTCAGATACCAACATCATAGGCATGGAAAAGTGTAACTGCACACAAAGCAAAGAGAAATCAAATAAAGAAATTATATTTCAAGGCTTAGCCAACTGTTATTTGATAGCAAATGAAAACATCCATAGTAAGTGACTCTGCCTGAGCAATCTACATGTCCTAAAAGTCAAATGAAAAATATTAATCCTTTATAGAAAAGGATACAGTGCTTCCATTTTGGGTACTGCCACAAAAAAAGTTATTAATTTCTTCCTCCTTTTCTGAAAGGCTAACTTCTGAAATTTATTATACTTTTATTTCATAAAAATATTTAAAGATATAGTTATTCAAATGTTCTATCCCTGGACAAAGTTCTTATTTATTTATTCAACTACTTTCAGACTGAGCCCAAATTCTTTCTTTTGTTTTGTCATGTTAGGCCTCTGCATCACTGCTGAGTAGCATGAATTATTAGTCTTACTTGGAGCAAACCTCTCCTGTAAAGTCAGAGCAAACCTCTCCTGTAAAGTCAGAGCAATCTTTTTTTTTTTAAAAAGGACTGTCTTGTGGAATAAAAAAATCTTCCAATGCCATTTAACTACAGCTACATTTTTCCTATTCTGGGAGCACATACTGCTACAGTAGTTAACAGAATTTCTGTCCACTACAATACAATAAAGATAGCAGATGTGGAGTCACAAGACCCAGAGACCTGTACCAATTAAAGGTCAAAATCTGTCTCACTTCACAGAATGCAGCATTTGAGCATGAGGTCTTGTGTATATTTGTCATCTTGTTCAGTCAGAAAGATATGACAGCAAATAGCTGGTCAAAAGCTGTCAGGGTCAAACTAAGCTTGATAGAGTGCCCTAGGTCACCTCTGTGATTCCAACAGCAGGAATTGCCCTGCTGTCAGTTTGTATTTTAGTCAAATAGTACGTGGCACACAGTAGAACTGTATTCCACCACTAATTGCTTCTTTGACCTTCTTGTTAACCAAACATTTTGATCAGGAATATGTACCATGTCATCATGTTCCATGGCAATGTAACAGCTGCCTCCTAACAGATCTCTGGTATTGAATGTCCTCTCATCTCACACCCAGAGGATTCACAATTAAGGTAGTATTACAGCTTTTGTTTGAATGAGGTAAAAATGCAAGAAGATAATAAAGCATTTCATATAAAGGAGTGCACACTCCAGAGAACCACAGAACATTCTGTAATGTTTTGGTAAAACAGGCACAGAATTATTTTTTGTTATAGCTTTCAAGATTTCTTTTTTTGGGGGTTTTTTTATACTGATTTGGCCTGATTTGGAAGCTAGGCAAGAAAAAAGAGAAATGATCAAGCAAATGTTTCTAGCCAAATAATTATTTCTCACTTCTACAAAAAACTGAAATTGCCCTGCACAATTCTCAGCATGTGCACAGAAATGAATATTGAATAGAGAAGTCACTTGTTACTGCTTTGGAATTCTGAGATGCAATTTATTCATTATTACAATGAACATGATTCCAGGGAAAGCTTGGACTCATAAAATGTTCTCAACTTCTCCAAACAGGCTCAGTAAGCTCAAAGAGGGACTAAAAAGCACTAAGTCCTGATCTCCAGCAGACTGGTTCCACAGCAAGTTAGAAACAATCAAAGCTTTCATGCAACTCTATTTAAAATTTTCTGTGTAACAGATCTTTCTTTGTCTCAATCTCCACACACACATCCCATTTACTTTCTCTCTTTTTTTTTCCGCTTAATATTTTCTTTTATTTTTTTAATATATTTTTAACTAAAGCCGAAGCAGACTTCTTTTCATACAATTTATAAGTTCTCATCAGCCTATCTCGTTGCTTTTCCATTCCCCAGAAAGCATTAGTCTACTTACAGTATAATAATTTTAAATTAACGACAATTCACTTCTACACTTTTTTTTAAACAGGAAAATAAGCCTTTCTCTTTCTGTGCATGCAACAGCAGGCACATGTTGATGCAGAAAACTTTCTTAAAATTTTGTCTTTACTCACCCACTACAAAAAAAAATAAAAGAAAAAAACAGAAAACATAAATTTTGCAGTAATTTTATTAGAAGTCGTGTTAGATTTGCAATTTAAATCAGGCTTTAAATTTCTTCATTTATTAGAGAATATACTATCAAGAAATAGATTTGAGCAAATGCAATTGTCACATTCATGCTGTGAAAGCTCTGACAGCCACCAAGTAGAACTAAAGCTCTATTACCCTGAAACTTCCCATATTTTGCACATCTTTTTCTGTTATTCCACAGTTTCTCTTTAACATTTATTACCAGATACATTTGCTAGAGATGGTCCTATTTTGCTGCACTGTTGTGAATAGTTTCAAAAGCAGCTGTTCAAGAGAATATTTCATTTTGTGTGTAAAGAAACAATGGGAGAAAATATATTTACACATGAAGGGACGGAAGTAAGAAGCCTGAAAGAGATTTTTTTCCCCTTCAAGCCTACATGCAAGTAATGCATTTGTCCTCAGAGATGTAAACCTCCAGCATTGCATACACATGGAAGGATTCTCCAAGTTCCTGTGGTTATAACTATGGCAGCACCCTCATGGAAAAGACTTGGGCCAAGGGCCAGTGGCTCTGCAGACCACCTATCCCCAGGAAGAGGGGCAAAAACTGCTAGATGCTGCTGGAAGCAGAACTATTGTGGCATTGTGGTCCAAATGTGCAACTCCCTGTTTCTATGATGACCCCATTAATTATCCCATGCACAGCAAGGAAAATATTTTAGCAACCCCATTTCAGAACCACTGGGGAACATTTTATTAATTTCCTTTGTGCAACATGTTTATCTCTGTGCTTTCACAAATTGCTTTCCTGGCCGCAGAAATCTTTGCAATTTTAATAAAGGAGATCGATCTATCTATCTATCTATCTATCTATCTATCTATCTATCTATCTATCTATCTATCATCTATCTATCTATCTATCTATCTCTCTATCTTCTTGCACTGTCTTTTGGAAGATCCCAAAGCAAAACAATTAAAAACATTATAAACACTCTGATTATTTCCCTTTGCAAAAATGCTTCTGCTATGGCAATGTTCTTTTGATTGTGGCTTTAAAAATTACAAATACCAAAAGTCCAGCTGTGGAAAATAGCCCTTGCTAAGGATCCCTGTATATGGGCATGACCCTCATTTTCATAATCCTTATGCTATGACAGGAATAGATAAAAATTATTAAAATTAAAAAAAAAAACTCAGAGAGAGGCTTTGATTCTGAAAATAGACTTTCAGACATATTTAACTTTAAATATCTAATTCATCCCAGAGTAAAATCACACTAAAAGCATTAATTTGGTATAAATAGAAATCTGATGTACCTAAATACCATCTCATTGTAGTAAAATAAGCACAAAATCAATCATCTACACTTGAGCCTTCTTATTAGATACAAATTATTTCAGCATTTCAGAAATGATGAGTGCAAATAAAAACACTTAGAGCTGTATAAATTTTGTATTGAGTGGGAAGAAAATATAGGTCAATTAGAAGGTAAATTGGCACACGGAAGAAGGGATTTTCCAGGCCTTCCTTCAGCACTAACATGATGAGGTGTGTCCATATACTAAGAATAAGTCTCCCTCCAGGGCACTTCCCTACTGCCACACTGTGAATAAGTTATAGCAATGTTTCTGGTGAAGGGAGCACAGGGCAAGAGGGAGCTGGAGGTTCAGAACCACATGCAGACAAGATCCACTGTGATTAATGAAGGTACATGAAGGTACGCAGAAGTGCAGTTAAACTGTAGACAACAATCCCAGAGTGGTTTACAGAGGGGAAAGGTAATCTGAAGATCTCCTTTGGGTCTCCCAGTCTGCCTAAGCTTGATCCAGAGTAACCAGGCACTCAGGGCCATGTTCTGCATGTGCTGCTTATTCAGCTGACACTGGAATGAATGTAAGGAAAGATAAAGTCACCTGGCCATATGGCAACAACACTAGCTGGAAAGATCAATGGGAACTTGGAATATTTGTAGTGTAAAGAGTTACCCAGGATTAGAAGATATTTTTATCTATCATTATACTGCAAGGTAGATAAGCACTATGTGGGTTATTTTAACCCTTGCCCAATAACTTTTAGTCACCTGTGATTACTCAAGATAAAATATTAGCACTAATGGGCCTAAAATTTAAACAGTCATAGTCATTTGTGCAAATTGCTGGTGAAATTTTACCAAGTTCCTTAATTGGTACTTCTTTACTTCAAAGTTTACTTTCATTTTATTAAAGAAAAGTCCCAGAATCTGTCTTTGCTAAAGGTCAGGTCTTTTTCATATGGAAAGCATGCAAAAATATATTAGATGTAAGAGAGTTCTTTCCTAATATTGACATGTTATATTGCACTTCAATTAAATGATCAGGATGACTTATATTTTACAACTTGCTGAACTTGAATAGTTAAAGTCTATTTACAAAAGTAATGTCCTGGAGAAATCACTGTATCTAAAATTACCACCATAGGATATCCAGAGTTGTCTTGCTAATACTAAAATGTATTGTGGTGAGAATGATACACTGACAAGTCATTGTTTTAATAGTCTTTAATCCTGTCCATTTGTCAATACCCTGAAATTACTTAATGAACTTTTTTGAAATATTATTCCAATACAAAATGAACATGCTGTGCATAAAATGAAATTCACTCTTATGTAAATCAAAAGAAAATGGACATAACCTTTGACATGCAGCTTGTTAAGAAATTATAACCATTGCCCAAAAATGAAATCTCTGAGTTTGCATCATCTTGTTTAAGATAGTGTGGTTTGTAAAAGGTATGTCTGAGAGAACAATGGGTAAGGGAAAGTATCTACTACTCTGCAACAGTGAAATCAAGGATTATCTACACAAAGCCATTTTGCACATGATTTCTAAGGAATTGAAAAGTAGCTTCCCCAGTACTTTTTAAAACAGAGATTGCTTCTTGTTCTCTAAAACCACCAAGAGTCTTTCACTTAATTTGGATGCAAATTGTCTTAGGTAAGATTCTGCAAGACTTCAAAAAGAAGACAATAAATTTGCTTGCATTTTTACAATTCAAGAAATGGCTGTGACAAAATAATAAATGCCAAAACAGTAATTTATGTTAAAAACAGAGTAATTGTAACACTGAAGCTGCAATAGGAAACAGGAGGAAATAGTTTTTATTTGATAAAATATCTCCCTGTTGGCTTCTCAGCCATATTTCCCTGTTCAGCTGTTATTCTCCATTTGCTCTTGTTTCCTAACATTAGTCGCGATCCACTGTTTTGCTCCCCCAGCAATTTATTCATCATGGTTCTACCATCTTCTCCTCACCTCTCTGTACTGGTAGTTGTTCCTGACTACAGACCACAACCAAATTGATGCAGCCCAATACAATCTGGGCAGTAATCCAGGCATTAATAGCCAACACGTGTAACCACCTGACTGACTGTCCATCCACTGGAAGGAGATGTGTCTCTAGTCAGCTGATCCCAACTCAGAAATAAGATACTTATTTGGCATTAATTACATTACATCACTGGGGCATCTCAGTCGAGCCAGACAGTTACCTCAGTCAAAATCTGATTGCAAAACAATCTTTTTGCAATCACTAGCTTTTAGAACAAGAATGTATTTTCATATAGAGGCCAGGTGGTGTATGTTGCCTTAGAACAGACATAAAATTTGCTTTTTAATATTTAAATAAAATATTTTTATTTCATTTTTACAGAAGATGAAATTTCTTACCATTATTTTCTGCTTTTATTATTGTCCACAATAACCCATATGCAATGAAGGAAGAAACTTACTGCAAGTAAAATTACAACAAAAAGTTTTTCTTCCTTGACAATCTGACCAAACATGTTTTACAACAAAAGATGTTGCCCTTACTTCTCCTCAGCTGGAGTCTGCAGAATTGAAACAATTTTTTTAAAGGCACATTCAATCCTGCTCCTTCCACTGCTGCCAGTTATCAAATTATCAAAGCTAGAGATAACTGATTTTGAAAAATATTGAACATTGAGAATTAAGAAATTATTCACAGTTTACTAGCAGACTACAGAAGCATCTTCTGATGTACTTTTTCATTAAGAACTATTAATAGTTCACTAAGCAGAGAAACACGCCTTGTCAATAAATAATCCTGTACTGCAGATAAGCAGTGCATTTACAAGATATTTATTGCAATAAAAATCAGCTCAAATAACATTCAATTAATTAGTTATTCCATCAGTTATGCTTATTTGTATTTAATGCACACACTAATAATCTGTAAATGTGTTCATTCTTTAACATAAGAAATAATTTGGCTTTAATTATAGTGCAGAACAGTTTGCTGCTTTACATAGTCTCATTTTACCCCTCTGATAAATGGATGTTAATTAGTACATGAAAGTATAGGATACCATCACATGGACCTTTAATCCATTTTCAGAAATGAAGATTGGTTCAATGGCAAGATCAGCTGCAGTGAAATTCTTGTAAATCATCTAAACTTGTGAAAAATATCTGTTCATTAATCCTTCCTGACAGGTTAATTTCATTCCATTTCTAAGTTGTCAAGTTAGAACATGGAACAAATAATCAAAAGCCTTTAAATCAAATATACCAAATCAAGACTAATTGAATATGTTTCAAGTATGTCAATAATAGATTCATTTTTCAAAATTTAATAGGAAAGCTTGTTAAACTATAAAAATACATGCCCTGCTAAGTCTGGAAGGGCAGGAAAAATGTTAGCACAGCAAGTTTATGTTTTTGTTAACTGCATTCCCTGAATATGGAACACAGTTTTCATAAAGGAAATTCATATACATTTTCATATGCACATGTTTTGTATATAAAATAGCTATGAAAAGTATTGAAGTAAAATGCAATTGTTTCATGAATTAAGAGCTCTTAAATTTTGCATTCTGTATAATTACACAGTTTCACAGAAACATGCATTTCTGCCCTGACCATTATTTTATCTAGAATTTGGAATGTCTTTCCAAGGAAATGGGACTGACACTGAAGATTAATGACTATTAGTAAATTGAATAGGGCATAAATTCCCAAGTATTCTCCATTCTTAGATCTGGTGTAAAAAAATTTTTTCATCTTTAGCACTGGTGACAATAGTTTTAAAAAATTCACTTGAGGGCACGCTAAAGACATTTGCTAAATATTCCTAGCATTGCTTCATACTGTGCCATATTGAATGGCATTAGTGATTATCTCAGTACTATTGTTGGACAGGAGTTGTCAGCCACCGCATTGGGGGGAGCAGTTTGAAATAAAGATTCCCAAAACAAAGAGTCTCCACAAGCCACTGTCAGCTGAGATATGGAGCTTTAGGCAGTAACTGTGGTACTCAGCCCATACAGTGCAAGTTGCTCAGACCCTTTTAGTTACAAAGCAATCAAGTTACTGCAGTTTGGACTCTGCTGTCACCACTGCAGCTCGGCTCGCCCTGCTCATGGTCTTCAGGACAGCACACTTCAGTGAGGGCATGGCCAGAGAAGGATTCACCTGTGGCACCTCATTTGTGCCTCCTGACAGATCTGCTCTGCTTCTTTTGCTCCTCAATAGATAGAGATATAGATATATATATATATCTTAATTTCATTATTCACTTCATCTCCATAATTTACATTGGTCAGTTTGTACTGTCAGCAGAAGTATAATTTAACCGGACCAGCACCTGCAGTGGTCCTATTCCACTTAGGCAGGCAAGAAATTCTTGGCTCTCTACAGATTGTGCTCCTTTTTTCACAAATCACATCATAAATTTGAATAGAACAAGGCATTTAGGGTACCCCAAGACCTTGACTCAGACCAGACCTCAGGGAATGGCAGATATGACATGGGATCTATAAAAAGCTTTCTGGAGCCTTCTGGAGTGGCAAATGGAATCCAAGCAAGATACCCTAAGGGATCCCAACCCACTCTAAATATCCCGTCATGGCAGAAAGCAATGTAGTGCTTAGTGTCAGCATGACCTAAATCTCTTTCCAGACTCCCTTGATTAGCTATCCAAAGGCTACAGTGCTCACATACCCAGTCCATGTGGATGTGGCATGAAGACTTCTGCTACATCCTGCCTTCATTTGGAGAAGAATCGTTGCATTTTTTATACTTGCATTAACACAAAATGGGAAATACTAAAGCCAAGACAGCAGCCATCAGTGACTTTTCCCATTTTGCTCCAGAGGACAAAGTGGACCTGAACTGTAGTCTGAGGAGGTGGAAACCTCTCCAGTTCCATTTGTCTCTGCTCTCAGTCTCCAGAGAGACATTCACATGTGCCCACACAACAGCATTTTAATGAGTTTAAATGAAGCTGCAGACTTTTCTTGGGCTTGATATGCAGAAGTCTGTTTTGTGGTAATTAAATAATTAATCAGTGCTACTCTTCTATTAACCAAATAAAATCAGATATTACAGTAAAATTAATGAGCTCATTTCAGATTGTGTTCGCTTTCATGGCCAACTAGACAGTTGCATTTTTGTTTCTGTAAGTAGTTATGTTTTTAAATCAAAATAAATTTTCTAAATTATCACTTGTCAAACTGAGTTATTCCAGGAAGCTGATTAACTGGCTTTTTGATATTAATTTTTTGTTCATTATGACTTCCTTTAATTTTTATTTACCAAAAGAATGTATTCAATGCATCCACTTCAGGCATCTACAAGAACTCTGAAATGCTTCAATGGCAAATTTATTCTTAAAAATAGGGAAACCAATCTATTTCACTTAATCCTGAGACAGTGGTACGGGTAGGATGCAGATTGCTTTGATCACACTTCTGAACCTTAAACTACAGGAAAAATACACCCTTCTAAATCCTGCTCTATAATTAATTAATTAAAAAATAGGTGGAGCTATTTATATCATAATCTACATTTTAGAGCTGAAAAGATAATTCTGAGTTTACAGAAAAATTTGAATTTGAAATCTGAGAAGAAAAATGATGAAGTCAAGTCATCACCATTTTTCATCTAATTTCCCTGAAAGTTTCACAATTCTATTACAGATAATTTAGTGGAACTTAAAGCATTTACATTTTTTAGTTAAATAATAGTTATCAAAACAAATTGAATGTCCTAATTCAAACAAAAACTCAGTAATATAAGCTTAACACAATTTATTATAAGTCTTTCAAACAGAAAATTGCTAGGAATAGTCAGCTGAAAAAGAAGTTCCATTCTTCCTCATGCATTCATGTTTCCACTAGAAGACACCGCTTGGGGAAGTTGCTGCAGTTCTCACTTCTATTTAATTAATACTTTCAGCTATTATCTGGTACCAAAAATGTCTGCACATTAAAATCTATTCTTAGTCCTTAATTCAACTCACATCATCATAAAGTATAATGATAAAATCTTTTTCCTGAACTGAAAACTTGAGACTTTTAGTTATGATCTCTAGTGTTTAGAGTATAATTACAGCTGAAAACAGAATCATAGAATATCTATGTATCATTTTTGTCTCAAAAAATAAAAATATAAATAATAGATATTATTCCATATTTTGAGTACATAGTTAGACATGGAACTTACAAGTTATACATAAGTATTTCTAGGAAAAGGAATAAACAAACCAAGTACAGTTTCAAGTCAAGTCCTGGATTCCCACAATCATAGAATGGGTAAAGTTGGAAGGGACCAGGGTGGATCGTCTGGTTCTAGTGTTAATATAGAGAAGTTTAAGCATCTAATAAATCTATATGTAAAATCATTTTTAAAACTGAAGAACTCATTATACAGTCTTAATAATGTATAAAGCTTCTAATCAGTGTTAGCTAAATGACTAGTACTTAAAAATAATTTTGTACCTTTGTCTTTTAGGAGCACATAAATTTATTTGCATAGTTATGGAAATAGCAGTTGCAAATTGATTACTCGTTTTAAGAAAATGAGCAAAACAATAGCATCATATTTGAATCCTAAATCTAGGAATGCATTAATCAAAAATAGGATGGATTTTCAAGGACTTACATAAACTACATATATCAGATTTCAAAGTATTAAAGACAATTGAGGCATGCGAGTGGCTCAAGTCAGTAATATCTACCTGTGGCCCTGTAAACTATATTGCTCAAACTTTGGTGATATTCCAGTGGAAAACTGAAACAAGTTTAAAAAAAGTTCTAAAATAATCTCAGTTTAACTAAAATGCCTGCCTCTACCTAGTAAATGTTACAGAGTTTGTATTTTTGCATGTGTACTTGCTCAGTGCTGACTAATGCTGGTGGGAATTCCCACACACTGTGGGCTGCTGGGTGGGTGCAGGGTATTTCCCAGGCCGTGGTGGCTGACTGGGTGCTGTCCATCACACTGGACACAGCAGGGAGCTAAGACTCAGGATGTTTATAAAGGAGGTTTATAAAGTTCTTGTAGGGATAGATCCTGCTCCCTCCAATGTCATAAATATGCCTGTTTCCACCTCTCAGATATTTCAGATTCCTTGCACGGAATGTCTCAATTTGAATTTCTCTTAATAGTAAGATTTCCCTCTGAAATTATTACAGCTTTCTTAGAGTGTTTATACCCTAAAGTTTTCAATGTATTATTGTTTTAATGTATTATTGTGTTATTGTTTTCAATGAAATATTTAAGACACCTGTACAAGTTGCATCTGGAAATACAATGCACAACGTATAAACAAAAAATCTACACAGAAGTGAGCATACAAATAGATGCCTAATAATGTTAGATTATGGAAAATCCTGTTTTTCAAATGAGAGTTTATCTAACTGAACAGATTTAGGGTTAATGGCAATTCATTTTCATGGCCTCACTTCAAGAGTATCAGGTGTATTACACTACATTCCTGATGGAGTGTGTTATCTTTTCAGCTTCTTGCAATTTGCACAGCACAGGGTAGCTTTTGAGTGAAAACTGCATGAAAGCATTCAAGCAAAGAATTTGTCAAGTTGAATATCAAAAATAGCATTTTTTTCTCCCAAAATGCATGAAGGCATATCACCTGCAATCTGCTGTTGCAGAACCTTTCTGGAGGTAGTAATTCATACTGCAGTGAAATTAAGAAAGTATTTCCCAATTGTGTTCATTCTAAATATATGTATGTATATTTATATGATAATGACCCTAAAAGTCAAAGAAACTCACAAAGTTTAGAATTTATAACTGCTAATTTATAAGCTTTTTGATGAAAAAAATAGTTTAATGAACTCATAACTATATGGCAGTTTTAAATACACATATAATAGTTATAAAGATCAGGTTTTGCTTGAATTAAACTTCCATAATCTCTTTAGTGAGAAGTTAATGCTAAATGAGCTCGCGTTTCACCTATATCACATTAGAAAGATAAAGTTGTCATTTACAAGGAGACAAGATATTTTCTTAGTATTATGAATTTTGGTATTCGTATCTCTAATTTCTCTTTTAAGTTTTAAAATCCTTTTGTTTCTTCACCTCTGAAATTGTTTGCCTTGAAAGAAAATGAAACATTCTAGGACCTGTTAGCTGTTTTGCCATAAAAAGGGGTGAAAACCCAAACAAGATCTATGGATTTTGGATAATCAGTTGTAGGTATCTATAGGCAAAATACTGGAATACTTTCAATCTGCATAATTGTATCGGTGTACTTGTGAAGAGATCACCATACAAGACATCCATCCAACACAAAAGTTACAGATACTAGCACAATTCCATCTCATTGAGCTCTGGCCTGGCTGAACTCAGACTTCAGTGGAATAACAGTTTTTCTCAGTGCTTTAAGATGCCTATACTCTGCATAGCAGTCTAAGCACTCCTGTACCTCTAATGCAGTGAGCTCTAGCTACTTTGAAAATTTTCAGTAAAACACTTCTGCAAAATCACTGCTATCAGTCCTTGGCATGCTGAAAGTAATACTGTATCATATGGCCTTTTACCTGCAAGTGCTCTTTACAGCTGAGTAAATCACAAGACATAATAGGGCTGGAGCCCAACTGAAGAATTATTCCACTAGTCTTTAGGTAAGCAAAGTTTTACTTCCAGTATTTATATGGGAAAAACATAATCCATGGTCACACCACATTCTGTACTCAGAGCATCATACAGGCTGACCAATGGTCACTAACAGACCATTATTTATAGAGTAAGGACTCATGGTGCACACCCAGAAAGGTCAGAAGCAAAGAGCTTGGACAGGTTCTCAAGACATATATTTCATCTGCCTATGTCAAGGCAATGCCTCTACTAAATGGGCCTTCAAATAGATCATGTTTTAGTTACTAGAGTGAAGACATTCTGTATGAAAATTATCTAATTTCTAAGCATTCTTGCTTCTTTTCTCAATAAGTGACAAAACAGATCATCTTCCTACAATATGCTCCATTGTTTGTGTAAATCAATTTTGGTATTATGGGCAAGAGAACTATTTTCAGTTAATTATTTATTCAGCTAATGAAGCTCCTTTTTTGATGGAGTAGCTGATTTTTGCATATCTGATTCACTTAAGCATTTATACAACCTCCATTATAGTAGTATCGAGAGCAAGTCACATTCTTTTAAAACACATTTATTGTCCTAACATACTGGTCTTCAAAGCACTACATTTGAAGCTCCCTAATACAGGATCAGTATGACTAGGATGTAGTATCCCCAGGGGTGGCCAACAACCCCTGAGCTATTCCTAGTCTCTCCTTGCACCATACTAACTGGGTGCTAAATTCAATTATCCAGAGGTAAGAGTGTAATTCCATCTAGGTGGTCTGTTATTCTTCTTGGCCTCTAGAACCACTCCACAAGAGTGCAGCTTTTCTCATGTAATATCTGAACATGATTAAGTGGTTCAAATGGCCACAAGCACCTGTGATCTCATCTGCCTTGGCTGTAATGGGAGTTTCAGCACCTTGAGAGCCAGAGAGGTCACAGAGCCTCTAAGGGGAGGTTTATGGCATCTCAGTCATAACCCTCTGCCCAAAGTAGGTTTGGGGCACATTTCCATACACAGGTCGATAGCAAATTGCTGTCCTTGGTCAGGTGGTGTTTCTTCAGCAGTTTTCTTGTGCTTGTTTAAGAAACTGCTGATTTTGTCCAGAAATTAAGCCCTTAAGGGAGTCTAAAAATAGAAACATCTAAAACCAAACTTTTAAGTTCTAACAATGTTATCTCTTACTCTTACTGAGAAACCAGTTATCTAAGTCACATTATTTCCACTTGAGGAAATGAAGGCTCTCCCTACTTTCCTTCTTTTCCAGTTGTTAAACCTATTTTTAGACTCCTGAAGAAATTTTCAAATTTTGTATTGCTGCAATTACAGATACATCTGAAATATCAGCATCTGAATTTTTGTTCAATTTAAGGTAATTAGGTAAATAAGTTTTAAAACTAATAGTTTTTTAATCCTTTGCAAAGTCTCAGCTGGAATTTTTTTCCCAAATCTGTTTTTAGCTGCCCAAGCCTGCTTGAGTGCTAGTAATCATTAGATAGCATAAGTCAAATTACAGTAGTTGAAACACAAAGAGTGGGGGAAATCCAGAGGGTTGGACACATTGTAAGACACAAAAAAGTAATTTGGAGGTCTCTAAAGTTTTAGGAGGGCAAGTCCCATTGCAATCCATGACAAATTTCTTTCTCAGTTCTTCTGAGTTTTCCCTGTCTACCCAAGAATGCAGTCAATAGACTCTATTTTTTTTTTTTTATTCACAATGTGTGCAAAAGTGCAAAATAATCAAAACAAGAAACAAATTTGAGGACTCTGAATGAATTCATGTTAGAAAATAATATTCTAGTGAAACACCATGGAGTAAGGGAAACAGAGCCTGAAGTTTTAATAATGAATAACACAGACATAAGAAAATGGAAATTTTTGTATCTCCAAGAATCCTGAGCAAAGCATAAGTTCACTTACACTTTTCTATGTGTTTCAATGGAGTTTATGCTTCATTCAATCAATGTTGTGCCATGTCAACAGGAATGACCCGTCCTTTCTAACTTATTTTAGATATGGTGGTTGAGCCTTGGAAATAAATGTCTCACCGTTTGCAAGACTTTAAGAAGATGCAAGGTATACCCACTAAATCCTGCAGGCCAAAGGTCTTTAAAACCCATCTCCAAAAAGAGGAAGAAATATCTTGGGAAAACAGTGGAGAAAAGTGTCCTAAATCAGTTCAGTTTAACTTCACTTCAAAATACGTATTCTTCAATTGTTGACAAACAAATCAGTCCAGAAAAAACAGTCCACTGCTTTTTTGTAGTTAACTTGTAGATTCTGTTGTGAATGGCTGAGGATTAATAGTGTGCATCTTTTAAGATTTTAACCAGTGAAAAGAAAATAAGGACATTACTAGGAGATAAAATAGTAGAGAAATGTAATATCCTTTGTACAAAGATTCCACTGACAGCCATTAGCATTATTATCTGTGCCAACCAGGAAATGACTATCATTTTAGATACTGTTTGACAGCTCTGATTTATTCCTGGAGAACTCAACTTCATTCTCACCAATTAACATAGCAGATCCATAACCAGCCTTAGATATGCCATGTCTATTCACAGGGGATTAGCTATAAGCCATTTATTCCACATGTCTGTCCATTCAAAGTATCTGTATTTTCTGCAAGATTACAGCCTCTCAACATTAACCTAAAACCAGTCACCAAATACTAAAGCATTCTGCCCTGCTGAAAACCTTGTAGAAAAGAGAACGATATCTTTTATTTAGCAAATGTACCTTTCACCAGCTGCAAACATATTTTTTGTACAGCAAATAGTCTCAGATCTCTTAGGAAAAGATATTTCCCTTCTCTTTTTCTCCTTCCCTCTCTGCCTCTCTCTCTCCTTTCTCCATCTCTTTCTCTGTCCCCTGACTACAGCTCCCAAAATATACACACAGTACTGGCATCCACACACACCCCAGGAGCAACACCAAAATAATGTATGGACAGGAACAGAAAAAAATTAACCACTGCAATTAAAAATACTTATTGGTATCTACAGCATTTGTCACTCCAAAGAAGTCTATGGCACTATAAAAGTCTATGGTACTTTTTCAATATTAATGAATTATCTTGCCTAACAAGACCTGCTGTGAGATGGTTCTTGGCAGGCACATAACAGGATTCAGTGATATTATTCAACTTTTATCAGACTGAAAGTGGAGAAAATGATAGTTCATATCCTTGAAACATTAGGTAGTTTTACATAGTTTTACTGGCATCTGGGAAAGTAATTTTTTAGGATCAAAAGCTATTCAGTGCCCACAGTCCCTGGCTGCTGCACGATAACTCCAAAGCACCTTCAACAATGGTCCTGTACATCCTCGCCCCAGATGATATCCGGCATTGTTCCCTGCGTAGCAAACAATTCCTAACAGTTCAGTTTGAAACGTTTTGCAAAATTTGACAATATTGTTGCTCCTCTGGGCCTCTGTAGTTTCTCCTTTGTGTTCATGGAGATGAGCCTTTCTATTTTAATCACATAATGTAACATACAGGAATGGGGTAATTCATCTCAGCAGATAAAAGGAGCTTTGTTAGAGCTAAGATTTCTTTAATTTTCAGTTACTGTTATTTTTAAGTAGACCCAAATGTCATTTCAAAGCACAGTCTGGTCCTCTGACATGGGAAACCTAAATGCAGTCAGGCTAATTTGCATACACTAAACCCTCAGCTCTTGTGGACCCAGAGCTGAGTAAAAACTCTTCATAGAATCCAAGGCAGGGATAGCAATGGTCTCTCTACATGATTATGTGGGTCATGAACCATTTGGTTCTTCCTACATACCAGACTATCACAATGTCATTGCATGCACAATACAGCCAACATTTCTGCCTTGCACATTATTATCACATTATAATCACTACACATACACCTGTAGATGTTATATTTTGTTGCTTTATTTTGGTGCAAAGTAGCTGTGTGACTCCCTCTATATTTAAATAACTCATATTCTCGCTCTGGTATGCTTCCAAATGTGTCTACCATGTGTGCAGGAGGACCATCACTTACAAACACATTTTAATTCGCAAATGACAAAATCTGTGACCATTAACAGTTTTTTCACCATCATACCTGACTACAAATCACCAGTTCACCTTAAAAATTACCTTAAAATATAATCGTATCCTTACTTCAATTGCATCAATAAAATCTGTATTAAAAGAGTTTGAGCACTTAAAAAATTTCAACTTGCAGGGCAACACAGGCACTGCAGGTACTACAGGAAGTTACAGTGTTTAAGATTGCATCTGAGCTCTACAGCTACTTTTGCCTAAATAAAATACATAATAAATCCATTATAAAAATATTTTTTCTTCCTGAAAATATTTTAATCATCAATGATACAATACTATATTATAGAAATGGCAAAAGATTATTAAAGAAAATTGTCCAGTGAAAGAAAGGAACCCTTTCTTATGATTCCTTTAAGTCACACTCTAGAGCAAACAAAATAATTACAAGTTTGTTTCAAGCAGTCTCAGTAAAGCAGCAAAGTGAAATAATTCTAGTAACCCTTCTAGAAGGAAAATCTTATACTCAGCAGTAGTAAAAGCTAATATTCTCAAATCAAAGAAAATTGTTAATATAACCCATAGAAAGACTCCTAAGTACATTAAAATGCCATTTGAAAGAGGAAGGCACATCAGACTGTCATATGAGTAGCTCTGTTGTGTTAAATGGGACTGCCCAGACACATGGTTCAGAATTACCTACTTACTAATAATATTAGATATGTTATATCTAAATTTTCAGTGACATTTTAAACAGAAATTAATAATACATCACAAAGATTTTACCAGAATTGAAGTTTGTTCCTTAAGAACATTGATTCTCTTAAGATTCTTAAAACTACCTTCAGCCAGAGATTTCAGGTGATCCTTACAGGTATTGCTGAGGGTTCAATAACATTCAGCAGGCTAACATAGATTTCCCACTGCATTCCTACTTCAGGTCTTTCAGTGAATAGTAAGGTATAGAGTAACTTTTGGTTTGCTTACTTGCCTCTCCTGCTTTGAGTGACTGGCAGAAAGAAAGATGTCTGTGCACCAGACATAGCCTCTGTTTGTTGTGGCTGTGTGATTAGAAATCATTGATAGGACCACTTGTGTACCAGGGAAGGGAAGAGGACTGACACAACAATGGGCATGCTCCACCTATTCACAAGTAACCCTGGGTCACAGAGGAAACTGCACACACTGACAAGCCTTGGAGCAGTCTCATGTATCCCTCTGTGGAGTCCAGGGCAGCATTCCTGAAAACAGACAGCTGCCTCAGTTCCTACAGCCAATAGCAGGATTTCAAATGTGACAGCAAAATAAGGAGTATATACAGCTATGTGGAATCACTTGCACAGAAGCTCAATGAGAATTGAAGAATCTAAGAATCTGCATTTCTCTATTGTGTATCTGCATAAACTTCCACTCATAGTTACTCTCAGAGCAGTGATCTTATGAAGCAGCATGGTCAAAGAGCCCATGAAAAAAAAAAAAAAAAAGAAAAAATTACAAAATTTTAAAAAACTGTAGAATTATTTTACCAGTCAGATCATCCAAACTTAAAGCTAAATCAAACATGTAATGGTCTGAAAAGTGTGAATGGAACAGCAGTTGGTGGCAAGTTTTCTGATTCCAGTTGGAGCATGTCCAAATTGTGTAGGCAATGCTCCATGAGACCCACCAAAAGTGAGGTTTCATATCTTCAGGTGATGATGCCTTAAGTTTTAGCTTTCATATTTTCCAGATTCTGTACTGCATTAGTGTATAACTCTGAACTTCATAAAGTAGTAAAATAAAGTGTTAGCAAGTTCTCTTCACAGTTTAGTCAGACAAAACAATCCTTTTCCAGCCTGAGAACCAAGGACACCATTGCAGATTCAGGCCCAAAAATTATAAACAGCAAACTGAGGAGAGCAAACTGGAAGAATGGGACTTCATAACCTGAAGCTGTAATTGGACAATTAACCCCAGTATGTAAATGGACCAAAACTTATGATAGTGTGAAAACATGTGACCCATCATTCATCTTGGGTGGAGCCACGGCCGGGCTCTTGTACTGCACAAGGCAAAGGCCTCTGAAGGCCTTTCCAATAAATACTTTCTTTATTCCTTTAACACTGTCTAGCCTCTGTTCTAGGTAGCCTTTCAAGGCATCAGTGATATGTAAGAGCCAGCATATATAATATATAACCCAATTATCCTGAGTAGACTGTAGAAATACAAACTCTGCTTTTCAGAAAAAGACCTTAGAAAGGCTTGTTTAATCTTCTGTCCTAGTTCTGACCCTGAGCTCCCTTACCACTGACTCTATGGATGTTAGATAAATGCGTGGTTCAGTGACAAACAAACCTTATTATTTCCTGGACTAAGAGATGTGCAATAAAAGATATATTATTTTCCCCATGGAACAGTTACATTTTGTAACCCTTTGTCGGGGGATGGCTGAAAACACAAGGAGATTCCTCATTATTGAACAAGTCCTGAGCAGACAGTGCTAACAACTGTTACTGAGTTCAGTGTTTCAGAGTCTTGGTCCAAGACCCTACAGTACTGCTGGACCAGAACCTGAGCATCAGGGCCCTTTAGCTACATCTTATATACTTGTACAGACATTGCTGAGTATGAAAACCTGTGAAATGTTTGTACAGAAATCAAGGAGAGTTTTTAAACTACTCTGGTGTCAGGTACATCTGCCTACAACGGTTCTTCAGGAACTAAAGCTAAGAACAATCACCAAAAATAGAAAATACTGTAAGACAAAAAAACAAAAGACAGGAAAAAGTTTCCATTTCCAAAGATTAGCATGATTAGGATTTGGTGTTCAAATGACAGAATTTGACAGAAGAGAAAGAATTTCTGATTGTTTGAATTAATTTAATGAAAGAGTTCCTCCCTAAAAAAAAAAAAAACTCATGAATAATAAAATTCCATAATGTTTAACAATCTTTGACTATACAATAAAACATGAAGAATGCCTTAGCCAAGAAGTCTACAGCAAGCATATCATTGACTCACAGTTTGGTTAAAATTACAGTTATAATACTGAGATAAATAGAAAATTAGAATTGAGAAATCCAGCAGTAGTTTAGTCCTTGACTTAGTGAGGTTGCTTAAACACCCTGCCACATCCCAAATGCAGAAGTGCTCCAAGAACAGTGACAGCTCAATTCACTTTTCCACTTCAATACTTCACAAAGCAGTGAGAAAATATGAGTAGTATGTGCATTTTTGTAAGCCAAGAATGGCAGAACAATTTAGTGCCTCACAGCGGTCTGGAAACTCTTTCAGAAAAAAAAATCCATAAAGTGCTTATTTGATCAAATTCTCTATTTATTTTTGCTCTATTCATTATCCACTGTGGCATAATTATACACACCCAGACTACTTTGATATGACACAACTGACCACTGTGCTAATAAGATGTAGCAAACAATCTGTTTACTCTCAAACCCATTTTGAGCAAGTTACAGTAATTCAATGTTATAAATCACATTGTAGTGTTCTGAATGCATAAAGCCCATGCACTTCAGAAAGCAGATTATACTTTATCCAAGTTATAGTTGATTGATCCAGTAATTATAAAATGGAAATGTACATCACACAGACTATATACAGGTGCATTGGTGCATCTTTTTCTGAAGGAAATACTCTAAAACATGATTACAGAGATAAAGTAAATAGCCAGAACTTAAATATAATACGCTTTGACAGGAAACAAGCTAGTTAACTTCTAATACCCTTTGACAGGAAACAAGCTAGTTTAATTCTGGGTGAAGAGTAAAGTACACCTGTGGTTGTCTCAGGCATACACAGACCTGCTCTTTGCAAACATTCATCTGGCTGAACAGAAAGTTTTGACTGGAATGCAGGGAAAAAAAGGAGAATTTATGACTTTTGGAAGAAGAGGCAGGCAACTCAGCCTAACTACAAAGATATCATGAGGTTATGCAGCGAGCAAATCAAAAAGGCCAAAGTCCAACTAGAACTTAAACTGGCCACTGCCAAAAAAGACAATAAAGTTATTTCTATTAATACACCAGCAACAAAAGGAGGGCTGAGGTGAATCTCCATCTTTTGTTGGACACAAGGGAAAACAGTGGCAAAGGATCAGGAAAAGGCTGAGGTACTTAATGCCGTCTTTGTCTCAGACTTAAAGACCAAATGTTCTGGGGGTACACAGGCCCCTGAGCTGGAAAACAGTGATGGAGAGCAGAATGAAGTCTCCACATTACAAGAGTAAATGGCCAATGACCTGCTACACCACTTATACACAAGAGGTCTCTGGGGCTGGAAGGGATCCATCTCAGGGTACGGAGTGAGCTGGGGAAGTGCTGCACCAATCCCCTTTCTGTTATTTACCTGCAGTCCTGGCTAATTGGAGAGGTCCCAGTTGACTAGAGGTCAGAAAATGTGATAAACATCTACAAGAAGGGTCTGAAGGAAGATCTGGGGAACTGTAGGCCTGTCAGCCTGACCTCAGTGCAGGAGGAGGTCATGGGGCAGATCACCTTGAGTGTGGTCACACAGCACATGCAGGACACCAAATCATGTCCAGACAGCATGGGTTTAGGAAGGGAGGTCCTGCTTGACCAACTTCACCTGCTTAGTGGATGTGTGAAAGTCTGTAGATCTTGTCTGCCTGGGATTTCCCACAGAATTCTCCTGGGAAAACTGGCTGCTCTTGGTTTAGATGGGAATACACTTCACTAGGTAAAAAATAGTTGAACACCCAGGCCTAGAGAATGGTAGTGAATGGAGTTACATCCAGCTGGCAGAGGGTCACTCATGATGTTCCCCAGGGATCAGTATTGGGCCAGTCCATTTAACACATTAATGGATGGTTCGGATGAGGTCTGGGACACCCTCAATCAGTTTGCAGACAACATCAAGCTGGGCAGGAGTGTTGATGTGCTGAATGGTAGGAAGGGATCTGAGCGGGCTGGACTGATGGGCCAAGGTTCAGCAAGCCCAAGTGATGGGTCTTTCACATCAATCACAGTAACCTCGTGCAGAGCTACAACCTGGGGGAAGCGTGGCTGGAAAGCTTCCCAGTGGAAAAGGACCTGGGGGTGCGAGTTGACAGTGGCTGAACATGAGCCAGTATGTGCCAAGAAGGCCAAGAGAATCTAGGCTTCTATCAAAAATAGTGTGGCCAGCAGGATTAGGGCAAGGATCATCCCTCTGTACTCAGCACTGGTAAGGCCACACATTAAATCCTGTGTTCATTTTTGGGGCCTCCATTACGAGTAACACATTGAGGTGCTGGAAGCATGACTAGACAAGGACAACTGAGGTGGTGAAGGGTCTGGAGCATAAGTCTTATGAGCGGCAGCTGAAGAAGCTGGGGTTGTTTAGTCTGAAGAAAAGGAGGCTGAGGGAAGACCTCATGACATTCTACAATTACCTGAAAGAAGGTTGTGGTACATCTCTTCTCCCAAGAGACAAGTAATAGCACAAGAGGAAATGGCCTGAAGTTGCACAAAGGGAGAATGGTATCAGAATGGATTTTAGAAAAAAATTCCTCAGGGAAAGGTAGTATTGGAACACATTGCCCAGGGAAATAGTAGAGTCACCATTCCTGAAAGTAGAAAACAGATGTGTAGAAGTGGTGTTTAGGGACCTGGTTTAGCAGACAACTTGGCAGTTCTGGGTTAATGGTTTGACTTGATGATCTTAAAGGTATTCTGCAACCTAAATGGTGCTATGATTCTGAAAGTCATCAAAAGCTACACACCAAAAAAGAAGGCAGCCCAGCAGAACTATTATTTTAAACTATTTAAGCTAGCCTAGTTCATTTTTTCAGGGGGAAAGAAAAGGGAGTGGTTATATGAGCAGCATGCAGGCAAATCTGAGGACAATAAACTTTGACAGAAAAACAAGGAGCTGAGGGCAGTAACCTTTACCACCAACAAAGCCAGATGGTTTGTTCATGCCACAAGGCTACAGAAACCTCTAGTGCTCCAGGAATGCAGCCCTTCAATGAGAAAAAAATTTTTAGCATTCAAGAGAAAAAAAAAACAAATACCACCATTGCTACTGACAAGAAGTAGACATAATTCATCCTAGCATCAAAAAGGCAGATGGTTCATCTAACAAGAAAAATCAATGGTATTTGTCATACTTAATGATGACATTTTTTAAACTTCTCTGTATTTGCAGGGCAAAGGCCAGCCAAGCTATGCATATTTCATCTGCTGGAAGAAATGTTGACCTTAATGTCTTGCCCTTTTTCAACTCTGACCTTTTAAGACTACAGTGAAGGGGTAATCATCATTAAAGTGGGAATAGATATTCATATGAAGGATAAGGTAGTTTTTAGTCCAATTTGTTACTTAATTCTTTTGCTTAGGGAGTAGTAATATTTTTTGCTCCTGAAACAATACAGCTACAACACATTTACGTTCCTTTTACCATATTTTGTTGTATTTGGGGAGTAAGAAGGGATTAAAGTCTACTGTAACTGTCCTGTACATACCACTTTGACAGGTAAGACAGTAACTAAGAACTAACTAGAGCAATGTGCATCTTGAATAGAGACAACATTCTTTGCTATATATTTTTGCTCTATCTTCAAGTACAGAAATGTTTTCTTGCCACTTGACACAAGTAAATAATCTTGTCTCAAGGGAGTAAAGGAGCCCATTCATATGTATTTCATTTCCATCCTTCCTGTTTTAAATCATCCTATGTTACTTTCTCTTCACTTCTTCTTTTAGTAAAAATTTCTTATCTGTCTAATCTCTAACTGGAATGTAGGTAGGCTAAATCAATTATATTCCTTTGTTAAGAAAGCTAGCTTGAAACAAGGAAAGCCATATCCCTGTTAAGTAGCCTTAAGCAAAAATAAGCCATTCAAGCTGAAAATTTCCTGAAGAAAGCCCTAAAAAGGAGATGAAGAAACTAAATATGTATGTAGGAAGCTAAAAGTAACCCAAAACGCCCAGAAATTAAAGTGAATAATTTTGTAGGATAAGTCTGGGAAAGGATAGAAATAAAGTATCATGATTCAGAGCTGCATGTTTGAATCAGGATTTCTGGCTTAAAATAATTGCTCTCTCTTTATTCTTACTGTCTAGCAGAAAGAGAGCTCTGTGAGCACTCTTTGTTTGGCAGCATGATTTCACTAAGAAATGCTGTATGCAGAATGTGACCATTACCTTTAAGGGTGGTGCGAAGAAGGTGTCCTTGGAAGTTGATTTGCTGCTATCCAGTTGTTCTAGGCCATTATGTTCACATTACATATTAACCAGAAAAGGAGTTTGCTCCAGTCCTCAGTCCTAACTGCATGGGCAGATGTTTGCTGAAGGACTGCAGCTTTTGGAGAGGACCCACGATAGAATAAGGGAAAGTGTGAAAAGAAAGAAGAAGCCACGAGGAGCCACCCATGCTGTGACACTCAAGTGGGGAAACAAATTGAGAATTTGGAACAAAGGGGAGGAGTTAATTCTGGGGAAAATATCAGAGAGGGGAGGGAAGGGTTTTATTTGTCACCATGTTAATTTATTTTAAATGGCAATAAATTAAATTGCTTTTCTCCAAGTCATCTCTTTTGATGTGAGACTGATTGGGAAATGATCTCCTTGTCTTCATTTTGACCCACAAGCTTTTCCATCTGCTTTTCTTCCTCTGTCCTTTAGAAGAAGGGAAATAAGAAGACAGGAAATGAGAGAGCAGAAGCTAGGTGGGCATCTGGCAGCCTGCCAATGTCCAACCACTACAACCAGGCATTTTCTTAAACTGGAAAAATATCCTTGAGAAACCATCAATGTAATTCAAATTAATAATCAGCCTTACACACCCCCTCATACATGAAATGACCATTTGATTTGATTAGAGGTTCCTATTGCTTTAAATACATTTTTTCCATAAAGAACATTATTCGTTTTTTTTTAATTAGCTTAAAACAAAAACAACAAAAGCAAAAAAACTATTTTTGAGAACTGTTTCTTTAATAACTATTTTCTAAGGTGTGCACTGTAATACCTTGATCTTTCAGCTTTCTTTACATATAGCTTAAAACCGCAATTT
Source organism: Haemorhous mexicanus (assembly GCF_027477595.1). Taxonomy (NCBI): domain Eukaryota; kingdom Metazoa; phylum Chordata; class Aves; order Passeriformes; family Fringillidae; genus Haemorhous; species Haemorhous mexicanus. The sequence continues at coordinate 56,933,350 of NC_082345.1, read as the reverse complement.
AGGCAGTAATTACTTCAAATGTCCTTTAGTAATTCTATAATGTATTTTTATAGTTCTAAAACCTTTTTCAGTAACAGTTACTCTTATCCAATGCCTGACTTCAGAATAACAGAGTACACTTCTCACATTGTGGATACGCTTGGTTTCTTAAAAAGCACTGCTTCCTCTCCAAATGGACCTGCTGAAGCAGTGATGGTACTTCAGTTACAAGGAGCAACCCTTGAAGCAGGACCTGTGACCTACTGCTCTTCACCCATACAAGACTTCACTGAAAACCAAATTAAAAGCCAGGTGGTCTTTTGCAGCAGCACTCACTTTATTCTCCTGCTTGTCTTCCCGGCCCTGGAATCTTACCTTCCTTTTTTTCAAATGCTTTCTTAGCTCCAAGAAGAGATGTGGAGGCTGCAAAACCTAAGAACAGATTGTAGCATGATATTTTGAGTTAATTTCTGAAAGACAGACACTGTCTTTGTGTGTGTTTTGAACAAGTGTTTTGAACACTTTAGGGCAAAAAGATCAAATATGAGTTTCCTACTTTCTGCATGGGTATTTTGAGGACAGAGTGACTGTAAACAAAAGTTCTACCCCACAAGCTGCTGGTGGCAAGGTTCTGAACCTAAAAATGTAGAGTTTTGAACTGTATCATTTTTGAAAGAAAATCCTGATCAGCCAAATAACTATACTTTCTGTATTTCCAGTTCTGATAAACTGCAATGAAGCAGCTCTTGGTTTTCCAAAAAATGAGGAATTGAAAATATAGAAGGAATTGTCTCTCGTAGGCTCCATTTTGTGCAAGGCTTATATAAATGTGCTTGTAGACTTATGCCAACACAAAAACTTTAAACTCTTTACAGATGTTTCCATGGACATTTCTCTGCAGAATTACCGACATACCAAGACGCTAGACATACCAAGTACTACAAAAGCTGTTTTGATCTCTACTGATAGAATACTCACTGCTTTGTTCCACATGCCATGCCAAAGTGCAAAATCAGTAAAGCCACAGTAATGATACTTAAAACTATGATGCCAAGTGAATTTATAACAGTCAGCAAACCTCATAGCAATGCTGCTACTACAGACTGCTATATAGCCTTCTGGAAAAATACCACTGACATCATTCCACTTTTGAATGTTTTAATTTCAACATGGAATCAAAGAAGTTCCAAAATTAACCTGCCTCTTTTAAAAGATATCTATTTGATGTCTTTTCCAGATTCTGCTTCAATGATGTGGACATTTCTAACCTCTGTATAAGTGAGCAGATGTGTACTGGGCTGGTGCTCAAATACTCTGCAAAGGGAGATCCAATTAAATATAGTTTTGAAAGCTAGTTTATTACTCTTATGTTGTTTCTTTCATTAGGAATGGTACTTCTCCCCCTTCGCCCCCTTTTTCTCCCCGGCAGCAGGATGGAGAGGAGAATTGGAGGCAGGCAACTACTCTGTCACTTCTGTCCAGTCCCACAGAGGACAATAAGTAGGGAATTCCTTCCTTGCATGCACCCACCACACTTCTATGAAACCACGTTCATCTGTCAGCTAGACTGCCACAGCAGGATATCCAAAGGAGCCTGCAAACAGCTTGTTCTCCTTGAGAAAATCTAATCATTTCCACACAACTGCAAGACAGACACTTTTTCACAAGCTAAATTTTACCCTCTCTGCCTCACCAGAAACTTGGTAATGGGGGTAAAGGCAACCAAAATATAAATTGGCTTCAGTGAGTTGCTGTTTTGGTGTCTCGGCTTGAAACAATTTATGCCACTTTTCCAGAAAAAATCAACTTTAGTCCACTCCCCCTTTCTCTCCACTGGTCTCTACATAGTTTAACATTCTTGCCTCAGTTATTCCATCTGGAATTTATTCAGCTGGGACTACTGGCACTGGAATTCCTCAACCCATAGAGCAGCTCCAAACAACTCAGTTTCCAATGGTTGTTCATGTCTGCTCTCCAAAACAAGATCCAATCCTAGACAGGCCCTGTAACAACAGGGAATATTCAATATGCACCATGAAATCTGAAATAAAGGAAAACTATCAATCAAGCAGAAACCTCCACTGCAGTACGCCGCATGCATTTGTTGAAGAAGAAATTAAAAATAGGGATCAACCTCTTAAAAATAACATGGGGGGGTGGGGGGGGGGGGGTAGAGGATGGGTATGGGAGAGGAAGGTAGCTAGGGGTAGTTAATTTGCCAGGTACCTTTTCCATTTTACATTTTTGTCTGTTCTGAATCCACTGTATTGAGCAGAACTCATAGGTATAGAAGAATCATTCTGCTGGGTTCTCCTTCCCCCCCTTCCTTTTCATTTTGGTGATAAAATTCAAAAGCTAATAAAATCAGACAGATTATAGCAGCATTGATGAATGGCCATGTCTGGATTTCCTGTCTGGAGACCAGAGCAGGCACTGACTGAGAAAGAAGACAAGACAGTCACTGCATAGAAAGAAAAGGAATATCCAGCAGATGGATTATGTCTGGCTGGTCCCATTATTAATACTGATCTGTATCAGGCAGTGATGAATACATAGAAGCACTCAGAAATACTAATAGTTTCACCCTTTAAGTACTAATTTCTATCCTTCTATCCTACTTAACATTAAAAATGCTCTGTGATCTTGTCATTGATGGAAATGGTTATAATGAAGAGGCAGGTCTCTTGGGAAGAAAGACTATACCAAATTTAATGAAAAATATTAAAATCAGCTTGAAAGGTAGAGAAGTCATAAACTATAATCAGAGAATATCAGAGAAAACTCTTTCCCCCTAAACAATTTATATTCTTATTTAAATGTAATTTTAAAATCCTAAATCTAAGGATATTTTCAGTTATCAAGACTATGGACTTAATATATTCTAAGGTATTAAAAAAGAAGGAAAACAGGACATATTAGGTAATGTGTCAACAGTAGCAATCAATTACACAGAATTCATGCTGCCTTGAAGTTAAGCTCAATGTCACAAAATCTCTAAATCTCCATTTTCCTGGATCTTTAACTCTTTCAGAAGCCTCTTCTGAGAAATGAAAGCATGTGAATGCACTAACATACAAACAGGTAAAAAAAAAATCTACGTCCTGAAAGTGCCTAAATATCCACTAAATCAAACTGGAAACAGCAGTGGGTCAACTGTCTGGAGGAGACAGCTAAAAAAAGACCAACCAGGCTGCAGCCTCCACCAGTATCACTTATTCAGGATGAAGCAGGGGAGATCATTTGGATTGTGAGGGTTGGATATTGACCCTCAGACTCACAGTTCCTGTTGACTATTTTGTTGATTATTGGAGTATTAATGTGACATAGGACAACAGGATAGGCTCTGGCCTAGCTGAACACACTTTCTTGTGAGCTGCTGCTGCTTCATGATACTCAAGCAATTTTCTCTTTTGACATGAAAAGAATCAGGGTGACATTTCCTCATGAAGCATACCAGGACCTGTGCAATATGTATTTAGGTATCAGAACAAGGTTTTAAGATCTACTTGCTGAAAAAGATTTGTTAAAAGTGACTGCAAGCTTGACTTTATGGCTAAGGAGAGTGGGGAAAATTTAAATAGCCACAAATGTAATATAGGTGGTATCTATCAGCCAAGATAGTAACATGCATTAAATACCATAACTGCACATAATAACTGAGACTGACAACAAAACTCCTCCTGGCATGATCTGAGGATTGTAGCCTCCAAGGTGGCTAAAATCTGTGGGTCTGCATTGCCATTGCCACACCAATATCTGCATCTATCAAATCTGCATTAAACAAGAAGCTTCTCTGGGATAAACTTTCCTTCTGAAATGACCCAGAGACAGATGTATAAGGGGTAATGGGAAAAAAGAGTGCTTTCCTTTGCTCTCCCTGTTCTTTTCCTGGAAATACAGGTAAGCATTGGTCTAGATCATGCAATAAAGAGGCAGAGCAGAGACTCCCACATCTGCTCAGTTTCCTGCCTACATCACCAAGACAATGTTCCCTGGCTCCTTTTTCTGAGCCTGAGATCCTATCCCTCACCTAAGGGTATTTATAAACATAGCTGTGAGCTACGAGCGGACGCAAAACTGTGGATGTAGATCACCAACTTTATAAACACTGCCAGCTGAAACATTCCTTTCTTTCTAGCCAGCAGATAGCTGGCTTTACCTTGACTCTTCTTGTTAAGAGAAGCAAGTATTGTCTTATAAATCTATATCTCAAATGCAGGATAATCTTCTAGGCTACTTTATTCACAAATAGTTGTATGGACTTTTTCTTTTTAGAGCAAATTTCAGAACTCAAGGATTGCTTTGAACACATTGTCACAAATCCAGTGTCCCAAGAAAGCCCTAAGAAAGAGTACTTCAATCATAAAACATAATTTTTCACATATATTTTGCCTGAAGTGAGACTTTACTATCTTGAAATATAAACAACATTTAATTTTTTTCTTCATTCTGTCATTTGCCACATTTAACCTCAGATTTCAATCACACTGGAGAAGCCATGGTTTCATGCCTAAAAACAGACAATAAATGAATAATTTTAGTTATTTCCATTACTCTGCCAGTTCTTTTGTGTGCAGCCCCAGGAAAATCAATGTCTGTTCTGCTATACTCTCATTTTTCTGTAAAGTAGCGGTACTAATAGACACTTGTTTTGTTCAATGTTTAGTTGGCAGCTTATGTTATATGAGTGTTTGTAAAATGCTTTGACATTTCTGGGAAAAACATCAAAGTCTATAAATGCCTTCTTCATAAATATAGATATTCAAATGAATCATTTTTTCCCTTTATTATCTTTTACCACTAAAAATAAAAGTTTTAGTCCCGTTTTGTTAGCAAATCTTCATTTTTAGACTGGATTCTTTATTATTACACACAAGAACTGCCAGAAAAAAACGCTTGAGGGTTTTAAGAAATATTGAGTCCTTTCCTACAATACACATAAAAGCTTTTTTAGTTTTCATTTTTGAGATAAAAAGAAAGATTTTTCAGTTGACTTTCAGGACACCAAAAGCTCTTTTCTATTTTCTGAAGAACAAACATTGCAAACCTTTTTCTCATTTAACAGTCTTCAGTAATGTAAGACGTTCCATGCAATCACTGAAGAAAACTTTGATATTCTTGTTAATGCTGAGTAACACTTAACTAACAGGTTTCTGCAGAAAATATTAATCAACATAAGATTCTGATCAAGAAAGATTATTAGTGTCAGAACTTTTTAGAAAGCCTTTCCAAGATAATTTATCTGAAAATATTTTTAAACCTAGACACACAAAAAAAATCACAGCAAGGTACATTATTACTTACAGAAAAAAAACCCACATCAATTCTTGGGGTTACATCTCTGTTTTACTGTCTAGTGGACAGTATAATAATACCAGTGCATACACAGTTTTTATCTTCAGCATTTCATCCTGATTTTAAAAGCATTATAGTTTATGTATCAATAAATTTAGAACCACTGCTTTAGAAAATTTGAGTATGAAATTAAATTTTTTTAATAACTTGAATAATTTGATAAAGGAGACCATATTTTTCAAAACATATTACAAGTCATTAGTTAACAAAAGTACTTTAAAAACAGCTCTGCCAATGTGGATGGAATTTGTTCTAATAGCCTTGAAAAGTCCAGGATTTATGATCTCTGTCAAAAGACATTATGCATTTTTACAGTTCCTATTCAGAGCAGCATATTTCTAATTTCACAATGCAGAATGGAAATTAACCTCTTGGATTTCTCCATTTTGCATTTCTATTTGCAGACCAATACATTCCTTTAGGAACACCGAGTTCCATATGTTTCTCTTTTTTGTGTCAATGGTAAAGCAAAGCATGTTTGTCTAAACCCTTTACAGTTGTCTTCTATTACCAGATGTTACTGTACATTATATAGTCTTTGAATAATGAGGGCTCTAAATAGCTATTTCAGGTGTGTATGCCATTAAAACAATACCTATATTAAATATTCAGAAAGGTCAAGGCAAAAGCTAAACGAGCTTCTGCAGAGTTTGTGAGATTCAATTACAAACCAAAATCAAACATTTAAAGGTACTTTTTTCTGCAATTTATCCTAATAGCTTAATAACATCCTTCTTGTTGTAGCTGAAAGCTAGAGCTGAAGTTCCAATTTTTTTCAGGGTAATATCAAGCCTCCTGAAAACTTTACAGAGAACTGTAATTAGCAGAACCCACTAATTCCAGCATCTCAGAGAGATCTGTTATTTAAATATCCCTAGAGCTAGCTAACCTAGAACAGTCACCCATATATACTTAGCAAGAAGTTTTATGAAGTCATTTTGTAGCTTCTATAAATATTTCAATTTCAGCAGATATTTGCCTGCACACAAAGACTCACAGATAGCTTCTACAATATGGACCTGCTTATGGCAGTAACATTGGCCTACAGTTCATTGCATCTAAGGAAGATCTGGAGGTATGTTCTTTGCAAATTCTCTCTGCCCTATCCAGTTGCTCTCATTACTATTTCAGCTGCTCCAATCAGATACAACTCCTGGGAGTTTTTTGAGGACTCCAATGTTTGTATCACTGCTATTGCAGAGCTCACTGCATCTGAATAAGCTGTGTGACCAGTGGCCATTCTCCTACTTCCTGAGAATGTTACAAGCAAGAAAATAAAGCAAATATTTTTAATCCATAGTTCCTAAAAATTTATTTTAAATTCTGTAAGCTGTACTTTTAATTTCAGATCTTTCATCAAACAGGAATTCCTTGTCCAAGTCTAGAATGCCTCTGCAATACTTTTCTCTGAAAGGCAACTACCCAAGTGGTGTGTGAGGAACTCTGGTTTGTCTGTGACAAGGTGAAAGAGGGGAACAAATACAACGGGAATAGAAGTTGAGATCAGAGTTGGTAGAACGACTTGCTGTGAATACCATGGATGAAGAAGGTCCATCCTCACAAAATGGTAACCTTAGCTAAACACAATATTTACAGAGGGTGATAACACTGCTGCCATCCTAACAATGTCAAATCCAATTACTTCTATAGAGCTCTTTTTAGGACCTAGGATAATAGAAACAAATGCATGATTTCAGTATACTTTCACAGAGCAAAGAGTGTAGTTTAAGTCAGTTCATCAGCCTGAATAATTTGGATGCTCAGTGTGGTAAGCATAGTACTTACCCTTTTTCTACGTGACCTTTTTCATTGTGTCAGCCTCAAAGACATCCTTGTTTCTTTTTTCCTTCTTTTCTAGTGAAAAATTCTGATCTTGTTTTTACACCATTCACTCAATTTATAAAAAGATCTTTGAAAAATTAAATTCTCCTTCAAACTCAAAAGTCAGTGAAACTCGAGGACATCCACTTAACTAAAGGTGCTGACCTTACCTGTGCCAAAAGTAACAGTGGTACCTAAAACAGCAGATAAGAATCAAGCTGAAAACAAGGTGAAGTACCTCACAGCACCATTTCTACTCAAACTGAGCTGTTCTGTGACCCACAGAAGAAAGCAGCCTTTGTCTACATAGCACTTCCAGCCCTTACCCACCAAGGGAAGAGGTGCAATAAACAGCTACATTGTTCTGCTGCTTTAGGTTTTAAAAGTAAGATCACCAACGGGAACTGTGGTAAAATCAGAGAATCTATGTTAATATAACTTTCAAGATATCCTCCTAAGTTTTCATAAGACAGGAAAAGATAACAAAAAGCTTTCTGAAAATAGTCAAACTGGCAAGCTAAGAGTTTCAAAGGAAATGGTGGAGAAGAGTTGGATTTCTCATCATTAGAAGCCCCTATTACCTCAGTAAAATAACAAATGCTGTCTCCAAATGGATCCAGCATTGAAAAAAAAAACACAAGGAAAAGCACACTTATCAGAAGGTCAGCTCCATTAGCAGTAAGACTGCAAGATAAGGGGCCCCCTGCCCTTCACACCCACAGTGGGAGAACCATACTTCTGAAGTGTAATAGTCCTCTCCCCTCTCCATATTAAGTTATAGGGCTCTTCAGCTTTCTGTGGTCTGCTGCAAAGACAGTCTTGTCCCTAAAGATAAGGAACAATAAAGATATTTTTAATGTAATAAAAAAATATCTTTCATCCATGGATTTTCACCTAGACACATACAGAAAACTTCTGCTCTTCCAAGGAAACAGAGAAGAAGCAAAAGGCAGAAGCAGTTCCAGATGGCTAAAGGAGGAGGGACCACAATGGGGCAAATTAACAAGACTTCAAAATAAATGCTGTTAATGAAAAAAAAAAAAAAAAAAAAAAAAAGATTAACTATATGTACCATTACATATAATGTAACCATTTCTGGAAAGGGAGCCACAGTAACAGATGTTTGGTTTGTTTTTTTTTTTTTTAAACCTAGGATTGCTAGTTTTCAATTAGTCAGCATACCTGAAGCTGTAAAAACTTAAGAATAATACAATCATTATGACAAAATGTTACCAACCCTTCCTTCCCCCTGTCTTCAACAGCTTTGGGGAAGCACAGTACACAGACATAAACAGCTCTACCTGTAGGGTTTTATATTTCATTTGTGCTACCTCTTTACACTGGGCCCTTGCTTACAGGATAGTTAGACAGGTTTATTCTGATAAGATTTTATAGGCAACATAAAATTTTAAGTCTTGCCTGTACTATAAGCCTTGTCTTGAAAATGCAATCTGCATTAACAGCATTTTAGAGTAAAAAACATCTAAATCAATCAGGCGAACCCAAAACCAGGTTTTGGGTATTCACTTTTGGATAAGTAACTGGAGAGCATAGCTTTTTTTCATGCCAGCCCCTTTTATCTTCAAACAGATCCACAAATGGATTGTTTATAGATGCAACAGCAGCCCTCTGAGTAAAGCATAAAGGGCAGAGATTAAAAAAGATTGATTTCCACAGCTCAGTACTGCCATAAACCTATAGCCCAAGCAGATGCACGGGGGAGAATTCTCTTCCTAAGGTCAGCTGCTTATTCCTGGCATGTACTTACAAATCCCTGGGGAGGATTTAAAGGACATTCATATAGTAGTTTTAAAAAGTCGGTAAAGAAGCCCTGTTCTTCTAGTTTCCTCTAGTGTTTGCCTCCATTTCATGAATCATGTGGTTAACCCAGAGAAAAGATCCATTTCTACCTGTAAGGTAAACCACAGGCATTCTTGTCTGTGGAAGCACCACCACAAGCCTTCTCTACTGAATTCACAAATTTTAGACAAGCAGAAGTGGGTTTCTGTTTGCTGCCAATTCAGTTAGGCGAGGAAAATACAGACAGGAATTTTTTCTTGTCTCATTTCCACAAGCAATGAAAATGTATAACATAAAACATCCATAAATCTAAAATGTAATGGAACTGTATATGTAATGGAACACCCTTATGATTATATCCATTCAAGTCACTGCTTTCATTTTGATGAATTTCTCATCTTTCCTATTTGAAACAGAGCTATAAATACACTTTTGACAAGACAAGTATTTACTCTATCAGTTTTAATTGATACAATTTTTCAAACAAGTTCAATTCCTCCCTTTCCCTATTTGTTCCCAAGTCAAGAAAGCCGAGAGTAAACAATGGTAAACTAACCTCCCAGCTGTTCATAGGATAATTCTTCTACTGAATCAAAACTAATATCATTAAGAGTTCAGACACTTCTGTCTGAAGATATTTCCATTCTCTTATTCAACTGAATCATTAACAGACTGCTTTGTTCTTGCATTTTGTTACAGTTCCTACAGTCTGCTCGGTTCAGGCATAGATCCCAGAATGCATAAGGTACCATTTTCATTCATTGTATTCCAAACATAGGAATAAATCAATACATTCAGGTTTCCTGCTCTGAGCACAACACGAAGTGTCTAAGTGGTACAAGCATTCTGCTCCCTTCTGAACCATCGCTCTGCAAGGCAACAAAAACCTCAAACACAACCCACTCAGCAACTTAAGCAATTAAATTGAAAGTTAGTAGATATTCTTCCATCTCCAATTTGAATACAAATCACAGCTTCTAATTTATCAGCTAGGCTCTTGAGACATAGACACAGAGGAAAAGAAAAGGAGAAAAAAGGCCACAATGGCAGCTGCTTTCATTGCCAAAACTGTGCAGCTCACGTTCCTATGGAGAACATCAATCCATTATCAGCAGGGCTCTTCTACTTCACACAGAGGCCAGTTCTTAGTCATAAGTGGTTTCAGAGCAAAAACAGCCAGAGTGCTTTACTGAAAATAATTATCTAAGCCCTATTGCATTTTGACCCATATTTCTTATGCTAAGACAGCTCCTCATTATAATTTTGTGTTTTGTAAATAAAAAGTTTTTAGATTCTGAGGGGTAGTAGAGACAGGAAAAGCAGCAAGGGTCTGTGATATTACTCCAGCATGTCCATATGTGACAGCTGTGAATTGAACTCTCCTCTTTAACTACAAGTAGGCATTCGGCAGATATGAAACTTAAACTCTCCTCAGTCACTTTCTTAACCTAAGATTTCATTACAGCTGCTACAACTAGGAAACATAACTTCAGTAGTTCTATTTAATATAGTGTCTAGATGGCTTTGATCAAAGATTACTTTTTTATTTATTTCATGTGAATAATTGTACTTGGTGTGGAGAGAAACATAACCATTTTCATTTCCATGTCCATATGCTAACTTACTAATACATACTACCTAGGTGAAGTTAGCTCCTGGCTATCCCTAAAATTTAACAGCCAGTTAGTACATAGTGACATATCAAATTGTGCTTATGGCCCAGATATTTGCAGACTGTCTGATATTCTTTCCTCCCTGTTGCTCTCTGCTCCTGCTGTGTCTTGAGACATAACTGCTAAAGTCACCTTGAAAAGATAAAAGGAAAAAGGACACTCAAGGCAACATGCAGCTGATCCATCCCTAAGTAATAACTGAGTCTGGAAATTCAAGATATGTACATCAGGAAAGAGACATTATTTTATAAGAAAGTTTGGAGCATCTCATACCAATAAATAGTAAGGCACTGTTCCCAAGTTCTACACCAGTACTTTCTTTTCTGACAATCCTTATAAAGGCAATATTTAAAAAACAGCATTCTTAATGTAAGAATTCATTTCATTGGGATGAATTGAATTGAATTGAATTGAATTGAATTGAATTGAATTGAATTGAATTGATAAAAAAACACTGTGGATTTTCTGTAAAAATACATTAGATTTCATTATTGCAGTTACATTTGGAAATTTTTTTTAAAAGGCAAAACCATTGTTAATTCTGGACACTCATTTTAACAGGAACTTTTCAAAGACTACTAAATGCATTATATGGTAAATCAAATGCCTCAAATAATTTCTTCATGCTAGACTTCCTAAATAAACTCTTGTACAAAGATATAATGTATTTTAATTGCATACAGAAAATATCTGAAATCTAACCACAGCTATAGCATGTTATGCCAGCTTTCAGACTTGGTTTTTTTTGTACCTTGCATATAATTTTGATCATCGTTTTAAGAATAAGCTGATATGCACAAAGAGAATATTTTTTCTTTTAAATTGTTAATTAAAAGATTCATGCACACCTTCAGATCTCCCCTAAGAGCAATGTTCCAATATCTGTGCAGCTTTTAATGAGGTGAGCAAGAAAGGTCCAAAAACTCCTCTTTTCAGTAGTCATATTTTTAGTGTTCATAATTTAGCATCCAGTGCTTACCCTCAAAACCTGCTGCAAAGTATCACAGAGAGACTATGTTGAGATATGGAAATACCCTGTTCCAGAATTCCAGAGAAATCGCAGGAAATATGGACTGCTCTGCTGGACATCTAAAGTCTCTCAGAGTAACTCCCTTTCTGAATTCTCAAGTCAGGTACAAGATTGCTATATACTGCTGCCACTCCACACCAGCCCCATATTTTACCATGGACTCATTGATTCTAGAGGGAAAATTGATTTAATATGCAAAATACCCCCTTTGTTTCAAGAGGCATTTGGAAAACCTTATAGACCAAGTATCCCAGCTCATTGCATGTGTAATTTCATATGTCCACCTTCAAAATGCCTAAGCAGCTCAGTGCTTCCAGACCGGGTATGCCAACTCAAAGAGCAATGCAAAACATGCATCTATTTTTCTTTTTATTTGGGCTTCTCTTTTGAAATGTGTACTCATTTCACAACATCCCCAGGGCCTTCTGGCTTCAGGTTGCCTTTTTAGGCATATCTGTCCACCCCTAAAGGATTTGTTGGCTTGAGCTCAGAGCATAGGAAAGCTTACCAATAAAAAAAGGCAAATCAGATGTTAGCCAATAGAGAAAGACAAATAAGTTTTTAGATATATTATATTACATTTCTTACACTCTGGTCACAACTGATACCGTTTCTCTTCACTTCTCTAAGCCGATTTTTTTTATTATTTTAAAACAAAAATTTTAAACTACAGCAAAAACAAAGAAGTCATTGAACCTCTTTTTTTTTTTGTACTTTATGCATTGGAATTACAGGAAAAATATAATATCACTTTGGGTCAATCTTCTGTGCTAATTCACAGGGTATTGAATAGCCTTACTTCCCGCATACAGAATTTCAAATTGCGTAAGCAGCAGATGGGAACAAAGGGTCATTTTAACCATGCTAGAGCATGTGGTTTTAAGTGGTTTATTTCTAGTTGTGGAACCTCTAAAATTGAGGCTTTATATAAGAAATTACATAAAATAGCAGATAGTTAAATTCACCACAGGAATTAAATTCAATAAATAAATATGATAATAGGATGATTTAAAACAGCCTGATTTCTTGATTGCAGTCTAAACATTGTTTAGTGCATGGAGAGAAAAGAAATCAGGATGACAGACTGCAGCAAGCACTCCTGTTGCCCAAGGACTCAGACCACTATTAATGAGCTGAGGACAGCATCTGATTTGCCTATTCCTGCCATACACAAAGGAAGGGGACTTAATGACAAATTATCACTTATCTGATAATGCATATGGCTTCTTGCCATACTCTGAAAATTGCTTCTATAGTCTTAAACTGCTGTTACTGTTTTGAAAGGTGAGAAGTATGTATTGACCAAAAATCCCACAACAAACCAAATAACAACAAAAAAAATCTTGGTTTTAACCTTATTCCATAGTAGATAACAAAAAATAGCAACACAAACAAAAAAGCTGGTGAATTTTTGTCTGAAATCAGATTTTTTTTTCATTTCAGCTACAGAGACTCCCTTCTTTATGTTATGTTGTATGAAATTCTTATTCTGCCACTAAAACAGTCTGGAGAACTACTAATTAGAGCTATTAGCCTTAAATGTCCTTTGAATTTTTTACATTCAACCAGCACCTATCCCAAACTGTGCTTTGATCTTTGATGCAAATGTAAGAAGCATCTTCACATTCTCCCTTGAGGAACATAGTGCTGTCACTTTAACTTTATGGCTGATGCTGCCTGGGGTCAACACCGTGTCGCTCTCAGATGCAATAAAGGAGGGGACCACATTTTGCTGAGAAAAGGAATCAGACTCACAGTTCTTCAATTTTAAATATCTTATCTGGTATTTCAAATATTTTATTTTGCACCATACTATTAAAAGAAAGTAATACAAATATTTTTGTTGTCCACAGGTACAATGCCATTCTGCCAGAGTCCCTTTTCCTTTAAAACAGCTGTATGGATGACTTCTTTTTAAATGATTCCTCAGAGAACATTTTGTAAGACAACAATAGTAAATTAAAGCACAGTTATAATTTATATTGAGTCCTTCTAGTCTTTTATGGTTTGCCTCTCGATTAGAGCTACTATTAGCAAGTCCCTGCAGAGCCTCTTTTTGTGATCAAAATGACAACTCATATCATCACCAGTAAACATTGTCTGAAATGTAATGCAACACTTCTTTGAAAGAGGCAGAGGCAATTTTAAATTTACAGCCTAAGACTAGACTGTAAAAGTAAATGGAAAAGTTCATCAAATTCAGAGGCCTTCTGATTAGGACAAGAATCATGTAAATGAATAAGTAAACAATTCAAGTGGCATTTTTATACTAATAAAACCAAACCATTTATTTGTGGATTTGCTGTGGTAGGGTGTGATCTTGTTTTCCAGCACTGCTGGTGTACCCCTTCAGTAAGTCCTTAACAGAAAATGCACAGGCAACACCAGCAGCATCCCTTCTCCTCTCTCTCTGACATTCCCACCAGCATCCATACTTAGGTTTCAACTTGTTTCTCTTCAGGGTCTCAGCTGATCATTCTGTACCCTCTGTCAAAGTGAAACTGTTCACCCTGCCAGCTTAGACTCGTTTGTAGCCTGATACAGGCCATGGCATACTTTTTTGAGGTGGGAGTCCAGGATTCATGTCTTTTTAACAAAAGTTATGATTTTAGTCCTAGACTTTCCACTGCTGAAAAAGTGTTCTAACCATTATGCTACTCAGTGTTTCTTTACTATAAACTGAACTCATCATCTTCAGTATGTCATTCATTTGCTTGATAAATCAAGTCCTCTTCCAAGGACTTATGCATAGTTTACTCACACCTGTCACTATCTCTGAGACACAACAGGCCTTGATTAGGGACTTCATATTTCTGAACAGTGAGCTGAGAGCAAGTGAACAGTTCACATGGCAATTTTAGCCCTTAGTCACTTGTGGATGCCTACTTCACCTCAGTCCCTAATATTTGCTGCTGTCTGTCTGCACAGATGCCTCTGTATACGTCACACAAGGGCAAAACTGATTAGTCCAAAGATATTGTACATTTGAATTTAATACAATGCATGCAGCTGGCAAGGCATTTTCAATTCTTTCTATAAGTAGCTCGATCACATGCATCTGCAAGAATGTGAATTCTTCCCCAGTGATCTGAAGAAAGTAGTTTCATAGCTCAGTAAAATATATTAGTGTTCTTTCAAAGAGGAAACAATATTTTTTTAATTAAAAAAAGAAAGAAAGAAAAAAAAAAGAGAGAGCAGCAAAGACCACTAGTAAGAAATCTGTGTTTCTGTGTTTCTTTTTCCTCCTTTTTTTTTTCTCTTTTTGAAAGGAGAAAAAAAAAGTGGTTTTTTTTCCTTTTGGAAGTCACCCCTTACAGTTTACAATTCTCTTGTTCCTTACAAATCAATGTGATTTTCTTTTTCCCAAAGACAGTGCCTTCAGTTCTAAGGATGATAATTTTATGTATTTATATTGGGAGAATGATTTTAATTTGGGGAACTATTTTTTTTAAACACACATTTACTAGAAATGATGAAATGGCAGTATTATTTTATATGGTATTAAGAAAAGGAATTTACTGAAAAGCATTTATACATTTTGTCTCACAATTACATAATTCTTATACTAACCCTGTTGCCTACATCTTCACATTTTCTGTGAATCTGACAGATCAGATGTCGGTTCAGAAAAAGTACACTAAATCTTGCAAAAGGTTGGATGCCATTCTGGCTACACTGATTAAAGACTGACACATATTTGGAACATGCTAGCTTAAGACTGAAGATGACAACAAAGGAAAGTATGAAGACATGGAAGTTGTGATTGATGGGTGGTACATTATTCTAAATTAATACATAAACTGGGAGCTGACATAGTGGAACAAAACAAAAAATGTTGTATTTTGTCTGATATGCTGTCCTTCACAATAGAATACAGTGGAGGATCACAGAAAAACACTATGCTGTTTATAGCAAACAGAAAATATCATCCTTACTCTTTATAAATATCTCCTTTATAACACAAATGGAAATGCCATCTTGATTTTTATAGTTGATTGTGTGCTACCATCTACCCTGCCAGACCCAGCCTTATGAATCTCACCACTGTAGTACCTCTCTAACGTCTGTACAGTTATCCACATCAGACACGTCTGCATTTCAAGGTGAAGGATGCCAAACACCAAATACTTCCTTCTCTGCTCTTACATGCATACTCCTTTTACTTAACCCCAGGGTCTCCAAATTCCCTACTAGCAATGTCTGCTCACCTTTATCTCCCAACATCCCTTTCCCCCATCCTCTTTCCTTCACCTATTTTTAATTTTCTTTCTCCAGTGTACTAAGACATCAGCACCAGGCTGCCTGACCCATGTTTGTCAAGCAGCTTCTGATGCAGGGTTGGGGTGAGATGGGAGGACGTCTGTGCTGGCAAAGGGACCTTTTCTCATCATCTATTTTTCCTTGCATCTTCAGATCCTTTCCACATGGCCAAGATTTGTTTGGTGGTCTACAACTGCAACATTTCTCTTGCATATCTATCTGCTATGGGCAAGTGCCTCATAGGAGACCCAGACAGAGTATCAGCAGTTGGCCATGTCTCATATGTAAAAATCAGTGTGAATCTCATTATAAGCATCTTTGTAAGTCTTTAATTTCTCTCTTTCACATCCTCACTCACTCAAAGAAACTATAAACACCTCCAGTCCCCTAGAACATTTCTATCTGGAACTTCCTGCGACACTTTAAGTTATGGACTATATTCAGTGCCAGTGTTTTCTTTCTAAAACAGAATAGCTATCCATAAAACAGACTAAGGTCTCTTATTCAAGTCTTAAAAAGAAGAACCCAAGGCTTTAACTCAGAGAATTTGTTAGGAATCATAATTCCTACATCCTGTTTCTCATCTGAGACATGCATTCGTTATTTCATATTTTTAGACACAAAATTAGTATTAGCAGTAGGAATCAGCTTTGAATATTAAAACCCAAGTTATGGACTCCAAAATCAGAAGTTTTGAGTTTTAAAAATTTTTATAGTCCTTTCTTTTGTTAAACAGTCTGTTTCATCATTTCATTATCAATCCTCTTTCCAGTTTAATATCCCTAAAACTTTCAAAGAAAGGAAATACATCTGCTTTAGCCTGCCTGTGCAAATGTTAATCAGAATGTAGTAAGTAAAGTATTTCATGTCTTTTTTTACTAGTACATCACAAAAGAGCCGGTGCTAAGGCTACATATTTTCAATGGAAATTCAGAATATTAAAATAACAGAACGTACATTCTTAATGCAATGCAAAAAATGTGAAGGACCCAAACACATACAGACAGAAAATCTGGTGGACAATTTACCTGTTTTGGTAAGATCTGTTTTAATATTTCACTATTATCATGCAGGGTAGGACTTTTATGAGGGAATAAAAAAGCAACCATTAGGATGCACTTACACTTCAATGAAGTGCAATGTAGATGCCTCCACTTTTACATGTGATTGTTTGAATATCATCTAAGTCCTACAACAGTTTTGGTAATAATTAGGAAGCCAATTATTTCTCTGATGATTACGTGTCTCAGAATAAAAGAAATCTGCAAAGTTAAGCCACTAACAGAAATGTCGTTCAACTCTTTGTCTTCCCTAACAGTAGATTTCCTCCTCTTCTTGCCCAAGTACTACTATCCATGTGCCCACTGAGCCTCACAATCCAGCTGTGAGCTAACTTCTTTTTTGTTTTGTGCTTTTATTAGTTTTGAGCTAGATTAGCATTTTGGTTCAACTAACCATAGGCTGCCAAAAGGCAATTCCAGTACAAAGGTGGAGGTGAAGTGAAAATAGGTTGCAAGGATGCAGAGGAGGGTCCCGTCATCCCTTTGCCAGATTCATGACCTGAGTATTCAAATGAAGCTCATGATACTGCAGGTTAAGCACAGGCACACACACAGGGTGCTTCTGGTGTCTGTATGCACTAGGTATTAACCCTTTCATACAAGAATGTGTATAATAGGTACACTTTTTGAGAAGCCACCAAGTGTAACAGGTTCAAAGCCGCAAAGGAAATTCCTCTGACCAGCATTTTGCCTGAAAATTAACTGTAGTAAGGCTTCTGCTTTTGGAAGCCGAGCTCTTTCCTGCAGAATAATCATGGAATCCTGAGTATCCCAGCCCCAACATCAAAAATGGAGAGTTAAAACTCCAAGTGTAAGCTATATTTTAAGCACTGGAAAAATGAAGGAATTTCCTCTGTTTGCAAATTCTTTCTTCAAGAATGGGGCATCATCAAAGCACCTCTTTAGCCCTATAACATACACTACTATCGTGGTTCCTATCTTTTCTCTACCAATCATCTCACAGAATCACACAATCACACAATCAGTTAGGTTGGAAAAGATCTTTGAGATCATCAAGTCCTACCCATGACCTAATACTATCTTGTCAACCAGACCATGGCACCGAGTAGCACATCAGTCTTTTTTTAAACACCTCTAGGGATGGTGACTCCACCAGCTACCTGGGCAGCCTATTCTAATGCTGAATAACCCTCTCTGTGAAGAACTTCTTCCTAATGTCCACCCTAAACCTCCCTGTGTGGAGCTTGTGTCCTCTTGTCCTGTCACTGGTTGCCTGGGAGAAGAGACCAATGCTCATCTGGCTACCACCTCCTTTCAGGCAGTTATAGAGAGTGATAAGATCTCCCCTGAGCCTCCTTTTCTGCAGGCTAAACAACCCCAGTTCTCTCAGCCATTCCTCATCAGACTTGTACTCCAGACTTGTCACCAGCCTTTTTACCTTTCTCTGGTGAGCCCCATCATCTCAACATCCTTCCTAAATTGCGGGGCTCAGAACTCAAGGCCCTGCCTAACAAGTGCTGAGTACAGGGGAAGAATCCCTTCTGTTGGCCACACTACTCCTGATACAGGCCAGGATGCCATTGGGCTTCTTGGCCTGGTGGGCACACACACTGACTCATGTTCAGCTGCTGTCAATCAGTGCCCCCAGGTCCCTCTCTGGTCACCATCCAGCTACTCTCTCCTCAGCCATGCAGAGAGTTGTTGTGGCCAAAGTGCACAACCCAGCACTTGGTCCTGTTAAAGCTCCTGTTGCTGGATTTGGCCCATCAATCCAGCCTGTCAAGACCCCTCTGCAGAGTCCTCCTACCCTCCAGCAGATCAACATTCCCCCCACCTTGGTGTTGTGCATATTTGCTAATGTTAGACTCGATCCCCTCATCCAGATCATTGATAAAGATATTAAACAGGACTGGGCCCTACACAGATTCCTGGGGATCACCACTAGTGACTGGTCACCAAATGGACACAGCACCATTCACCACCACTCTCTGTGCCCAGCTGTCCAGCAAGTTCATATCTCAGTGGTTATAATTTAAGTAAAGTCCCTGTATGTAAGACAAAGACTTTTGCAATACTTTTTAGTCATCTCTTCAATCTAATTCTTCCAAGATGTTTTTTCATTCTGTAAGTGACATTTACTGCAATTTTTCATAAACCCCCGAAAATTGGATTCCTTGCTCCTAGAATCGAATAAAAAATGTACACAGCCTGTCAGCAGGTCACATGTATCCTGCCAACCTACATCTAATAGATTTTTCACTTTTCATCAGTGTATTTCAAGACAGTATGTAGTCTGCCAAATTTACTAAAAAGCTTGCTACAGTATCGCACTTTCAAAATGTGCAATCTGTCAAAGCCATAGCTCAAAATGTCTGCTACGATGAGAGTCTGAAAAATCTGCTACAGTGTTGGCATTCATTCAGAAAATAATAAGTATATCAACAGAGAAGGAGGAGAAAGGAAAAGAGTTGTTGGGGGAGGGGAAAGAAGCAGAGAGAAAAGAAGATTAATCCTAAATGTAATTTTCTGTATCCTGAAGAAACTACAGGAATTCTTTTTGCAAGTGTAATCCAGTTTCACACAAATTCCTCCAAGATGACAGCCTATTAATTGGCAAATAGTCTGAATCCTACATTTAATAACATTGATGAAAAGATAATTTAACATAAACTTGACCACAACTGTTCATAGCAAACCTCAATATTGATTCAAACACTGAATACATTTAGCAAACAGTGGAAGACAGACTTTTACTGAATATTACATATATGGAGAGCATCATAAGAGACAGGTTTGGGAGAGTAAGGATGCTTAATTTATTAACTGAAATATGAAGAAAACTGAAGCAATTTCAGGAGACTTGTAAATAAAGGCAAACTTCTGTTTCAAAAGAGACAATAACACTAGCATCAAAATACTCAAGGACTATGAAATACAATTCTGAGAACCTTTCTTGTCTGCTTTCCTTCAACCTGCATTTTAGAAAATCCACCTTTACACTCAAAGAACATAAAAAAGGTCAAAAATAGGAGGTAAGGAGTAAAATATTTGCCTATTGAAAAACAACTTCTTATGCACCTTCTTGAACAACTGACAACACAGGCAAGTGTGCCTGAATATTATGCCAAGCTAGTGAAAGGACTGCAGCAGAATTTTGCATTCAAAGAGCTACAGAAGAGCTGTTTGACTCCATGCCATGTATCTCTCAAAACAGGAGGTTACAGAAAGTTCCCTGGATGTAGGAAGCCAATGCATCCTTAACATCACAGTTTGAATCTCATCACTTCTAGAAGGAAACAAAGCAATTGGTAGTAAGAATATGCAGCAACAGCAACAACAAAAAAAATTTTTTAAAAAGCAAACAAAAAGAAAAACCACACACACAAAAAAAAATCCAAACAAACTTAAAATTAAAAAAAAAAGAAAGAAAAAACCCACCACACAAGCCTCTACCTTCTCCAGGGGAAAAAAACAAACAAAAAAAAAACCACAGAAAAACAATAAAAAAATAAACACTCCAAAGTGAAAAAAGTTTGTGCAAAGTTTGCTACAGCCAAGAGAAGGCTACTGAGCTGATTAACATCAATCACACAAGCTTACAACGGGCAGGAGAAAACTGGAATAAACAGGGCTTGTGAAATAAAATACTTTAAATTGCCAATTTTAGTTTTCTCTATTAAAAATTTTAATATTAATTTTATAATAAAATATGGATTTGCTGTTAATTTTGAGAGCCTTAGATTTTACTTGGGAATCTCATTGAACATCTCACCTGGGATATACCAAACCAGCTCTGGAAAGGATCATTACTGAATTCATGATTACATTGGAATTGTACCTAATTTAGTGAATAAAAGCACTTCAATCCCTTTTTCCTGTAAAAAACCCCAAGTTACTGAATTTTTGAGATTATGGTTTTATATCTAATTGTTATGTCCCTAAAAGCACAACAAAGTGTCCCAGTTAACTTTGGCAACGGCAAAATTCTTTCGTTGTCTTTAAGAAACAAAATTCAGAAATATCTTACCATTTTACAAAAAAATATTTCATAGAATTCATATTATGATGTTTTTTTCCAACATCTAATATTTTGAAGCATAATTCTTTAATCTTTATTTTCCCCCTCTTGCTTCCATACAAATGTCTTGAACAGAGAAGTCATATCCGTAGCTTTTGTCTGCATTAGCAAACCATGTGTGGAAAAGTCCAGCACAAACCAAGACTCTGTTCTATAGGCCTCAAGATAGTGATTTCTTCCCAAATATAAGTATGGTAACCTAAAGTAGATCATAAATTATTCTGAGTTGGAAGGGACCCATAAGCATCACCAAGTCCAACTCTGAAGCCCCATAAGTGGATTGAACCCCCACCCTCAGTGTTATTAGCATCATGCTTTAAGGAGCAGAGCTAATCTTGGGGTCAAGTAAGTCAGCTAGAGAGTTTATCCTATAGACAATTAAACCAATGCAGCCAGAATACACTAAAGAAATGTATAATTTTAATGCCTTCAGTACGATGGAACAACATCACAGCCATGCCTTCTAAGGCTCGTACACTTTTATTTTCCAGTAGAGATATCTATAAGGTCCATTTTCCTCACCTTCCTCCTGCAGAGAAGTTATAAAGTACATGGCCTTCAATTCTTTCATATGCATTGCAGTTTTGATTGGCAAATTTAGAAATCACACTTTTATTGGTTTTGCCCTGTGGGATCTTCCAAAGGCAGCTTAGAATTTTGTTAAACTGTGCTTTCAGCATATGTCAAAATTATTTAATAGAAAGATCACTCATCAGCTTAATGAGATTTAGAATTGCATTCCTCTTTCTCTACAGACCATCAAAAACAGTAGCTTTGATGACCAAATTGTCTTCTTCTCCTGGGTTTATACTTTGTTTTATGTCAAAGTTCTTTCACTGATTGCCTCCCACAGCACAATGTAGGTGCACACTCTGGATACTACTCTGGCAAGTAAGATACTATAGTCTCAAATGTTCTTCTTGCAAGTGTCAAAATGGTACAGTAGTTCACAAATGAATCAAAGACGCAAAGACTCAAGCACCTATTGCATGTGAAAAATTGTCAGCAGTTTTTGTTGACTTCATTAAGTCATGAGTGTTCACAAGGCTGCAAACAGGTTCAGCAGCTGGAACTTTATATGAGCACATAACTGTTTTAAGTTTGACCAGAACAGAGCTTCAAAAGGAATTTCCTAATCATTTCCATTCATAAATCAAACCCCACTTTTAGTCATAGCACAGAGCAGTCTCAAGGTGTCTGGACTCTATCTCCACATAAAATATTTTGCCTGGAATGTTGAGATCTCATAAGCTTCCGTATTGATATGATAACTATGCTCCATCATAGCCTTTCCCACTCTGAAATTGTTCTCACTTGAGTTTCTCTACCTGTCCAAAGAGAGACTTCTCAATACACTACAGCGTGGCCAACATGCATGTAGATGTTCTTCACAAAACAACCTCTCCATGCTTTATCCATGGAACTCTTGGAAAGGAGGAACAATCTGAGAATCAACTCTTTTGTATGGATGATGGAAAAACAATATGGAAAGAGAAATATAAACAATCAGAAACTGAGTAAAACAGGCTTAGGGCCCTGAGGCAACAAGCCTCAAGGAATTCTGGGCTTGCCAGAAGACTGCAGGCTAGATCTGCTCCTTTTCTTTATCCCTGGAGAATACCATTCAAATTAGCTTTTGATGATGTATAACATTATGGGAGAAAAATATACACTGAAGATTATAAAATCATCTCTCTAAAGTGCTCTTTTGTTTCACTGGCTAACTTTCTCCTACTTTTAGTAGAACTATTTGGCTGCATACTCTGGAAGCAGAGAAATGTAGCTGAGCTGGCCTAGTTCCATAATCAGGAGTTAACAGAAGTGGGATTGTTTCTGGGTCCAGAGCTGGGAGGGACAGAAGTGCTTTTGTTTCCTTTCAGTGGGATCCTGCAGGAAAGTTAAATAACAGAGGGACCCCAACAGAGAAGTGATAATTCTACATAGGCTATAAATTGTACAATGCACAAAGATATACATAAATAACATGGGAATTATTAACACTCTCCAGTTTTCAGCTGCTAATTTCATGAACTGCTCCCATAGCCATTAGGAAGAGAAAGCCCACACATGTACACACACATAATGTTATGAAATTAATGTTATTGTATGAATTAGTCTCAACTGATACTGCATCATTATTAATAAGGCATTTCACTAGTGTATTGAGCTATATTTCCCAAGTGCAAGTACCCTGAAAGCATCTTTGAAAAACAGTTTCTGAAACTCATAGGGCAAGTAAAATAACACATTTTCCCTAACTGACTGATGCCTGCAAGCAGTGTTTGAAGTAAAATTTTATTTCAGTATAAACACTTTGTCAACTGCTTCCTTTCTCACTTATGTACACAGTCATGAAGTCCATGATGTATTGGCCTATATTGAAACCCACATATCTCAAAAGGCCCATGGCCTGTATATTCCCCTATATATCTGCTCATGGTTCATTTCAGTTATTACAGCTCTGACACAGGTGTCCATGCAGTGGTTCCATCGAGTACTCTTGTACCCCTGTCACATCCAGGGCTCAGTGCCAGCAGTCACAGCAAATCCCCTCACAGTGAGGAGCCAGGTGGCAGCTCCCAGCAATACTTCCCTAGGGCCAATCCCACAGGACAGGAAGCAGCACCTTTCCCCAGTTCCCAACAAACACTACAAGCAACAACCTCCTTCCCAACCTACAAACCTGACTTCTAGCACTACCAGCTGGATTCACAAAATTTTCCCTTCAGGGCACTTTTAACATTAAATGTGCCAAAAATTTCATTAAAACGCAACATTGACTTAACAGCTCAAGTCTCTGGCGGTTTTCCCCAGGAAAAACTGGCAGGATCAATTCCAGACTGTTCGTCCCATTACACAACACCACAGTGCTGTGTCACACACACCACTGAGTCACAAGGATTCCTTAAACTTGCACTGCTCTTCCTACTCAAACAAGATGTTGGTTTTAACGTCTGGTAATAATACAGCAGTATTTTGATGATTCAGAGTGTGGTGGCTCACAACTCATTTTGTGCTATTGAATTTAATACATATTGCCACAGAGGACAAAAGTCTTATGAATGTGAGTTTTGGCTTGAAGAAAAGGTCTGCTGGGAAATGTTTCACTTAAGAAAAAGCTTACTAGCTTTTTTTTCTTTTTTTTTTTTTTAATTAATATGTTTTTAATAAGCATTCCCATTATCCAAGCACCAGAATGGCTGGTGGGTCCTACAGGGTCAGACACTGGGGGTGGTGAGAGCTCCCCAGGAGACCCATCTGGGCAGGGCCTGTCAGCCAGGGCATGTCCCACCCCAGCCAGCAGCTGGGCAGCAGGAGCAGCCCCAGCCCTAGGCGTCAGGCAGCTCTCTGGGGATGCAGAGCTGTGGGTGGGCCCTGCTCAGCAGGGCAAGGCTGTGGGGAGCTGGAGACCAGCCCTGCTCCAGAGTCACCAGCATGGGACTGATGGCTCCAGCGGGGCTGGAACAGTGCCCTGGGCCATGGACAGGGTGGTGCATGTCTGGAACTGCTCACAGGAGGAAAAAGGCTTGAAATGGCCCTTCAAAACTACGTAGCTTCTCAAACTCCTTTAAGAAATAATAGCAAAAAATTGTTGTCAGTCCCACATACCTGACTGCCCAGAGTCTGCATTGTATAAATATCAGATAACAGCTACTACAGACTTTCGAAATACAATGCTACAATACATGATACACTGAACTTGGAAGCATTGTGCTAGAACCTGTATTTTGCATGCAAAAGCAGTATATGCAGATTTGGAGTGATAGTATATGTGCACACATAATTGATACAGCCGGGTGGGAGTGTTAGTGTTGGCTAGAGTGTTAGTCCACTCAGCAACATTGTACCATACACATTTGTAACAAGTGTCACTGTTTCCAATCACTAAAAATATAATAGTGATAAATATAAAAATAAAAATAAAAATAATGGCTTTTATCTAATACACCAGAAAGCCTGCTGTGATGGAAGACAATGTTTTCTCAGCTAAGACACATGTTTCGCAGTCTCCCAGCTCTTAGTTTTTACAGTCTGTCCTTGACAAATCCCGTGTGATGACAGAAAAATTGAACTCTGCCATCAATTAACATTCAGAATGGATGAGCATATGCCCTGGTAAGTACTATAAATATGAGCAAATCTTAAAAACAATTACTTTCATTCAATGGGGAAATATAGATATGAATTCAGACATTTAGATTTTTAAAGGTTGTCTACATAAAAATCATTTTAAGAAAAATGGAGTGGTATGTTTCAGGAAGGGTCAATTTTAAATAAAAATACTTTCCCTTTGTTCAAAATTTCGTGAACAATGTGATGTAAAATAAACTACATATTTTTACTGTCTTTCCCTAAAATAGACTGTTAGGAGAGAGGAAGACATTATTATTTAATAAATTATAAACCATGGACTGTAAACTAAGAGAGAGCTAAAAAAATACACAAACAATAGAAAACAGTGACTACTCACAGGTAAGTTTGGTCCAGTACATGATTTGCAAGCCAAATTTATCGATTTGATTTTTCAAATAATTTTCTCTCTTTACAACATAAAACAGCCATCCTTTTTAGTTATAATCATCTTTTTAGTTAACATATTATCACTAGTCTAAAAATTTCCCAACAAATACAAATATTTCTGAGAAGTAGACACAAAGATTCTCTATTAGGAACATTTATTTACCCCAGGATGGAATCTGTGCAGACTAAACCTACAGTTCATCTTAAAGTGTTTGGAGAAACTATTGTCAAGATATTCCACAAAATTGTCTCATTTCTTTCAATTCAATCTTCTAAGCTGAATATATATTAAATAATCCATACTAGAATGTCTTCCAAAAATGCCATCAATACAAAGCATAAGGAATAAAAGACTAAGCACATCTCAATGCTGTATTAAAGGAGAAGGAAAAAGTGCACTTTCAAACATTTCAGCTTTGACATTCTGACCTGCAGGTCATTTAGCCTCTAAAGAGTGGTTTTACCCTTTCACACTCTATTCTTTCCTTCAAAAATCAACTGATTCATTATTACAATCAAAAAAACCTATGTTCATTGGCTAGAAGTATTTGTCTTCATGGACACATCAACTTGAGGAAAAAAAGCCAGACAAGCAGACCATTAAAATCTCAAAATCCAATATAAAAGCATAACACAAATTTTAGTTGAATCAATTATAAGTTTGATATTTTTGATCACAGTTGTAAATACTCTCGCTCATAAAATATTTAGTGGACTTATGCAAGCCAACAGATCTTGGAAACTTGGAAGTGGCATGCTTTTGTGTTTGTACTTTAAATTTTCCTTGAAGGTAGTTTGAAAGGTTAAATAAAAGTAAAATATTTTTTAAACAATTAAGAAATAAATAAACCAAAATTGATTTATATTTTATCAGGTGGAGTTCATTAATCAATACCATCTCTTTCAATTAGCAAATACTGAATCTTTAAATCTGACCTGCTGTTTTATAATATACTCAGATATTGCAGGTGGAAAGTTACACATTTATGAAGGAAAACAGATTTTACCCCTACTATTTGTTTCAGAAATTGTTTTAGGAACCAGCACTGGTTTTGACAGTACTGGATATACAGCAGCTGGAGGAGCAGTTGATCCTGGTCCTTTAAATAAAATACCTAGAAGCAACATAGGTGATTTTTAAAGGGATCCATATAAATATTTTCAATTTCTCAATTCATGAAAAAAGATTTTAACTGTGATCAAAGTTTGACTTACTTTTAATACTTGCTTCCTCCTTAAATGGTAATTATATCAAACAGCCACTATGCCAAAAGAATCCTTTCAGCAATGACACATTCCTTTTACTAGGAATTGATATATAGGCAGAAGTCTCAGTTTAAAATAAGCACAACACTAATAACTGAGAACATATACAGGCAAAGAGAAATACATAAGAGCTGGTAATTAGCCTTTTGCAGGGAAATAAGAGAAGGTTTGTAGAACTGAACTGAAATGTATGCAGCACCCATACATTCAAGCAGTGTCCATATTTATTAGTGACTCTCAAGACTGTGCTTTCAACATTGGACTTTAATCCTATTTGTCCATAAAAGCATCCACAGTAACACTAACTATTCTGTGCAATGAAGCAGACCTCCTCTGTGGTAAGACAGATGCCCCTGTATCCTTCTCTCTATATGAATACCTGGTGTTTATAGCAGTTCAGATGACTGAGGGTTTTGGTGTGAGATATTATGAAAAATTTCTTTACCAAAAGGGTTGTCAAGCACTGGAACAGGCTGCCCAGAGAAGTGAAAGTGTCACCAACCCTGGAGGTGTTTAAAACTTGAGGATGTGGATCTTAGGGACACAGGTTACTAGGGAACTTGGCGGTGCTAGGTTAGCAAATGAGACCTGACGATTTCAGAGGTCTTTTACAACCTAAATGGTTCTTTGATTTACAATAGGAAGTTAGGCCTATGAAGTCCCAGCATATTCTAATATTGTTATGGAACACAAAGGCTGCGGACAGCAAGCTGTATCACAGGTCAGCTAGGGCAAGACTGTGCATTTAAAAGCATTTTCTTACTCAAACCTATTTCCTTGACACTTCAGAAAAGAAGTTGTTCATATTCATTCTGGCTTCTTGACTGATGAGAGGTTTTCAGGACAGAAAACCTGTTCAGAAAGTCTATATGAATTTTTTTTCAATGACCTTGTGCAGGTCAGATTATTAAAAGCTAGTGAAGTAATATTGCTTAGAGAGATTGCTCTGTGTGGATGTCATCCATTGAGGATAACCAAAAAACTAAACCATGAGTCAGCCTGAGAGAATGCTGAAAATGAAGAAGCCCCTGCAGGCTGGTTTTACATTTTTATCCACTAAACAAGGCTTTTTATAAAGAACGCTGTATGATTTCTCAGATTTTTGGTGGCAAAAGAAAAGATAAAAAATAAGAATAAGCTAGAAAAGCAGCAGTTTCCCAATGAACTGCAAAAATAATTTAATTTTTGGCATTTATAGAGAGGAGTGAACTTGCTTAAAAACATACATATATTTAGGTTGCTTTGCAGATGACCAGTTTTCTTAAATCCTTTGTGTAACAATGCCTGTGAAATTCTCAGTTAGTTGGATTAAAGACTGAAAACTGTACCTCATTTAAAGACAGACCGTACCTTGCAAGTACAGGAACAGCATTGTACACAGAACATTAGTGTCTCCACTGGTTCCATACTGGAAGATGATCCTTCCTTTTGAGACCTGTAACACATAGGGTTAATGCAATTTCTACGAGAAAGAAATTATAAAATTAGACAAAAGCTAAATGCAAACAAAAGATAGTGTTGGTTAAAATTTCCTTCACAATCTCCTCTAGAAGAGATGAAGGAAACACAGCAGCAGAAAGAGATTGTTTTTCTGGAGACAGTATCAATGAGACCAGTCCCTCGACCATTTGATCAAGTCCTGAGAGGCGCTGAAATAAAAAGAAAACTCTGATCAGCATTCAGCATGTTGCAAAGACTTTGGCTACTGGCAAAAAGATTAAAAACTTAAATACAACAAAAAAAAGACAGAAATCAGGCTTATTCTCCCTGTCAGTAAGAGGAGTTAGAGATTTTTCTAAATCAATCACTCATTGATGATTCAGAAGTTAAATTCCTTTCTGAATATGTTTGCTCAGTTGCCTTGCTTGATGGAGGATTCCCAAACAGCTGCCCAGAGCTGCTTCCCCATGTCTTTGTAGTCAGAGTAAGAACAACAGTCAGACTCCTCTACTTGCAAAGATGGGGCATACACTTTTCAAATGCTCACTGAACGCTGTTGTTTCTTCCCCACGACCACCCACCCTTTCTCCTGGGATATTTCAAGTCCCACACCCTCTGCCTTGCTGAAGGTGCTGTTACTCCTCATGTAGATAGAAAACTCCATTTGACTTCAATGATTGTAATTCAATGTACATTGAATAGTTTCAGTCATTATAAAAGACAAACAGTGTTCTTTTATTTGCTATAAATGTGATAGAGAATGACTGAAGTCATCAATACTTTACATGTTGAAGTTACATACTTTCAACAAAGCTGGCTGAGGATGGCAATGCCATCAGAAAACGTGACTGCATGGTTGTGTTTCCCTGGCAATTTAAAGACCAAAGTGAATCCACTTGTTACTTTCAACACTCCTCAAAATTCTACCAACTGTGCAAACAATATGTTTAATGGCACCAGACTAGCAGAGCTTGCTTGAAATTAGATATGAGCTCTGAATATCATTGGAATGCCTGTAACAAAAACTCCCCTGAAACTGCAACACGACATGCAGTATGATATCCCCTGCTATCTGCAGTGGAATCAGAGCACCCATGAACCCAGGTCCACAACAGCATCAGCTCCCAGGAACCTGAGCCCAGTTAATATTTTGCAAGAAGGCACAACCTGTGAGTTAAATCATAACAGAATGTCCAGGAACCCTCATTCTGGCCTTATGATATACAATTACCTGAGAGGTAATAGTTCATGTAATTAGAGTCTGAATGCTTAGATAAAGACACCTGGCCGTAGAGAAACATTTATTTTCAGCAGGATTGTAACTTGGATTACATTTCTCTATGGAAAAGAAGCATTACACAATACTCCAAATGGACTATTTAGGGCATGAAAAGAGCACTCATTTAGTCTGATAAAGCACAGATCGGGACACTCTTCAGGGCAGGAAAATCGTGGATTACTGGTAAGGGTAAACTTCAGACAATATGTATATTGCAGCACTACAGAAAAATATGGAAGATAAATAAATGAGCACAGTATCTACACAAGTGAGTAGGAAAAGCTAATGAATAGGATGCCACTTCTACCAAAATTGGATGGATCTTCCTTGAGCACAGCATGCATGCTGCATGAAACTGTGTGGACAATCCAGTTTTCCTGGAAATTGTATCATTCCCACAAGCAAACAGAAAAGACCAAGTCAGTTACCCCAACAAAATGGAGCATGGCATTGCAACAGACTTAGGGTTAAAATTTTTCCCTACACTGGAGAAGAGATGCTCACCTGAAGCTCAGCATCTCAAATTGTTTCTAATAAGATGGTGTATGTTTGCCAACTGTGGCTCAGAAATCCACTTGACTGATTGACATGTATTGCTGAGTGAGCTATGGTTTTTCTGTACACATCCCAAGCACAAAAACTGGATCCAAGGCATTTCTCAGATGCTTTGCTTTCCCAAGACTATCCTCAAAACCAAGCCTGGATCTATAACAAAGTGACTAGTACACTCCAACCCTTCTCTTTGAACAGTTTTTCCATAAAGAATAGAATGCATGATTTGTAAGTCCAGAAGAGAACAAAGAGGGCCCTAACATTACAAACCTGTTGTTTACCTTCTCTAAAAGATCATGGCCATTCCTTCCCTGGAGAGCTGCTTTTGCATGGAATGAGTGCCGGGTAAAGTTGCAGTATCAGCAGCTATCATCTATTGGCTGTGTGTTTTGGAAGGGAATAGCTTAATCACCTTGAGCATCAGTGGGAATGCAACTGAATCACAAGCCATGAGAAACTGTCCTAATAAAGTCACTAGGGCCAGAGCAGTGCAGAACTAGAAAATGAAAATAAGGTACTCTGAAGTCACAGCTGGTGGCAGACATGCTCAGCAAGACATGTTTTCTAGACCAGTGACACAGATGTCTCAGGGAAAGAAAAGACTGAAAAAAAAAACCCAAATTATATCATCGTCCCTTCTATGCCTGGAGGTTCCAAGTCACTCGAACTGTCCCAGGGTCACAGTTTGAGTTAGTCTGGTTAGGCTGATCACAAAGAGCCAATGCCAGGGAACACACTCCTAAAAGGTCAGTATTGATATCGAGACACAGTGAAAGCTGTGCCTTATTTAAAGAAAGTCCAAGGAGATTTAAGAATCCCAGTAGCACAGACTTCTGAGTCAGTTTCAAAACTTCTGAGAAAACTCTGATATACTTACACCTAGTTTAGAGAACCAAAAAAAGCCAGGATTCATGTGTTCAGGATATACAGCTAGATGCTGTCATTGGAGAGCAAATTTGAAAGAATGTAGGTCCTTCTAGTTTTTCATAAAAGGATCCCTAAAAAGATGTGCCTCTGAGAAGGCCCACTCTTAAATCTGGCAATAAATCTGTCTTCTCAAAGTAAAACACAAACCATGAGGTTTTTATTTTAAAATGCCACATAGTTCCAATGATATGCACCTAAAAGAAATGAAAACAGCCATGATCACTCATGGTAAAAAGTTCAGTAGGTTAATTATAGGCTCTCTTTCCAACAAGGAATATATTTGGTTGTATTTGGGCTAAATCTTCAAATGCTTATCATGCTTCTCCAAATATGAAATTCACATTTGTCCATGCTTTGCCTTGGATCTCTATTTAAAAGAGAGAGGCAAGAAATATTTACCGTGTGCATGTTGTTCCAAAACCTGCAAGGAGAACAAAGACATTACTCTGAAATTAGATGCACTGCCCTAATCAGTAAGGCACTTCAAAATAAGTCTGAGAATAACTTCTTTCAGTCTTCTCCTGCCTTTTCAGTTGTTTAAAAATAAGCATTATCTTTCATGATGTCTGCATTTTTAAACTAAAATTTAGTTTAAAAAATTTAAACAACAGCTAAATAACATTCATCTGAGCTGATGTGGAAGAATACTTGCATTTGGGAACTGCCATCATTGTGTCAATAAGAATCGAAAACACTGAAGAAGTTGTTCTGCAAGACATAAATCTTCAATCAACCAATTAACAGCTTTTTATACATTAATTCATACTGGAAACAGCATTCCCATGTCAGAACCTCACAAATCCAGGAGTACCACCACATGGAAACCATCTGCATATAATCCAAGTTAGAGGTTCCACTTCAACATGTAAGAGCTGCTTCTTTTAATCACATCCTGCTTCTGCCAGACTGACTTTTTGACATTAAAAAAAAAAAAGGAACAAGCCTATGCAGCATAGCTCTTCCAGAATTTTAGACAAAACACTGTAAAAGTTATTGTCAAACACACCTGCTCATTCCATTTGTGTATATGCCAGTGCACAGTAAGTCTTTACAGAGCTCTATTTTGCAAAGCACCTTCAGCACAAGGCTCTTTTTGACTGAAAGATTCTGTTTCCCATGAAGTTGATAAGATGATAAAAGTAAATGTGTATTTCCTTTAAGGAAGGCTTGTAGCTACTAAAGCAATGAACAAAGACAATACTTGGTCTGAATTTGCTCAAGATCACATACTGGGTGATAAATAACTGCAAGTCACATTCGTGTACAAATGCCTCCATTATTCTTTGTAGTTTTGAGGTTGTGCTTTTACTCTTTTTTCATTTCTCCATTATAATTACTTATCATTCAAACAATAAGTATTACTGCCAACTTTACTTGATCTCTCATCAGTCCCTGATGTGGGGGTGCTTCTGACATGCCTGCAGGACCTGTTAAGGCTGAGTGAAATATTACTTTACAATAGCTTGTTCACTCCTGCTTGGTTGATACTACAAGGCTGCGATGGGCACTTGTGTCTGTTCCCTAAAGGCTTAAGTGAGTGCAGTCTTACATATTTCAAAATGAAGTTTTACATCTTTCACTCTGGGTCTCTCACAGGACAACCTTGAAAGAAACAACAAGGAATGTATTTTGTACTTGCAATGCAAGAGGATGCAGATTCAAGGAAATAAATATTCACCTCTTCCTTATATCACACACACTAACAGTATAGCTTTAAAGTATTTCAAAGATACAGGATATCTGTGTAGGGGGATACAATATAAGAAATTAAAGGTAGTATCGAAAGTAATCTTACCCCTAAGGAGTTGCAGCTGAGCCAATTATTAGAGATTAGAACAGGCCTGACTTTAACAAGCCTCAGCTGTAGCCAATTTGAAGAGTGTTATAAAGAGTGGGTTGGTTGGTTGAAGGGGGAGCTGGAGTCAGTTGGCTCCTGAAAGAAGAAGGAAGAGTTAGTGCTTAGGGGAGCTGCCTATGAGAAACATCAAGGAAGTATGAAACTCTAGCAATATGGAACCTTTGCAATATAATAATGACTTATATGGGGTTAAGATTATTTGGAAGGATATACAACCCATCCACCTCCTAGAATCAGTTAGACTCACATCCCACCTCCCAGGGAGAGTCTAAACCACTTTAAGGTATACTTGAGTGCTGTTCGTAATCACTCCTATTGCAATAGGTCCACTTAACATGAAATATCCACCAGGTTAAAGTCAGAAAAATAGGCAAGACAGAAAATTCCCTATCCTTTCTCCACAAAGATTTTAGTATTCTGTGCAATGCTGAACAACATTAGAAAGAGTACTTGAGAGAAATCCACTCTGGAGTAACACATCCAGTACTTGCTGGTGATCTCTGTTGTGAGATAATGGGTTCAAAATCCCCTTGAATTGCAAAGAGAATTGAATCTGGGTTTCTCACATCTTCCAAAGTTACAGTCCAGACTGACTGGGTAGGAAGAAGTAAGAAAAGAGTAATTTTTATGTCTGGCTCTTTAGCGAACAATGTTTGTCACTTCTCGCTTTTACCACAAATTTGCAAAAATACAGTTGTCAAAGCTTGTCTTTTTCTTTTAGACACGATGTTTTAGTGAATGTAGGACTAAATTTGCTGAGAGTTTTGACAACTAAAATAAAACCCCAAACTATTTTTTCTGGTTTCGTTTATAGCTTAAACTCAGAGCATGCAAGAATTAGAAATCACAAGTTTTACTTCTGTGAAAATATGTGTGAAGGAAACTGAAGCTATGCATTTAAAAAGACTCTCAGCTTGACTCCCCCTCCAGTTCTCTTTGCATCTCTTTCTTGCTTTGTGCCTCATGGTTTGGGACCTACTTCACCAGTCACTTTTTTCGAAGACCTCCTGTCACACCGTAGTGTCCACATGAGTATTTATCAGGCCCCAATCTGCTTCATCTCAATGACAAAGCGAAGAGTAATTTTCTAACCCATCACAAGGCAGACACAGCCTCAGAATGAGTTTAATATGCTTAAAGCAGGCTCCAGAGATCCCATAATTTCTCTTTCTGTAAATAGAGTGTGCCCCACCTATCAAGCCCAAATCTAAATAGATTTCACAACAAACAGCTGGGTGCTACCCATCACTGAGGAATAGATATGAGAAGGAAGACTTTCTTTCAGAATATATTTTATTAACATGTGAAGATTTCCTCTTTCATCAATCAAACTATAACACTCTACAAATTGTTTTTAGTTTGCAGAGTGCTCTCTGCAAGGCACCAAAGTGAAAATTTCTCATGGTGGTTTGAAATTCAACCTCAGTATGGTGGGAGACAACAGTGTCTGTCATTATGATGATCCAGATAAAATCCAGGTTACTTTCCAGAATTCCTTTGCCTTCACTGTCTGGGGATGGACTGGGTAGGGAAGGGTCTCACACCCAGATTCCCCTCACCGTGTGCTGGAATATCAGCCTGTTAGCGAGGAGTACACAAAAACTGACCAGGTACTGCTGCCTCTAAGCTCAAGGGGAAATCAATGAAACAGGTTCAGAAACTCATTTGCTCTCTGACAGCTCCTTCTGCTGTGTTGGTGGTGCAGGGACAATCCCCCCAGACTCACAGAAAGTACTGCAGCCAAGAGATGCAGAGAGGTAGCCTACGTCTTTATCAGATACTTAGGAACAGAGCAAAGACTGGCATTAACTTGAGAACAAAAAAGTTCATTTTTCTTATGCTTCTCTCTTAAGATTGATGGCAAGCATTTGATGAGGGAATAACTAGATTTAAAGAAGTTGCAACTTTGGTCATATATTTACCTATTTTTATGTTTAGTTTTCTAGCATTATTAACAAACACAATGAAAAGCTCCATTGTTTACCTGCATACTAAGCACCCATAACAGATCACAAAATGGTTGCTCTGTAAGTTTTTTAAGTGTGGATCACTTCAAATCTAGTTGACTGCTAGCCATCTTCTTGTTCTGCATGGTAGCCAGAGATATCTTGAGCTTTTATACTCAGAAATGCAATACTATGTCTAAAATCTGTTCTCCAATCTTACATTTTTTTTTTTTTAAGGCAGTGAAAAGGAGACTGCAATAAGATTTAGTACTTACTGTGAGTCCTACATACACTATGTCAAAAAAACGGGTCTAGCCTGGATTTGTGACTTTCATAATTTCATTTCATTGTTGTTGTCTTTACCAAGTGCCCAAAACAACATAATTTGATTTCATATAATTCAAATTATTTCAAGTGTTACATGGTTGGTACAAGTGAACAGTGTCTGAGGAAAAAAATAAGATCAGATTCATGTAAACATAAAGATGATTCATTCTTGGAGTAATTTTGTGTCAATGGAAAATACACCAGGTATAAATTTGGCCCCATGACGCAGAGCTTCCAGGAAAAATGAAGCTATTGTAACTAGAGATCTCGGCTGACGTATGAATTGAAAAGCAAAATAGAAAAGAGGCAAATTCAGCATGGGCATAAAAGGAGTGACATCAGCCCTGTTAATTACTGAACTGAAAGAAAAAAAAAAGCCTGGATCAAAATAACCTTAAGTACAGAGAGAAAAGGATGAAAACATGAGGCAAGAAGAACAGCATGATGACAGATTTGAGAAGCAGCACATAGTAAATACAATGACTAAAATGGAAAGTGTTTTCCATGACATTCAGCCCAGAAAACAAACCCTTGGCTTCTGAGAAACACAGTTCAGAGAGTGCTCAATGAACTATACACCTTTCGATAAACATCCTTTACGCCCATTAATAACCAGAGTAGTAGAGCTTCTGCTAATGCCACACTCATGCATAAAATTGTGAAGAGCTGGTTTTTGATCTGATGAAATTAGGATAAAGGTAATCTGTTCCTACATAATTGGTATTGACATTTTCATCACTTCACAATGGGCGCAAATACTGTATTCTCTCAGGAGATGCCCTACACTTTCATTGTAAACTCTCACTAGTGTAAAATGTAGGCAGCAGACTAGTGTGCAAAAGAGAAAAGGTCAATATGTATTTTATTACAAATAAACCTATTGGCACATATTTTTCCTGAATTTGAGAAGAGAATGTCAGAATCACCATTAACCCTGATGTCCCAATATTCTGTCTTGGGGGAGATATGGGAACATTACATCCTCCTCCTTCCCTGCCTGGGTTTTCTGCCTATAGAGGATGAGGGAAGGGGGCCACCTACAACTTACACCAGTGTTTTCAGACACAGTCAAGTCATGCACTTGGTGCCCAGGACTGCCTGCAGCAATCCTCCATTAATGTGCACAGATTCTACCATGCAAAGAGATTATTCAGGCCAGAGAAGAGTGGAGAAATGTTTCTTGCAGTTCTTTTAAGGAAACTGGCATATTTTATTACACTATCTAAGGTTCCTCCTAAAGGAGGTAACTTATTAATGGTGTCACCAAATATACTATAAACCCTTGCCTGTCACATGGAAGCTGTGACAAGTCAAACTGTAGATCCCTTTTTCTGATAGCTTACTAAATACAAGAAATGGATCATAAAATCTCAGGTTGACAAGTTCTCCAAGAGCAGTGAGAAGAGGTTTAGGCTCTCCTAAGGTGACTTCCAGTCACCTTATTTTTTCTCCTGAGAATTAACCAACACAAAGGGATGGGAGAATGACAGAAAAATAAATCTCAATGGCCTCTCATCCTTGTGACACAGTAAGTAATTATGGATTGAGAATTTACCTTTTTTAAAACATGAATGTATTCTTTTTGCTGAAAGCTGAGGGAATAAAATGATCTCACCAAGCTGTACCCCTAATAAACTGTACCATGTCATCATGAGTATAACCACTGTATGTACTTCATAAGTACAAAAGAAATTTCCATGTACAGACAATCCCAAAAATGCATCCTAGGTGCAATCTGGTTTCTCCGTGTTCTCCAGCATGGAACTTAGACATGCCATTCTTGACAAATGAGCTTATTACAGTTGTGTTATTTAAATAGTGTCATCAGAGGGAACTTGGTGACACCCCTGTATCAGACTAATACTCACTAGATTGCAGGTCTGCAATCTGAAATCATTAACAGCCTATACTTGAATATTTTTTGGCCTGTAAAAATTACTCCAAATAGACATATTTGAGGGGATTTTGGCAATGGTAAACTTATTTTTTTTCCAAAGTACTAGAATTGCAATTACTGTGAGTTAGTTTATAGAGCTGACTTGCCAAATAATAGACTTTCTAAAAGATAATGAAAACAGATATACAGAAATGTCTTACTGCAAGTTTCATCATAGAAATATTTCCACCTAAAACAATTAATATTGTTCTTTCTTGGCTTTATTGTCATGAATTATTTATCTGTTATGATAGTCTGAACAACAAAAGAGAGTTCTGTGTTTAAGAAATAATGTTTATCTTTCATTATCCATTATATCACCAATATTACTTAGTCGTTAAAATACTACTAAGTAAGGAAAAGAATATATTATTCTTGTAAGTCAATCCAAAACCAAGACATTTTTGTTCAACAGGAAAACATGTCTATGTTATTATCTTAGTTGATTTGCTCTCTGTTATGTTTTTTAAGGAAGACTTGTAAATGGGCAAGGATTTAGTAAAAGCCATTTTCTAAATAAATAAAAGTAAATTATTTCTCTGTGGCAACCACCCTGAAGATTACCAAGAGATTACCTAGTTTGATGCTTCTTTTTACATGATAAATGATGACCAACTGTGTAGGCTACTGAGCACAGATTCTCTTACAAAGTAAGGCAAGGTCAGAAGTTTATGCATCTATCTTTACAGGTCTGAGTTGGCAAACAGCACTCTCAACATTTTACAAGGGCATCCCTGACCCAAAGTGAAAAAATTGGTGCAGATGATACTACTTAGTACTTGAATAACATAAACCAATTTCTGTAACAATTACTTCATCCTGAGTCTATCTTCAAAATTGCCAATGAGATACTTGTCAAGATCTGAACTATTAACTTCAGCA
This sequence comes from Haemorhous mexicanus, assembly GCF_027477595.1. NCBI lineage: Eukaryota > Metazoa > Chordata > Aves > Passeriformes > Fringillidae > Haemorhous > Haemorhous mexicanus. The sequence goes on along the minus strand of NC_082345.1, from coordinate 56,895,398 downwards.
GCAAAGAATTTACACATTGCCATTGTGAGGATTTCTATGATAGATATGACTAATTAACCTATCCAGGAACTGGACAGGAAAACAGGGTTGAGTGACTGAACGACAGACATAAAGTGATAACTTCAGGGCAAGAAGGAGCTAGAGAAGCAGTACAGGCACATGTTATCAGAACGGGAAGCAGAGAGAGGAAAGGAATTTCCCATCAACCTCCCTAATCTTACTTCCCTTGTTTTCTTTCTCATTATCATTAGAGAAAGAAGGAGAGGAACGTTGGAAGAAAAGCTAAGCAGAACAGAAAGCAGAAAATGTGTTTTTAGTTCCTTCCTATCCATGACAGGCAATACCACAGAAACAATAACTCAAACAGCAGGTGCAAAGGATCAAAGTGGTCTAAAAGGAGCAGGAGGGAGTTGTCATGTAGACATGGGAATCACCACATCCCTTGTTATTGATACACCTTAAGAAACTCCATAGCAACCCAGTCTGCATATGAACATAGGCTCATCCAGGGCAATAACTCCAGCTTCACCACTTCTCCTTACTCAAGGAATCCTAAAAGCACAGACATAATCTTGTTGTTGTTGGCTTGGGGTTGGAGTTTTTTTACACATAACTTGGAGTACAGTGAACTAAACTGTAGTTCTCTCGACTTGTTATGTGGCCCTGATCAGAGAAAAATGTCTTATATGATTTGGGTAAAATCCTCTACAGCGAAAAATAAAACCTGATATTTTCTTTTAATAGTTTTACCAGCTTCTGTTATGGATATCAATTAGCCCATTTTATTGATAAGGGCTTGAAGTAGTCAGAGCTGATTCAGAGTCCAGAGGTCTGATTTACCAAAGTAAATCTGCATGGCCTCCTTGTATACTCTCTTCCTCCCCATCCTCACTCCAACTCACTGTCATCGCTGTATATGTTGAAGGCATTTGCCATGTTCCATGCAGAGAAAAGAATTCCTTACAGCATGTCTCACCCACACCTTAAGCTCATTAATTTTAAATTACATAACTGGGCTATGCTGATCATAGCTGGATCAGAAGGAACAAGAGGATCTGATGAACAGTTGCTCTGATCCTAAACAGCACTCTTCGTACAGCTCTGAACCCTCGGGGCTTTGGTGTGAGGTCTCCTTGCTTAGTTACCACATCAAATAACCAAGGACCTCTTGTCCCGGATTAGAGCATACACCTAGAACACAAGATTAAAATGGAAATATCTGTCCTACACTATTTACATACCTGACACCTAGCAAACGTTTCGTAGACCACTTGCTTTCTATTATCTAGCTACAACTGCTATGCTACTGTACAGAGGATGTGCTTTGAGAGGCAAAATGCACAGGGAGCAAAAGATAATAGAATGGTCAAATTAAATTTAAGAACAGAAGCACCTCCTAATTTTAAAACAATAGGCCTTATCTTCAAACAATTTTATCTCTGTTGAAAGTAACTATCAGTCTGTGTAATCAGTAAATGAGTAGTGCTGCAGATGAAGTTACACAAAGAGCTATTTTTTCTGTATCTTAACTAATTTATTTTGCCAACTACTAATATTTTTTGTGTATTATTCTGCCAACATCTGTAGTTTTTTCATCTAAAGAAATTCATGCTACACTAGTCACCCCACAATGGAAAACATAACACACAGAAATTGAGGGAGAAAAGTCAAGGAAAATGTGATGAGAGAGAGTAGGAGTATTGGTAAAAATCACAAAAATTTAAGGATTATTGTCCTTAGAAAGCAGGTGAATAAGAGACAATGGGATTTAAAAATATGAAGAGCAAGACTTATATTAATTTTCTCTGTGTCAAACCACAGAAGTAATGATATTCAATCAAAATAAACTATCGTTTCACATGATCTGTACTCAAACTCTGGAAATGCATTTTAAGATGTCACAAGCATCAGGGCAGCAGCATGCTTGAAAAGATTACAGACTCAGAGGTAGCAGCTAAAAATATGGAACAGAGCTAACAGCAGTTCTGAGCAGATTCATCTTCATATTTCAGGTTGTAGTGAAAAAGTATCTTAAACTTTTCTGAGGTTTCTGAGCTGACTACTTTCACAGTAAGACTGAATGTCTGATAGGGCCACCAACTAAACTACTGTGTTACCTTACCTCCCAGACTAGTCTTCACCTGCAGAGTGGAAATGTTGAGACTGAGCTAAATTGTCATTTTTTCCTGTAAAAATCTAGGCACAACCTAAAAATGCATTTGTTTTTCCACCCCAGTGTAGTGTCTGCCCACTATCCATACAGTGAAAGACTGCTTTTGACAGATCAAAATCACATGTGTACACATACAGAAAGAAGACACCTACCATCACCTTCTGAAACTGGATTCATGTTGTATTCATAACTGCTGTAGGGATCCAAAAAGAGCTACATATGCAAGATATGGGACATAAAATGCAGTGCTGTTCATCCTAGATCCATTTAGCCTAAATCACCTGTGTCTCACAAAGAGCTGGAGGGACATCTAGTGGACTTATTGACAAGCAGGGAGGCCTTTGTGCTATCATTTTACTGCACTGCTGCTTCACGGGAGAGGTGTTTATGTTGGTCTTCCCACTAAATAAGTATATGAAATACCCGAGCAGTACTAAAATGCCTGCCATGCAAAACAGGCAGCCAGCTACAAAACTCTGTTATCAACTCTAAATCTAGCCCAATACTCATCCAAACCAAAATACAATTCAAAGCAAATCTACAGTTTGCTGATACTATAAGATCAGAACTTGTTCAAAATATAGACCTGAGGCATTTTAACTATAAATATGTAAAAGGCACATTGCACCAGCCTTCAGAAGGTGTATATGGCTTAACACCTACAAAAATTCCTTTACAGGCTGCAAGCAAGAGGTATTTTTTTTTTTTTAATCTTCTATAAAAGTAAATTATCTTCCAGCTTTACCCCAATCCTATCAGCTTCAAGAGGAATGATGTACTTTCCCTGGAAAGCAGAATGAAAAATTCAGCAACATGTATTTCATTGTAACTAGTCTTACCCAGGCTGTGAATATTTATTTCCACTGGCCTTGTTCAATAATAAACCCAAATAGTTCCAAGGTTCTTGGGAATGGAATTACAAGTGTACTTACACATTCAGAGAATAGGGAAGAGCAGAGCTGTGGAATGCTGTAATTCTGGGGAATAGTCTTTCTAATTTCAAGCACTTAAAAAAAAATTCAAGAGATACTATATTGGAGAGTGTAAACATTTTTAGAGCCTGAGTCCAACAGATGCATTCCAAAACAGTACACCAGCCTAAAATCTGTATGTTTAGGAATATCCTTAATTAGTTTTAATTAGTTTAAATTTTAATTTGAGCTGCTTGACCTGCAAATGTTTTCAACTTTGTTTCAGGCATGGGCAATCAACTTTATGCATAAACAAACTCTTGAGATGCTTTAGTCTAAGAAGCAACTTAGGGAGAATGAGGCAAAAGCCATTTCCATCTTCTTTTTACCCAAGGGAAAAGCTAAGTCTCAGCTTTACTCTTTTCAGTTTTCCCTCTGTAGTTCTCTACAGATGAAAACACAGAAAAATCCTCCAAACAGCGATTTTCAGTAACATTTTCAGCTTTTCAAATTTAAAAGTTATTTCATTCTATGGTTTGTTTTAATTACTGTGAAATGGCACAACTTCAGGTGGGTTTCCACTTTCCACATTGATTTCCTACATACCTAGACAGTGCCTTTGTTCCTTCAAGGTTTGGAGGAATAACTTGACCCTCCTTCCACTTGTTCTATGTTCCTTCATTACTTTTTTTAGTGAAGAGATCTCATCTACTTCTTCTTCCTGTCTGTAGCAGACACCCACTCTAACACGCATGTTGGTTGCCCACTAACCCTAGCTCATAAGCATTCAGCGGCTTATCACGCAAAGTTCATCTTCATGTACAAGAAGAAATCAAAACCTTTGGCAGGCTGACTTTATGAAACACAAGTGTGCACAACCCAGAAAAGAAGGATATGCTTCCTGATGCTTCAACACAGCAACTCTGCAACTTCTGCAGCCTCATATGGACACCCATTTTACAGGCTGCAAGAGTATACAAAGTACGGTCTCATAAGCAGACAGTATTAGTCCACAGCAAGCTCTGAGACACCAAGACAGATTACTGAGCATAACACTTTCTTTCACTCACAGTTTGACTAAGGAATGGGGATTAACATCAGGATGTGTCCAATGCATTTCCTAATTAGATCATATTATAAACAGATCATATTATTATAGATCATATATACATGTTTCAGGAAAGACAAACATGATCAAAAGTCAGGCCTCTGTATTTACTAGCTACACAGTATTTACAGAAAAGCTACAAAGAGGATTAATAGTTGCACAACGCCTGAAGATGAGATTTACCTTGAATAAGGATCTTACCAAGTGTAGTTTAACAAAGAGAGGCTGATTGCTATGTTCCAGTTAACCTCAGGGAGCATCCAACTGGGCACTGGACTGCAGAGGCAAGTGACTGCACCCTGTATTGCTAGATGTTCTGAATCCATGTTCAGATCTACAGTTTAAAACTTCATTTTCATTTCTGTGGCACTCAAAATAAATAGTTAAAATTAATTTTTAAAAGTTTACTCTGAACACGTCCACACACATCACTTCAATGTTAAAGGCGGCTTATACCTGCCTGAAGATGACAAATAAACTTATTGCCAATCTCCCCGCTGAAAAAGGCAGCCAGCCAAAACACAAGGTTATTCCAAATGGATTTACAGGCCTGGAGGAAAAAAAAAAGTCCCCCTCTAAGGCTTGCAATCCTCTTGACTGAGTAATAATAGAAGTATTCTGTTTACCAGTGCCCCTCCTGTCCTCATTCATGTTTTCACCTAACTGAATTCAACAACAAAAGAGAAAAAAAAAAACTATTATCTATTTCAGTCTTTAGCATACAGAGAACAAGGGAAATATTGTCCTCTCCTACTGCCTTTTTCTTCTTCACATTTCTTTTAAAAGGAAGACACATGACTGAGGTTGGCAGGGTCCTTCAGAGATTATGTAGTCCAATCTCTCTGCTCAAAGCACAGTCACCTACAGCAGCTTCATGCCCATGATGTTCAGCCACATTTCAAGCATCTACAAGGACATAAATTTAGCAGGGTCTATCAGCAACACTGCCTGTGTTTGGCACCTACACCATTCAAAAGTTTTCCTAACATTCAAGCAGGATTTCTCATATTTCAGTTTGTGCCAATTCCCTCTTATTCTTTCACTGGATCCACTTAGCAGGCTCCATCTCATTTAGTGTCCCTGCTCAGAAATTTCCACACGTTGATAATAACCTCTTGAATTTTCTCTTCTATAGTCTAAACGGTCCCATCTCTCTCAGCTTATCCTTACACATCAGGATTGGATTTAATCCCCTAATCATCTCAGTGATCCTTTTCAAGGCACACTCCAGTATGTCTATGTCCTTCTTGTCCTGGAGAGCCCTGGCCTGGAGAGAACACTCTGACTGCAGTCTTGCCAAGGCTGAGCCAAGCTGGGAGAAGTAACATCTCCCTCAATCTGCTGCAGCACCCAGCCCAGCAGAGCCCAGGATGCTGCAGGACACCGTTGCAAAAGGATGCATTTCTGGATAATAACTGTTATTGTATCCCAGGTCCTGCTGGCAGTGCTGTCACCCAGCCAGTCAGTCCCCCACTGCCCAGGTGCAGGGGGACCTCCCGGGCCCAGAGCGCAGACAGTAATTCCACAACCAGTGCAAGGCCTCGCTAATGCTCACGTTGCCCTCCACTGTTACCACTGAGGCAGACCACTGTAGCTGGCAGACATTGGAAAGCCCAGCATGGAAACTACTTCTGTTTCTTCCAGGAGTGATGCCCTGCCCTAACAGACCGCACGGGCCGCCCCTGGATACCGCCGGCCTGTCCTGTAATGTCAGAACGCTCAGAACGCCAAGGGAGCGCTGCCACTGCTACACAGCTCAGCTTTATTCAACAACCCATAGGAAACCTCACTCCATGATGAGCACCGGGAGCCTGGAGAGCAGTTTGCGTCCAGCCGTCCTGGCCAATCGACGCGTCACACACTCAGCCCAGTCCCGGCTCGCCTCAGGCCGCCCGCTCCCCCCGCGGCGGCCGGGCGGGCTCGGGGCGGCGCCGCCGGCAGGGGGAGCGCGCAGGCCGCGGCGCCGTGGGGCCGGGGCAGAGACGGTCCCGGCCGCGCTCGCTGCGAGCAGGGCCCCGCCGGCTGGATCGGGCCCCGCTGCGGGAGACACTGCGGAATGGAGCCCGTCTTGCTGAGCCAGAGCCACGTTGTTTCCAGAGACAACGGCGGCTAGGCGGGGAGAGGGGCAGGGCAACGAACCTCCTCGGTACCGGACCTGGTGTTCTTTCTCCTAGGCAAGAACAGCTGGAATCCCAGCAATGCCATGTCAGACCGTTCCCCGATGGCGCTGAGCTAGTCGGAACGGGTTGCAGAGGTCGAGGGTCGTCCCAGGGGCGACACTGCACACGAATATGTGCGTTTCGGCACAGGGAGTTTCTGTGTTTGGAGGCGCGGGGGTGCGTCTGGGGAAGCGGCTGGCTCAGGAAAAGGGAATTCCACCCAATGCTGATGATCTCCAGGAGCGTCCTGGGTCCCAGAATTGCGCTAATCATTATTTGCATAAGGGTTGACTTTTTCTTTTTTTTCTTTTGTCCTCAGTTTATTCACAAGTCACAAGAACGCTGTCTTCCCATTCACAGGTGCAGTTTCTGCACTTCTACTTGTAAAAGATAATCTCACTGACATCTGAATGTGTCTTCACCCAGTTATTATCTTATTAAAATAATTATGCCGCCATTTTGAGCAGCAAGAATTTTTTTCTTATACCTTTGCATATATAAAGATCTCCTGCTTCCTAGATTGGACACAAGCATTTATTTCATTAGGATCATGTCTTGGTTTTATTAACTGTCCTTTATATTGCAGTTATAATTTCCATATTCTTGGCAATGTGGGCTCCAATGTGTAAATTCATCAGACAGGTTCTTGGAATAAACAACACAGTTTTCTGAAACAGCCAAAAATAGCTGTTCTGAGTAGAGCCTTGGAATATGTGTGAGAGGCTGGGAGAAGTGGGGGAGACAGCGCCTGATCAGGGATTTCCAAATCATATGAGCACCTTGTGGTGCCTAAGACATTTCAAAACCTCCCCTATGCAGGAAGGTACAGAAAGAAATTGACACTGAATTGCAGAGGAGGAACTCGCAAGTTTACATTCTTTCTGGCTTGGTTATGAAGCTGGCCATGTAATTTCTAGTGACCATGTAAATGAAAAACTTTAAAAGGCAGTTCTACTGCCACTTAAATTCCTGTACATGAGATAAAACTGCTACAGCTGAAGTTAATACTCAGTTCCTGGGAGCCCAGCAAAGACAGCCCATTCTATATTGGACTGACAACAGAGCAACACTACAAAGCCTTTACCATGGAAAAATTACTGGTCAATAGCTCCTATGAAGGGGATTGTCTTTTGTCATTTGCAGTGGAAAAAGTTGAATTGAGAAGCTGTTTCATACATCAAATGTATCTTTTTGCTCTTCTTGTTGTGTTATTTTCTTTCCAACTCTTTGTTGTATAAAATACGACCAATTTGATAAAGTGACTTGCCCTCCATTCAGATGTTGTATCACTGGTGAGAATGGCTTTACTTATCCACTGGCAGCTGGCTTAGAGAAAAATAATTTCAGAGTTATTCAAGAAAATACAGATCTTCATTTTCAGACATGAGCTGCAAAATATGCTTCAAGAGTACAACAGGCAAACAAGGTGGTGGCTGCTGTGGTTGTCTGAGGTGAGTCACTGTTCTGCTTCCACACTGACAGGGGAGAAACTTGGATTTATCCTGGCAGTGGTATGTTCTGGGGTGGTAATTTGCCTTTGGGTATATTCATGACGTATTTTGTTTCTCTCCTCCTATGTTCCCTTTTCTTACACTCGTTTGTACTGTGCATTGCTTATGACTGAGGAAAAACCTTTTCTTCAAAGCCTGGAGACTTTGGTTAGTTGTACTCAATTTAATTTTATTTTCTGACCATTCTTCATGGAAGTGCCAAACAGTGTGTACCTGTGCTTATTTATGAGGGACCCCAGGGTCTGAGCTTGGACCAGTGACTGAGTCATGCCTTTCTGCCAGTCAGTCCCTGGCAGAAAAGTTACATGAGTGATGATACCAGAGCTACCATGACACTGGGCTGTAAGACAACAATGAGATTGTAACAGGAAAGCAGCTTTAGAAGTGAGAACTCATTTTAACTGTGTGTGGAACTGTGCAAGAACTCTTGGCATATGCATGGCACCCATACCTGGCCTCTTCACTGTGTATATTCAGAGACAACAGTGTGACTGTGTAACTGTCTGTGCCTGCCTATATCAACTCACAGAAGTCATGCACTCTCTGGGGGCTCACACTGCATGATGGGGGCACAAAGGACACCCTGTGCCTGTAACATCTCTTTTCCCTTGCAGAGGAAAATAAGGCTTATGATAGTGGACAGCACAGTCTGAAAAACTCCAGCTTCTGTAACAGAAGTTATCTTAAGAAAACATCTCAAAAGGGAAGCCCTTTGAGGGATTTTCTATTGTGGGCAACACCAAACTCATAATATACAGAGGTGAAGGAGAACAGTAAATATGGGAGTGCTTTGCCAATAATTAAATTCAGAGGCTTCCATAATTAAAGTGTCACCAGAGATTTATATTTTCTTTTTCAAATGTCTTTTTTTCACTGACCCTGCTGCGACATCTCTGATGCTTTGTTTTGTTGCATATGAAAAGAAGTGTAAATATGGTAACACCAACAGAAAATAGTCCATTAAAAATGAAAAAAATACTCTTAGATTCACAACTAAGTCCATCTTGACCATCTTATAAGAGCTCTTTATGCAACCTAAGGTCCTTTTGAGAGTTTCTAAATAGTTGGAGATTAGCATTGGAGCTTGGCATACCCTCTGCCTCCATCATGGCCAATAACAGCACTCACAGAGAAAGCCAAAACTTAGAATCCAAAAGTTAAAACATGGGATGCATAAATTTGATGCCACTCTTCCTATACGGGAAGTATGGAAAAAATAGTTCTGTGGAAAAACATAACTGATTTTTTTGAGGTTATCCAAGAGTCTCCATTCTCTTTCAACAGAGTGGATTTTTAAGAAATATCTTGTCCAGTAAGTCAGGACTGCTATCATAGCATGATGCAATTTAGGAACAGGCTGCTTCAGTGCTTCTTACATCTCCAGGCAGTAGTCAAAAAGTTGCAATACACAAAGTTAGATATTGTCTTTCAGACATAAAAAGCTCTCTATAAAGCTGTCTAGTTCTGCCTATCACGGTTCTGCTGAAGACAGTTAAGGTAGCAAAGATTAGTAGAAAAGGGATTTTCATTTATCACAGCAACCATCTAGCTCTAGGCTGATGGGATGCTTTTCCTTTCACCTCCATTCTGGGACAACAGAATAGGGTACAGAAAGTTTGGGTTGGGTGGAGTGATGGGCTTACCCTCTGATTTTCTAAAAAGCTGTAGCCATCAGAAGCTGAGAGCAAGCTTACAGAGATTCCTCCATTGTCCAGGAGACACTGGCAAGGCATTCTTAACTCTGAGGTCTTCAGAAATGAAAACAATAATTGCATTTCTACTTGGTGAGTCCTGCAAATAAGTCAAACCTACAGCAAGTACAAAGACAATCCTTGTTATTCAGAATCTGTGACTGCTCACTTGTGGTGTTTAAAGATGTGCCTGATTAAGATATCCCCCAGACTGTTCTAATAACTGCAGCACAAAGTGATCTGATGCCATATGCATGAGTTCAAAAGCTTCATTACCTCCTGGCATTCAGAAAAGCTCTTTCTGCCTTTCACTTCATTGTCATTGTCTATCATTACTGACACTGATTAACTGCAGAGAAGCTACAGACATCATTCACGGGCTTTCTGGGCTGCTTCAAACTCTGCTGCTGGAGGAGTTTGCAAAGAATGTCTGTGTCCTGGGCAGCAAAATACCTGACAGAAATTTACCCAAGTATGGAAAAATATGAAGTGCAAATTAAATATGTTTTGTGCCTGCCTCTGGGTCCTTTTCTGTCTCAATCTGAAGTTAATATTGGCAAAGGATTTGACTCCAAAAGGCCTGTTTCTGCTCATTAAAATTACCTAGAATTATATCATTAGCTCAGTCTGTGTGGTTAAGTTACATTCAAAAACTGAACCTTGTTCACTTTCCAAACAGTGTCTGTTTCCTTCCAGTAACTCTAATAAGAGAGCAGACAACCAGCCCAGCAGTAGATGTCCACACCTGATCAGATGGAACCCATCATCGTCAATATTGTCGCCCCAGTCCTAGATTAGAGGCTTCTCAATCCCCACATTTTTCATTGTGAACACATGTTTTCTTTTGAGAAGTCTGCATGGTCACACTACTTCATTATGCTGGGTGTGTGATGGGAGGTGAAGATCTTAATATGAATCATTTGGGCTCACTTCAGTAAACCAAAGTGGATTTTTTTGATTGTGGTCTATGATAACATTTCATTTAGATTTTAAAAACAGCAGGAAAACGTTGAGATTTTTAATTAAAATTTGTGGGAACATCTTGTTTTCTGGAGAACTACATGCTCACGTTTTTTCTTCATGTGTAATAAAAACAGTATTGAAATGTTGGAACTTTTCTTGGTATTGAAACTGGGCACTGTTTAACAGCACTAAAATCATACTGAATTCAGCCAATTAGGTCACAAAGTTACAAAAGGACATTACAGCAAAGGAGAACCTACCATATTTAAACAGCTTTGTTGTGTTTTCTTTTCACATTTGTGTAACAAACCATGATGTTGATTACAATGAAATACTGGCCACAGCTGGATGACAGGGGTATGTTTTCTGACCATGCAAACGAATGGGATGGCCTGGCTTGCTTACAGCAGCACAGCTGGATCCTTTCCACAGCATGGTCTTCACTACACCTTGTACTCCAGCCAGTCTCTGACCTCCTGTTATCCCTCAAACCACTCCTGGCCACCTTCTGAAGCAGTGCTGTTTAAAAGGTCACGTGGCAAAAGTGGGCCAGGTGGGGGGAGAGTAAAGACCAGACAGTAGGACTGATAGATGTTACTTCTCAAGCCAAGCCTTGGCACTGTTTAGCTTGTTTGCAGTTTGCCTTTTGTTCACTATGGCTGAGGGGAAGACTCTGAGCAGTGTAGACTGGCTTGTGGCCACACCAGTAAAGGCTAGCTCCCTTCAGAGCAGGTATCCTTGTGCCTCAGTCATACCTTGGTGTCTCTAAAATGCTGCTGCTTTCAGCTGAAAGTGTTCAAAATACTGCATTTTGCAGTCCATCAGGGTGTTCTGATATCGACAGATGTAGTGTGTGTGTATTGCATGCCCAGGGATATACTGCAGCAGTGAATGGAGGGCAAAAGGTCTGATGTATTATGGAATGACTGTAGAGGGAAAGGGAGACAGGATAGTTCCATATATTTTGGGGAAAAGAGCCTGGAGTGAACTGTCCCCAGAGCTACGCCTGGGCTGTGTTCTTGCTAAAGCAGATAGGAGAGAGATGAGCCAGAGCCATGCAGTGAAGCTACAGCTAAACAGACTGAATGATCAAAGTCTCTCTCCCTTGCCCCTGTGCATTTAGTAGGAGCAGTACCTTTAGATTGTAATAAAATGTGTCCATCATTGGCTTTGGGAACTCGTGGATTGGAGAACTGGAATCTAGTCAAACCATGCATAGCTCATAAGTTCTCTAAAACCAAAACCTTCCAATGTCAAAATTTCACTTTTAATTTTAGGACAACTGGCATTAAAGGGAATGTACAGTTTCCACAGCAAGAATAACACAAACATTTGCCCATCCAAACTAGAGCATTTTTGTGTAGGGTTTGTGGCTAGGCTTTGAAGCAGCACTCTGTTGCATGGTAAAAGTCAAAGTGACACTATTGTCTGTTTTGCAGAGATACAATTTCATTACAGTGGTGCCCAGTGAAGAGTCCTCTTTAATAAAAGAGTCATAAACGTCTATTTTCAAAAGGCCTTATCTGAACCATAAAATTTATCTTCAGGCATAAGCTATAAAATAAGGCTGTAGCACTCAAGCATGATTTTATCTTTTGGCAGCACTGTAGACTGTATGTTCAAATTTGAATTGGTTTGCCCTGATTCAGTCCTTTTTGGTAACTTAAGGGATGCCACAAATTATAACCCATTCTTATATTGCTAGATGTTTTAACAGATTTCATAAAAATCCAAAGGCTATTTTTATGCCTGTAATTTTTATGGACCAATAAATCTGTGAGAAGGAGTGTTTTTTCACAGCCAAATTCCAGCTCTGTGAAAGCACATCATTTTTATTGTCTTTGTAAAAGTATTAATTACTATAACTAAGATTCTGTACAAAATCTTGTAGATGCAGGTTTGTCATACTGGAAGACACCCTGAGGAATCATAGTGGGTTTTTTTTACATTTTTATGTTTAAAGACTGACTGGGGACTCCTTGCAGAGAACTATGGTTCAGAGCAATTGCAATAAGTAATGTAATAAATGTGAAATCATTTCAGATTTGTGTGATAGCATCTTATGTCTAGAAAGCCAAATCTATATCTAGAAAGCCAACTCTATGTCTAGAAAGCCAACTATGTCCTGGGCTACATCAAAAGCAGTGTGGCCAGCAGGATAAGGGAGAGGATTCCTCTCCTCTGGTCCACTCTGGTGAGATCCCATGTGCAGTGCTGCATCCAGCTCTGGACATCGACCTGTTGGAGCAAGGCCAGAGGAGGCCACCACGATGGTTAGATGGCTGGAGCACCTCTCCTGTGAGGAAAGCCTGGGAGAGTTTGGGGTTGTTCAGCCTGGAAAAGAGAAGGCTTCAGAGTGACCTAATTGTGTCCTTCCAGTAAGTGAAGGGAGCCTTTAAAAAAGCTGGAGAGGGACTTTTTACAAGAGCATTTAGTGACAGGACCAGGGGGAATGGCCTCAAACCGAAAGACCGTAGGCTGAGATTAGATACTGGGAAGAAATTCTGTACTGTGATGGTGCTGAGGCACTGGAACAGGCTGTGCAGAGAAGTTGTGGATACCCCATCCCTGAAAGTGTTCAAGACCAGATTGGATGGAACTGTAAACAACCTGGTCTAGTGGAATGTGTCCTGTCCATGGCAGTAGCATCAGAACTAGATGACCCTTAGGGTCATCCACTCATACCATTTTATGATTCTATGAAGAGTTTTTTTTTCATGCACAGCAGCACCTAGCCCATTTTTCTGGTCTGGGAGGTGCTGGGTCACGGCCCTACCTGCCAGGTCAGGCAAAAGCAGGTACATCCAGGAGCAAGTCTCTGTTTCCCCAGACCCAACAGCTGCACCAGCAGCCTACTTCCAAAATTGCCTGTGTACCAATTCATCGCCTTCTCTTCTGCATCACCCAAAACCCTTATCTAATCCTTGGCCCTCCTAACACCCCCTCCACTCAGAGCCACAGGCCTCCCACCTGTCATCAGGTGTCTCAATGCCCAGTCCCATGTGTAGTTCCTCATTGCAAACCCACTATCTGCTGACAGATCTGTGGTGCTCATCTGCAAAGCCATGTGATTGCTAGCTACAGAGCCACAGGGCTTCAGAGCCAAGAGTTGTTGTGCAGCAAGGCCACCCCAGGAGATCCACTGTCCATGCATTGGCCATGCTCACTACACTCTGTAGGCTGAGGTTTCCTTTTCACTTGGTCTGGCGAAGACAGCGAGCACCAGAAATAAACCAAAAGAAGCTTCAAAGGGGTGCAAGGACCTGATGATATAACCAAAAGCCAGCTTGGTAAAATTCATACTAGGAATTTACAGTTAACACAGAAGTACTTTTGTTTTTAGAAAAAATGGAAATTGCAAAAATATTTTGATTAAGATAAAATGAAGAGTCATACAAATTAGCTCGTTAGTCAAATCATGACTACTGAAAAGGAATTGCATCTAAGCATTTTTTGTTGGTATTGCCAGATGGCAAAAATTTACCACCTTCCACAATCCAATCATTAAGATTGGAAAAAACCTCTAAATTCACCACATCCAACTTTTAACCCAGTGCTACTATATTACCACTAAACCATGTCCATGGAAAGGAAGTGAGTAGAAGAAAACAAGTGGATATATTAGCCTTCTGAGGGAGAAGGAAGAATTTCTATAAATAACTGTGTCATTTGGTCAGAAGATTCCAGCTGCAGGAGGCCGCTCCTTGCTGAAATTAGCTACAGAGAGAGAGGAGCACAGCACACATTCTGCATGCCAAAAGAGCGAGCAGCTGCCTGAGGATACCCCTTAAAAAGTTTTTGGACAGCATGTGCCTGGTGTTGCCAGAAGGGAATGCTCATAGGGTGACAGTCTGGTGATACCTACACTTCAAATCCCAGATCTGTTCCTGAAGTAAAACTCCATGTGCTTCACTGTCACTTCTATCTGTACAAAACCAGCAGGTTGTACTTAGGTCTTAAAAATCCTGGTAATGTCTATGAATTTGCCTTATCCTCTGTTTTTATTTCACAGTCCCCTGAGGACTTTTAACTGCCTGCATCTACACAGAAATTGTTAAGTTTCTTCTTCTAGCTGTATTTGTTCCTGCTTGAAAAAAGAAGCTCATATTAAACTTACTCTTTCCTGTTCAACTCTATGTAAGAAATTAAATTAAGGGACACAGTCCTTTATGAAAGTACCTACTAGCAATCTTTTTGTCTCAGAGAATGCTTGACCAGAACAACTGATCAAAAATACACCCCAAATGAGTTTTTACACAGAGAAAAAAATCCAATTTTCCCATTCTATACTGGATTTGAATTGCGTGTTATGACTGTGATCAACACTACCATGATTCAAAAGCTGGAAAAACTTACTGTCATTTCCAGTTTAGCATAAATTTGTCACTGATATTTCAGATAGATCTAATCAGAATGATATGTTCAGAGGTAATTATTTTTCCAAAAAGTTATTACACAGTACATTAGCCAAGGAACGGCATTTTAATACCTGGCACTGCGTAATTAATTCAGCCTACAAATGAAAGCTGAGAAGTTCACCCAAAAAGAGGAAGTAGACATTTCTTATCACCCTTGACTTGCTTACATTCCTGTGGCTTACTGCATATCAGCAATAAATTCCTGCTAAGTATTTCCATAATTCATATTGGTGTGTCATCATCCAAAAACCTGGCAGGAGCTGGCCTGCAAGAGGGCAAGCATCTACAGCAAATGGAGCAGATCTGCCTGTAATCAATTGCTCTCTCAACCTGTGTACTTGATATGCCTCTCTAAGAGTGAAAAGGGTGTTTCATTCCCACAACATCCCGTGGAGAGGAGCGATTATAAACCACACAGCTTGGAGTGTGCTCATCATGAGTGTCCTCAGATGCCCAGATCCCTGAGACAGCTGGAACTCTGTGGAAAATGGAACTATTACAGCATCTTCTGACTGCTGCAGCTTAAAAGCAGGAACTCCATGTGTGATCCCCTAGCAAACCCCAAATACCCATTTCAGATTCCCAGCAGTGTAAAATGTAAGTGGGTAACCATCAGCTGAACCACTGCAAAGCCTTCCACCTACCTTCTGCAGAAAGTACCCAACTGGAAGGGGTAGTTTCCAGCATCATGGTACAGGCTAGATGATGCTACACTTAAAGCCTCCTCTTCTCCTTACAGATGTTCCAGATACCCAGGGACTTGGTATACCATATTGCTTTTCCTCCTCTGAAGGTTCCATGTCTTGCTCCCTTCATGGAACATCATTAGGAAAAATAAAATCTGTAGAGGTCTTTAATGTTTGGGTGGTTTTTAATTTCATGTAATTAATCTTGTGCTTTGAGTAGCTGATAACTGGCTAAGAACATCATTGGTTAGCGTGGCAAAAAAAACCAGTCACTCAGACCTTCCAGACTGAACCTTTGCCCTCCACTGGACAAGTGACTTTTGTTCACTTCTACAGCAAACCAGTAAAGATCATTCAGATGAGCATACCCTGAGCAGTGCAGTCCATTGGGGAGTACAGAAAGATCCCAGCCTGCAAAGGCCAGAATTTGGTGTCACCTATGCAAATCTCGAGGGGTTTTCCCAAATGAAATAGCCCATAACCAGCAAGGAGGAAGTGACACTTCCTCACGCAGCCACATGAAAAATGATTGACAGTAATGGCATTTGCTGCAGTGTGGTAGTTTCTCCCTTTGTCACTCTGTGTTGCTCTGTAGTTCTGTCAGCGGTTCCCAGCACTGGCTGGCTTGGTCTTATCATGACAGCCTTACTGGAAACTGTTGTTCCCACTCTTATTTTTCACAGAATTCATCTTTTTTTTTTCTTTTTTTTTTTTTTTTTTTTTTACTGCACCACTAAGTGTTTGTCAAGCGGAAATTCCCAACTTTGAACAAATTTACGCAGGTTACAGTCTATATTATATTTGCCTAGTTTCCTTATAGGAAACTGGAAACAGGTTGTGCTTTTAGAATTACCTGGTTTACTTTCCCTTAGTTACCATCCCCTGAAAATGAAAAGAGGCTGTGTTGCAACTGGAAAGGGTAACCAGTTTTATAACGGGTTGTATGGCTGCTGATAACCTTGGTTATCGCTGTTTCTGTACTGAGGCTTAGTTCCCCAACATTGCAGGCAGCCATCAGAGCCAGGAAAGTAACGTAATTACCTGGATGCTGCAATCAGCTGTTCCCTGCAATGGCACAGCCACCATGGCACAGGCATCGATTCCATCGATTTTCCCTCTGAATTCTCTGGTGTAATTCTCTTGTTCATATTATCTGCTGAAAAGAGTACCTGGAATTCACCTGAAAGCTTTCTCATCTGCAATCAGCTAAAGGTAAAAACAAAAATACTGGAATGAGAACTAAGATTGAAATGGTTGCCATTGATGGTGAAGATCCAGTTAAAAATCAGTCCTTGAGTTCATCCTGAAGACAGAAAAGTTTAAGAACTCGAACAATTTTCACAGGAGTCTAGAAAAAATAAATAAGGAAAGAGATCGTGAAAGAGATAAGAAATGATGATTCATTATAGTTTTTAGATTCTTACCTAAAAGGGAAGCAATTCTGGCAACAAGTCAATAAATTAAAATTCACCTGAAAGACAAATACTGATACTATATAGCTTTTCCTCCCCAATGACAGATTATGTCTTCCCACATTAACAGTTGGAGGATGCAAATTACTATAGTAAGGCAGATAGCAAATTACTAAAGTAAAATAGCTGAGATAAGAAGAAAACACAAAACCTACACCTGAAGCCAGTTTTTCAGCACAAGGAACACGTAGGGCAAAATAAATATTTTAATATCTCTGGGAAAACAGAGTAGGAAAGAGAGTAGGAAAGAGAGCGTATCATCACGATGCAATAGAACAATATTATCTCTATAGGCTTTTTTGTTGGATTTTTTTTTTTTTAATAAATGAAAACTAAGAGAAAAGATGGGCTAGTGAGAATGCAGAGCTGGAAGCAAATCTTGGATCTGCATGGCTGGATCCAAGGATGCTATAAACAAACAGAGATAATTCTTTATGCAATAATGGGAGACACATTAATATAAACTAATAAGTAATACCTCTGTAACACAAGAAGCCAGGCTTCACAATCAAGTAATTTCCTCTCCTTAGAAACTATGTCTTATTGTGAGCTTGTGTGGTCCCTGACAACTTGGACGTGCAATTCATTCCTCAGTCATAACCTCATAACAAGGGATAATTTGACAGCAGATATTTCTTTTATATATTGTTTCAAAAGGTGCTGCATTAGTCATACCTTGCACATTCCTCTCATGTGCATTCCTCTCATATATATCCTTTCAACCTTCCTCTTTTTTCCCTTTGCATCTGACTGGAATTGAGATTTTTATAGGAAAAAAATTTGCAAACTCCCATTTGCTTCCCATGCTTGCCCTTTCAAAGTGGAAGGACCTCCTGCAAGGTCTGATGTTGCTATATTAATAAAATTAGTCAGAAATCAAGAGTAAGATCTGTGAGGTAAAAAAATGGCAGCGCTTGCTGTTTTGACTGCGGTTAAGTGTTCCGTTTGAAAAAATGTTGTTGGAGCCCTGAAGATGAAACAGAAACATCATGAAAGGGAAACTGCTGAGGATAGATAGAGGTGGGTGGGAAACGGGTGTCTGAAGATATGTGAGAAACAAAAGGGATGTGAAAAATTTGCTTAGCTGCCTTGTCAAAAAAAAAAAAAAAAAAAAGGAACTGTGTATAACTGTGGATTTCAAGCTTTGCAAAAGCTTCTGTGACAGTTCACAGCCTTGTGCCCATTTTTCCCCTGAAAGCTGCACATGGAGTAACACTAGGGAAATCAAAAGAGCCAAATCTTTGGAAGGTCCCACAAAGCCCCCCAGCCATCATGGCAACGCCACCAGTGCTTTTCATAAGGAAAATCATCCTCAGGAACAAATACCACGAAACCATAGCTATAACGGATTAATATGTATTGGCTTTCATTTTCTTTTATGAACCCAGATTTCTTTTCCTGTGAAGCAGCAGAGAAGTCACCCCCAGAGTAATCCTCCCACCTCAGGATGAGCAGCTCTCCTCTGGAATGAGCAGCAGCCGTAACAGAGCCACACCTGGACCTGCCTCCTGTACCTCATCTGTTAACCAGCATGGCATGTGCATGTGTTTGTTTCATGAAATGCATGTTAGAACAGGAGTGCAGAGCATTTCATCTACCTATTATATATACTCTTTCCCAAATAAATGCTTCAGAGATGTTTTCCTGGTATACAGTTTGTTTTCTCAATCTACAGTCTGGCTCAGACACCAGGTTTTGAAGTCTGTTTCCAGCACACTGGGCCACAATGTTGCATCCCCCGCTTGCCCCAGAGCCGCTGCCACAGAGCTGCAGTGCTGCCTTTGCAAATACCCCAGCAGAGCCATGTGCTCCAGGGCCAGTTCTGAGGCTCTGACCAAGGAATCCTGCTCCTTCCCATGAGTTACTCACACCAGGCAAAGGCAGCTCAAAGACACTTCACTCTCGGGATGTTGATCATCACAAGTTTGCACTAAAATTCAGTCTAAGTTTGCACTAAAATTCAGTCTCATCAGTCCCCAGAGGAAGATTCCAACCTTGTTTGCTCTCCTCACTGTACCTCAAGACCCTGCTTTGCATTTATTATTGCACAGTTGGATGGGAGTCCATCTTCCCTCTCCTCTTTTCTCTCAGATCCAATAGGTAATTTGCATACTTCCCAAACTGTGGAGACAGGACAATATAAAAAGTCAGTACCAGAGCTAAGACATTGGCAATCACCAGGCTTCACCTCCTACTGAGTAAACTCCTGGTAACTTCTAAACCATCACATCGTAGCTTTCAGTAATCCAGTGCACCAAGAGAGGGAAAGCCTCCGTTTCCTTCTCACTTCGTCACTTTTAGGAGAAAGAGAAACTCAATTCCTGCTGAGGAGTCTTGTTGGGCTTTGAAAACACACAGAGCTGTGGCATCCAGAAAGTTTTCCAAATGGACACACTGAAAAATCAGATATTTGTCAAGAATGCCAAGGAATGAATAAACAAATGAAAGGAAAATCAAAGCAGATAACTAAGTGTCCTGGATCTTGCGTGGAGAATTTTGTGATGCAGTTTCAGAGGAACTATGCAATTGTGGAAGTACTTTTCAACACAGGTTGAAATTTCCCCATCAGACTCCCAAATGTAGTAAGACTTGAGCCTAGGCCCAATGGGTAGTCTATTCTTTCCTTACCAGTCATTAGGGTTTAAAAGCCGTTTTCAGTTTTTCACAATTAATCAAATAAATGCTAAACCTACGCAACTGTTAAGAAACACTTGATAAAAATCACAGCTGAGAAGGTGAAGAAGAAAGACTAATCCAAAGCAACCACTGCTTTGCATAAATTAAGAGATCATACAGGGAGATGTATCATTCAGTGCAGCACACTTCCCTTTGGACCACTTCCCTTTGGAGCCCTCCCTGGCTAATTGCCATTCAGTGCAATGCTATTCCACAGTTTTCCCTTTTGTCCCCAGCTGGGATGTTAACAATCTGTCTGAAGACAATGATGTCTCTAGTGAGAAAAATATGAGAACAAGATAGAGGGCATGGAAAAGGTATCCAGCAATAAAAGAGATATTGATGTACATTTTTAAATGGGTAAAGAGGAAGTACATGTTGATTTCTTAGCTGTCCAACATGCTTGTAAAATATCCAGCTAGTAGTATAAAACATTTGCCAGTGAGCCTAAGGTATTCAAGCTGAACATGAAAAATTACAAATGTGTTTTGCAACAGTGAGCAGCTGATGATAAAATGGTAGGTGATTCTCAGTGCTGATAAATAAAGTGATGTGTGTGGGAAAAACCAATCCTATCTCTGCAGCTACAGAAAACACCACTGACACCACCACAACCATCACCACTCCTACCATGAACCTTAATGCAGAATGTGTCCTGTGCCAGCTCACAGTGCCTTGGTACATTCATGAAAACCAACCTACCATAATTAGTAAGTTGCAAAACTTTTCTAAAGCTGCCTGTCTTGCAGAAAAAGATTATAGTCCACATCTGATAGTATCAGATAGCCTGCTGCTCTAGACAGAAGTGATTTGGACTAGGGGATCAGGACCCTTTTCCCTTCAAATCCAGCTATGTAGAGACTGCAAGGCCACACCATATATACCATATGTAGCAACCTACTTACTGTACTAACATCCCAGTAAAGAGTGGACATCCTGTGCCTGGGTCTTCCCTGCAGGTTGGCACAGGGCATATTAACATTCATGGAAGTGTTACCAGAAACTGTCTAATGCAAGGGAACTCCCAAAAGCAGTTGTCTATTTTTCCTTATGAAAGTGCTTAGTTGAAGGGATATTAATGAAGCATCTGTCTCTTCTGTCCAGTCTACAAGAAGCAGGGCCTGAAGAAAGCATAACGCTGCATTTTTTATAATATAATTCTGTATTGTGTTTAGCCATAAGCACTAAGGATTGAGAGCTTGGATTTCTAAAAGTTCCATGCTGTCAGCAGTTCAGCACTTAGAATTACTTGTTAAAAACAGGCAGGTAGTTGTCAGCATTATTAGATAGAGAAGAGAGAACAGGACAGAACACCTCTGTGCTGCTGTATAAACATATACATTATCATATTTTGAATATTGTAAACGGTTCAAGTGGTTGCCATATTAAGAATGACTAAATAGACCTAAATTCTTCAAACTGACAAAAAGATAAAGAGAAGATAACACAGCAGTCAATAAAGAATAAAGAATGTGGGAAAATAAGTACCAAGAAACAGTTCATTGTTCTTTTTGACATAAACATTAGTGCTGAGTGAATGTCATAGTGGCTGGTGACAGGTTTAAAGCAAGAACAGATACTTCACACATCACCTCCTTAAACTGTGGAGTTTAATGAAATGAGTAATAGAAAGTACAAGATTTACATGAATCCAAAAAACACTTAGGTAAATTTCTATTAGAAAAACCCTTCCAGATATACTAAACACATAAGAATAATTCATTCATTAAGTTCTTGAGAAATGCAGATGAACCTGTTGAAGACAGAATATAAACTAGACAATCATTTGATTTGACACAGTACAAACTCTCATATGTCCTTACAAAAAGTCAGGGAAGCCCGAGGTGCCTGGATAGCTATGTGGAAAAAGTAATGAATGGTTCAGAGAAGCTCTGCTCCTGGCTAGGAGCAGTCTGCAACAGATAGGGAAGGATGGGATTTTAGGGGGAAAAGATTTAACTGTCTGTGATTTCCAACCTTCCCCAGACAGTGCTTTTTGCTTCTTCCAGCTCCTTACCATCAGTTTTCCCAGATGTCAACCATCTGGGCTCCACTAACAGGAGAGAAAATATATTGTTTTATGGCAAAATGGGAATGTGTGCCTCTAGCTCCAGCCTCACAATCCTCCCTCAGGGTGGACTTGATCTGGAGATGGCATAAAGGGAAGCAGCTTGTCTCATCATGAGATGCAACATGCTTGAAGGAGAGCATTTCTGTCACAGGACACAATGAAAAGCTGAGTGCAAACCCACAAAATATCCAAACAGCATCTTGCCCTGACTAGTATCAACAGGGACATAAATTTTAGCCTTTACAGGAACTAGCAAGGATGACAGCAAAAGCACAGAAGCTTATAATGTTCTGATCCAAAGCTGATTAAAATTTGCCTGGTGAGAAATAGATTTGATTCCTCATGCATATGATTTGTTCTCTCTGAAATAAACCTATAATTACCCACATTTCAAAAGCTTATCGTATGCCTCATAGTGTAAAAACTTGGTTTCCATTTACCTGGAAATGAATCACTGGACTTCACAGAAGAATTGAGAGGTTTTGTGCTTCTGGGAAATTAAACTCAGTAGTGTGCACATATTGCCAAGCAAAAAGTAATACAAAAGAAAAATGGAATCCATATTTGACTGGAATCTACTACTAATTACTACAGATGGCTTACAGATTCAAGGCATACTTTCCTAGAGCAGGACAATATCTGTTTTCTTTGTGACAATACTAAGTGAGCAGGGAACAATATTGTTTCTGGCAGGCATAGAAATTGTTGCTGTCAGGCAGTGGCTCACAGGGCAGAGGATACTCAAGAGAAAGTTTCTTGCAATGTTCTTTTTTTGTCTCCCTTTGTCTCAAGCTTCACATACACGAGCAGCACACACCCTTCACAAAAATTCCCAACTATCAGATTAGACATAGGGAGTTGTGGTTATGAATTATATTACAATGAACATTCTTTTAGTGACACTCCCACTTTGCTGTAGTTTTTCAGAATTCCATAAAATTGCCCGTTATGCTTAAAAGCCATTTCTTTACAGATCTTAAGAAATAGATAAGGGAATGCTGCTACCCTGCATGCTGAGTCATACAAAAATTATCTCCATTAAAGACTTGATTCAATGGTTCCTCATCTCTGTGAGCTGGAAAGAATATATTGGAATATTTTCTGAAGAAAGAGAATGGAACCTTGTGAGAATCCAAAATAAATCAACTTGTTGAGTTTGGGTCTTTTAAAATACTGGAAACACACATGGTGCATTCTTCAAATACAGTCTCTACTTTTCTCTTGTATTGGAAACAGAGCATTGGTAAGCTGGAGTACAGCAGAGCATCTATTCAGGAATCACAGAATCCTCTTTCATCTGAGGCAGTAACACAACAGCAGCAGTTTTTGTACAATTATTTCCTGTGATATCCAATGTCTCTGGACCAAGGAGTAACAAACAGCCCTCACAAATACATTTATATTATCTTTGTGGTCCTTTAATGGAATAAATATTAGTCTGCTTGTGCAGCCTAGGTTGTATATATACTGCAGCAGAGCAGCAACTGGTTATTTGTTGAATATTCCCCTGACCATAGAAGCAGATAGAAGTCTGGTTATCTTGGTGCTTGCAAAACAATGTCATCTGTAGCATAGCCTTGAAGAGCTAGAAATGGGCCTTGTGAAAGAAGCTTGATGGTCACAAAACACCACAGAAGTGAGCTGCCTGGACATGTGACACGGGATTTGAGTCAGGTTTGATATTTATGACAGTTTCTGGTCATCATTAACTCACAGCCTCAGCTTGAGTTTCTGAAGGATGGGACTGTGACTGAGGTAGCTCATTTGGCTCAGCTCAGTCTCATACCTTAAGTAAGCCAAGACAAAAAGGGTGAATTTGGGAAACACATCTCAAACAACAGTACAGAATACATATCCAGAAAAAAGGCTGGCATTTGGTTTATATAATAAAGCAGGGACAGATATCAGATTGCTGTCTGTGCTCTTGCAGAGCAAGTTATCCTCAGTATGGAAACCACATTAGTGCTGATCAATTAATCTGTCCTGACTTCCAGTAAACCTTTTCAGATTAGCCATATTCACACAGAAATACAGTTAAATGACTTCCTACTCAGCTACACACTCAGCCATCTTAGATCAAAGGCAGAAAATGCTTGTACAGTCTAGAAATATTCTGATATTTTCAGGCACTCATGGTTCATTAGGGCCAACAGGGTAGGGAACAGATAAGGAACTGGGTAGACAAAAGAACACATCAATGGAACAAGCAGAACATTCAAGAGTTGTTATGATATTGGTGTCTGCAGACAGAGAACCATGCCTTTCCAGAATGAACTGGCAACAGTCCAATGCGAAGCCTCTCAGCTGGCCAGGGTCTTGCAGAAAAATCTCAGGGACAGAAAACTACAGATGTAGAAAGACATTCTGGATTTCACAAGGAATGTGAACAGAGACCAAAAGAGGAAGAGCCACCTGAAAGGAAGCTTACTACCACAGAAGTCCAGTGCTGTAAAATTCATTATAATATTACATAACTAAAGTGAAAATTTGCTTATAAAAAGTTAAGGGAAACTTATGTAATGCAAAAGAAAGAAAAAGAAAAAGCTCTGTAAAGTTTCACTAGTTTTAAGAGAGGAAAATGGTCATGCAAGAACTATCAAGGGCCTGTGGCTGTTGTGCACCTTGGTGCTTCTCCACTTTTTTGAACCACCTTTGCTTTCTCTCACCACTGATAGGTTATAATTGAAGAAAGGAATAAAAATGACAGGCAGTTTCCACAGATGCAACAAACTGTGAAGTCCCACAGGTAAGAAGCCCACAGACTCACTGAAGAGGACTCCCTGTTATACAGAGAGGTTCTGGGTCAGTTTGCCTCCCACTCATCCTGGCATTGTGCCCCATGAAGAAGGCAACAAGATAATGTACAACAAGCATGAAGGTGAGAAGCAACTAGGTAGGGAAAATGTATATATTGAGTGCAGAGCAGCACATCTGTGGTTACTCTCCACTCCTTTTCCCATTTTACCCAGAGGTTCTGAGTGAGGAGTAGCTGTGAGTCAGGGATGGGAATGACACCAGGGCTGGCCAACATCACCTCCCTCTTCCCTCTCCCACCTCACAGTCTTTGTTCCCTCCAGCCCATCTCCCCTGCCCCACCTCCAGTCACCCTGCCCTGATTTCTGCATGTCTGCATCATTCTTCATCCTTTATGGGCTTCCTTCTGCAGGTTCTACAGCATTTCCTTCTGAATGCATCTCCCTCCCTGTGCCCACAGATGACTCAAAGTACATTCTCCCCACCTTTTATTTCTGGGATGGAAAAAACTACATTGTCCCCATCTTTTAGCTCATCCTACCTCTGGGAATTCTTTCTGCTTTTCATCCTTTCTAGTTCTAAACACATGCTGTCAGGGAATCGCTCATGACAAAACTGTCCATCAAGCACAAATCCAGCTTCAGAATGCATATAAGCAATGTAAGCAAAGCTTGGAAATCTCTGCAGTATGTGATCAGACACTAGAACCTGTGAAATATATGAGAATAGTGGCTATCAGCTCAAAGGCAAGAGTTGGTTTACTCTATTAGCTATGATATGAAAAGGTACAAACTCTTAGCGCACTTATGTGGAGACAGTAATGGAGAACACAATCCCATCCACAGATGATTTTGAAAAGTGACTTTTAGAAGTTAGG
Organism: Haemorhous mexicanus; assembly: GCF_027477595.1. Classification (NCBI taxonomy): domain Eukaryota; kingdom Metazoa; phylum Chordata; class Aves; order Passeriformes; family Fringillidae; genus Haemorhous; species Haemorhous mexicanus. Next base: position 56,869,928 of record NC_082345.1, on the reverse strand, counting down.
TAGGAACTTATATAGCTTTAAAAGAGGATGATTTAGGCTTCATTCTTTAGAATGTAGTCAATGACAGAAAATATAGCTGGCAAATTTAACCTATTAAAAAAGTGGTCTAGGAATTACCATCTGTTTCTCGGTAGATAAGACATCCTGGTTTTACTGTATCAGCTATACATTAAGAAGTTATTTAGATCTATACTAGATGGACAATTAATCTGTCTGATGGTTCCTAGAAAATAATGATTTCTAGAGTGCTTGTCAATCCAATACCAGAACTAACCCTTACTCATTTAGATAAAGGTTTTCAAAAATGGCACTTAGTGCCACATGAAGGGGCCTATTTCTGCAAAATATGAGTCAGCAATACTGGCTTGATGTGCTTGTCACAGCATATGTCACAGTGGAGATGGCCACGATACACAGAGGATCACCATACAACTTCAGACAGCTTTAAACAGCCCCAGACAGAGTAACACCATCAGAAGGCTTCAAGGATCTGCCCTTCTTGTTCTTTAGCCCAACCTTTTATTCCCCCCATGTTGATGCATTGCCCCTGTGTGCCCTCTGTTCCCTGTGGTGGTTGGTCAGTGCTGTGGGCACTCCATGGCTCATTGCTGTCAGTGCTGCTCACCAGCTGTTCACAGCTGTGCCCACTGGGGATGAGGCTGGGCCACAGCCCCACTCCCAATCACCACAAACTGTGTGCCTACAACTTGAAGTGGTAGAAAACCAGCAGGGTGATGGGAGGAATAACTCCCATCATTGTTACTGGACTTGTTCACTGAACACAGCAGCTTTACATGTTTATACTAAAGGGCTTTCTGGATAAGAGAGAGAAATTGCTTTCTTAATCCAGAAAAGATATTTCTGTGTACAATAAAGAAACTTACAGGGGATATGAGATGTAAGATAAAGTCACCATTTTTTTAGGCCAGTTGTTACAGGATATGAGTCAGGGGAACTTTTCACACTAAATTGAAGCAAGTACATTTTCTTCTGTTTGTTAAGCACAGGTGTGTTAGACTTCAGGTTGAAGCCTATTGTCAGTTATGACAATTCAGTCAGTCTGCCACCTAAGGACCTAATGAGCAGAACTGTTTACACTCCCCTAGAGCTGGGCTGCTTCCCTTCTGCTGGCTCACATAGGCCTGATTTTGTAGTCCAGGAAGTGAAATCAGCAGTAAAATACAAAAGTACAAAAGTAGTCATAATTTCTCTTCCCATTTATTTCTTTGAAGTAGTTTATCAGAAGTCCAAAAGAGACAGGTCAGGAAGAGAGCCTGCAGAGCAGGACCAGTTCTGCTCTGGCTGTCGTTACAGCTTGGTGAATACACAGCTACTCTAATGAGGGATGTGGCAATTCAGGCACGGCAACTGTAACTTGCTGATACCAAGGAAGTGTATGTCTTACTGCAAATGAAGAATACTGCAGCAGCACCAGGCTGGTTTCCCACACCAGACCATATGTCAGCATACCAAGAAAATAATTCCCTAAGTAAGCAGAACAAATTTGTTTTTGATGTCTTGACTTTAAATGTTAGTTTCAGGTTTGTGCAATGCACTAGAAATAATGGAAAGTCTTAAAAAGATTACTAAAAAGCATCTTATCAGTCTTTTTTACTATAGCTCAATGATGTTCTGATACCTGCTAAGATCTTAGAAGAACTGGGATATTAATGCTCTGTGATAATACTGAGAATGTAGATATTAAATGAAAAACAAATACATGCAGGTTATCTCAAAATAGGGTCCACAATAAACTTATTGTGGACTGGGCCCACAGTAAGCAAGAAGGGAATTTCCTTCAACAAAGGAATGGAGGCTCTAGACAATTAGCCAATTTTATAAGCAACACATAGGGGATTTCTGCATTTGACTAATGCTACAACACGTTTACTTGTACATTGGTCAATATTGAAAAATTGTTGCATATTTTGGGTGAGAGAAAGAAAACATTTCAATGGTCAGCAAAGTGTAATGTATACTTATAGGGTTAGGAAAGATTTTATTACTACCTTCTTTCAGGACTGACCTACCAATGTTTAAAATGTCTTGTGGAAAAAATTTAAACACCTTTACTTTTGCAACTATGAAGTCACAAGAACAGAAGAGGCTGTAACTTCTCTAGAAAATACTGCACCTGAGTGGAACTTCTTCCAAATATGTTACATGTATGGGGTGGTCCAGTCACCACCTGGGAGATCAGGAAAGCTGCTCCCAGAGGAAGCAGGAATTTTTTAATTAGAAGAGACAATGTTTGGCTGAAGCAAAAGTATTAGAAAAGGACTCATACAGATCTGCTCTGGAGTCAGTCAGAAAAGCTACCAGCACTTTTCTCACTACATAAATACACATAGGCAGACCTGAGCCAAAGTACAGAAGTACTATTAAGGATTATTTGCAAACATTTGCCATCAGCAGGAATGTTGTAATGGTAAGCATTTAGGTGGAGCTGCCTTGGCTCCCTTTGAAACAAGTATCCAAGCAAAAAGAAATATGCCTGGAAACTACCTGTCTCTCTCCCATGAGTGGCCATCATGGGAGCCTAGACTACCATCTTTGGATAAGCACTTTACTCTCAGGTTAAATGACATCTGCTATTTCCCCTGTCCAAATTTTCCTGTAAAACAGGACCGTGCTTTGGTATGGCTGTTTTCTTTGGTATGTTCAGCACTGCAGCCAACAAGAGATGGCATACTGCAAGAGAGTCAGCTTCTCTGCAGCTGAAACAGGACTTTCTCATTGAAAGCACAGGGCTTAGTACAGCTGTTGTTGCTTCAGGATCTCAGATGAGCTTGTCATTGGAGGTGGTGTATTGCTTTAGCCTTAGATACACCTGTATCATTTTAATTCATTTTCAGTCTGAGGGCATATTCATAAAGTTGATCTTAAGATATCATGGCAATAAAAATCACTTTGTACCAATCAACCTTTCCTGCAGAAAAGGCTTCCACTGGAAGAAAGAAAGGTTCAGAAGACTGAAGAGAGTAGAGTTGTGATGCTCTCTCAGCTGGATGGCTGAATGTCTTGTTCCTGGCTACAGCCTGAAAGTATTAGAGGAAAAGCAGGGTAGGTCAGAGCCTCGAGTTCACAAAGAAAGTAGCTAAGTGCTCTAGGAATGCTGCCCTGCCACGTCTGCTTTTGGAGCTGCAGCACTGCTAGGAATGAGACTAGATCTAATAGATGTGCAGTCTAAACAATAAAGCTTTCCTATCAAAGGAGTCAAGCAGAGCTTGACCTCTCCAGGGCACCTCAAAAATTCTTGTGTTTCAATACAGTGGATATGTCTCTTACACCATACTGTGTAAAAGTGTCAATGAATGTCTTGAAACAAAACAAAACAATTTTTTAAAACCCCACACATTCAAATGGAAAATATTTTTTATTGATCAGCTTCTTGTTCTCTTACTCCTCACCCATATTCCATGATTTCACATGATCAATTCCACATGGTTTCAGGATATGCTATTAATCATCTTTTATTTTACTTTATTCCAATGTTACACAACAGGAAGCGTGTTTGACAGGACTATTCAGTGAAATAAAGGCCAAATATTTGTTAATCAGTACAGTGTGTAATATTATCCTGAACAATTGAGTATAAATACTGATATAATGGGGAAAAACATTTCCATTATTTCCATTAAACTGTTTCCTTCTAGACCAGATTTCCACAAGACAGTTTTAAATAGCTATCAAACCAAAGACATGTACCACCTCAGACAAATAGGAAAATTATCTCCAAGGCAAACACAAATGCAAACACAGAAAGCAGTTGTGAGATATGCTTAAAGAACATGGTCTGTCATGGTGAGGTCATCAGAATGGCATGAGAAAATCAAGACAGGAAATTGCAAAGAATAATGTATCAAAGCTGAGAAAACTTCTTCCACTATTCATTTCTCAAAAACTTTTGCTTATGGTTTAAAAATGAAAGCTACCAACAAGAAGATCTGAAATACTTGTTCTATAGGTACACAAAGTACCATGAAAGTATTCACTTATAGCATGTTTTGTATAAAATACAATTTAGATGGGAAATGTGGACCTGATTTTCCAGGTGATCTAAGACCGTTTTTTTTAAATACTGGGAAATAAGGAATCCTAATCTGAATTTGTCATATTAGAGTAGGCTCAACTTGCTAAATTCTTCACTCATGAGAATAATCTCACAGTAATTGGAAACTACTGTCATGAGAGATGACCAGTTAGACCAGATTTGCAAGTTGCACCAAAATACAATGTTGAGAAGATACTGAGGACCTTGAAAACATGTTGTTAAATTCAATGCAAGGACTCCACACTCTTCATCCTAGGATAAAAACACAAGAGGAAAGAAGATTGTTGTTATTTTCTCTAAAGTGTGAAAAAGTTCATTTCTATATAGTTGGTTTAAAATACCAAATCTAACCATTTGTCTACAGCTTGTGTACTTGACTGTCACAGTTCAAACAGTGCTTATATGAACAAATAAACAAAAACAGATACTTTATTCTAAGTGGTATCTTCTGACAAGGGAAAAGCCAAAGACTGCCTCAAGGCAAGGATGGCAGGCCCTACTCAACCACAAGATTTGCAGCGCTTTTGCAAGGCTGCATCTTTTCCCCATCTTTGAACAAGACTTTTTCAGACCATCTCTATTTTCTCTGGAGTTCTAGGTATCTCCCACTTTTCCAGGTTGCCTCTGAAAGGGGTCCTTAAAGGAAGAGAATTTTTAAGCGCTCAGGGTCTACCAAATTATACCTCCATGGGCTGCATTATTTACTGGTTTGTCCATAGCCTAGGAGAGGTGTTTTGTAAAGGACCGTGGCAATAAGAAGCAGCACTGGAACAGCTGAGCAGACATGTCTAATCAGTGAGAGCACAGAGGGATCTGACCTGCCTGCAAATGTCAGTGAGAAAGCAGGGGACAGGGGCTAATAATGCACAGCACATCTGAACTTATTTCAGGACTCTTGAAGGCTGTGTTGTTACCTTACAAACTTCTCACTGCCACTGGTTATTTGCCTCCCTTTCTCCTCACTTTGGCAGCAAGGCAGCTACCTCTGATTCCAGACTAAACGCAAAGAGAGAAAGCAAGAGAAGAGAGCACAGAAGCAGGGAATGTCTTCAGTGGGAAAGGGAGAGTTAAGAACCTGATATTCCTTCTAGCTATATACAAAATTCATTCAAATATTCCTTCTGTGCCTGTAACAAGGCCAGTGATATGGTTTCAAGATTAAAAATACCATCCATTCCCACAGATGTTTGAAACTGTAAATTAGATGGATACCTGTGTGTCATGGCTTTTGGTGGGTTTCCATCACTGTATGACTGACCATGAAAACCTGAGGGAACAAGTTCAAATATAGGTTGCCATTTTGTTTTCATTATGATTCACATATTTATTCTCAGAGTAACTGATATGGGTTATTGTTTCATACAAAATACATAAATTTCTTATTTTATAGGGGAAATAATGTCTCAAAATGCTTGGCTTTATTAAATAGAATCCAGAAAAGTGGCCCAAAGAAATAGAAAATTTGAAAGGAGCACAAAGTATTGCCTCCAAGTCAATGCTATTAAATGCAAATTTTAAAAAAACCCACCACATTATTTTCCCATTTCCATCCATTGTAGAGTAAACAACACCAAGCCATTGTAATTCCCAAAGTACAGCTTTATAGAAAATATAGAAAAAAATAAGTTACAGCTTTATAGAAAAATGCTATCCACTGTAGAATAATAAATTATACATGCCAGAAAGCTATTCTTAAAGCCTGGGTAAAGAGCAGCTTTCCTGATGGTTAGACACAATGACTTTTTTATAATAGCTGTTGTTATGACTCGAATCTTGTTTTTTAATAACATCATAAGTCTTCTGAACACACTGACAGTGCTTGGTATCTTTAACAGTAACACTTAACATGCACATTTCTATTTTGCAAAGATGTGCACAGTATATATTTTCACTATTTCACTCTGCCATTACAAGATTATTTGTCATTTGCTTTGACATTTGTATAAACCATGTTGTCACAGATTACAGACAAATCTCAAGGTTAATATTACCTTCACTTTTACATGGATGGCTTTTCTTAATGTCCTAGGCCCAAACAAAATAGCATCCCAGTGTAACAATTATCACCCTTGGTGACTCTTTTAAAAAACTTTCATCACATCCTGATTTTAAAAGGCTAGTGTTTAAGAAATATCTTTGTTATAGAAAATATGCATTAAAGAATACAAGAGCCCTTAGTAGTTTTGCTCCCACTGATATATTAAAAATCTTACACCTGAGAAGCAGCTGGTGGCTTCCAATGACTCATTAAGAACATTGGAATTCTTGCAGTGAGACAGACCAACCCAGTTCAGTGTCCCACCTCTGACACTGACTTGTACCATCTTGCTTACAGGGAGATTTTGGGAACACTGGTCCACAGATAGAGACTAATTATCTACCAATTAATGTAGACCACATTATCCCAAAACCATAAATTATGTCAGCATCCATGAAGCATGAGGTTAATGTACCTCATGCAGAGCTGTTACTAAGCACTTGTGTTGACAAAACGAGATTGCTTTATTAGTTTACTCAAACACAGTGATCACATAAAGTTCTGACATTCTTGATAAGTGCACATTTTCTCCTTTTGTTTTTGAATCTCCACAAATTCCTAATCAGAAGGAAAAAACCTCAAAAAACAAAAACAACCAACAAAAACCCCACACAAAAACATACAAGCAAAGCAAAAAAACAAACCAAACAAACAAGCTTGTGAGAAAAAGTTCGCTATTTAAATATTTAAATCAAATATTGTTGACAAAAAGTTCTTTAGTCAGCTTTTAATGTTCTGCTATTTTCATTTACTGCACAGACACATTCTCTCCTACTATGAGGTGCAGGGAAATTCCAAGACTGCCATCTCTAGAGCTTTTAATTATTTTACATGCTTTTGTCATACTCTGCATTTTTAAATGGAAAATATGAAAAATGAAAATGCATCCACAGTGTATGAACCACAACACTGGTTATTTAATTTATTCATCGTGAGTGAGCTTGTTACAAGTTTTTCAGTGGAGAAGAAACCTGAACTAGCATTATACAAATGATTACACAGGGATCTACACTCAGACTACAAATTCAAGCTCCCTTCTTTTTATTATCAGGCTTCCAAATATAAAGCTGTAGTTAACTGACAGGTGTTTTTAGACAATGGGGAAAATCTGTCACAGGACTTACAATATTTACAGTGAACTAGAAGGAGATGGTTGGTTGCTTGGTTGCTAGGTTGCTTGGTTGTGTGAGTTTGGGGAAGTGTTTTTGGCAATGCTCAGATTGAGGCTTCTCTCATCATGATTCCTTTTAGATTATTTAGTTCTAAATTAGTCAATCCACTGCTGTACTGTTCACCATAAACCCCATATAATCAGTTTGCTCCTAACTCACTAATTTCTACAACACCTTGCTTTCATGGCTTGGAGGGTTTAGAACATTCTGGCTCCATAGTGTGTCTGAGTGTACCTCAAATCACAAAAATAATAATAACAATATCCAGAAGCAAACCTCTCTTTACTGGGAAGTGGAGGGAAATGCTGCTGTCCCATTTGCAGGGGGGGGAACTCACAGCAGGGCTGTGCTGCAGTCACTGTAACGGCAGCAGTGTGTGCCTCTTGCCAAGGTGTGATTTTGGCTAGTTACCTCATGTACATACAGGTGTGACACACAGAAACTGGCACGAGGTGAAAAATTCACCCAGGAAGCAGAGGCAGCAGGCAGCACACAAGCTGCCCTTGCAGAGCTAATGAACGTAGCTCCTGAGGTATATGAGTCTGCTGTCTAGAAAGGACTCTGAGCTTGTCTAGCTCTCATGCACACATCCACATTCAGTCAGGGCAATCCCACCTCAGTTTCCCAGTGAGAACACACTTCACCTGAAATGTGCTCTTGTACAGAATCAAGACCCAAGCTTCTTTTGTTAACATGCCTACTTACCACAGTAGGTATCGCAGATCTGCAGTGGGACTGAATAATCTACATCTGTTCTCCAGCCCTTTCAAAAGAAAGAATTGAGGCTTATTCCCCTTTCAGCAGAGCTGTTACTAAGCACTTGTGTTGACAAAATGAGATTGCTTTATTAGTTTACTCAAGTGACTGCATTTTGAATCTGTTTTTAAATATACACATATGGGAATTGCTGGTCTAGTGTAGATAAAGTGAGTTGCAATCACTTTTAAGTCTCTAAATGATAGAGCTAATCATAATTTTTGTTGTTATTGTTGCCTGACATTTAACATCTTACTTACAAAATAAATAATTTATGCAGAAAATTATCTGTCTCCCTACCAAATTTCTTTTCTCACTAGGGAAAGAAGTACTACTCTCATTACTCAGAAGGCTTTTGCCAATCTCACTTTCATCTTCTCTCTTTCTTCCCAGCAGCAGAAGGTAAAGCTGAGAAGGGCCTTCTAGAGCAGCTACTGAAGCCTCAGAGCTCCACTCTCACTTTCATTTCTTTCAGTGTCTGCTGAGAACATGAACTCCAGAGAGGCATAAACCTATCAGCTTCATGCTCATTTTCTATGAACAAAATTTCTTAATGAAGTTTTTCTACAGAAATAGGGTGCAGAAATGCAGAAATGTCAGAAATAATTTGCTCAGTTCTACTTTCCTGGGTGCTAATTCTAGGACACCATGCACTTGCTGTGCTGTTTACTATATGCCTCACCTTTTCTAGTCAATGTCAATTTTTAAAAATTCATCTATTATTTATTTGGATCTTTTGATAGCTTGGAACTTTTTTTTTTTTTTAAAGGAACACATAAAGACAGGATTAGCAATATGCTGATGATATCCTTTTATCTGCCACTGACAAAGGAGCAAGATCGCAGAGAGCAACTTTTCAGTTCATTAATGTCATCTCAAAGAAAAGTGGTGGCAGCATACCAAGCTTTAAATAATGCTCTTTGCCAACTCAATTTGCACAGTAATCAGATTTAGCTGGGAGGAGAAAGCAGTGAGAATACCTGCTGGTTTGCTTGGTGTTTTAATGATTTGTTTATTAGTTTATTTTGTACAGGGTACCTGTCAAAAAGCAAGACACATACCTGAATGCAAATTGTTGACCCACACATTTCCTGTGACATAGTGATTGAAACAGAATCTCCCTAATGAATAAAAAAAAAGAAATTGAAAAACACTATTTTCCATACCCAGAAAAAAGAAAACATACTGTGTCTCTCCAGTTCTTTGCTTTGGTTTCCAATAATGCTATTAGTGGTCTACCCTGTTAGAAAATTAATGGAAGGTGATTTATTTTCAGAGCTAACCCCAGATCTCAATGACCACAAGCAGCTGGTGTAGTTTTGCCAAGCACAGTGTGGCAGCACAGGAAGAGGGATAATGTTACTGCATTTTGTGGAGCATCACAAGGAGGACACTCTCCCCCCACTGCTTGCTTCCTCCCATCATCTTCACTTCTTTTCCCTGGTGCATGAGCTGAAGGAATGACCCTGTCTTTACAGTTCTTCTGGACTTCTCATCCCATTGTATGCAGAGAACAAACTGAGCCTTAGGGTAAAATTGTCCAAAATGACTGGCTTGACATTTAGTATTTGATTGATTATGGTTTGTCCTCAAAATAATGTCTGTTACTCCACCAATAGCTATGCATCCTACACCACTCTCTTCAGGGTGGCAAACTCCTAAAGTAATTTGGGGGAAATTAGGTGAAGATATCCAAGCATGACTGAAGAGGAATTAGTAGTTAGAGGATCAACATTGGTTTCTGGGAACACAGAGTGAGGTCTTGATGAAAACTTTGTGTATACTGCTCATGGTGTTGAGACAGGAACTGTATGTAATTTACATGGGGTCTCATTCTGTCACAGTAGCAGAGGACATAACAACTCTTTACCAAAGGGAAGAAAACAGCATTTTTAAATGCATCAGTGCCTCCATGAAAAACACACTTCAATATCTAGCTGTGATTTATTGGTGCTCCACCATTACCCCTTTCACTTAGCTATTCACACAGGGAGCCTTTAAAACAGAAAATATAAACTCCACAGATTTCATGAGAAATAGACCAGCTGAAGGGAACCTTCCTTGAGTGTTGACAACTTTTCTACAAGATCTCCATCTCAGCCAGTAATACAGCATTTTCCAGACAGCTTTTTCTTTAGAACAGACTTTTGATATTACCACCAATGCCCTCTGTGGTCTGTGTTAATTAGGATAGCTGTTTTTTTCCCAGGCCTTTTGCAATGATTATTCAGCTCTGGGAACTCCTAGAGGAGCAAGTTATTATCTTCCATTTTTGCATGTCCTCAGATTGAGCTGAGTTGGAAAACTCTTTTTATCAGCTGTTCTGTTACATTCAGCACCAGAGGTACAATAACAATCTAAACTGATCCACTAGAAAACAAATTCAGCATTCAGTGTCCAGCCCATCATGTTAAGTGCTTGTTCATAACTGCCTGGCATGTGCACTCTTCCCACTATAAGAATCACAAGTACCTGAAAAAGGCACAGTTTTTATGGGTCCCTGCATAGTGACAAATAAGTACAGCTAGAATATACCTTACAGAGAGGACAGATGTAGGAGCTGTGCTTGTGTGTCCTAAAGCACATTCCCTGCAGCGGAGTGAAGTCAACAGGCATAGCCAGGAGTAACAATTCAAATCACAATATCTAGATTTCTCAAATTTCTCAAAATTCATCATGTGCCAACTCATGTACCTGGTCAGTGAAGCAGAGACAGCAGGAGCACATATTTAGCAGTGGACCTGAGAGTACTGAGGAGCTGGCTGCTGAACCAGATGGATGTATTTCAGCATGGTGGTCCTAGTAGCTACTAGGATCTATCCTGCTAATATTCTCCTGTTCAAAAAATAATACTATGGCCTCTCTTTTGCTCTTTGACCTCACTTTCTAAATGTGTCTCTCAGAAGATCACAGTTTGGGCCAACAAGGTAACTGATAGGCAGGGTTAAAGGGCAAACCACAGTAATGCACTGAAAATGTATGGGACATTGACTAAGTTGCAAGGAATGAGGCTCTCATGACTAGCTGCTGCCTGCAACTGAAATCTGACCCTCCCATAATCCTTCCCCACTCTGTCCCCATTTTGTTGGAAGAAGCAGTTGTGTAGCCACACAATCAGCTGGCTCAAAAAAGATAATTTGGCTGTAAACAAACCTTTTTTGCATGTTAAGTTTGTATTGGCAGCTGTGATATTTAGAGTTCATCATGGATTGATGTCTCATACATTTCATGATGTGTGATTTGCCAGGTCAGCTATATCAGTGACTCATATATGAAATAATACCAGTAACATTTGCTATATACATAATTCAAATACCACACTACAAAAATGACATTAAAAGATGATTAAAGTTCCACTCAATAGTCACACCATTTGATGTGACTCATTTGACTTTAGGATCTTAATTTATTTCTTGTTTCAGTGTGAGATCAGATTTAGAACTACAGGCTTTTAAAATGTTCCAGTAATTGTTCCAATATGTACATGGTTTATTAATGCATTCAAGCTGCAGAACAATATATGGAATAATAAATGAATGAAGTTAGGTATGTTTAAAAGCCTTAAAATGTTTAAGAAATAATATATACAAACCACAGAGACTGAATGGTGCATCCCAAGAGATTCGCACGAAGCCATCTGCGTCCTGTTACACACAAGCACTGAGAACTGTGCCTTGCTTTGGGATGTGAAGAAAACTTGTATTTGTTCTGCAACTGCAGCAGTCCTCATTTTCCAGGCTGATATTAGGGGAAAATACTTACTTTTAGATGTACAAGGACCATACAGTATATTCTAAAATGTATGCCTAAAATAAAAACTTTTTGTATTTTTAAGTGTTATCTAATGATATGTAAGCAATTATTTTGATTCCTACAAATTACTTTTTATACTGATGAACACTAGATCTACTGAGGACACATAGAAGTAACAAGCTGTCAAGTCTCTTTGACTTAGTTTACAATTCACAGTGCTGTTGAACATTTCTCACTTAAGAGACAGCTCATATCTAGTGATTTAAATATTTTCCACAATATAATGTTATGCAATTTTAAAAATGTATATTTACCTGGAAATTCTCCATGAGCAAATGGACATTTAATCCAAGATCCTCGTTTGGTTGTAAACTGAAAGCAAAGAAATCTGTTATGAAAACTGGATTTTCCATTTCAATCTGTGGCAAAATATTCAACTAGTGATGATCAGGGCATTCCAGAAAGTTGCAGAACATTAATTCACAGTTTTCCTCCTTTAGTGTATCTTCCAACCCTTGACTTAAATTAGATCCCCTAATTCTTCAGGTATTTATAATCATGCATATTTTACAGAAATATCTCATTCCATTGACTTAAAAGTAATCTAAAAGAAAATAATAATATGCCTAATTGGCCTTATTTGGCTTTTTTCTTCTCAACTAGAATAGTAAGAGATTCTCTATTAAATGTACTGTGTTGATAATTTTATTTTCAAATATTTACTATAAAAAACTTTATAGGTTAAGTTTAGCACATTCTTCAGAGTTTGCATTGACCAAAACCTTTTTTTTCTGCTTTTCTTAAACAGAAAAAAAGGAAGGGAACAATCTGACCTGTGTCCTATCTATCATTGCTGTTGCACTTCAAAACAATCACCTTCTAATCTAATCCTTCACTTTTCCTTCATTCCAGTTCCCATTTATCAGAGCTATGAAACAAAATATTGATCACAAAGAACATCAGCAGCTCATTTATTTTAGAGACAGAAGGGCAGTTAATATGTGTTTTACAAAGAAATTCCTTTACCTTCATGCAAAGTCTTGGGTGAGTGTCCACACGAGAATATTTAACCTGCTGGAAGACAGAGCACTCACCATTAGCTAGTTTTATTAACTAGTTTCACAAAATCAACTACTGAGATTTTCATGGCTTGATTACTGCAAAGGTAATTGGTCTGTTCAATTCATAAACACCCCAGGAAGTTAATCAGATAAAGTGGTTAGAAACAACTGCTGCTTTGGATTGCTGAATAGTTTACTTCTTTTTATCTGCAATATGTAGCATTTTTTATGGTCAGACTGATCCATTAGAGCTAAATTAATTGATTCTATGGTGGCTTGTGCAAAATTCTGATTACAAAGTCAAATTGTTTCAACCCCTTATTTAAACAACTCATCAGAACACTTAAACATAAATCCAAAAGTATTCCACCATCAGTTGAGAAATCTTTGACTTTCCATACCCATATTTCAGAACAGTGAAACATAGGCTGAATTTTAGAAATCCACTTAAGCAATCCACAAAATGGTTTTTTCTTGATTAACAGTTGTTTACCCACCAAGGGCTTCACCACAAAGAGCCTTGTCTTATATAAACAATAGCTACACACGTTGCTCTACACATGATCCTACCTAAAAAAACCCTCTTGCTCAAGTGACTGAGCACCCTACACAGCCAAACCCTTCCTTCCTGTAACTGCTTTTGAGAACATAACAGTGTCCCAGGAGACAGTTCTGTAGGAGTCTGCTCAGACCTGGAGACAGCTTTCTCATTGACAGAGAAAGCCCAGCCTCAGTTAGGAGTGATGCAGCTTTTGTGCCTAAGTCAGTACATGTGCATAGTATTAGAGTGTGTGGCCTTGTCTGGATTTACAGGGCAGCTGGTCCTATCTGAGGAATCTGCAGTAGCTTCCAGCATACTACAGAGATGGTTTTCAGGGTTACAGTACAATAAATGGGCCAAATTCAGTACAATAAATGGGCCGATGGACCTTGTGGGTCCCTTCCAGCCCAGGACACTCTGTGATTCTATGATTAATATGAATTTTCAGTCATTAAATGCAATCAGTAAATACAGAAAAACACTCATACTCTGTAATAAATTTGATTTCTGCTCTGGTGACAGATACAACCATTACCAGCCAGACCCCATTTTAGTCTTATTTTCTTTTTCTCCCTTTTTCTCTCCTGCAAGCAATAAATTGTACTTGTTGCCAGCAGATGAATAATCCCACAGGGATCACTCACATCTAGAATTAAATTAATCTGTTTTTTCAAGATCAAAGCTTTGTTGGAACTCATAAATGATGAATCTGAACAATCACTAAATGCTTGGCCAGGAGTTCCTAATCACAAAAGCATTCGACAGCCTTGAGTCAGCCCCACCCCCTCCCCAGTCATGTCATCAGAAGAATAATATTAATCCAAAAGTTTCAGAATTAATCTCTTGTGTTTGATTTTTTTTTTTTTTGCCTTTTCTGTTGTTACTTTAAGTTTACTGCCTTCTCTCCACAATCAGGCAAGCCTGAAACTTACTTTTCATAGTAAAACGAATTCTAATCAACCTCAAAAAGCCAGAGCATTCAGTACCATCAGATTTCAGATTGAAGTGTTCAGCCATTCAAGACATATGCATTTGAAAACCCTTCTCTACTTGAGAAAATAAGTGCAGGAAGAACTAAGGGACACAATATTTCAGCACCCACAGTTTCAAGACATTGGACCAGGTTGAGGAAGGCACTTCAGGAAGATCTTAATTACAAAACAGTTGTGCCCTACCAAAGTACTGTTATGTCTCTAGAAATACGTAAAGAGATTTAGCTTCATCTAATTTATATTTCTGCTGTCTAAATGTCAAACATCTACATCTGATCTAATCACAAGAGACTCTTGTGACAGTAAAAAGAAGGTGGTACTCTCAGAGAGAAATCCCTCCAACCTACTATGCCTATCTACAGATGAGAAGAGTTGTCCTCACAGTGTGTCTCCCTTACTTTAAAGGGAACCTGACATGAACTATAAATAAAAAGCAGATCCTATTTACCCCAAAGAATGTTTAGCAAACATTACTAGCTGCCCAGTCATCTCCACTTGTTATTTCTTTATAATGACTCAGTGACTATTTTGAATAAATCATGTGATTAGTGTGCAAGAACAGACTGTGATTATGAATAGTTTTAAGTATCAGAGAAGAAGAGAGGAATTTGTAACTGCTCTTATTCCAAAGTCTAGCTCTTCACATTATGCCTTTGGTGATGCCTTTCAATCTCACAGTTTGAATTAATCCACACAGCTCTTACTTTCTCAGAAGAATTTTTGAAAGATTTTTCTATATCTTCACAATGGTCATTCGACTTGCTGAACCTGCATAGGTTAACCATGACAAGGACAGGACAGGCTGGCTCCCAGGCAAGGGTTTGTGTTGATGGATTATAAACAATACTGTCCCAAAGCACGTGTGTATCTGTGCACAAAGAGAAAAGGGAAACATTATTCCAAATGTCCAGACAGGAATCAACACAGTTAATAAATCTGGTACCTCTACATGTGCTTTAAACCAAAATCTTGGACTTAACACAATAAAACACTTTTTAGCCCACACTTTTTTCTATTTGCCTGGTAAAAAAATTACTTTCATATGTGCAAATAAGACAATTTCTTTTTCTGTTTTGCTGTTTCTTTCTGAGCTGTCATCTCAGACCAATTTCTGATATTGATGGAATATTTGTGTGAATAATTTCCTGTTAAGCATAGAACTCATTTATAGTTAACGTTCTCCTTTTTCAACTCCTCACTTCCTCCTTTAAGTTGGATATTGGACACCCTCAAATGTCTCCTTGAAGCCCTCTTCTCACACCACTTCTAAGCTGACCTTTTATTCTTTCTGCCCAGTTTGCGTGTAACTTGAGAAAATGTGGGAAATGACTAGGAAGTTACTTAGTGTTTTTGTTGGCATAAACTCGGTGAATTATTTGGTCTGAAAGTGATTTCATCTACCCACAGTAAAACAAACCCATATGATTATTTCCTTGAAGTTTTGCAATATGTTATTTTCAGTGTAGATTAATTTAAACTATGACATACTAATGGGGCTGCTGAAAGTCACTCCTATAAAGAGTAAGCACACAGTACTTGCCATTTTCAAAGGGGCAAAGTTGTATCCTCCTTGCATCTGGAAGTGCCAGCCAACCCTACAACCAAACAGTGGACATCAGTTAGAGCTTGTCAGAGACACACGTTTTTAACATTTCAGGTAGAATGTGACAGAAAATTTTCCTGCCAAAGATAAGGATGCTCTGTTTGTTAGAAAGCTTTGGAGGTCATTTTTTAAAGAAGTTTTGCACCATTTCTTTATTTTGTTGCTCATCAAAAGAGGCATTGAACAAAGGTGATCCCTTCTAACACTATATTCCTATTTCTAAGTTGCATATTTGGTCCAATTTCATTTAGAAAATCTTCCAGTTTGATTTTCATTAAGTTTCTTACAGTGTCATTACTTTCTAGGGAAATCAAAACATTCAATAATCATAAAATAAGATCTCCTGGCCTGGGCAATGGTAAAGGATGCATCCTTAAAATCTGAAGACTTACACCTAACCCAATCTTCAAGTATATGTGTATGGCTGCTGCTATGTCCTATTTATTTAGATTCATGTGCAAATGTTTCTGTTATTTGGAGTTCCCATCTGTTTGCTCAGCAATCCTATTGCAGAATTTTCTATGTGTAGACTGAGAGAAATAAAATTTTTCTAGTGATCTCATATTTTCAGAGTGGAATGAAAAATTCCCTAGACTTCAACAAGAATTTTTGGTTCAGCTTGCCTGTTTAGGTAGGTGATTTTAGTCCCACAATGTACACATCTAAGTGTCACTAAAGTGCCCAAATTACTGTCACAGTAGCCTTATGAAGACCTAGCCAGGGCAGCCAGTGGAATCTACAGTGCAGTCCAGCACATCCCAAAAGGATAGGCCATCTACCTTTGGTCAGCTGAGCAAACTGACTGTATTAATTAGATCTCCATTGACTTTAAGAGTTTGTTCACCCAATTCAAATGTAGATATCTGTATTTGGATATCTACATTTAGGTATCTTAATCTGCAAGGTAAATCCAATCCCAAAATTCAGTGAGAAAACTACGTTCACATAGCATCTTTCTAAGTTATCAGGATAATTTTAAATTTGTTTGGGACCTTTTATTCCTTGTATGAAAGACATTCCAAAATCTCATTTCTAAGGTTATCATAAAAATCTGTAACTATCCTGAGCATATTCATGGAATGAAGTTTATCCCCCTTCATTCTCATTGCAAGAATGGCTTTCATTTAAAACATATCTTATTTTTCCTTACAAGTGACCCTTCTGCTCTGTATTTACACAGCAAACACAATTTCTCTTTGCATGTATTTTACCAGGCAAATGGAAACATGGTATTTGAATCTCCTTTGTAAAAGCCTCTTCATTCCCCAACCACTACAATTTTTTATGTGCATCTTTCTTTTGAATTAATCTTTCTTGACTATGGATACAAGTATTCCTTACAGTATTTCAAAGAAGGCCTTGCCCATACTTTCCTGTTAGCTTGGAATAATCTAACTCACTAGACTTTTGTTCATGTTTACATGTTGACATCATGGAAGCAAGCTCGTTAATTACCCTGTGATCAACTATTTCACCCAGATCTTTTTTCTTCCACTGTTATTTCTAAATGAGGACTCACATCTTACAGCCAGAATTCTTTTTATCAGAGCAAGAGACCGAACTTGCACTTCATACTTTATACTTCATCATCCTTCAATTATGTCACATATGAAGATCTCTAGTCTCTTCCAATCACCCTGACCCTCTTCCATTTTGATTAAAGGTCCCAACTGTGTTCCAGCAGATCCCATGTCATGCCTTTTGTCCCCATGACATTGATGGAAACATTTATATGAGAATGACTCTAAGTGTCATCCTTAAATAACCTCCCTACCAGCACAGGCCCATCCAACAGTTGCTGAGTTAGCCCTGCAGCCAAGTATTATCTACCACTCAAATCTTGCTATCACTCTGTTTCCTCAATTCCTGTTTTAGTCTCTCTTGCAATACTATATCAAATGCTGCTGACATTCAGTCAGATTAAGTCTTCTGTCTTTTCATTGTTTATAAAAAACCAGTCAAAATACCATTACACAGCACATTCCATAAATTATTATAAATTTTATTCCATTTTCTTCTGATTGCCGTGTTTTAATTAGCATTTACTTTAAAAAAAATCTCTTCCTTACATTTACGTAATTCTAAGGTCAAAAAAAGCCTTAGTCAAAAACTTGGGTCTAGACCCTTTTTCTTCAGGTTTTTCCTCCTTTCTTAGCACAAATGCCTGATAAAATTTCTTCAATCAGAAACACAAATATATACCAAATTCCAGACTGTATTACCTCAATGCAAAGACAAGGGAGTAGCTGAGAATATTTCAGTGAAACAGATTTAAAAGATTCCTTTCCTTTTATCTGAAATGAAAAAGATGGTCATAAATCCAGGACAGTAAATTTCTTTTAATAAAGCTAAATTACAAATATAGATATAGGTATAGATGATACAGATATAGATAAATATATACAGAGATTATATAGATATAGATAGATACAGCTATAGATTGTGTAGGTGATACAGATGATATAGCTATAGATATAGACACAGATGGCATTTCCTGTACTATAACCTTAATGAGCATTGCCACCTGCAAGCACCCTCCCCAGTTCCCCAAAGCAGCAGGAGTTTAACTCACCACTGCAAGTGCCCCAACATCTTCACAGGTGAACCATTTGTGGCACAGGCGAACGTAATAATCTTGATCACGGGGAAAGTTGGATACATTCACTGTTACAATTTTCCTTGCCCTGTCTAAATTATAATCTAATTTTCCAGCTGAAAAAAAAAAATCAAGAATGAAATGATTACATCTGTTCCTTTATAACTTTATTATTTCTATTTTATCTATTTATAAAAAGTACAGAATATATTTCATAACTTGACGGAGATGAAAATCAACAGCTATAGAATCTTACCTAGAATATTTGAAATTATTATTACTTTATACCCTAATAATCCTCTCTTTTTCTATGATATATAATTTTCATTCAACATTATTTAGCTTAGTGCTTGTAATACTTGAGAGGCCAAGACACCTACCAATTTTACCTCAACCTTAGTTCTTGGAATTTTAGGTAGCTTATGTACAAATATTTGAACTATATACACTAATACTACTATAAGGGCTGATTATCCCAAGATTGTAATTTTCTTACATAGAGAATATGTGCAGCTATGATGGATAAGTGTAATATGTGGAAGGAATATTTTTAATACAGATATTCACAGGTATGCCAAAAGCTGTATAGCAGTTTGGCAAATCAATTTCAATCTACTTATGAGGTCTGTCAATAAGACAAAGCATAAAACCAGAAATCCAAAGTGCACTAAAAGAACACAAATCTGTTTCCAAAAGCTTAGAAATTAAATAGAATATCAAAACCTTTACCTCCCATGTAGCATTTTCAATAGAAATATATTTCCAGAACATTACCATGTACCATTTCAATAGAAATACATAGAAATACATTTCCAGAACATTACCTATCAACTACGTAGTAATTATAAGTAGTGGTAGTTGGAAATCATAATTTTTTCTCCCTGCTCATTTAAGTATGAAAACATGTCATTGTATAGGTCACCAGAAATATCTCACAGCTCTAAGTTGCATAGGAGATTAGCTCACCTGAACAAGCTGGAATATATTTTCCCACATCAGTGTTTCTGCAGTCTGGAAGGTAGAAGGCAGAGTCTGTTTCAGAGCTGCTTTATTCATATAACTGTGTAAACAAACTGCCAAATTATCCAGTAGATTCCCAACAGGAAACATCTCTTATCCCTCTTTTTAAGAGCAGACTTGCATACATTTTTAGATAAACAGCAAAAAAGATAAGTACTCTTTCCACACACAGAGATTATATCACAATATGCCTTAAGGACCTATCACCCCTGTCTGGGGTTTCTACTGGGAAACCTCATCAGAAGTTAAGGCTGCAGTTGAGGATAGAGAACCACACTTCTTTACCTAGAACCTAACAATAATTTGAGTAATAATATTCATTTTTTTTACTCTTTCCTTGAAAAACAACACATGTTGTTTACAGGCTCATTTCTCTGTTATCAATAATTCTGGTTTTTTGCTATTCTGACTCTAGCCTTTGAAAGAAACACCCTACCTAGCTCCTAGGAAACTGACCAGAATTAGAAGCCAGGCAACGCTTTCAGAATATCTGGTATATTTATCTCAAAAACTTAACTCTTAAGAACATTAAAACAACTTTTCATGTGTTGCTTTCACCCCTCTTTGCAAAACACAGTATTGGAGCAGCGCTTTACTCTAATTTCCCCAGAGAGTCCTTTTCCACCAAGAAATATTTTATATTTTCATTCATTCACTCACCCTTGTAATGTATGGGCTTCATAAACTTTGGGCTTCATAAAACCTTGTTTCTTCCCCTCTTTGTTCACAAAGTACTTATATATAATTCAATAGTGAATCAGGACTGATAAGAAAATTAAAGGCCTTTTAAGCTCAAAAAGGCTTTACTTGTACTCAAGTGTCAAACCATATAGCAGGGATGACACTGTACCAGGGGGCAAGGGCAAGAGCCATCCACCCATGGGCTCTGGAGATGGGAAGGCAGGACAATCCCAGCCTGGGATTGAACAAGAGGTCTCATGTCATTGTTTTGCTTTTTCCTTCCCTGGCCACACTGTATCTTGGTTGGACCACAGTGCTGAATTTATTTTTGTATGCACATGGCAAAATCTGTATAAAATTCATGGGCACTTCACCCCAAAACATGGAAAAATGCTACCTAACCTTTTCCAGTTACATGTAAACAGGCTGTAGAAAAGGTAGTTAATGAAAGCAAAAATAGATTTCTATAGACTTTCTTATTAAGCTTTCCTCAGCTTCTGAAGCCACCCCTAGGCCACCCCTGCAGAGAAGCAGAAGCTCCATCTGAGGCACAGAGAGCAGGCAGGGTTGAACCTGCAGGCAGAGAAAGAGCAGTGCCAATCACAAGAAGGGCAGCAGGGAGAAATGCATAGTGTAAATTCTGTTTTCCACATAGCTTTAGACATAAACTCTGGGTTTTATATCAAGTCAAGACCTTTACTTGCTAACAAAAAAAAAAAAAAAAAAAAATCACTGAAACCTAAACTAAGACTGGTCCTGGCATACATGAGCTACCATCAGTAAGGTCAGTGTGCCAGGTCATATCCCAGAACGTGATTTGGATGTGCTTCTGCCTTTGAGGGGTTTTTTTGGTTGGTTGGTTGGTTGGTTTGGGTTTTTTTATTTTACAAGATATTTCTTGAAAAGCATCTGATTTAAGATGTTTCCTACCTTCAACATAGTATTGCTGACTCAGCTTGACTTCACAGTAATGTGGTACAGTTTTCATGGTCACATAGATGTGTTGTGCTACATTGACTTCAATGCAATTGAATTGCACCTGTACCTGTTTAAAACATTGATAAAATTGAGTTCACATATGACTTCCAGATACAGAAAAACCTTTGGTTAAGATAGTAAAGAAAAAAAATATTCTTTGTTCAGATATATTTACATTTGAAAGCAAAATTAAGCAGTCAATAAGGTAGCAGTAGGAATGTAAAAGAAGCAGAATCAACTTGATAAAAGGATTTAAGGAGTATCATTATTTCTTGTTGCTATCACCTTCACTTTTATAAATCCAAATATTTACAAGATATCAAATAATCCTAAAAGCATAAAAATATCAAAAGCCCCAGTCTATATGCACTTTACAAGCACAAACATTTGCAGAATGGAAAAAAAGTCTTAAATTTTAAGTCTTAAAAAATGTATTTAAATATTTAATGGCAACTTCAGAAAATTTATTAATTACAATAACAGTTTATGAAACAGAAAGTCATTTAAGAAACAAAAGCTGAGGTCCAGTTATAGCAGGTCATTCCCTCACTGCTATCAGTTAAATAATAAATTCCTTGCAGGTTTTCATGTTGGATAGTCTCCTATCTGGTAAAAGGCATTTGGAGGGTAAAAGATGTCTTATGTTACCATTTGAGTCACTGAACTGAAACTAGGAAAATTTCATTTAATACGTTTGTTGATTTTTGCCTATAAACTTGCCTTGCTTTAAAAGCTACTGGTTGCTGACTGGTGGCCCTGCATTGCCCATAGGGATGGATGTTCCATCATCAAGAGACACCAAGTGCAAACTGCAGCTGCAGTTTGGGAGAACTTTGTTCCACGTGTGCAATCAGTGTAATGTGTACAAAGCACATGGAGCAACACATGGTGTACAGGATTGGTAACCATTGTCCACCAGTAACTGCAAAAATTCCTGTCTTTCAAACAGTTGGTCAAGGGTGTTTCTTTTTTTCCTCAGTTGCAAATTTTAGCAACAAATACTTCCCCTTAACAGGTATTGCCCCTTACAAGGGCTTAGGACAGATGAGCACAAGTGCTCAGGCACCTGTCTGTCTTCTAGATGTGTAAACTCCAGTGATATGGTTTGACTGAAGTTTGATATGGTTTGACTGAAGTTATATGCACCTAAAATCTCTGTAGCATTGCTCTTCCTAGACACTGGAGTCAGAAAAGCTTCCACACAATTTGGAGGGCACAAAAAGAAAGCTAGCAAGACTGGTATGAAAATTAGGCTCTGCAGAGACAGGTTCCCTTGTCAAAAGGTAAGCAGAAGAAGTACAAAGATGGCGGAAAATTGAATTTATATATTCTAAAAGGGAATTTTGTTGTGGAGTTTCATTTGACTATGCTGAAACATATCGTTCACTGTAGTTTTCCACAAAGTCAATAAGAAAAAAAATAAGAGAGATGCAAAAGATTTTTTTTTTCCCAAAGACTTGTAAATGTTTAAA
Source organism: Haemorhous mexicanus (assembly GCF_027477595.1). Lineage (NCBI taxonomy): Eukaryota > Metazoa > Chordata > Aves > Passeriformes > Fringillidae > Haemorhous > Haemorhous mexicanus. Next base: position 56,847,211 of record NC_082345.1, on the reverse strand, counting down.
TGAAAAATTAATCCCCCCAAAAAAGGAGCTTACGTTCTTTCCATTAGACATTTTGCTTTTTTTCCTAGTGAATCTCACATTTATGCATTGAGATTGCTGTGTGTCCAGTGAAAAAGAACATATTTCCAGCCCACGGACGTTCTCTGAAATGAGTTAGGAACAGATTGCAAGAATATAATTTAAGCATCTTTAAGATCAAAAACATAAATTAAAATACACCATATCATAAGCTTTCCTTCAAAGTGAAAGGCACATAGATCTCTGTTAAAAAAGAGACATTATGTATAACTCACACATAGGAGTAGGAACAAGGATTTAATACAGATTGCTATAAATGAAGCTTTAATTATGCAAGTTTGAAAATAAACCTATTAACTCTGAGAGAAGCAACTAGGAAATATCTAAATGGTAACATATGAAGCACATGAATGACAAGGTGATAGTAAAAATAGACTATGCACAGGAAGTTCATGTACTTTCATTTTCTTGCAGTGCAGAACTGTAACTTCAGATGAATAAACTGTTTCTCCTTCTGTAGGGGCAGTCACTCATGTTCAGATTATCAGAGCAGACAGAATTAGTGTGTGTGCCTGCTTGGATGTCAGAACAAGAAAGAAAAGGGCAGCTGTGTGCTTGGGGCACTGCCAGAGGACAAGTTACATGTGTTATATTGGAAGCCAGAATTCATTATCTCAGTTCTCATTCACTTGAGAAGGGTCACACCTTCATCCTGTTTTGTAGTAAAATGCTTTCACAAAAATATTTTTCCGAGAACATTACATGAAAGCAGCTTGGTCCCAAATATTTCAATATGGAACAAATTTTGGCTGAACGGCCATAAACAGAAAGTGAACAGAAAGGGCTCAGTAGCAAAGCTGATTCCTACCATCCAGACTCAGTGTTCCTTTAATGTTTAAATGAAGAGAGCATGGGCTTCCTTGGACACATTTCATCACTGTTGAGATCTTCATGCTTTTCAGTACCATAGAAGATAAAGAGGCAGGAGCATCATGGCAGAAGCTGTTAAAAATGCCACCTGCAAATGCAAACACAAGGACAGAGAAAACTCATTGCACCCAGGATGTCTGGGGGAGAGCAAGCACTAGAAGGGAAGTTCCAGCTCTCCTGAAATCAGTAAGAAAGTGACCAGGAAAGCCAGTACTTTACCTAAGACTTTCACACAGCAAACATGGCTATGTAGGGGGTTGGAATAAATTTCTAGGCTTAGGGAAATGTTAACCCACAAGAGGAAATAATCACACTTCTAACAATTAAGGTTAGCAGAACACCTAGACTAATACTGGTTTTAATTAATTAAATCTGCTTGATCATGGTTAAACTAATAGTTTACATAAACTTTTTTCAAAACCATTACCCGTATATTGTGAGCACTCTCATAATAGTACTTTAATTTTAGGACTTTCTGATGGTCTCCATTGCTGTTAAAATTTCACTTTCACACAAGAGGGCACCATTGCATTCCTAGTCATGGAAGAGTACCTTGCACCTACAGGATTTCCTTCTGCTTTAGACCAGAACAAGAGCAGAATAAATATTATCCAGGCTTTCTTCAAGGCACAGAACACAGTAATCCATAGGCACAGAAAACAGCTACTATGTCTTCTTCTATTTCCCTGTGTTCCAAAGCCTTAGGAAATGGGTTTGCAGAGCTAAAACTGTAGGCTTGTATAAAAGGAAAAAATAGTCTTATGGTCCCAAATCTCATCAGTTAGTATTTTTCATCTCTTTCTACTTCTCAGTCTGTCCTACACAGAAATCAGTTATTTATTTATGAAACTATATTGGTACAGTGGATTTAATCCCCAGTGTATTTCTTGGGCTTCTCTACTCCACATCCATTGTTTGCAGTCCCAAAAACTAGTAATTCAAGAAACTATCAGAACCAGGGAATTAGGTTTTGTCCCTTGGCTTTGTGGCATGCAATGCAGCACAGCTCTTTTTAGCTGTAACTATGTAACTACTATTTCTTTGAAATATTTCCTAGCCTTCTCCCTTTCATACACAGCATGAAAGTTAAAAACCACAAAAAAAAAGTGGTTTATTGACCATTCTCCTTCCCCTGGTGAGAGGCTAGAAGAACAAAAACAAAACAAACAAAAATAATTGATTCATACAATTCACCTGTTCAAAATGGTCCTAGAAGGAGTTCAGCAAGTATGGCAAAAGGTATGGAAGTATGAAACAGGGGTGCCACAATACCATGCTTGCCATAAAATTCAGGATAGCACTCTTAATAGAATCAGCAGGAAAGGGCACATCCCTCAATGTCAAGCCAAGAACTGTTGTCAAGTGTGCATGCTCATTGACTCACATGGATTGACATCCACAGTTCTCAGAGAGGAAAGGTATGGTGATGGAGGAAAGACAAAGCTTATCCTTACTTACTCTTCCAACCCTTCCAATGAAGGAAAGTGCTCTAAATTCAAAGACTGAAAGTGTATTAACCTGAACAGGACTTCTTCCTGTCTCATGAGATCCTCATTTTCCCAGTGTCCAGTTGCAGCTGTAGGCCATTGTCAATGATCAGATACTGATACTGTAGGATGTGAAGACAGGCTGACATAAATGTAGCACCTTCACTTAATCTGTTAGGTCTTAAGTGCCCTCACACCTGGTATCAGGGGAAATAAGTCCTGTGTGATACATATCACATACAGTCAGAAGAGACAAACCCTTCACACCCAAATCTCCACACTGTTAGCCTGGTTTTGTGTCATTGACTCTGTTTTGGAGGCAACAAGACCTGCTGATAAGAACCAAGTGGAAAAGCATGGGAAAACAAGGACACTTTATCTCAACTGGCAGTAGGTCAACTCTGAACTATCCAAAGAAATACTGACAACTAGCAAAGACAATTTATGCAAACCAACGAAAAAACACAGATCACTCAAAATACACACATAAGGCTTTAAAAGCAATTAGAGTATCTTCACTTTTGAAGAATTTATAAACATTTCCAGAGATGAGACAGCCCTCAGAAGTACAGTACACATCAGCTGGATGTGAACACTGCATTCCATGTTCCAAGAATGGGTGGTGTAATGATCCTGAAGGTATCTCAGGATGGAAAGTTATTGCACAACACTCAATTAATCCACCCACAACAAACCGGAAGTTTATCATATTGCAGAATTACTTGGTAATTATTACTAATAATGTGATGAGTGATGATTAGTTTGAGCTCTGTCTCTTTGCTCAAAAATATATTTTCCTGACTGCATCATATGAGATGTAGTTGTGGATACCCAGTGGTATCTGGGAATAACTGTTTCTGCTTAAGCTTTGGTAATTGGTGTAAATTTCTTGATCCAGGTTTATAACCACTCATTGCCATGTCTGTATAGGCATTATTTAAGGGGAGGGCAATGTTTGTAGATAGATAGATAGATTAGATAGATAGATAGATAGATAGATAGATAGATAGATAGATAGATAGATAGATAGATAGATAGATAGATAGATAATAGATAGATATTCAGAGTTGACAGGTCTTTACAAAGCATTCTGTTTGGGTGTATTTGACCTTATTTTTTAGGGGGTGGGGGGAGGGAAGTGTCATGACTTAGTTGAATTTTCTCCTTATCTGTTACAGCCTGAGGTATGATATCATCAGATGTCCCAGGGTTGGAACTATCTCATGAAAATTCTAAGTCAACCTGGGTGCATTACTGACATGGGATCAGCATCAGACAGATGCACAAACACTCTGCTGTCTCATCAGCAGAGACACTGTTCTCCTTGATCACAGTTTCTGCTTTCAAACTGAGAACAAATATGTTATGCACTGAATAACATGAAATTATGCTTCCACTTTGGATTTTTTTCCATTAATTTTAGGATAGATTTTGAGAATTGCAAAACATGCTGCAAAACTCTTTAGTAATAACTTAAATTGATCATATCATGCATGAGGATACTAGCATTGGATTACAGTAAATGCATGATACAAGGATGACCTGACAGAAAATAATTTTCATTGTATAAATCATCACAGTATGAGACTCATTTCTGACTAATTCTTCAGTAAACTCCTACTTTATCATCTTTTAATCCCCCCTTAAGATATTTTCTTCTGGAACACACCCCATTTTCCTTCTCACACAAGTAGTTTTATCTATACCACAGAAGACATAAAGATACATCTTGCTACACAAACCATCTGTTGGGTAAATCTTACCTAAATTTTCTGTTTATGAATAATAGCTGTAATTAGCCCTACATGAGAGAGGGATTGTTGCTTTAATAAAGGGTTCCTTAATTATGGGCACATATAAGCCCAGGCATAAAGAAACCAAGGCTTATTATTCAGCATGTAGACATTTCCTTGTACTTTTGCCATCAGCTCAACCACAGCAGATAATTTTTTTAATCTGATGATGCAGCAATCAACCTAGAACTGTCACAACAGCAAATCACACCTTATGTACAGTTGGATAATAGAAGTCAGAGCTGAGCAATGGATATGCAAAAGAAATGAATAGATGGGTAATTTGAAGCCTCAGGTAAGAAGATGAAATTGGAGAAGAGCATGAAAAAAAAAGGCAGAGAAAACCTATTAATAACAAGACTGAGACAACACCCAATAGAAAATCCTAACTGGTTTTTTATCTGATATATCTTCCCTACAAGTATTGTAAGAATCTGTGCTACTTAAGGATACTGACAGTGCTAAATCTGTGAGCATCTCTAAAGCCTACTAGAATTGCTTCATTGGCACATCAATCTATGAGTATAAATTACAGTAGTATTTCAAACCTATTTGCATATGATTTACCACAGTATCTGTTGCATCTGTTCATTAGGATGATTCAACAAAATTCGTCAGCAAAGTAGATACACTGTCCTACAATAACCACATGGTGCACTTCAGTTAATAAGTACCAAAATTCACTACTTGTAAGTACTTACAGCAATTATGAAATTGATTAAATTTTAGACAGCCTCTTTTTCACAAGAGATTGCAATGAACAGTAAATTAAAAGGGTTTCATGGTTATGTGTTCAGAAAACATTTCAAACTTTTAGAGATATTGAACAACACTGTGATATACTGTGCCAAATACATTTTCTGAAAATGTAATTTTTTTAAAAATCATTGATACTTTGATATCCATATATGGATGTATTACAGTGAATTTCAAATACTACAGTAGTTCTGTAGCTACCTAACAGTCTAGAAGAGCAGGAGGAAGAAGGCAGAGTCAAAGTCACACTGCCAAATACTGTTGAGGCAGTGGTTGCAAATTTTAGGAAATATCTTTTTGTTGCAGCTAAAAGAAATTACTACTGCAAAAATCTTCTACTATAGAGTTAAGGTCTTTTAAGGTCATTTTATCTCAAATTACAAATAATTTTAAAAAATAATATAGAAAAGGAAGTATGCAAAGGAGTATACACCCACTGTTGCACAAGTGAATTAGGATGAAGACAAAAAATGTTTTTTCATCACCCCTCTAAGGCTGAGTCATTCTGCATGTTACTTGTGTTGAAGATAGCTGATAACTTTTTTTCAGACAGCACTGAAAAACCTTCAACCAGCTTCATATATATAATCTTCAAAGATATGAATCTTTAGTTTACAAATCCTTCATTGCCCTTCCAGTTGAGTGAAACATCTAGCTTATCTGACATGCATCATCTGCATGTCTCTGCATCAGGGCTTGGACCAGATTACTCCCAGAAGCCCCTTTTGACTGCAGCCAGGCTGTGTTCTGAGCAATTTCGGCAGTCAACAGAGAGTGACAATCCCTCTTGCCTCTCTCCCAGCATAGAAATCCCCCCTTGTCCTAAAATGGATGGAATGAATCACCACCTCGTGGTACCTGTGAGTCTCCACTATCTAGATCTGCATTTGTGTAACGCCCAGCAGAGATTTTAACTCATAACCAACAGAATTATGGGTGTTCTTCCCTTTGAGAACAGGTTGAAGGGCTTGATTTTCTCAGCCTGTACTGCTCAAGGATGTAAAGTCATGCTTCAGCTAGCAGAGCAAGGGTCAACACCCCTGTTTCTTCTTCTACCTTCCACATAGTTTGTGCAACTAGCAGCTCAGCTGCTTAATCCTAACAAGATTCATTTACAACCCCTGAACCAGCAACCAAAGGTTCACTCTGCTGACGGGCAGAAGACTAAAGATTTTTTCTGGTGGGACTTCTAACTGCATCCCTTCCATACACTTATTCTTTCTCTCCATCTCAACGCAATCCCATAAATGCCATGCATTCTCACTAAGGATTCGTGGCAGCTGGCATTCAGCTCATGCCCAATCAGCATCTCACATGCTCGAGCTCAGCATTGGATCTTCTCCCTGTCTATGCATTCCTGAATCCACGTGGTTTCAGGAAAGGCTCAGTGGACACCAGCAGTGCTCAGAGGTGAGCCTCCAGCTAGGACAGTCCTCTCAGGGGAGACTGACAGTCCTCTGAGTGGGGACAAGGACTGCCCTTTCAGTGGGGACTATGACTGTCCTCTCAGGCAGGACTGTGACTGTCCTCTCAGGGAGGACTGTTTGCGAGGCAGCTGCCTCGTACTTCCCTGAAAATGAGTGTGTGCACTGGAGGAGTGACTGATGGAGGCTTCAGAGGTCAGGTCATTCAAGCCCCTGTATTGTTACTGTAGGCAATATCAAGAATGAGTAGAAGCAATAAAAACATGTAAAGTGACTTAGCAAACTCTCTTTCCTTCACTATGGTAAGGAAAACTATAATTGCCATTGTCATTATTAACCTAATAATTGTCATTATTAACCTAATATTTATCAAAACCTACCAATTTCCAATGTTTTTTATAAAAGAACTGGTGGTAAATATCCTGTCATGACAGTGATCTGATGTCACTAGGATAATGGATTTAATATCTTTACTAAATTATCTTTAAAAACAAACATAGTAAAAATGTAAATTATGTATACTCACCAGAAGGTTTGCTTTTACAGTGAATCCCCTGCAAACAGAAACAAAATATTTTAAAATTTGAGGTAATAATAAAAATAAACATTGCTCAATCATTGTTCTCAAGTAAACATACCTTAAACAGATAAACATATTCATAGTTCACAACTGAAAAAATTTTCAAGGTTAAAAAAAAATATTTTCCAATACAGTGGAAAGCACATCAATGCTGCATATGACAGTCTGATACATATGGGAACACAAGATCAGCATTATCCTCATTTTCATGTATTTCTACCGAGGTGTGTAATTGTTTTAACACGTAAAAGAGTTCCATCAAATAAAGACATTATTTTATCAGATACTACCATTCATACTGACCAAGAGTTCATGCATTATTTCATTAAACTCTACAGTGGATTTGTTCATACCAGGGCAAAGAAACCCAATAATTTTATAATGGAAGATATCTAGAGCATTATTGAATATAAATTATTTTTAGAAGATCCTAATAGAAAGGAAGCATTATAGCAATTGCAAATGAAATAAGACTTTTTATTTTAAACGTCTGGCTTAGAAGACTGAAAATTAAATTACTCAGCCACAGCACTTATTGTGTTCAAGGGAAAGTGTCTTTGTAAGAGGCAAAGTGAACCTCGCATTGAGATTTTTAACATGCTTCCAGCTATCTTTCAGACAGATTTGATCCATTTTCCCAGTAAAATAAACATTTAACCACACACTAAAATTTTGCTGAGTACAAGAATAACAAATTTTACTTTGACTGCTATGCATGACATTCTAAAGAAAGGCTATTCCTTAGCCAGCAGATACTGTTTGCTGCTGTTCTGGCATAGCCCTTATACCAGTATTCTTTTGCATACAGAATATATGTTCCCATGTTCTTCCCCTTAAAAGCAGTGTCCTGTTGACAGAGGTATTTTCATCACACCCACAAAAGTAGCAGGCAGTGCCTTGTCTCCTCTGCTCTCAAACTGGGTGCCAGCTCTCAGTCCTTTTAAAACCTTTGAGGATCTTGTCAACAAACCAACAATCTGTGAGCTCTAGAGCCAGCAAAAGTCTTCTGGTGGACATTTAGAAGTTCTTTAATTGAAACACAGAGGCCACAGCCTGGGCAAGCATTAGCACATCATAAAATAACTATTGCTTGGTTTTCCAGGAGGCTTTCATCCACAGGGAATCCTGTGCTCCTCAGAAATAAAGCTGTGGAGCAAAACCATGTTATTGCTGCAGGTGAGAAATGGCAGCATATTCAGCTGCCTGGGGTACCTGAGAAGTGTGTCCTGTCCTTCATGACAGCTTTTCATTTGAGCTAAATTATCTCCTTCCTAAAGGAGGCCTTTAGAAAACCAGTGGCCACTGTCTAACCTGTATCAGTTCTCATTCTTCTGTCCTTTTGGCAGTTCTATTTTTTAACAATCACATTTGGACATAAGTTGACATCTTTCACTATAGGCTATTTGGCACTATGACTCAAAAAAGTGCAAATGCATAAAACATTTTGTAAATGCTTAAAACATTTTGTAATAAGACAGACGTCGTCATGTACTGTCATAGGCTAAAGATTAGAAAAATTATTTGTGATATTGTTAAAGATATTGGTTTGGCTGCTTCTATAGCAGAATACATTGACACTCAAATTAGGACCTGTTGCAACAGACAAGGGGTAATGGTTTTAAATTAAAAAAAGAGCAGATTTAGATCAGACATAAGTAAGAAAATGTCTTACAGTGAGGGTGGTGGAAACATTCAAGGCCAAGTTGGATGGGGCTCTGAGCACCCTGATCCAGTTGCAGCTATCCCTGCTCACTGCAGGGGACGGACTAGATGATGTCTAAAGTTCCCTTCCAGCCCAAACCATTTTATGATTCTATAAAGTAGACCAAACTTCTTCACATAACTGTTCTAAAACTGGCATACTTCTGCTTCAAAGGTTTTATAATTTCCTCAAATCCCCATGAAAACTGAAAACAGTAACTGATAAGACCTAATTTCGCTGTATCATAGAAATACTAGTTCTTTATTAATTACTTCAGAAAGGAACTACTGGATCAACTAATTTCTCAGTCATTACTTACTGGAAGAAATTAATCTTTCATGAGGCTGATCATTCAGCAAATTACTTCCATATTTTTTATTTCCCATTTTGCAGCTAGACTGTTGAAAATATTTTGGTTAGGTGGTTTGACAGAGTTCCCAATTGCCAGTCAAAATTTCTTAGAACAGCATCTTTAACTTCTCTAACCATTCTTTCTGGTTACAACCTTAGTGCAAAAAATATATTTTAAAAAAATCAAGATCACGCTGAATTAAAGAACAAAAAAATCTCACAAATATCAAAGGATTCAGCCTTTTAATTAGAAAAGGTCATCCCCCTGTTATGACACCTTAAAACTGAAAACTGAATGTAAAATAATTAAATTACATATATTGCAGGGGAAAAATTAAAACACCCACTTCTGTGGGCTATGGAATGATAAAGAAATTCTCTTATACCTTATTCTCTTATACACCTTTTAGTCTATCCTAATTAATTATTGGTTTTCACTATTGCATAGAGGAATCCTATTATCTGAACTCTTACATTTATTTTCTTGTCCTTTCCACTGGAAAAAAAGAAACATCCTTCTGTGACTTTTGATCTGGTAGGGACATGTTTTGTCATTCTTGGGCATTTGGCTGTGTTCTGGGTGAGGAGTTGTTGGGAAGGTTTATGTAAATAATCAAATATTTGCACTAACACTTGTCAGTTACAGCAGTATTTGTTCACAGCCCAATTTCTTATTTTTTTAAGAAGTGTTTCTTTTTATTGTACAATACCAAGTGGGTGGGGGTGGTATTTTCTTTTACAATCACTTTGCAAAACAGTCCAAAGAGACCATTTGTCTGAAAGAATAACTCAATTGAATTAACCAAGTTCCTCTCCCACTTTCTATATCTTTTGTTTTCAGGAATTTTCAGTGATGAGTGCAATAAAAAAACATAACACACTAAAACAGGAATGGAAATTTTCTTCTCTTTTTACAAATGCCTAGGGCATCTTTTATGCAAAAATAAGATCCTGAACATGATAGTACATTTTACTCCTATACAGGGAGAATCTTTGATTCATATCTTCTTTGGCAAAGAGCCTAAGTAAAATATACTTACACAATGCACAAACAGTTAGGGATTTTCCTATTTCTCTGGGATTTTCCCCATTTGTGGTATTACTCAACTGTAGCTAGAGGTTATCTGAACAGACACCACCAGCATGCAGCATTCTGAATAGAAGATGTGGTGCCAACTTTTTAGCTAGCACAGCAACTTCTCCTCAATCTAAGACAATTGTAATATCCCATTGTTCTAACAACTGTAGAGAAGAGAGTGAGATCAGCAGAGGAAGACTTGGATTAGGGGCACAGAGAGTGTTTGCATGAATTAAAATTGCCAAGCAAAAGAAACAAAGATCAAATCTGCTTCCCATTTCCTCTCATATCTTCAGGCACTAAATCAAGTGCAGAATTGTGGAAATTCTTCCCTGGATGTTCTGTCAGGCAGGAAAGAGTCTGAGGAAAAATTGGGTTCACAGTCTACTTGTTAGTTCTGTTGTACTTGTTCATTGAATTGCTGCTGGCAACTCTTCCACAGCTCTATAAGGAATAGTAAGAAGCCTGAAAATTCTTTGAAATGTATTCTTTGCTTGAGACCAGGTTGTCAGACATTTAACATTCATTCATTTAGCTACCTACATTAGTCAGTGAATGTAGAATCCTCCCTTTTGAGCAATGCTTACTGGCAAAGCTATTAGCTACATTTCTACTTTGGGTTCAGTTGTCAGAGAAGGCAGAGAGAAAGGAACATGACCATATTCTGATGTTTCCCTCTATTCCAGCAAACTATATTCTTTAACCAACATTAAAAGCAAGCATGGGATGCTATGTGCTTTTACAACACAGGGAAAGGGTGGGTTTATTTGATGTTCAAATTGTAGCTAAAAGGCCAATAAAGATGATTAATGTGAACATGTTATTTTTTGATTTCCAATTGAGAGGAGATGCTCTGCAAAAATCCATCTTGTTCTGCACACAAATACAAAGGATGTCCCAGATCACAGGGTATAGTCCCCTGATAACCTCAGGTACCATATAATCTAATCTCTTTCAAAAACTGGTGAAGCATCATTTTAAAATCAGTCAGGCTTTCATGTGCACTGCTGTGAGAGCTAAGGCTATTCCAGAAGACCTGTTGTCTGCTAGCACCAAACCTTTTAATTTCTTACATGACCACAATGTTTAACTTCCACTGACTTCTGATTGCACTCATTATCTTTTCACTTAATTTATTATGAATTTACTTTCATTTGTCTGCAGCAAGTAATATACCTTCTCTCAGCTTTTTTGTGAGACTGTAAAAGCCAAGCTCTTTTACTCCTCTCCTTTAATAAACCAGATTTTCCTTCTTACCCTCATCCTTCTCAGGAGCTTCTTTAATGTATCTGTCCAAATGGAGTAACCAGAACCATCCTTAGCTGTGAAAACATTGGGGTTCATTTTGTGCCTTCTAAAGTCTTATTGATCTTTGTCTCAGTTGGGAACACCACAATCATCCTCCACAACAGAGGGGGAGCTACTTACCCCTGCTGTGTAAACAACCCAGCAGCAGCTCTCCTTTCTTCAGCTGCTCACCCATTCAGTTCACACAGGGAGGAGCCTGCAGAGGCTGGTCCATTAGAGTCCTCAATGATTTCTCATGGCCCCTAGTAAAAAACCTGGCCTGCCAGTGTGATTTCAATCACAGCCAAAAGGAAAAGTTCTTTGAGCAGTGGGCAGCCCCAGTCGAAGTTATATGCATCTCCACCATTCAAGAACATTGGATGGAAACAGAGAAGATTCAGAGCTCTAGCTGTATCAAAAGCTCCACAGACCATCAAAAAATCACTGTAATTCCTTTCAGAGACACTCAGCCCCAGAAACTATCCAGGGATTACTTCATGGAGGGAAATAACTGAGTATGTTTTAGCTTTTTCCAGAGCTATTTTCATAGAAAAAGGCCATAATGCCTTTGCAATTTACACATCATTGATGCTGATGGGTACTGGAACCTCATAGAACTTTTCTCATTATGTTCTTAGAAAGCTCACTGCTGTATTTATCTTACCAAATGTATGGAAACAGAATTCTTTACAATAAAAGAAAGCACAGTGATAACATAATGATTCCTGTCCCACTGAAAGAAGACTTAACTACATCATGGTCAAATATTTATACAAAAAATTGGGAGTGGGTGAAAAGGAAAAATAATAGAACTCCAAAACACACTTGGCAAGTGAATTAAATTGTGGTTACATTTACCAAGAACCAGAGAAATTGCAAAGATTAATATTCTTAATATGAAAATTTAGAACTATTAAAAGTTCGTAGTTAGTACTGCTGATACAGTGCCCTCAAAAGACCTTTTCTCTAAAGGAGCATCAGTATTTGTTTTGACATCAAGTGTAATTATTCTCATTGCCAAGGTAAAACTATGTTACTAATGACAGTTTTCAATTTTTGGCAAACCAGGAGGTGGTTCTTCAGCTTTTACTGATAATGTGGTGATCTGATACATGTAAGCAGCATGCAGGGGGATTAGCTAAGCCCGCATAGATGGAAACATTTGGACTGTTATCCATGCAGAAAAGAAATAGGCACCCAAACTTATGGCAAAGCATTATTTTGGACTATTTTAAACTACAAAAACACCTGGATGCTGCTGGATTTTTTTACAGAATGCTAAAAACAAAACATCTGAGTCACGTCTACACATTATCCAGCTTCAGGTCTTTTCTCTGTGTGTTCCAAGTGGAATGGAAAACATCCCATCACATTAGTGCAGTGCTGAATCTGAAAGAATAATTGCTACTGAGAAGTGGTTTATCAAGCTCAGGCTCAGTACAGTGCTAACGAGGTCATGCACTTTTTGGATGAGAGCTGGCCTGAGTCTGGCAGAGCAAGGTAACATTGGGCTGTGTTGATGGGCTCTGAGCTCATCAGTGAAACAGTCATGAACAAACAGGGAAGACACAATTGTGTTTACTGAAGATTACTAACACTCTCCAGTAAGACTTCACAGAGATCTCAAGCAGAGGCTGTCACCAATTGTCATTGTACCACCTTCCATTTCACATGTAAATGCAAAGGTACAGACCCTGTCTTCCACTACCTGCTCCCTGTCACAAGGCCAACACCTCCATCACAGCTTAGCAGGATGGAGTGCAGGAGTGCAGGAGCCCATGACTAAGACCTTCAGCCCCCTTAGATTTTCATCCTTCTGTTTACCTGCCATTAGTCAGGTATAACAGAGATTTCTGTTTTCCCAGGCATATGCATTTCCTCTAGCACTGGCTTATGCAGAAGAATCCTGTTCCTATATTTTAACTGCACCATTCCATATGTTATCAGTACTGCACGTGGCATATAATATCTTCTGGCCCTCACAGTGGCTACATGGCTGAATCCTTCTCACAGAGCAGAACAACTGGAAGACTCAGGAGCATATAGAACTTTTGGCAGTGAGATACATTTATCCTATAGGTGAATAGCCAGACAAAACAATATTGCTTTGAGGTCTCTCAACTGGGAAGAATATTCCGTGCTTCTAATTTTTTTAAATTAATTTTATTTAAAAGCAATGTTGAGATGCAAAAAAGGGCCTAAATATAAACCACTTGCTTTTAAATTTATTGGACCAAAGGGAGCTATGACTGCCTGAAATAAAAGCTGCCTGTTCCATTGTATGCTTCAGCTCCAGGACTGGAAGAAGAAATTGCTTGAAGCAACAGTATGCGTTAACTTCTTTATTTTAGAAATTAAAAGAACCAACCAAACAAACAAAAATAAAATAAAATAAAAACACGTCAATAATTTTGATGTCACGTTTCCTACACTATTAACACAAGTTGTTAACAAAACAGAACAGTGTACAATAGACACAGTAAAATTAAAATGTACTCTGACTGTCATACCGTCAGCTGGTATAAATCAGCACCATCTCATACACAGACTGTCAAAAATTTCAGACCACTCAGCTACATGAAAGGAGAACTAATCTACCAAATCAGCACTTCTAGTATAACAATGAGACAGGGACACTCTGACAGAGCATTAATTATTTCAATTACTTTCTGGAGATCTCATACAGTGGACGATAAAATGGAATCAAAGAAATGTAGGGTGGAAGGGGTTTCTGAAGGTCACCATGTCCAGCCTCCTGCTAGAAGCAGTACTGTCACCACCACCAGATTAAGTCAGCAATTATTTTGGTCATTTCTTGAAAAACTGGAGGACACATATTCCACAAGCCCTGCAGACAATCTTGAGGGTTGCTTTGAGGTTAGGATGTTATAATAATCTTTGTAGCACAAAACAGGCTACAAGGAAAAAGCTCCCTCAGCAAAACTGACAGAACTGAGACTAGCAGTCTCAGAGGCGACTGGAATCAGTGGGCTGTAAGATTGCCATAGAAAAGAACAGAGAAGAAAGAAAAAAAATAGCAAGAATTCAAGTGAAGATTATGAGAAGATTCTCTCCAGTACAGAATTGCTCCTTCTGCTGATGGAGACAGTAATTATTTCATTTGGAAATTTTTTTTTTTTTTTTTTTTGCCTGAATATACTTTTCTATTCCCGTTACTGTCTTCTCATTTATCCTAACACTATTGCTCAGCAAAAAAAAGGAGATATACTGCAGGGCCTTGTTTTCCAGTGTTCTGGCATACACTGAAAAGCTCTCACTGTTTTACTCTTGGCAACTATTCTTTTAATATATGTCTAGAGTCAGTCCCAGGAGCAGTGCTCAATGCTCAGCTGTACACTGTGAAATTTATAAAAATATGAAAAATGCAATGCTGCTCACATCCAGAAATTGTGGAAGACTTTGGTTGGGTGAGACACATTCCACTGATTTGAAGGAACTGTGGATCTGATGCAAGTGGGGATACATTATTTTGCCTATTGTGGTGGGTTGCCCCTGGCTGGATGTCAGGTCCCCACCATAGTGACAGTGCCTCTGTCACTCCCTTTCACCACTGGACAGGGAATAAAGAATACAACAAAAGACTCCTGGTTTGAGATAAAGAGAAGAAGAGATCATCCACCAAATGCCATCACAGGCAAAATACATTCAGTTTGGGGCAATTTGTTTAATTTATTCCAAATTATAATCTGAGTAAATTAATGTGAAAATAAAGAACAAACCTTAAAGCACCTTCCTCCCACTCTTCCCTTCTTCACATACTCAGCTTCACTTCTGATTTGTTCACGTCCTCCCTCTCAGCAGTTCAGGGGAACAAGGAAGGGGGGCTGCAGTCAGTTCATCACACATCATGTCATCATTGTCTCTGCCCTCCTCCCTTCTCAGGGAGAAGACTCCTTATGCTATTCCTTCTTCCCCTGCTCCAGCAAGGGGTCCCTCCCACAGGAGACAGACCTTAAAAACTTCTCCAAAATAAGTCCTTCTCATGGGCTTCTGTTCTTCATGAACTTTTCCAGAGTGGATCCCTTCCACAAGGCGCAGTCCTTCAGGAACCCACTGCTCCAGGGCAAGTCCCCCAGAGGGTTACAAGTTCTGCCAGCAAACCTGCTGCTGTGTGGCTCCTCTCTCCACAAGGCATAGGTCCTGCCAGGACTCTGCTCCAGTATGAGCTTCCCACAGGGTCCCAGTCTCCTTAAGGCATTCACCTGCTCCATCAGGGGGTAACAGAAAGCTGATATCCCAGAGGATACCATCATCATCACTGATGGTCCCAACCTTGGCCAGCGGTGGGTATGTCTTGGAGCTGGCTGGCAGCTTCTTACAGAAGCCACCCCAGGCCAGCTACCAAAACTTCACAAAGCCAACACACCTATGCAAACATCAGCTTTGCCCATAAGAAAAGGGTCACATAATTTCCAAGTAAGGCAATTTCACTGTGAGGATTTTGCACTAGTGGGTAGTGAAATAAAGCAAAAGTTTTCAGCCATTTTCAAAAGGATTCAGGCAGCCAAATCTAAAAGATGGCTTGGGTACCTGAAATATAATTTAAGCAAACTGTGGTAATCTCAGCTCAGGACCGTGATCTATAATACCCAATGAGTTGCCACACAACACTGAAGGCACTTAAGCTTATTAGACACATCCTTTTCTGATCTGAAATAGCCCTGGATCCATGCAATTTGGTGTTTAGTTTGTGACCAGAACAACACTGGATTGACCTCTAGCTCATGTCAGGGATAGCAGACACTCAGAGTGAGACACATCCACATCACCCAGCATAGCAGGTGGCTGGAGTTTTAATAGTAACAGAGCAAAACTAACAAAGCTCAAGCCTCCATCAAACTGTAAACATTAGAAGAGGAAAGCAGAATATGGGCATTTTCCATCTTTTATACTCCAGCTTTCAAGTTCTTATCTCAAGGGACCACCAGGTTCAACAATCTACTTAAACTGAAGTAGTTCTGAGCTGACTGTTTGCCACACTGCCTGGTAAATGAGAGGGTTTGCCAGGCCTCCTGTCAGAGCAGTCAGAGTGTACAGTGGGGAAATAGAAGAATGCTGGTCTGAGAGAAGGACAGGGAAGACACGGTGAAAATTTTAAGCTGAGTTTTTTGAGTGCTTTCAACATTCACATGGGAGATCTGTTTCCTACTTACATTTTATTCTAAGCAGTGACCAGAAAACAAACCAGAAACCGAAACTTTGAAAGAGTAGCTCTCAGCAGCTGCTCCACAAGAGAAAAATCTTCTTTGTGGAAGAGAGTTTCCACAAAGAAAATTTCACTCATAACTCAGGTTTATGGGCTCTAGAGAGTGGAGATCAGACTAACTGGGTGCTTAACTCTTTCCCTTGCCTTTCCTGATGCAGCACCATGCTGAGTATGCAGCTTTCTCATACTGCCCTGACAAGACTCTAATGCTTTCTCAAGATCTCCACTGAGTCTGTATTTAATAACCTAAAACCACAGGAACACAGCAGCATCACAAAATGGGTGAATGTTGTAGACACTCCCCTGAAATGCTGGAGGTGCAGGAACTTAAAAAATAATTTTCTAACCCTGCCATCATGGATCACAAACAGATAGCAAAATTTAGAATAACATAGCACACTTGGCAAAAATTTCTTACAATTCCAAGACTTTGGAGGCCACATTTCAGGGCTGAGACTCCCTTCAAAGCAGGAGCACATGTTTCTGGGTTTTGCAGCTCTGATTAAAATGATGTTTCTCCCTCTTCTCCTTAAACAGAAGAAAATTTCAAATTTAAATAATCATGGAACTACCCCTGATTACATCTCTTCCAGATGAGAAGTCATTTTAATGCTGACTTTGGTTTTATTCTAGCCTTAGCTTGTTATGTTGTGTAAGGATGTAAGGCCATACAAATGATCCCACAGGACATGGTAAAGCCATGGTGGTCTCAGATGAATGCCCTGGGAGGCTTCTGCGTTCCTTCCTGTGCCACAGCATCAGTTAAGGAACTGCTTCTATTAAGGACAATGCTAAACATGCCTGATTGGCTCTAAAAGTGCTTGCTTGAGTTACAGAAAAATTCTAGCCACAACAAGATGAGGGAAATCTCAGTACATGAAATTTTTTTTCAGCTGTATTCTTGAAAATTTTTGAGAGAGAACTTTTTCCTGTCTATTCATATTTCTAATATTTTGATGTCTGAAAGTCTGAATCCTGCATCAGAAAGCCTATACCAGAATTCCAAAATACATGCCTTTGCTCTCCTATCAAGAGCAAGAACAGCCAAAAACACCTTTCCCTGAAAGAATTAGCTGTGTGAGTACATGAGAAATTTAAAACATTCAAGATTTACTGTGGAGAGAAAGCCTACTGAAAATATCTAGTGTGTATTGTAGCTGAAACATTTGCTGTTTGAGATAATTTATAGAGAAGCTAGTTAAATATAAATTTGGAAAATTTAAAGATAAATAAATAATATCCAATACAAATTATTATTTGAAATGTTATTACATATGTCTATTTCTCAAAAATTTTACTAATCATAATTTAATGGGGTTAATCATAATTTTGTGTGGGTATGGGGAAGGGGGAAAAATCTCTGTAATAATCAGATAGTTTACCTTTTTATAACATATCCTTTTTGTACTGTAGCTGCTAAACTTAGCACAGGGAAATTAAAGGAGGCAGAGGTCCAAGAGAAGGGCTTCCAAAGAAGTAGAACCCTACTAATTTTACAACAGCTAAATAAACCCATCAGTGTTCACTACTTTCATATGTTGCTTTACACTATGCCTCATTTTTAATGATAGCACTTACTGAAAATCACCTATGCCATACATTTGCTTGAAAACTGTATGTGATTTTTAACCTCTAAGTGGAAGAGAAAATAAGCTACAAAGGCAGACTGAATGGTAACACAGATCTGACCATACTGTAAAAATTATTCTATTGTATCACATATAAATACAATATGCTGAAAATGAGGGAGGAAAACCTCAAAGAACAGATATTACTTTTCAAAACTGAGCATGAACCATCACACTATAATGGTAACTGCAATTAAGAAAAATTGTCACAAAGACATCAAAATACAAAAAGCAATGGAGAAAAATCACTGCAGTCATAGGAAAAAGAACAGCATGTCGGGGAGATGATGAAGTGGGGAAAAGATGAAGGAAGTTTGCATATGTAGGGATAAAAGGGAAAAATAAAACTGGATACAGAAAAATCTTAGCTGCAATAAATTCTATTTCCTCAAAGTTTTTCCAAGAAAAGACAATGAATGTACATCTAGTACTGTACGGTGTTGTTTATGTGATTCATACTCTCTGAAAATATGCAGACAAGTAGAGGCAATAGCAAGACAAACAGTTTTCCAGAAATTATTGAAATTTACCACACTTATTCAAAGAAACTATGTTGAAACATTTCCTTGCAAGAGAAAGACCCACAGGTAATTTGCAAATTAAAACTAAAGCTCTCTTCATTTTTGCTTAGACACTTCCTGAATGAGATTGGATATCCCATACAGTTTTCATGGGGAGTCCTATATTTTGCATGCTGGAAGGACAAGACATGCTATAGAGCAGAACAGGTCTTTGGCTCTGCTAACTGTTCCAAATGATTAAGTCAAATATTGTTTGAAGGGCCATCTGTAGGTCCCTCAAAAGAGAAGAGGATGAATGAATGAAAGCAAAGATACTTGTCTTTAAAAAAACCTCAATGTGACATCTACTCTACATTTCTGCCTTAGGGAGAAAGACCTTTATCTGAGACATATGCGAGCTACATTAGACATATCTTGGCTATATTTTCTTAGAGTGTGTGTGGAGAGCTCTACAAGCTCCACAGACAATCTATCCCAGTGCTCAGCATCACTGGTTACTGTGATTTTCCAGTCTGTTCATGACCTTAGAAAATTCTGACCCATTGAATTGCTATGGTTGTGAATGCAGGGGTAGTGCTGTGATGTGTCTGTATCACTACTGAGTATACATTAATTTATTGGTTCCATGATCATTCCCAGACAAGTAGTTCAGAGTTGGTCTGAAATTTCCTCAGCAACACTGCAGTTTGGGGTATACTTTCTGGTTTGTATTTTTAAGATGGCAAATAATTTCCTGGTTTTCAAAGAATAGCCAATAAATGTTAACAAAATCAGGAAAAAAATTATAAGGAAATACATTTTTCTGACAGTATGAATACTAAGAAAACATCTGAAACAGGTTGGTATATAAAACCTAGGGACCTCTTTTGGGGACAATGGTAACAAAAGTCATAGAACTTCAAATCCTGGTTTGAACAACCACCAAGCCAAAACACAGCACAGGGAAACTTATGGCTCCCAGAAATCAATTTATTTTTAGGTCGAGATAGGAGGAAACTCCTTTATTAGGTCCAAATTAATCCATGCATCCATCCATCCCTCCATCAGCAAAGCCTAGCATTTCAATGCTGAGCCGAAAACCTGGAGAGCATCCAAACCTATCCTTAGAAAGAAGTCTTTTAAACCTCTTTTCGTCCTTCTCATTTTTGATCCTCCCTGGTGGGTCTCTCCTATGCACAGGCATCCTGGCAGGAGAGGAATAATGAAGTAGTATAAACCAACATGACAATGTAATAGGTACACCACTGCCAGCTCCACAAAAGTACAAATTAAACTATTCCTAGACCTTACTGCAAGAATTCCAGCTAGGTCACACCACGTGGTCTCGTTAAAGTTATTACCACTCCTAGAAAACCTGTCCCACCCAGATTTGATCAAATCACAAGTAATTTTCCAACTGCAAAGCAGTCAGATGGCTGTGGAAAGCACCTACTTCCAAGTCTCAATACCCACTACTTAGTTTTGTGTCCACACGGAGCTGAAGGACAGAACAGATCCCTAAGATAAGGTCTGAGAGAGATTTGTAAGCTAAAATTCACTGCCAATAATGAAGGCCAGCTGCTCCCATCTTCTGCTGAGCTTGCTTGTAAATCGCTGTTTGGGTTTATCAAATATGTGTCTCCTGCTATTTGCAGGTGATTATATACTGATTGCACATAAGTGGTGCTGATGTCTCATGGTGAAGCTTCCAGCACTGCCTTGTGTTTCAGTTCCAAGACACTTTGTCAGGTACAGTTCCAACACCTGTTAAGTCTGTGCCCTCAACTTTCATAACTTGTATTCTGTGCTTGCTATTCCAGTGGCTAGTCTGTTTCCAGACCTGGCAACCTTCTTCTGGAGTTCCTGAGGAAGAGAGAAGGGAAAAAGCCCAAAAGCTACCACTGCATTTTTTTGCTAGTTCTGAATTGCAGAGCTTTCTCCATCTCCACCTCTCATCTAGGAGCTGGTGGTACATACTGTAACACTGAGGAACACTTCAGTAAGTCCCTGTTTGTACCTGCCACTTGCTGTTTCCTTCTCAAGGGAGAGGAAATGCGACAGCACCCAACCAGTGGCAAAGGACACAACATGAAGCTGTCTTATATCATTGCCAAGCTATTTTTGACCCAAAGAGAAAATGTGAAACACAGTCTAAGAGAAAAGAGACCCAAATGCGCTAAATTGCAGCAGAGAAGACAAGCAAAGATACCTAAGCAAAAGGGTTAATATCACTGTAATACATTGACTCAATATGATTGAGCCCCTTAAGTTTTAACTAATGAGTACTTAATTCATAATTACAGTATTCAAAGCAGTTAATGAAAACATATAATTAAGACACACCAGAAAGGAAGGTCAGCACTCTTTTGTACTTGTGAAAACCAGAGAAATTATATAACTTGAAGAGAGCCAGACAAGTGGATTGATGACAGGCAGAGTAGACCCCAGGCTTTCTGTCTAGGTCATGCTCTCGTGGATTGTACTGCACCTCAGCAAACATTAGCAAAGGATATGCTTATATTTTTATGCATCTCCTTCAGTCATCAGATATATCAATGCATTCCCAAAAAAGTCTGTGTTGAATTGTATTCCTATTATGAGATTTCATGACATATCTCTCTCACTCACCCTAAGGAAGCCAGGTCTGATCAGTCTCTTTAACATTTGCCATGTCTAAAATTATGTTTTCAATCAGAGTTTAGAGGGTGACTGAATTATGTCACTCACATTGTCATGTCCATTTTCTAGAGGCTTGGGATCCCTTTTAAAATACTAATTGCTTAATAATGAACAAAGAATAGCAGTTTATGTCAGCTGACTTTGTGGACTAAGGGCTATACTATATCACTGATTTTGCAGTGTGTAGTATTCAGCAAAAATTGACTGATCCACGGTATAAATATCCAGTAAAGAAACACCATGTGTTTTGATTATGAATAGCAGGAACAAGCAGCAGTTATATATCAAGGATTTGCTGCCAACAACCTTTATAATTAGAGGGAAATCCCAGATTCAGTTTAGTGCTTCCTTCTTTATCCATAGACTTTGAAACATTACTGCATTAAATAGCAGACAATACAAATAATATTTCATAGTGTTCTGGGGAGTGTTTTTTAAATGCAGTGCTCTTGATCTTTACCAGCTGTTGAATCAAATTTGGCATAAGCCTATTTCTTTGTGTACAGCCGGCAAACAATGTGGATTGTAAAATGAGTAGGGCACAAACCCAATTTCAATTGCAGGCTGGGATTCCCCTATGCTTTTACAGGGAAACTTGGTTGATAACTGTGTTTCCTATTGGGTGAGGCACGGAGACCATGCCCATAGCACTTAATCTTTGAATACTAGAATATCAGGTGAGCTCTAAAGCCAAGCTATTAAAATAAAGAAGAAGAAATAAATAACACGTAATAAAAGCTTAGTTGTTTATTTGCCATCATTAAACCCACAGCTGTATATTTTTCATACTGTTTAAAATTTTAGGTAATACTGGCATAAACATCCAATGTTGTTCTTTTTTTCACTTTCCTGTACTGAACAGATGCACAATTTGTGTCACAGTAATGAAACCTGAATATTGCCTTACACAAGGTAATGCAAGGATATATTGCTGGACACCCATGGTAAACTAAGAATAATTCATAAAGTTGTGATAACAGTTCAACACAGATGTTTTGCAAGTCATATGCCTCAAAATAGTTATGTCACTATTTGCCTCCTAAGTACAACCAGTGCTTTACCCCGATAAGAAGTACCCATGGAGGTCAAAACTGCTCACAAATATCTAGTGGACACAGCTACACTAAAATCTAGTCTACTGGTCAAACTCAACAGTTTCAGTTATTAAACCTGCTAAAAAACTTCTGACAATACCCATAGTTTGAAAAATGCAGAAAAATGCAAATTATTGTTTTTCATATTCCTTGCTTTATAAAGAACCACACAGCTTCAAGTTTGAATGCAAAAGAGAAATTTACTGTACAAACTTCTGGGAAAACTTCACAAGGAAAAAAAATTCTATGATATTCACTTGTAACAACAGCGGCTGCAGAAAACTCTGATAGTTTAAAAATGACAATATCTCATTATCACATTAAGGAAATTGCTAGAAATAAGTCATTGATTCTCTACTTTTTGATCTGATGTGCTATAGCAGAAGGGAGCACACATATATTTCATACAGACAAAGGCAAACTGTAACCCCTGACTAGTGCCCCATGAATAACACATCATGGGGCAGACTGACTGCTCCCTTTTAGAATAACTCATGAGAGGGATTGAACCCACAAATCATGGTCAGTTATGCAAAGAAATAATTTCAAATAAAATAATTTCAAAGGAAAAGGAGGAAGTAGTTTCCTCTAATAAGCTAGTCATGAGGTTCTAAAGTTCATGTAACTAAAGTGCTTTGCACTAGATTGAAAATGCTATGCTGGCAGTAATTTATCATGTTGAGATCATTGTTTTTCCCTCAGAGAAAACATTTTTGTCTTAAAAAGTCATTAATGCATTCAAGATTCTACTGAATACAACTAGCAGAAATATCACATACAGAACATTAACTGAATCCTGTCCTTAATATCACAAATGATTGATTGATTCTGCTAACTGGAAACAATGTATTTCCCCTGTAAATAAGAAAAAAAAAACCACACCATTCTCAGTTAATCAATCTTCAGTACTGGAAAAGTGTAAGACACACTCTTGAAGGTAGAGAAAGGGATCCAGTTTGCCAAACCTCAGGGTTGTGTCTAGAGGCAATTAGTGAATCAGTCTTCATAATATACATACCTAAGGTTTGACAAAGAAAGACACCCTTTAGGGTCCCCAGAGGTAAATCCTATCCCCTAGAGTGAAACCCATCAAAAAAGGTTGAGATTGATTTTTACATGCTGAATCTGATAGTCCTACACTCTTTGGAGGAATAAATTCGAATGACAAATCATTTCTATTTTAATGAATTCTGAGTACTCTCATTGCAGCAGACCAAGGAGCATAAATAATTTAAAATACATTTGCATTCATGAATATAAGTACATAAAAATTCTTGAAAAGTATTTGGGTACATCTAGAGATTAATCTCTTATGACTATATTTTATTATTCTAAAAATATCTAAGTAGATAGAGGCTACAGAACTTGAATACAGGAACATTAATAGTACATGAATATTTAAATATTGAGAGGGCTTTTTTTTCTCAATCTAGTATTTTATAAGGATCTTTATTCCTACTGTTTTTCTATGATACAATATTAAATATAAAATAAATTAATTTAACATGATATATAACTTAATATCTGGGGGAGTACCACCACATTTAAACAGTCTTTAGACTGTCTCACTGGTTGTCCTAAGTACTGACATCTTCAAGCAGAAGTTTATACAGACAGCCAAATTCTTTCATAATATCAATTTCCCTTCTCTGTAGCCAGTACACAGTTATCATCCTCCACTAAGCCTAAAAGTCAGACTGCCTATTATTTAATCTCTTTTTTTTTTTTTTAATTAATCTTCCAATGTAGTCTAAGTTTACAATTTCAGAATGCCAAGAGCAGAATATCTCCATACTGCCCCTTTGTGGGGATATTTGGAATCGTACAAACCCAAAGCTACTAAAGAGACGGTATGGTTCGCATCTCTTTCATGCACATACAAAAGTCATTAAATTTAATACTGGTTACATTCAAACAACAAAATGAAAAACATGTTTTACTCTTTCTCATGCTTAATTCATTTATTCACAGCAAATTCAGTGTTTCATATGTTCCTAACATAATTAGCAATTTCTGAAACCTCTCATTCCTCCCTCTCACATCTCTTTGGCACCACTGCTGTTGTAAAAACTGACTCTGGAAAAGTAATGAATATTAACAAAATCTTTTTTTTCAAATATAAAAGATAGATTTTAAACTAACAGCAGCAGTTGCAAACAGCATAAAGATGCATTTTCCTACCCCCTTTTAGAGTAATTTTTGCCACTTTGGATACTTAATACAGAATGACAGGAATATAAAGTGAATGTTCAGGACAGTTGAAATATTTTTCCCCTTTTGCTTTCTTGCCTTTCCTACAATTACTTTGGTAGCATATAACTTCTATATTAATGGACAGCAAATTGGAACAAGTAAGAGATTACCTGAGAACATGAAAGTCCACATTCTTCAATCCTGGGAATAATCTGACAATCAGCATTCCAAAACAGAATTATTAAAAGAATCTGAACATAAGTACTTATCATCCTAAATTGAAAAAAAAATACAAAAAGCAAAACTTCAGAAGAAACCTTCTACTCTGACAATTCTCCCTCTCGTGCCAAAACTTTAATATGAATTTTAGTCCCTCCCCCAGCACCTCTGAGCTCCTCCCTCTAAAACTTTCCAAAGACAGAAAATTGCTAGTTCTGGGAAATATAAAGCATGCTCAACTCATTTCGTATGTTCCAAACTAAAAAATAGGAAACAGTGATTTCTGACAATCACAGTAAAAGCCTCTTCCTTCTGGATTTCATCACATCAGCATTAGATCAGTTTCAACAGATTTCTTTTCTGTAAGTTCCATATGTAAATGGGAATTTTGTTTATAGAGTCATGTACCAGACAAGTTCATGGGTATTCAAATGCAGTCTTATTTTTCTGGTTTTCTAGTGCTTTCAATGAGAAGAAAACCAGCTTTGCCAAGGTGGGTGGTCTTGAAAGCCTAGTTTCCTCTTTTTCATCAGCAGGCATACCAGATTCTTTCACCTTAGAAATCTGAGCCTTGAAAATTTTCCCACTATTATCTAATTGTATCAATAGGAGAATCTTGTTCTGTAGCCTATCTCCAGCTTTGGAAATATGCATGTTTTTTCAAAGCTCAACACCACCAACTCTGAAAGCAGGGTAGGAGTGAGTCACAGTACCTCAATACCTGTTAGCATAACAGAATGCCCAGGAATGCCTCTCTGGGTGCTATGTTTCACACAGTCCCACTACCCTTTGTAAGGAACAAGTATTCCAAAAGCACACTCTTTGGTTGGTATGGAGACTACATGTGACATGCCTAAGGGGAATAGGGAGTTTTTCCCCACAAGAGAGGGCTTGCTCACCACTGAGAGATATCTTTCAGTAGGACAGTGCCAGGGCCCAAGTACTCAGTGCTCTTACAAAACCCTTTACATCAGTTACAGTGGGGAATATACAACTAACAGCATCTGCTAGGATCTGGCTTTACATGTAAAATACAATGTCTTCTCTGCCAATGTATCTACTGTACTTGTATTTTAGATACTTCATGTGAGTCCAGTTTGCCAATTTTCCAAGAAGACTTTGTTTTTTAGATAAGCAGCATCAATCACCATACTGAACAAAATTTAATTAAAATGTTTTGGTTAAAAAAACAACAATTAAATTTTGTCATCTTATTGAAACTTGGACATCAAGGAGTTAATGTGTTGCTATGCCTCAAACACTGATGGCCACTCAAGCAGACAAGTTAGAACAGGTGGTGGCTGAAAAGGGGGGCCCTGCAGAGATAGGGAAGCACCTTTCTGGGGCTCACTTCCCTGTTCTGGTATATGGTGACCACATAAAGCACAGAAGGGATAACAAGAAAGAGTCAGGAGCTATTGAGAAAGGGTCAGTCCAGAAGAGGTGGATTGAGACGACCAAAATATCTTCAAAACCCCCTGGCCCATTACCAAATAGGTCCAGAAAAACTTTGATCATGGGCATCAATGAATCCTGAGTACTCACAGAAGTGGGATGTGACACACTGTCCTGGTTTAGGGCAAATTTGGGAGAGAATCCCCAAAAAGGGCTTCTCCAAAAAAAACAAACCCACACGCCCCTCCCCCAACCGGTTCAGGAAGAATTCCTCGGAGAGAAGTGGAAAGAACCTGTTTATTTTATAAGCACAGCACCCCCCAGCACACACAATGAACAGTACCGGATGACACCACTCTTCCACTGCTCTGACAAAGATGACAAATTCAGAAAAGTCTCTCCTGGGGGTTTGCTCTGTTATCAGTCCCTCCGGCGCTGAGGCAGCTGCTGCAGTCACAAGGTGTAAACTCTCTCTCTCCGTGTTCCAGATCCCAGTCCGGAGCAGTTGACAGGTCCAACGGGGTGGGGGGAACAGTCCAGAAAGGAATTTGGACTGTTTAGCTAAATTAACTAATGGCGGGGGGGGGAAAGAAAGCAAGAGCAAGCAAAGCAGAAGCGAAGCAGAAGCAAGAGCGAAGAGCAAAAGCCGGGGCAAGAAGCAAAAAGCAGCAACATGCACTGGTGCTATCTGGATGTCCCGCCGAGTGGCTGATAAGAGGCCAAAACAAAACCTTCACTCCACCAGTCTTAAAGGCACAGAACATAATATCCAGCATAAATTACACACACACGAATGGGGATAACAGTCACCCTAGGACACACACCTATGCACAAAAATACTCAAGATTAAAAATCTGCCCAGTCAATTCTCCTGTGCCTAAGAGCATCAGAGGATGCTTAGAAAAAATAAGAAAGAAGTTAAATATCCTACTTCCATGGATTATTTTAACATGTATGCTGACAGGTTCCAATGACCTGGATCTTACTGATCAAAAGCCATGTGCACATCACTGATTTTAATAGCTGCTTCTGGAACTTTCTTAAATGTATTTGTAAAACAACTCTTTGCATCTATTTATCCTTTTGGTTTTCAAATCTTCTTGGACCCATGAATTGTACAATTCACCTGTCTTTATTTTCTTTGTTTGGATTTTAAAACTGCTTCCAAATAGCTCTGTTGGGTTCCCCCTTGTTGCTTTAAAAAACACAGAATATCCATTTTCATCTCACCTTTGCAAAATAGTCACAGCTGTATTGTTTTCCAGCATACCTCCCCTATATTTTCTACAGTAATAATATACCTTTTTATTTTTACTATACCCTTTTGTAAGATGAGGGTCCTGCAGACAATATTCAGAAGTGAGCAGTTCAAGGATGTTTTACTCTCTAGCAACTGCCATTTTGACCCTCCTTAGCGTATCATTAACATCCAGTTTCCACATAAATTAATGGTGTGATTCACCTTAAGAAATTTTATTCTCTTACTTTTCTGGTATTTCTTAGGGCACCTCTGTCACATTCTGAATAAATAGAACAGATCTAACAGTGTACTCTTTCTATGCAAGAACTGTGTTTCAGTCAAGACAGTTTCTGTGTGGACTGAAGCTGTTATTAAGTTCAACAGGCAACAACTTTATTAACTTTATTGTTATTTTCTTCATTTGAAACTTTTTTTTTAATCATGTCTAAACCAGCTACTTTACTGTTCCTGCATAATTTTTATCCTGAAATTACTGTGTTAATCCACTGTTTATATTACATCAGGTTTCAGAACCCCCATTAAGATCCTCATAAAAAGCTGGGCAGTATAATTGACCCATGCCACATTTTTTGAGAACCACCAGTTATGTAGAAGCATTGATGCATTTGAAATTTACAGGGACAATATCTCTTGGGCTCTCTGTTCAAATAGGACTCTAATTCTTGATCATAATTTTGAAAATAATTTCTTTCTAACAGATGTCTTTTAGTCCTTGTTAGTTACTATACCTTACCTATATTTTAATCCACATTTTTCTTTAGCCTGATGCTTTCATTATTTTATCCCTAAAGAATGGATGATAGCAAAAGATACTGTTCTGTTTCTACCAATGCTCCCTCCATCTTCAGAAAAAAGACTCTTTAAAAACCCTTAACAGGAAGGGCCTCCTTTTGCACTTTGGTAATACAGATATTTTGCACCCTAAATCTTTATTAGAGCACTGGTCAAGAACACAGAAAAGCCAGAATCTAAACATTTCACATTCCAAGAAGGTTTGAGTCCAAATCTTACACATTTTCGATGGTGGCTTGGTGGTTCAGGGTGTTTTTTAATAAAATGCACAGGATGACCTTAGAGCACAGAGTGAAATCCAGTATTTTGCATTCCCCATTTTCTCTTGGGTGAAGTTTGATCTCTGGACCATCAGCTCAGGTACTTTTTTCTTAATTAGTCAAGTATGCTTGGATACACACTTGGCCCCCTTCAAAACAGAAAATCATTCCCCATTGGTCAAGTTTGTACAGGAAACATTTGAAAATGAAAGTTAGGACAGATGTATCACCAGACATACCTAAGCAGCCAGAAATGGATTTTGTGACCTGATGTGTTGGGAGTTTAAGCACAGAACTCAAAGAGATTTTTGCTTTGGCTACATTACTTTTTGACTTTGTTAAATTAACATCAATGTCTATGCTGGAAGGCATGTCCCTGTCACATCCATGTTGGAGAAATCCCAGCCTTCTGTGCAGCACAATAGCCACATTCACACTACATTTTGCAAGAGGATCCTGTGACATATCACTATGTTCTTCCCAGTTTCACCAACACAGGCACACATACAATGCTATAACAGTCCTCTGGCTATTATTTTAACTCTGTGTGCAGTTGTATTGCCTGCTCCAAGCAACAGACATTGTGCCTCCAGACCACTTACATCAACCATAGGACATTATAACTTGAACAGCTTCTTGTCGTGTCCGGCATGCTCTGGAGTTGAGCGGTGTGAGGTGCTACAGTCATCACCACAAAATACTCACAAGGGATTCAGAGCTGCTTGGGAACTGCACTTTTCTGGGATTGTGCCTGTATCTCCTGTCCAGAGTGAGCCTGTGCAGAAAGGGCAGGTGCACAGCAGAGGTACCAGCAGGGCACCTATACCCCAGAGAGACACAAGACAGGCTGGTGAAACACAAGCTGCCCAGTACTGTACTCAACAAGTTACTGATTCACACTCTGAAGACAACCACTACTCTTTTCATCTGTGTGATTCAAGGGGACCCTCACTCTCCTCCACCCACCATCCCTTTCCTTCAAGAGGCATTCAGCAGGGACAGCAAACATTGCCATAGGCAGCACCTCAGGCGCACTGCTTACAACCCAGGCACCACCCACAGATGCTGAAGACTTTCTTTTCCTAAGATTAGAATCATACAATCATAAAGTGGTTTGGGCTAGAAGGGAATTTTAAAGATAATCTAGCTCCAAATTAGGTTGCTGAAAGTCCCATGCATTATTGAAGAAATAAAGAAAATGTCTTTTTAAATTATTAAAGAAAATCATTTCAGACTCCTCTGAAATTGTTAATAAAATTATTAAAGAAGAAAACTAAAAACTTGAGTGTTCAAAAAAATCTATTTTGAAAAAAGTTAAAGAATAACAAAAAATAAAGCATATTCATAATTCTCCAAAATGTTTGTGGCCAATCTATACTTTATGAACTTAAAGCTCAGAGAAACTGGAATTATTAGCACATGTGGAGAAGTTGCAACTAAAAGTAAATCATTCATGCACCATATGCACACAATTTATTTTTTTCAGGAGATGCTTCAGTCTGCTTTTTTTTTCATTTTACCCAGCTAAATTTTTCTTTTTTTAAGCTAGGAACCCAACTTCTGGTATAAGCTAAACAGTTGGCCATGGCATTAATTCTAGTGATACCCAGCAAGGCAGGAAATGGCACAGACAGGAAATTTCCAAGCAGAAACCCTTCTAACATGGCACATAGACATTTACCTCACCAGGCTGACCTCAGAGAGGGATATGATTGTTGTCCTTTGAACAGGCTTTCTAGCTGTGCTGTGGAAACAGATCATCTACCAGTAGACCCTAATTAAAGCTTCCAGCTAACAAGATTTACTCTGTGTCAAACATCAATACAAAATGTCTTTTGCTAAAGAAGGGCATATGGGCGGGGTGTTGGTTTGAGTTACAAAAACATAGACACACGAATGAGATTTACAGTGAAACTTTCTCTGCCTGAGAGATGCTTTTCATGTCAGCAGCACCAATTACATTAATTATGGTTTTAAAAGCCTGCCTCTTACCTCCATGACTTTTCTTCTTGCAGGGTATGAGAAAATTCGGCCTCCAGAGAGGTATCCAAGGTGGGGGCTCCTACTTCTCACCAGGCATGCAGGGAGAAGTCCTGCACCTGGCAGATTGTCTCGTCTCTGCTGTGCTGAACCAAGCAGGAAGGGAGGCATGGCCAGGCAGGGGCCCTGTGATGTTCTTCTTCACTGGAAAGCAGAATCTATGGCTGGCAGCTCTATTATGACCTCTTTTTTTTATTCCCATCGATTCCTCACCCTTGTTAATCTAAGATGACTAAAAATAGATACACTCATATATCTTAACTATTACTCAGGGTCAATCCGAATTTTAACTCCATCATCCTGTTTACCCTATTTAGTTTTTCTCTTTCTTTTTGATGAGTGATATTTTCTTCACTTCTTATTAAGACACTTTAGTTCCCCAAGACAAATGCAAATATCTCCTATTATATATGCTTTGTTCTTCCATAGTCACTCCTGACAGCAAAAATAATTTTAAAAAAAATCAGGAGCTGTTTAAAATCCTCTCACTCTTTAGAAGAGAGCACCTCAAGCCATTTGACTCAAAAGGAAGTTAAAGTGCCTTTGTCTGCTTTCTTGGTATAAGCATTTTGTGGAAAGGAAATTCCATCAGCTGTGCAACTTCCCTTAATTTCCTTTCCCACCTAAATCATTCACAAAAGTAATATCTACTTATATCTAACCTGGATAACTAAAGCCAATCTTCACTTGACAGAAAATAGAGATAACCTCTTAAAGATACAGATTCAGTTAAACTAAGTGTTTTATCACATAAAGTAAAACAAACTATTAAGGAAACAGTTATGTTACATTCACACTACTCTACATATCTTTTACTTTAAAAGATTCATGAAGAACTTCTACATTGTCTGTAGTCTTTTTCCAGTTTCATGCATGAGATTTAGAAAGTTAGATGTTTATTTTTAGGTGGAACTGTAACTATTTCTTTACAACTTTCAAAAAAATAGTGTACCAATCAACATAACTTTTCCTACTTGTAAATTTGGTAGGATTGTAGAAGATATACAATTAATTATCAGTTACATTGAAAGAATGTTCACACAAGTACCACCAGTACAGGCATGAAATTTTGCAATATTTAAGAAACAGCAGCTGCAGCCTGTGGTTGTTGATGTAGTAGTCTTAAAAGCACACCCTATTATTTTTAGGTGGACAGGGAGGTTGCTGTATAAATGCTGTTAAAAAGCACTGCTCTAAACTTGAAAGAGTACCCTCTATGTATTTAAATCCCAGAATAACTGTCAGCTTTCCCAAAATTAAAAGAAACATGCTTGTGTACCTGAAAGGGTCCACACACTACACACCCTTCTCTCTTTCTTTCCCCTTCTCAAAAGCAAAGTTAAGCTTTGCAGCATGCTCCGAACAAATTACCTGAAGTTTTTCAGATTAAAAAAAGAATGAACTTCAAAGTCTATAACCTCTCAAAACAGGAAAAAAATAACCTCACCACCTTGTCAGCAGCTATCACCCTGGTTACCCCAGAATTCCTATTAACCTGGAAATTCTAATAGAGTTTGAAATCTAGCCAATCATACCCATAGCTCAGCTACAAGAAAAGGTCATCTGTATGGGGGATGTCCCTTGTTTCAGGGCAGCTAAGTTGCATAGGTTTTAATGATAGTTAGGAAAATAAATAAATGAAAAGTAGTATATCTAAACACAAAAAAAAACACCCATCCTCTTTCAATATCAGCAGTATCTCCTGTTATTTGGCCAGTTGCTTCTGTTTGTTGGATGTTTTAGTTCTGGCTAGCAGCTTATTTGTCCCAGCACTCAGGAAAAGCCTCTCCTCCTTTTAATAGTCCAGAAATTGAAGTTTAATGGGAACGAGCATTCTGTTGTCACCTCTCAGATTAGAATGTCAATCCACATTCTCAAGTTTCCACATAATAAAGACTTTTATTTATATAAAAGCAATAAGATGCAGAACACTTTACAACTCCTACAAAAGTGAAGTATAAGCAAAAACATCAATTATGACTTGTACTCATAACTTTACAAAAGCATTTATCAGTCACACTGACTGCATAACTGCAGTTATAACAATCTCTTGCAAATATATGAAGCCTACTACATATTGCAATATTTTACTTTGCCATCAGCATAAATCCATGTGACTCATTACCTTTTTCTAAAGGTATCTTCTAAACACTAGACTACAGATACCAACAGAAAAGACAGATGCATTAAAAATATTATCAACAAATTTTAAAATTATTAGAAAGATACAGCATTTACTGTGTTATTCCATGGCTCCTACTGCTGCAATTATATTCTGTTTAAAAATGGAAGTTTTTAAACCTTCAAAGAGTTGCTTTATTTTATTGGATTGTGCTGTGCTGGCTGCATTTGTAGAATCCAAACTACTGAGCCATCTGCACCACAACTGCTTTCCAAGCTTTATCTTTGTCAAAATCCTTTAAGGTATTATTGGAAACCTAGAAGTAAACAAATTTAAGACATATGCAAACATGAAAAAATGTTTTGATTAAAAACTGAAGTTCAAGCAAATAAATACCTGGGAGAAGCTACGAGAATGCAAATGTGAATAGGTACAGCCAGAGCTATTAAAATATTCTATACATTTCTAAATTGTATAGTTTTGTATATTATAGAGTTTATATTTAGTGTAAATTGTATAATACTTGAAATATTTGGGTCTAAGAAACTTGGCCAAATTCCTATTTTAAACATGTTACTTAAGACATTTTTTCAAGACTTTTTCTAAAATATGACTTAAAGCCTTTGCACCTAAACCTCTAACTCCAAAACCAGAAGCAGCCTTCCATGGTACAACTGAAGC
This sequence comes from Haemorhous mexicanus, assembly GCF_027477595.1. NCBI lineage: Eukaryota > Metazoa > Chordata > Aves > Passeriformes > Fringillidae > Haemorhous > Haemorhous mexicanus. The sequence continues at coordinate 56,813,714 of NC_082345.1, read as the reverse complement.
AAGATTTACCTACACCACATACATGCAAGCAAAGTAAGGTCTTGAAGAACACAGACTTCTGAGAAGCCAAAGGGACTTGCAACTTCACCTATAACATTATTCATGTGTTTAAATACTAAAAATTAAGCAAAAACATCTTGCTTTTGCAGAGAAAGTGCTCCTTTTAGCATTTAACTCATGCCTAATTTCTCAGTGACTCACAAACCAGGAATACTTTTCTAAGTAATCTCCAGCAGAGATCTGTTTAGCCATGCCATGACCCATCCTCCAAAACATGACTCGCAGCAGTGGAAGTGCTGCTGTGCTTCCTCTTGTATACAGAACCCAAGTCCCAGGACACAAATCCAGCAAATAAGCAACCTACACCAAATATCCTCAGCAGCCTGAAGGGACATAATTCCAAAGCTTCTACGTTCCATTAGCAGCTGTTTACTGACTTGACTGATTTCAGTCTCTGCTCCCAGTACTTTCTATCCAGTGCTAGACTGAATCCAGCACTCTCCTTCTAGTGCAGTAAGAATGAGTTACTGCCTGAGAGTCTTTAAGGACACAGGGTCTAGCTCTGTACAGCAGAGGAAAGCCTAAGGGGTACAGTTCTGTGCCCTATGTCATGCTCAGTTATCATTTAACCTAGTTATCATCTAATCTATTATCTCTTGATTACAAAATTAAGTTTCATAGAACAGCTTTTAATTGTGGTCTGAATTAAGGTCAGAATTTAAAACCACAAAACATTACCAAAAAAAAACGTATTTTAAAATAGGTATTTTCAAATTTTCTAGTGGGTATAAATACAAACCTCTGTTGTTCTGTATTCCTGTTTTTTAACCTGTGATGGTGTCCATGCTGAATCTTGTAGTTTCATTTTTGTCTTGTAATTCACACACTGTATTACAGTTCCAATAGTAAGGCATGCCTGAATTAGCAGCATCAACATCAGAAGCAACAGGAGTACATCATAAGATTGCTAAAAAGAGACATATGTTGTTAACTACCTGAATAAAATATTTGATAATGTTCCCATCTCTATACTTTAAAAATTCCTATCTAGACTTTTTAAATCAAATTATAATTTACAGTTTATTTCAGCATAAAGTTTCAACCAAAATTTTAGTGCCTGAGTTTGCTAAAAGTAGAAGAGATCTATAGCTTCTAAGAAAATATTAATTTGTCAAATTATCTTTTCCTTTGGAAAACAGAACAGAACTGAGGAAACTATCCTCTAAAATAGTGTCTTACTGCTGGTTTTGACCTAAGCAATGTCACAGCTAAGCTTGGGCCTGGCCCTGTGCCTTGCTGGCTCTGACCTTGCCCTGCTGACCTGAGTTCCTGGATGACCCTGGATTTGCCTCAGTACTGTGGACTTACCTGCAAATCACTGAACCTGGCTACTATGGCTGGACTTGCCTTCCTTTACTATTTTTTGGGGTGCTGTAGGACTTTCCAGTGAAGTAACCATTCTTTCTCTGTCTTGCTGTTACCTTCTGCTCCATAGTTCATTGTCCTGTGCAGAGCAGCCCACTCTTGTAATCACACACAAAACAGACTGAGAATGTAAGAAATGCTCTGCAGGGTCACACCAACTGTCTAGACAGTGTAGTCACCTGTCTCCAACATGTGTAACAAGAGAAGCTACTTAAAGAGGGTATGTAAGCTGTCACCATTCCTGAGGTTCAACAACACAGTACACTCCTCCAGAATAATAGGCTTACATACTCAGAAGTTGATTTTCCAGTCCCTGAGATACCAATTTAATAAACATTTTCCCTCTTCTGAAGTTGCAAGACTAGTTAATGATAGTGGAGACTCTTAATGGCCTTGGTCTAATGCCCCTAAGTAGTTCTTTGAACAACATCAGGGATTGCCAAAGACTTTGCCAGTAGAGCCCAAGAAAGCTCTTCAGCAATGCACAGGTAACACTTCATACTGAAATGCTTTAAACTTTGCAAACTTTTTCTTCTCTGACCGAATCCAGACTTTGAATAAATCCAGGTGTAAGCTTACAACAGCAAAGATTGGTAAACATACTAAGAAACAGAAAAATGTACTCTTCAAGGACACCTACAATCTTTAATTTAAATACTACAAATTATAAAAGCCCCAAGGACTCTAACATAATGTATATTATTTTTACTGTGCCTTTAGAATAAAATCCTATCTTTATAAAACTGCAATTTCAGGGTGCCAATAGATGAAACATACTTTCAATTATATAATAACTCAAACAAGAGTTTATAATGCAGTACCTTGTCTTCATATATTCCTTAATTTGCTACTGCCTTGCTACTGTAACATATAGAAGTTCATTTTTAAATTGCATAAAAACACATACTTTAACAGCAGGTGGATAACTTTTAAAGATGTCAATAACTTGCATGATACTGAAGGATAAGTATGCAGAAGCAGTGAACAACAAAGGAGAGGTAACACTGCTAATGGCAATCAGGACTTCAACCTAAAAAATAAGAAAATAAAAGTTAAATAATAATCTAAAAAATTAACTCTGGTTTGTGAGCTATGACTCCTTGAAGCAAGCATAAAAGAAGTCTGTAAAAATTTGTAAGATTATACATAAAAGACAAATACTATGAGCCATTCACATTTCATGAAGATACAGAAGCAAGCTTTGTATAATCTAAGTTTCCTAGCCAAAACACTGCTGGCTTGTAATTCGTATTTCATTCAATACACATGATTACATTTTTGTTTTATTTTACAAGTGCCTTCCATATGCACATAGAGGAAGTAATACCCAATCTGGAGAGCCAGTATAAAAGCCACCATTTATTCTTCAATTTATATGAAGTAATGAGAATTAAAAACAGATATTGCAGACTTGCAACCAAAAATATCTTTTGCAAATAAATCTGAGTGTCCTGAGGCAAATTTACTGCCATACAACAGAAGCTGAGTTTCACTCAAATATCACCCCTACAGGATTATATTCTGACTTCAGTTGTGGTTATGCCTATTACTCACTTAAATATGGTCATACGACTATTAATTAGAACAGATATATTAAGGAGCCTTAACTACACATCTAGAACATTCAAGGAATAAATGCACTCTACTGAATATTATTACCTCTTGTTGTTAATCACAAAGATGAAGAATTTGTTTAAAATAGGTTTGAGGTCCAGCACAGCCTGCACACCTAATTTTATTCTTTCAGAAACCACAACTGCTAATGAAAGAAAAAGGGAACTTCATCTCAGGACCTTGAAAGCATACCATATGAGGCATGTCATTTTTCTACAGTAGTATCTTTTCCCAAGGAATCACTACAAAATATCCAAAACACAAAACAGAACAAAACAAACAAACAAAAAAAACCCAAACAACCAACCAAACTCTTCAAATTCTTTTCTAGGACTGATGAAATTAGGCCTCCAAAGGACCTACCAGAGTTCTTTTAAGCGATACCAGCTAACACTCCTGCTACATAGTTGTAACATTTTGTAGAAGCAGCTAAAAACAAGTGAGCAACCTTGATTAGTGCCCACTATCAAACAGAGTTTCTTAGCATTATGCTATTCTAATTAAAAAGTCCAAGAATTTTACACACTTACCAGACATTTACTTGGATATTCAGCAGCTACATGACTTGCAATAGCACTTGGAAAGCACTAAACAAAAGAGTGTAACAAAGTAAGTATTTATTGACTTGAAAATTACAAAACTTATAATTGAGTTACAGTAATTCCCACTATTCACAGCCTTTTCTTTTGCGAATTTTGAATGCTGAAAAGCTTGTTTAAGAACTTTTTCCACTTCATGCAAAGGAATTTTACAGACACATATATAAACCTAGTGGTCACTGTCTTCTATCCCAATTAATTCCTTCGTGGCAAGCAGGGTAGCACAACATCCTTTATGTGTCCACTGGGCTCCTGGGTACAAGCTGTTATTAGGGATAAGGGTTACCAATCATAGTCTCAGACTTTTAAAACAGGTAAAACCGAGAGATTAAATATGATATTGTAAGGATTCTACCATGCTATAACTAAACAAAACTTTTTCTTTTGCAGCCTGAAATATTCTAAAAGCTATGACTTTGAATATTGACAGAACACCTCACTTCAAGTACCCTTGTTCTAATACTCATTTTTGTTTTACTGAATTGAGGACTGAGAATGTATCACAACAATTTACTGAAGTATTGCAAACCAAAACAGATCAAAAATATTGCATATATATTAAATATATTGAAGATCTAATTCATTTGCTAAGCAGCAATTCCCAAACAGTATTAGAGCCAAATAAATATTCTAGTGGGGAGGAGAAAAATGAAAAAAAAAAAAAAAAAAAAAGAAAAAAAAGCCACTGTTTTAAAAGAGTAGCTACTATTTGCACTACTTACAGCAACTAAGATCCAAAAGAATGTTACTGAGAGGTATGGACCTGAGACTAGAACATCCATATTCAAAGCAATTATTCCACCAAATACTGATGAAATTCCAATAATCACCTCAATTACCTAAAACAAATAAGAGCACACAAATTATTAATAATGTATTTGAACACAGAAGTTCCTACTTGCATATAGAAAGGACCTCAATGGAAAGAATAAAATGCATTTATGCTACTAGCCAGGCATAAAGTCTATGTTTTCCATATCTAAAATATGGCAAAACACTAGCTAGCTTAAGTGAAAATAAGATCAGCTTCATTATATATATTTATGCTTTCATTTATTAGCTCCCCTGAACAATAGTTCAGTTTACACTACTTATCCTTAAGTCACTAAGTCTCCTTCCCACAATAAAGAACAGTTGTGATTTATCTTGCAATCTCCTAAAAGGAAATATTTTTCTATATATCTCTTGTTTTTGTCTTTATTCTTTCAGCTCTTAACTACAGTGATCTCTTCCTGGCTTTAAAGAACCTTAACACTGACAAAGATGAAGTAATAAATTGATTCAATGAAGCAATGATTTTCTTACTGAGTATGACTTTAGAATTCGAGCAGGAAAGCTGACATTGCTCAAAACAATGCCACTGTCATGAGCAGCATTCTAGAGAGGAATAAAAAAAAATCATTATAAAAAATATACAAAGCAATACATTTCTTTCTAGTATCTTATACAAACTCTTACAGGTCCTAAAGGTGGTATTTAATATCTGGTTGGCCCAGAAGAGGTGACAGTGACACATCACAGTGTTTTCCAGGGTCAGACAACAGCAATTACATTAAAACCAAATTATTTAGTACCAGATTAGCTGTTCTACAGCCACCATTCAATAATGAAATATTTTCATCTTGTCTCCCTTTTCTACCTTCAAAGAATATACTTTCTTCCTGAGCCTTCAGATTTTACAGATGTGGATCAGCAGGAGCCAAAGGAGGACAGGGAACTATACAGCTTTATCAACCAGTATTGCCAATGGCATATCATGTTTGCTTCATTCTAAAAGAAGTACTGTTGTAGAAAAATGAGGGTGGGGTTTGGGAAAGCACTAGTGAATAAAGAAAATTTTATCAATAGCCCCAAATCCTGAAGCCAAGAGTCATTGTGCAGATACCACCAAACTGGCATACAAGAGAAATACTTTCTCTACATCAGGCTTCAAAAAGGTATTGCTTGCATATATACAAGTTATAGTACCCTAAATGTTTCAAACATCAAGTTTCATTCTACAAAACAGAAATAAAACATTTGCCATGCCCTTTCACGAGATATTTAAAGAACTCTGTGCTGTATAATTTTCAACAGGTAATTTTGCAGAGGGGTCACTGCACTTTTAAAAGATAAAAGAAGAAATAACTGTTTAGTATGGTACTTTTATTTGTAGTTCAAATATAGCTTTTGCATGCAAAGTTATATACTGGTGTTCCCAATAAATTTTCGGCATATGTAATACATGAAAATGGGGAATTTTTTAACATGCACAATCCTTAAGGGTACCTACTTTCTTTCTTGTACAGCAGTCTTCAGTAGACCTAGCTGAAATGATCACAGTAGTTGCCATGAAGATTTCCAGCAGAATAAGTAGAATCAAGTTGAAATTTATCTGTCAGTAAAATCCCAGACATAAATGAGTTATGTCTTCCATATTAAAAATAAAGGAAGGAGCTGAGTCTAGCATGGTTATGCAGGTTGTCTAGTTTCTGTCAGATTTAGACACATCTACTGATTACATACTTAGTTATCTATTTCCTTGGCTCTTGACAAACTTCAAGAACAACATTATTCTCAGAATGCCTAACCCAAGTAAAAAACACTTATTTCATTTGTGGAAATATTCTGCCTGAAGATTTTATCACTGTCTTCCAGAAGAGGAGCTTATGGTAAGGGAATGTTTGCTGGTTATGTTTGCTTTTTGCAGGCCTTTCTAAGCAAACCCAGAACACTGCAGCAACTAATGGAAGATTCTCAGGGGAAAGAGGGCCACAGGTCAAACTCCTAGGTTGCAATCCCAAACAGTGTGCTACCATATTGGATGCTGAATGAAAACACAAACCAAAGAACTGCACCAAGGATCCCAGCTCTGTGCCCTGCTTAGTGCTGGTAAAGCATTCACAAACTCTCTTCATGGGTTCATGACACTTGCAGACTACAATCCAAAAGCATGGATGCTGCCATTGCTCATATTCAAGAGACAAATAAGTGAATTCAATGCTTAATGTTACTCTTTTTTTCCTTAATATTCTCATGAAGAGGTGGATACCTACACTGCATGGAATAAATAACTTCCTAGAGGCACACAAGTTAGGAAGAGTGGATCTCCCTTTCTTGTCTTCAAAAGCACCATGTTTTTCCATCAGCAGCCAAAAAAAAAAAAACATCTGGTAGTCAGTCAGGCCACTGGGGCAAAGTACCAAAAGTCTAGGAAGAACTGACACCATCCCACACCAATACAATTACAGCAAACCATTGTTCAACAACTTAGAACAGAATGATGTTCTTTCCTCATGTCAGACCTGCTTTGTTGATGATGAAATCTCAGTCTTTCTCTGACATGTATCTTGCAGCACATTTTTTTTTTAAAATAAGTAAGTGGCATTTTAGGAGGCTTTTTTGGATGCTGAAATTCACTTTTGCCTAGGAAATGGTAATTGCAACTATGTGCTTTGCTGTACCCAACAGACTGTACAGTTGTACTAACTCTGCAAACAGTGATAAATGTCATTGAAGTAAACTTCTAGAAAATGTGCTACAATGAAGAATACAAGAATTGTTAGGCAAAAGAAGAAGTTCAAATGTGTGACCTGCAGAACAATTTAATCCAGATTTAAGATTCCTATAATTTAGACATGTTTTGACACAGCACTAATACCAATAAGAGCTGGCAAGGCCACATATCACACTTGGCAGTGCAGTGCCAAGTAGAAGCACAAGTCTGAGACCAGAAGCACTGTAACAAAACTGATGGACTATCTCACTTAGTCCTAGGTAAAGAAGTAAATAACAAAAATTGAAAAAGTAAGAGTAAATAAATTAGATTCTTGTGAATATTATTGCAGGTAACTAACACTGGGCAAAGAGAAATGTAAAGTTACTGCTGTATGATCTCTCCTCACATACCCAGCAGGAATACTGGGATATTGGCAGCAAAGTAATGACATGTGATCTCCAGCCACCTAATGTCCTCCCTGCCTTGTTTTTTAACAAATATAAATGTAACACAATTAGTAATTGTTTTAGTAACTTACATTTATAGCTGATGGATTGAGGACAAGTTTGCATCCAAACCAAATTAAACACGTTGTTGTAACGGCAAATGTGGAGACAAAGAGAATCTGAAAATTTGGTATCTGAAAAACAGATATGGGTTTCTCTCTTATTTTAAACATGGGGGAGGGGTAATATGAACACACATAGAGATTTATAGAGATAGATTATATAGATAGATATAGATATATAGAGAGATACATAAAATTGACAATAAAGTTTCATACTTACCACATTAATTTTATTCCTTGCTATAGCAAAGCTCACAACTGCTGAAGGAATACACTGGGAAAATTAAAAGAAAAGACTAGTGGGATCTTCTGCACAATGAATTTTATATATACTTCTATAGATGTATTTTATGTGTTTGAATTCATATTCAGTACACTTAGACAAGCAGAAGATCAGAAACTCTGAAGAAAAAGTTTCATTTGACTGAACTCATTAATCACAGTCAGTGTCTGTAATTACAAAAAGTTTAAATATACCTTCCATAACCCTCAGTTTTGACTAACTACCCAGCATAATGGGATGAGTAAAAGAAAGTCTTTCATGAGGTATTTCATGCCTTCATTAGTTTAAATTAACTCTAGAAGGCCTGAGATCCTTGAGCAGAGGAAAACAGTGCTAGCCCCAAACTGGGCCTGCACATTCTTTAAACAGACATCATCCTTGCTGAGTATGCTAAAATTTGCCTAATCTCAAAACAGTTCTGAAGAACCTTGTGAAAATCTGCTGAGTCAAAACACAATTGGAGAATTGTGCTTCGGATGTCCATTTGGCTCACTGGGAATTATGTTTCCCATCTTGAGGACAAAGATAAATGGAAAAGTCATGCACAAATGAAAAGTCTCACAAAGTAATTTCTCTATCCTTTTGCTGTTCCCCACCACAATATACATGGCTCCATTACAGATCCAACTCTATTTTACACAAATGCCTACTAAAATTATAATAAAAGTTTTCTTATGTTAAATAATGAATCACACAATAAATGCCACATTTCTAATTCTCTTCCCACACACCTGAACACTAATGGCTTAACAATGGAACACTCTAAAGAGATTAATATTGATATGTAAAACTCTTGGCAGCACCTCCTCAACACCTAAATTACCTTTACTGAACATAATTAAAACATTCTTCTATGTCCTGGATATACAGGAGTTCCTAGAACACTACAGGATTATGTTTAGGCAACTGAATGCAAGTAGTATCCAGACGGGGCAGAGAGCAGAGAGCAACTCAGCTTCAGGCTAAACGAGACACTTGGTGGCCAGCTGGCTCCACAGCTCTCTAGGCGCTTCCAACTGCCAATGTCACCATCTGCAGTAGGAGCTCGAACACCTACCTCACATACAGACAGCAAACATACACACCTTCAAACACAATGTGATAACGTGCTGCAGCCAAAGATCTACCAGGTCTTTGGAAATTTTCAAACATGAAGTTCAAATAGTCAAGATCAGGGGCAGAGAAAGAGACATCTCAGTAACTGACCAATGTTGCAGAGATAAGGTATCTGTGAGGATACTGACTTAAACTCCTCCAACTTTAACACCCTTAGTGGAAACCCAAGTGATAACTCATTGACAGAGCAACTCCTGGGACTTGTTTGTTTCAAGTAAAATAATCTTGGACCTAACTTAAAAACAAATATATAAGTGAAGTTGAGAAAATAACAATGACAGAATACTGCCATAAACAAAGCAAGTACACGAGACTTATTAATATCTAAAGCACAAACTAAGCATATATAATACAGTAAACACGTATATGCACATTTCAAAGTACAGAAAAAAATATTGGGCTCTGGAAAATGTCAGCCATCTTTAATGCATATTATTTTACTTTAATGCATTATTTTACTAATTAATAATATTCAAGAGAACTTTATTCTGCTTTGGTACTTGGATATTATGGCAAAATAAACTGAAAAATTAACACTTTGATAGCATTTAGCTAGAAAACTCCAAATACATAGCAACGAAAATTTTCTTAAAATCAAGCACAGAAAAAACTGCTCAGCAGATTAATCTTGAATGTCAATGGTGAGCTGATTAAAAAAATGGTAACACAAACCCAGTTGTTTTTATGACAACAGTTATTCCTTTAACCATGCAACGAAAATCCATTTAATGAACTGTTAAATATAATTAAATCTTCCACAAAGAAAAGCAGTAGAAAAAGACAGAATAAAAGACATAAACCCACAAAAATTATTTACTATTGCATTTGCTGTCAAAAAGCCACAGCAAATAATTAAGAATGCTTACTGAACCTGCTGCACAACGTAAATAATCCATTTCAGATGGAAAAATATTTCCCAGATATAGTGAAAATCCAGAAGTAATAAGGAGGCAAGTCTGCAAAGGAACAAATAAAAAAAATTGATATGAATAAAACTGGCTTTAAAAAAAAAATAGTCAGACATAAATCAGTAATCAATCCCTTTCAAATTGACCTACTTTTAAGAATGCAGTTTTTGTGTGAATAAATTTGAAGAAAAATATCAAAATATGCTAACTTCTGAAGATATTTTGCTGGTTACCAAGACGTAATAATGAACAATGTCAATGTTTAAATCAAGAATTTTGTCCTGACCTGGCAAATACCTCAATCTAAGTCAAAAGGTAACTGCAGTGTTTAGTGGTAAAAATGTTTCAGAAGCCTCAGCTATGTCTCTACTTTGCATTCCCGGCTTGAGCCCATCAACATTCATTATGCATATGGGCAGCTGGGCAATTGCCAACTAGAACACAGCAGTAAAAATAGTATTGGGACACATTAATGAAGTTTCTTCCACTATATTCCTACATCCCTCCAAATTCTCTTCCGGCTTTCATTCAGCGGCACATCCAAAAATGCTCAACTGCTCCTCTTACCTTAATAAGTCTTCTGTTTATTTCATAACTACCACAGTTACACACTCTGCAATAAGCCATTAGTGTCTTCTACTAACATTATTTTGGTTTTCCTTGTCATTCCTCAGAGTAGGCATTTCTTTGAAGGGGCTGGGAAAGGTAAGAGACAGAAGGGCTCTTTTGTTTTATTTGGGTATTTTTTTCATGTTAGAAAATTATCAGGGGTCTTTAAGGAGTCCTTTTCAAAAAAAGACAGAAAATAAGGAAAGCATATGTGCATGTGTAAACATGCACACACAGAATTTGGCAGACTGGTAGAAAAGTCTGTGGAACAACGAGCTGAAATTGTGCTTGATGCTCATCAAATTGTTTCTGCAGAAACCAGCCCATCAGCCACTCTGATGTCACTCTACAGTTGGCAACTGCTCCCTGAAGTAGACAGTTCTGTTCGCTGTGACTTACATTGCTCAGCATAGACTTTCTCCTCTGGACACTGTCTTTCAGAAGGGTTGATAGAGACTAAACACTTGGAAGAAAAATCTAATTGGAATTTAATCTAAGAGTTTATTAATAAAATTGCATTTTCATTTTTCCATGAAATTCATTCTTCTTGATAACATGGTTTCAGCAAACGATCATTAAACATTATCTCCAAAAATTTACAACTACTCAGTAAATTACAGACAGTTGTTCTTTTGGACAATTCAGTGTGAGAAAATTTAATGCAAATAAAGTCAGAACTTCTTCTGCTCTCTTTTCATGTGACAGTACATCTGAAAGGAAATCCAAGCCTTGCAGTTTGTCAGAAAAGAAAAACTGCTCAGCTGTTTCTACAAAAATAAGGCAATACTTTTATTCACTGTGCATAAACAAGCAATTACCATATTAACAGTGAGACAATCTTAGTTCTTAATAAAAAGTACGCTTCAAAACACACAAGCTGACAGAAAAAGAAAAGATCAAATTCTAATTGCTATAATGAAGTTTAATTAACTTGGCTCAGAACATGGAGAAGCACATGATGTACATGCAAGATGAGTATCCTGTGATTCTAGCAGTGAACACAAAAATTCAAATCACTGTTTTCTAAGAAGCACAAGTACATACTTCACTACATTAATGATTATACCAAATAATTATGTGGCTATTGAACCCTGAAAGATGAATGTGGCAATCAAGTACCACATATCTTTTTAATGCCAAAATGCTATCATGGCAGCCAGAGTACATTACATAGTTAAAAGTATTTTTAAAAGAATGCATATGGTCCGCATACTTTATATACTCTGCCAAAAGGCACTGCTTATACATACATATGGGCTGATATTTACCACTACCACATTTATTCTCTGCTTATATGATTACTATTACTGATAAAAATAAGCCTTCATATACCACCTCTGATTAGTAAAAAAACAGTCAAAGAATACCAGCAGTCTACATTCCAAATTTGCTAAATATGTTTCTATTTTTACAAAGATTTCTTTTCAATACTATCAGTGATCAAATTCTTAAGTCTTCAAATTATGTCAAACAGAACAGACTGCTGGGCACTAAGGCCTCACCTGTATTTTTAAATTTGCTATAATTTAAAGTACTTACTCCCATCAGCAAAGAAAATATCCATGTTTTGTAACTAAAGCAAGGATGCAGCCTCTTTGACAGCTGAAGGTCACTGGATTTGATATCTGGTATATAATTTCCATTCTCTTGTTTTCCCCGCTCCAAAGTTGGCATCCTGTCATAGCTAAATTCTTCTCTGTAACCTTCTTCCCTGGTCATAACACTTCACAAAGGCAATTAAATAATAATAATGCAAGTTACAAAGAAAGAAAAAAATATAATTGAGATCCCCCTTCACATACCAAAATCAGTGCTCAACTAGGTTTTTTTGTATTCAAGACAAAATAAATAAACACAATGATTAGCTACTGGATGTATTTACATCTCAAAATATGTAAACTTTCTAACAACTTACTTGCACACCTTAACTGAATTTCATCCTACAGCCACAGTTCACAATGACATAGTAAAAGTACCAACATATTTAAAGTTTGTGTATCTATGATACCTCAGTAAATTTTTATTTCAAGATCTAAGAACCAGTTTTAGAGGTGTTTAGTTAGTGCATACCTCTATAACCAAAGCTTTTTTCTTTTCCAACTCTAGGACAGCAAACAAAATCAAACAGGTTTCAATATAAATTCCATTTGATTTCAACACTTTTTATCAGCTACCTAAAATGACAGACTTACCTATGAGTCCCATGAACACACATACCCACAATAAGTCAGCTACAGCAAACTGTTTCTAATTTACCCAGTATCAACCATTTCTCTTGTTCACTTCATCCTTTTTTGTTCACCTCACTGCTTGCCAATCTCTTAAAATACCACGAGGAGGATCTTATATTAAATTAAGTTACTGTAGATTTTTCAGCAGTTAAAAACCTTCATGCTTACCTTCCACTGAAAAGTTAACTGTCAGTTTAAAACCGCCCTGTGAACACAGCTCCCTGTACACTTTGTGATATTCTCACCGTTCAGTGAGTCATGCCAGCTTTGAAAAGTTCTCCCTTACACTTTGGCTTTCAACAACATCTATTCAGATATGGAACAAAAGCACAGCAAGAACTTCAGTTAAGCCAGGGAACAGGAAAATGCCTCCTGAATTTTAATTAAGAGAACACACTAGAAAATGACTGTACTACATCTCGTAGGGCTGCTTCCAAATCAGACCAACAAATTAAAAGTTTCATGTCTCCTTTTAATTTGAGTACTACCCCTTACTTAGCATCTTAAATAAAAGTTTCCTCACTTTTCCACTTTTGGCTATCACAATATCCAGTGATCACAATATCTAACAAACGAGCTCTTTTTTCAAAAGAGCAAAATGTACTTACAATGCAATATTCTCCTAGAAAAAAAACTTCAGATAAAAGTTCAAGTATAACAGTATCCCAACAAGATGGGAAGCTCACAAGTTAGAGGTTAGAAATCTATCAAGATTATTATATTCACTGTAGAACACTTCTCTTTTTCCACTAACCCCAGTTTTCTGGAGTGCTCAGACAAACCTGGCACATTTCAATCATGCCGTCATTCGCACTTACAGAGCACCCAGATGACTAAACAACATATTTTCAGCCTAGCAGGCAGCAGTGACATGCAATGGCCAGCGTACATTGGATCCAGTCCTCCTGCTTATTAAGCAATGAAAAGGGGGGAAAAAAAGGACGTTTTTATCTTCAAGATGTTGGCACCTTGACAGCTACAGCAATGACAGGGTCTTTTGTCTAAACTTTAAACACTTTTGTAACCAAGACACAATTAAATCTTCAGTATTCTGAAGGGCATCACCTTCAAAGTATGCTAGAAAAACTTCTGAACAGCACAACTTCTCAGTTTGTACAGACTGTAGATTTTCCTTCTTTCATAATGTCAGCCAATACTGAAAGAATATTAAAATGTTACAGTTGTTTTAATATATTTAAACAAGGGACTTAGTACACCATACACAGCAATAGACACATCTGTAAACTGTGCTAGAAAAGAGGGGGAAAAAAGATTGTACAGTCAAGCAGAACTTTCTTAAGTAATTAAGCCCTTCTGTTCCTCTGCTCATAGAAGAAACACTGCACAACTATTTCCATTATCTGTAACCTTCCAAAGACCACGGTTTAATAGAAAATGGATATTGCTTACCTGACAGCTTTTTCAGTGAATACTACAAATTACCATAGGCACAGAACACAATCATATTTTAACCCTTTTGATCAGTTTAGGGAGAAGGTTTGTGGGGTCTTTTTTTGGTTTTTTTTTTTTTTATTTTTTACACAAAATTGATGAGATAGGTATTTACTTGATCTTATCTCTTGGAATAAAAATAATTTATAAAGTTCTGCACCACTGACCAGAGCAGGGTTCAAACCCTAGAAGAACTTTTTCACAGTTGCAAGTGTTTCAGCCAGTATTGTACCTGAAATTTCCCTCTCTGAAGCATGGTTATACAGTGTTTTCTCAGGTTATAGTGAAATTCCTATCCTCTTTCCTGTGTACTTCTCAGCATTTCCCATTTCTCTTTTACACAGAGGTTCATTGCATAATTAATGCATCCTCTGCACTTGGCATCGGCATGAACAAAAAACACTTATACTTCAAAGTTCAGCTTCTACTCTAAAAATTTTCTGGGGCCTTTATTTTAGGTTCCCTTCATCTCATGTTCCTGATTGCAGAAAAAGTCTCTTTTTTGTGCAAGGCCAGAACTCAAGTCGTTGACAAAGATCTTCTAATGCTAGATAAGGTACAAACGTGATGTACAAAGAGATTCCTCCTAATTCTAAAGAATGCATAAGAATTTTACACAAAGACTGCAGCAAGTATAACAATGCAAACACAACATCAGAAGCTTCTGAAAAGGATTTACAAATTAAGTGGTTTGATTTTAAGTTAGGCCAAAAGATGTCAAGGGATGACAATTAAATCAAACCATGAGCAGCTATGAATAACTACATACTTCCACCACAGGACTGACCACTGAACAAATTCAGCTGCCTGAAGCAGCTGTAGCAGATACTTGGTCATTTTGCCACAGGCTGTGTGCAATGCAAGCATCCCCCACAGTAATGACAAAAGATAAAAAACAGATTACCAGTTATAATTTAAGTGTGACAAAAAGGTACATAAACTTGTCAGAGTCCTACTTTTGCTATCAAGGACTAAGCAAAAAGCATTCTGTCCTGGGATGTTCCCTAGCCCTGAATGTTCACGCACATGTCCAAAACTAAATGAATACCACACCTGAAGCTCTGGTGAAGTTTACATTTAGCATCCTGACCAGCTCCTCCATTTTCTGATGAGTTAATAGCTGCACTACACTTGTGTTTTTTCACACAATATTTAATTATGATACTTTAGCTCATTACCTGTATTCCTTCTTGAGTATTTTCACCTCTTTTAAAACCAGCTCCTTGACATATTTTGTTTCTCTGAAGCTGTTTCCTCAGTCCATGTTTCCTAGCTCACATCTTGGGGCATGTACTGAACCAAGATCAAAATGTAGATCAAACAGCTTCAAACTGATGCCTTGCTCCCCTAGAATAACATTTGCTCCCCCAGTATAATACAAACTTCTTTGGATTTAGTCCTTCATGTAAACCATCATCTTTTCCAGAAACACAATCTCTTCATCCACTACATGTTTGCCAACTAACAGTCCCCTGCCAGCACTCCCACTGGAAACTCAGTGAAAGAAAACAGTTGTTAAAATTCTTTAAATCAAAGTGTCCAAAAGAGGTCAATGCTCTCTCAGCACTTTTCTAAAAACAGCACTGACTACAGACACTCACGTTTCTCCTTCCAATGGCATCATCTCAGTTATTTCAGAATGAGACGCTGGAACCTGTGTGCAGTCACTGGCAACCAGAATTCATTCTGCTCTAGCAACTGTACAGAACTCTGTAACAGTGTAAAACCATCTGAAATGCATTCCTAGCCCTTCTTTCCCTAATGCTGAGTGAACCATACAGCCAGAAACTAAGAAGTTGCCAAGGACAACTGCTGCTTTAGTCACACAACTTAGGCAGTGTATTTTGTGATTTCTACAAAAAATTACACACTGCTCTGCTCAACCTCCTGAAAGCACCTACTCTAACAGCTTTATATGACAGTTCCTATTTAAAATACTGGGATGCTGAGCTTGTAAAGTCAAAAAACTTTCCTTTGTGAAACAGCATTTGTTGAACAAAATGCAAAGAGACCTTATACAAGATACCTGAAGTGTGCGAAGAGAACTGGTAAAAATACAAGCTACAAAGTTAGTAAGCAAGTCAGTAAAATCGTATTTCCTCGGGCACTACAGCAGCTCCTTTATTAATGATATTAAGTCAAAACCACCCTTTTTTTCCTGTTAGGCAAGTTTACCATGTTCTAGAGTTTATCCTATCATTTTGAAACTGGCTGCTACTGAGAGCATCACAATCCACCAGTGTGCCACGTGCTTACTCTTCCAACCCACTCCGTTTCACCACACTGGAGTGACTCCGTGCCCGGTTTATTCCCAGAGCCACGGAAAGCTCTCAGTCCAGGGGAGGTCACCGCCTGTCCGTGGGTTCTCCCTGCTTCAGGCGTCCCATCGCGGAAACGCTGTCATACACTTCGCCCACAATTTTAGCACCACCAGCAAGCAACAAGCCGCACACACCCTTTTCCTTTAAGCTCTTCCATGGTAACCTCAAGCGACTCCACCTTTACCGTGCCCTCAAGCCCCACTGGCTGATCCCCTGCAGAGGGCAGCCTATCGCCCGGCCCTCGCTGAAGGCGGCCCTGAGGGCTCTTCCCGGCACCGGGGCAGCCCCTGCGAGGGCCCGCTGGCGCCCCCGAGGCGCGTGGCGCCGCCGCGTGACCCGGAGCGAGCGGCGCCATTGGCCGCGGGGGCGCGGGCTCGAGGCGCCCGCAGGGAGCCGTCGCGCCTCGGCTGGGCCCGCTGTGCGGTTCCGAGACGTCTCTGAGGCCGTCCTGCGGCTCCGGCACTTCGCCGAGGCGCTCCAGGATGCTCTCTCTCCTTTCTAAGGCCGTCTCCTACTTCTGGAGACGCGCAGGTGGTGAAGATGAGAGATGGGCGACCTCTGGTAGGAATTCCAGGCCGGTTGTGGGTTTGTGGTGCAGCTTCTGAGCCGCGAGGCGTGTTCGTCCCCTCCGTGACTGGAGCTGAGTGCAGGCCTGTTTCCTTATGAAAGGATGTAAGGAGGGGATTGAGATGATAAGGCATCATTTTGACTTGAGCGCATGTGGAAGTTTTCCCGGAAGTACTTTTCTTGCCGTTTCCTGGGTAGGACAGGTTACTATTGTATTGCGAGTATGGAGTGAGGAGTAGGAGCAGTGCCCTGGCAGCCAGGAGCCAGTCATGTCCTGGGGTGCATCAGGCGCTGCATCGTTGGTGGGTGAGGGGGGGATTGTCCTGCTCTGCTCTGCACTGGGACAGCCTCGCAATCCTGTGTGTAGTTTCAGATGCCTCAATACAAAACCTACACCACCCCATTATAGTGAGCCTAGTGGAGGTTGGGCAAGACGATGATGAAAGGTCTCTCGGCTTGGGAGAAAAGAAAGCTGAGCTGTGACCTCATCACAGATGAAACCTTCGGGCAGGGTGCTGGTCTCTCTCGGAGTACCAGTGACAGGACACAAGGACATGGAAGGAAGCTGCAGCAGGGGAAGTTTAAATTGAACAGTGGGGTAAAGGCTCCTCACTGGGAGGGTGGTAGTCACTGGAACAGGCTTCCCAGGGAAGGCACCAAGTCTGTCAGAGTTCAGGAGGCATCTGGATGATGTGCTGAGTCATACTGTTTAGCTTTAGGTAGTCCCGTGAGGAGCAGAGAGTTAGACCCCCATGATCCTTATGGGTCTCTTTCAGTGTGAGATATTCTACTAATTTATTTTTTAAATGGAGCTTAAAGCATGATGGTTTTAGAATGTTTGTATTTAACTAGCTTTCTTAATTGGTTGAAACCATAAATTGCCATAAGATTCAAGACTTAATTGTGAAAATAATTAGTTGGCAGCTGTTGCTATTTCTAGTTGGCTTTTTGATAGAATGGATGTCCCTTTTAGTAGCCTTCATAACTTTTTGCATAGTTCTATAAACAAGTGATCTGTGTTTCTGTCAACACTTTTCCTTTTGATGCAGGTGAAAAAGCATTGAAAAGGGTACAAGGAGTAGTGACCAGACTTTGCCATGATTATGGGATGATAGATGACACGATAGTCTTCACAAAGGATGTTGTTACAAAAAACATGTTGCTGGCTGTTGGACAAGAAGTTATTGCCACTGTAGAAGAGGATAAAACATCAGGTGGCCTGAAGGCTGTCAGGGTAAGAGGTGAAGATAAGTAGTCTCACTTTCTCCATAAGTACCTTGAGGCTTTGTTTTGGAAGTTACTATAGTTTTAGCCTCACAAATTCTACAAAATAGGAGAAATTGCAAGCTGTTCACCTAGAGGGGATAAGCTGGGGTTTGTGGGTCATTGTTTCATTCTGTTGCCTTTCAAATTATGTTTAATACTGATTGTCTGCATACAGGTGTAGATGTAATGATTAAGAAGCTCTTCGTTAAGATCATTGCATCAGAAATTTAGTCATAGCTACTCCAGATTTGTATAACTTTTCTGAGTTTCAGTCAATTTTATGTTATTGTTATATGAATGGCTAAGATCAAAGCAGTTTGATCTTGTGCGAAGTTTGCTCTTTTTGCACAGGAGTAACTTATGTTCTTGTGACTAAGAACAGAAATTTTAAAACTTCTTGTTGTATAAATTGGTAACTTTATGTTATAGACAATTACAAAAATGAAGATCTTGCTATGTTTTTTGCCTTCCACTTCATTTGCATACCTGTTTCAAGCTTGATTATACCTTGTCACGAATTTTGAGGGGAGTTTTACTTAGCAAGTCATGTTGAAACCAAATGTGGTTTGTTGATTAAATGAAACCAAAGAAAGACTTAATGGGGAGGCAGTTTTGTTCTGTGACCCAAAATAAACATAGTAGGAAAGTAAACAGGAAGTCTTGTTTCTAAAGTATTACCAGCTGTAGTGCTATCAAAAACCTGGTGTCTTGTAAGATAACTTTATATCTCTTCTTACTTCCTTTTATTTCTCCTTTTTAAATTTAAATTACTTTCTTACATAAAAGCTAAGTATTGTTTGTCCAACAAGCAATATCAGTGCTGTTTGGTAAAACAGTACTCACACACAGTCAGAAAATTGAGTAATTTAAACTTTTACTTTTTTCTTCCTTGTTTTTCTTCTGACTGAAAGCTTTCACCATTCTGTTGAAATACTGTAATTGCTCCAGAATACATAAACCTAGTAACTGAGAAAGTGCATATGGATCTACAAAGCAACTAGAATATTGTAGCAGTTGTAGCATGTTTTACTGTGTATTCTAGATAATGGCTTTTTCAAAAGTGTGATGACTTTCCTTATTCCTGTTTGTGAACTATAATTCTGCAGGCATCTTGGGCTGTTGGCAGTGTAGTTTGTGGCTGGTGAAAACCTTTGAAACAAGTTCATGTCAAAAGCTGACTATACTCCATAGAAAGTCAAAGTCCAAGGGCAGTCTTGATTCAATAAGCAAGAAGATAGAGCTAATTTTTTCAAAGTCTGTTCTAAGAACATAAATAAAAACCTAAACCATTCTGTACTTTATGATGTATTGCCTTACTTTCCATATAGTGCCACAAACTTGACATACTCTGAGCATTTGATAAGAACAGACAACAGTATTTGAATTGTAGTTGTTTTGCATGGTGAAGAACTAAGTTCCCTTTCAAATCCCTAGTTAGAGGAGAAAATTTTGCTCCCTGACAAGCATAATTAATGACTACTATAAAAAAAGATGCTTGAATATCAGGACTATTTTCTTCCAAATAACTGAGATGTTATCACTTAACTTTGGGGTTTAAGTGATCTAAAAGGTACTCCTGTAATTGCAGACAGAAGCTCTGAAGCCTGGACACTGCCAACGCAGTTTGGGGCAGAATCTGGAAGGCGCAGTTCAAGCTTCGGTGGTGTCAGTGTGTTTATGTTACTTGCTTTAAGGAAGAGCATGGTCAGCCTTGGGTGGCTCTCTGCTCAGTGTGCTGTTTCAGCTGCTGTTTGGAGCTACTGGCCATGTGGTTTGGAAAGATCATGGCTCAAAAGTTTGGATTTCAGTTTATTTGAGCTCCAGTCCTAATTAAACTCTGCATGGAATGATTATAGGTTCTGTAGCAGGCTTTAAAAACAGGCTGCTACCAGAGGTAGTAGGAAGGCCATTTTAACCTAGTATGAGAGACAATTTTAGTTTTATTGGTAGAGAAAAATTGAGAAGTATCAAAAGAAAACGTCTGTTGGGAGTTTTAAGGTGTGTTCATGTCTTAAAAACATTTCTTTAAGTCTACAAATTGCTTTCAAGTGTAACTGCATGTGTAGTTTACATGAAATGTAAATTTACTAGTCTTCTGAGGAACAATTTGCTTATTCATGTTCTATCCATATGAAGCCATAAAAAGCACTTTGCACAAAGTTTGATAGTCTGAGATCTTCCAGGTGAATGGGAAGATATGTCTGTCAAACTGGAACAAAGTATAGATTTTTCTTTAATTTTTTTTTTTTTACAGTGAGTTTTCATGTTGTCAAAGAAATATTATGTAATAGTAATTCTTTAATGCGATAAAATAGTATCAGCTAAAAAATAAATAGCTATTTATAGTCAACTAGTGTCTGCAAACCTCTGAAGTATAGGTAGACTTATGCTATGGTAAGCATTATGTTCAACAAAATAAATCATATAAAATTTAGTCTGATAGTATGCTTCAGATTGGATCAGACTTTAGTAACCTTATATGTGAGGTGGTGATACGAAGAGTCTGTTAGAAGCTGCTCTAGGGGTCTTCTTAATCACATTACTAAAAAGTTAGAGTCTGTATATAAATACATGTGTTTATAAATACCATCTTGAAAACATATTTTTTGTTTCTGAAATAGTCATTTTCTACTTCCAGTTTTGTACAGAGAGATTGCTGGATGTGGTGTTCCTGTCAATTGAAGAAAAATCTTAAGTAGACCTAGAGCAAGGGATGTATGAGAAAGTTTTGAAAAATCAGCATGTAATTATAGCAGTTGTCAGCACTGCAGCATACAGGACTCTTTAAAAGAGAAGTTTTAAAGTTTCTCTTTAAAAGAGAAGTTACTGTTTATTGCTTACTCTTTTTGTGTCCAAAAAGTAACAGCTACAGTAAGTAATTGTCTAATAAGAAGCTTTGTCTCCATAAGCAATTGAAATTTTGTATATTTATTGTAGGAATATGTATTTAATTCTAAGTGTCAGCTGTTTAAATGTTTGGGTTATTTTTGTATTAATAGGTAGACACCATCCAGAATACACAAGAAGATTCCAGTCCTACTTGTGATACCTCTGAACTAAATAAGAAAACATTAATTGGCAGTATTACCTCTCTCTCTGTGGATGGTGGCTATATTAATCAGAATACATACTTTGCAATGCAAGAAGTCTGGGAAGGTGTGTAGGGGCTTCTTGTTTCCTCTTTCTTAATATTTTTGTGTATACAGTAGAAATATCTTCTGATAAACTTGCAGTTGTTATCCCAAATAAATTCTAATAGAATATGCAGTGAAACATAGTGAAACAGCCAGACATGGATGGAGAAAGCTGCCCATTCATTCTCACTGAGCACGACCTGCATTTAAGCATGTTAACATGTAAGCAGGTGTATTTTTCAATTAGCATCTCCTCTGTAGTTTGCCATAACCTGCAAAGCAAAGGACTGCACAGTCTTCTTTTTGGACTCAGGGGATCTGAATAATGCATTGTTCTGGCTTTTATCTAACTCACACTAATTCTGTAGGGGAGTAATGTAAATGTTATGGATAGTAATTAACCTTGAGAAATGTTCTGTTTTGTATAGATTTCAAACCTTGTGAAGGTGACTGGGTGCAAGCAAAATATTATGTTAACTTGACAACATGGAAGACAGAAGCAGTTGCTGTAAGGCCTTTGAGGTATAAGCAAGTAAACAAGGTAAATGTTCTACACATTATTTTTGGCAATAGGAGTCCTAGGTGAATGAGGTTTTAAGTTGGTTTCAGTTACAAATATTGGTAGATCTTCTATAACACATCTTTAATTAAAAGATAAAATGTATTAATTCATCCATTTAGAGTATGTTTAGAAAGTAATAAGGCATTTTGAAATTGCATACATATTTTCATTGAACAGAAAGAGTAACTAACTTATGAATTGCTGATTTGAATTCTTGCTATTAGTTATAATGAGGATGTGTCATGATTGGGGAATTTATTAAGTTTAATTTATTCAAGTGTTTCAGCTTAAAAACAACCACAGTCCCTTCTTTTTATTTTAATGAAAACATTTGTTTGCTCTAGTAATGCATATGCTATTCTAGGTTTATGATTTATTGTCTTTGTCTTAACCCTATATATTGAATATTTGCACGTCAAGCATAGGAAGAAAATTTGCCTCACTACTGCTAGTATGGAAGTATAAATTAGGTAAGTTGATCTATCACAAGAAAGGTATCGTGGTTAAGTCTAGTGTGCATATTGCAGTATGCACTTTAGTAGAACTTAATGCTTATGTGAAGTACTTGTGTTTCTTTACTCTTCTAAATCTGAAGACAGGCACAGTGATTCTGGGTTAGGGCTCTGTGTTTACCTCCTATGAATAACTGAAATTTCAGAATACATTTTTATTAATGCTAGAAGGGCTGCTTCAGGTGAAAAAATAGTATGTCTGTTAGTTTATAAAGATAATATCAAGTAACAGTAAATACAAACTATTACAGGTTCGCATTTCCAGCATCTGTGGAAGAACTGGGACAATAGACGACAGTATATTTTTCACTTTGGATTCACTGAGACTTCCTGATGGCTACTTACCTCGTAGACATGATCTAGTGAACACGATTGTGGTGGAGAGCAGTCAGTCCTGTTACATTTGGAGAGCTCTCTGCTTGGTGCCAGTCAGCCAGGATGGGTAACATTACTTTGTTCTCTTTTTAGCAGTTAGAGACGTGTTGTAGTTGTGCAGCTGACATTTCATTGCATCTGTTAAGCAAGAAATACTGTGAATATTTCCCTAGTTGACTAGAAGGCATAATAGACCATTGGAAAAATCAGAGCATGATATGATTTGGCCCTTGTCTGGCTTTTTTTCTCCTTCCAGAAGGTGGGAACATGAGTGCTACTAGAGAAGCAAAACTAGTAGCAGCTGCTCTCAGGGATATTGCTAGGCAGGGAAGGAGTTTTGCATGCATGTTAGTAAAATGCCGGTTCCTCTAGTAGGTACTTCACTGTTTGAAAACAAATCACAGCAGAATTCATATAAAATACATGTTTCTTTAATCTGTTTGTCTTAGGTTACAGTGATTATTCAGATATCTATCCTAAAAGGAAAAGTTTAATGGTTTTAATAATAGATTCATTCAACCTGCAAGTATTGAACTGAGAGGTTCTGCAGGGACTTTAGATGTTAAATGTGGTATGAGGAGGATCTGGATACACTGCAGAAGAGGTTGAAAAAAGTAGATGATCTTCATTATGGAGAAGAAGCAAAACTTAGGGAAATAATCAACTGCACAAAAGTAAAATGGGCAACAGACCTCGGCAAAGATCTGGAATTTGTCTTTTGTGTTTAAGTGTCTGTACAGTGAAACACACAGTTATCACCTGAATAAATAGATATTTTAACTGTAAAATCTATCACTTTCCATGCTGAGGTCTTGGCAGGATTATGTAGTCTTAAGTCTGCAGGCCAAAAATAAATTGTCAATTGGAAAGTCCAAAGGGAGAGCAAAAGGGCATTCTGATATCTTTCAAACATCGTCTTTGGGAGATCTCCAGGAAATTTAGCCAAGGCCACATGGTCATATATATGTCTTCAAAGGATCTACAAATAACTATATAAGCTGTTTTCTCTAGAGATAATAGAAATAAGAAATTGTACTTAAATGAAACTTCAGGTGTTTACATCATTTTACAAAACAATACAAATCGTTGACATCTTTTTCTCAGTTGCACCTATTCTTAATGATGGATTTTATATAGAAAATTATTACTAAAGCCAAATTACAAAAGTAGACCTTAGGGTTGATTTCTCAGGTTAAGTGTACATCTACCATATCAAAAACTGCAGCTTAGGCTGCAGTGGGAGACATCTAGTGGGCTTGGCTAGTAAATTGATATAGCTAATGAAAATCAGCTGCACTCATTTTCTGATTCAGCATGTCAGATAAGTCAGGAATACTGAGGATGTGTACATATTGGTGAGATTATTAAAATATTTCTAAATTATTTTCATGCCACTTTATCTAAATGAATAGTTTCTTAATTACGCAATAGAAACCATGTGAAAATCTGTTTTTACAGGTAGAAGACACCAAGATTTTATAGCTGTGCTCAGCGTTTCATCCAGTAAAGAGCATATGCCTGGTTTCATAGGCATTTTTCATTAGTCATATATAATAAAAGTTTTCAAGGGAAGTTTTTGGTTTTCAACTAGTTTTTAATTTTGTCCTCAACTTGCTGATTTCAGATAGCAACAGTAAGCAGAAGACACAAGTGGATAGGTTGAAACACTTCCAGTTTAGTCATTTTATCTCTTAGTGGCAGTGCTAATCATGACTTGCTAAGGAGCTGCTCTTTGTTGTGTCTTTGCTCACTCCCAAAGAGAGCCATGAAAATTAAATTACTTCACTCACTATTTGATTTAGCTCTTCAGCAGGGATTCATTAACTCCTCAATCATTTTAGTCTTGCATCCAAAGTTTTATGCTGGTTTATTGTGCTGCTGACAAAAGACTTGTTGCTGCTTAAATTAGTTAATCTAATTGTCTTGGAAGTATAAATGGCTGAGAAAAAAATGAACTATCTCACCTGCTTGTTTCTAAATATTGTGACTGTGCCTTGGAATAGTGTTTCTTAAATCTGTGCTGAATCAAAGATATTTGCTGAGCCTATTAGTTAAAAACTGCTACCTAAAATTATTTTTGCAGACAATCTCACTCTAATGATGGTAATGTGGATGAGCCTTATGAAGACATAACGAGAGACAAAGGAGAGTTGAAAGTATCAAAAATGACTGACTTTGGAACTCTGAAGCAGGGGGAATCTAAAAGAATGATGGTCTGGATAGAGTAAGCCTATCTGATTGTTTTAAGATTTCTTTATTTCTATCACTCTATCTGTTAACCTGTTTTACATTCACAAGTCTCTTCTTGTTGAGCCTTGTGGTTTATGATGTTCAAGTAACCTCCAAATACTATGGAATTAAATTCACACTGAATTTAATGTCTGTAGGATAGCCTTTTTGATACTGAGCATTTATCTTGCAGATAGTGCTTTGAGACTCCCCAGTCCTGTATCTCTTTTCAATCCTAGTAAAATCCTTCTGAGAACAAGGATTGAAGCAAAAGCTTGTACTTGTGTGTTTAACTTAAGCTGCAGATACTCTGCCATCTTCAAAATCTTAGAACAAGAGGACTTTGCATATTTGTGTATTAAAAGCAGACCAGATTATTTTTCTGGGGGGTTTTTTTGTTGTTTTTTGTTTGTTTGTTTGTTTGTTTGTGTTTTTTTTTGTTTGTTTGTTTGTTTGTTTTTGTGAACTTGGATGCTGAAGAACTATGTTAGTGTATCCTTATGAGGGTTTTGATTTGGTGGTGGGAGTTTTTTGGGGGTTGTTTGGTTGGGGTTGTGTGTGGGGTTTTTTTCTCATCTGGGCATCAAGGCTTAAATGAAAACAAACCTGCAAATCCATTTTTTGTTATTCTGTGTTCTTTCCTAAGAGTTGGTTACCCAGTGATAAACTTTAAGCTCCCATTGTTTATATTATACTTGGTATTTTTATATGCTTTATATGGTAGTTGATGCAACCTAGAAATATTAACATAAAGCAGAGGTTCTCGTCCTCATTAGTTAGAAGCAGCAGTGCAATTTCTTTCTGATAGGAATTATGAAATAAGGGGAACTAACCTTCTGCAGACAATTGTATTTGACTTCTGGTAGAAATAAACTTTAAGAACATTCACCATGCACTTAATTATGTAACTAATCACATAACTACTTCTAGGAATAAAGGGAGCATACCACAGTCCTTAATCAGCTGCAGATTAGCTGGATGGGTGAAAGACAAGCAATTCAGTGTTGAGATTCCTCAAAACTGTGAGAACAGTCTATCTTTTCCAATAAATCAAGAAAACCTCTCAAAAGCTGCAGTTAATTCATTTAACAACAGTGGAGGAACAACATGTGAGTCATTGAACCATACATCCATTATGAAGAATGGAGTCATTCCAGGTATAGTGAAATGAGAGTGTTCGAATGCTGAATGTTAGCTCCTCAGAAGGACCAGTAGGTTTGTTTGAGAATACTTGCCTATGTTAGCAATAGAAGTTGTGATAACAAAGTTTATTGTTATACATTTTTTCAAGATACAAATTTATCAAGGACAAATGAAAAAAATTCCTTGGTGAAAGATGAAAATACGCAAAGTGGAGAAAGTGAGCAAAAAGACCATGTGGAGCAACCAACTAAGCTCAGCAATATTACTCCAGAAATTGTGATATCACCAGGTGAAAAAATATCCATAGTGATTATATGCACAGCTGTGTAAGTATTTCTTTCCATTATTTCTAACCAATACAAAGTCAAGAAGTAATGAAAATAGACTTAAAAGTTTTGGCTCTGAGCAAAATTATCTCCTTGGCATGTTGTGCTTTAACCCCCGCTAGCAACTAATCCTCATTCAGCCGCTCACTCACTCCTTCCAGTGGGACGGCAGGGACAATGGGAAGAGTAAAAGTGAGAAAACTCATAGGTTGATACAAAGACAGTTGGAAATGTAAAGCAAAAGCCACTAACAGAATCAAAGTAAAACAAGGAATTCATTCACTTCCTGTAGGTAGACAGGTGTTCAGCCATCCCCAGGACAGCAGGGCTCCATCACACATGATGGTAATTTGGGAAGACAAATGCCATCACTCAGAATGTCCTCCCTTCTTCCTTCCCCCAGCTTTATGTACTGAGCATGATGCCCTATGATGTGGACTATCCCTTGGGGCTGTTGGTGTCAGCTGTCCTAGCCGTGTCCCCTTCCAACTCCCTGTGCACCCCTGGAGGGTGGGACAATATGAGAAAAGACCTTGACTCACTCTGTGCTAGCCCTTTTCAACACTGTAAAACCATCACTATGCTATCAATACTTTTCAGCACAGATCCAAGCCAGAGCCCCATACTAGCTACTACGAAGAAAATTAACTCTACCCCAGTCAAAACAGGCACATGTTGTAGTGTAAAGTGAGCCAATACATATTAGCAAAGCATCTGGAAATCTGTGTGACTTTGAAAGTATTTACCATTTCAGTGCTTGATTCTGAATTTTTATTGAAAGATTGTAGTAGCTAATGAAGCAATATGAGTGGGAGTAGGTTACATCTCTAAAATGACACAGTGAGGTGAAGATAATGCCTGCAGATAGATATATTCTTAGTAGTAAATCCATTGCTCCATGAGCACTGGAGCTAATGCAAATTTCCTGGGAATTGTTGTGTTGTCTGATATATTTCTTCTAGTCTTTAGTATCCTGTATTACTACATGCCCCGATCTCAAGTTTTCCTGTTCTGTGATGGGAAATTCAAGTTTGGTATGCTGAAATAGGAAAGAGGAAGCTTTCTTCACTGAAGGTGTAATTCATAGAGGAAGTGGTTTGCAAATCTTAGAAAACCCTTGAAAAACAAAAAATACTCAGCTATACAAAATACTTTATTCATTTAGTTAAGAATGGCAAGTGGCTTTGTGGGAGCTCCTGCATTCAAGTAGGAACCTTACACGGCCAAGCTTACATTTGTGTAATTTTCACTTGCTTCCAGCTGTAGCTCTGCAGACTTTGTGTTCCACAGCCATTGATTCCTAGGATGGTAAAGGAAAAGTTGGACAGAGGAAAACAAGGTTTCATAATGCTGCAATAATATTCACACTACTTTTCTTACCATTTTAAATAGTGAAGGGGTAAAAAATTTCTTAGGAGGATGATTTAGTTCTAGTTTGAAGGATAGAGCTGCAGGCATGGCTTGCCTCCATGGCTTTCTCCATGAAAAAGACATGTAGAAAGAAGGATTTATATTTCACTGCAAATGCATGAAAGCCCCAAAGTCTTAGAATCTTCTATTAATACAGAGTAAGCCACACAAAGCTTCATGGGAGGCTGCAGCATGAAGTTAGCAACTGTTTGCTGGCCACTTAAGAGACCATAGAGACTGCAAACGTTGACCATAAATTTGGACAGTTTGGTGTGTGATTTGAGTTTTTATATCAGAGAAAACCAGGATATAGTTTTAACCTGAGCAGGTAGTCTTAGTTGGCAAAAGTGATTTTCCTGCCAAAGAGAAGGTAAGCTGGAATTCTTCTGGGATGCGTTTGTTTCAGACACGTGGTAGCAGTGTTGGACCATGTGGTTAAAGAATTGCACTATAGTAGTGCTTGAGTTTTGTAGAAACCAATCTGAACAAACCTCCTGTTTTTTTCTCATGTGTCACTGCCCAAGCAACACTTGCACATATAAAGTATGTTTTCCAGAATTAAAGGATTTTTCCTACTTTCTCCATTCATGTGTTTACAGTTGGTGTTCAGTTCTGAGTAGCCTTTCACAAGGTGCTGCCAAGCAGTTACTGGAGACAGTGAAGGGATTTGCTTCAGGTTACTCTGATGGACCTGTTTGGCTCTTCTTTTGCAGTAGTAATAATTCCAAGATGTTCCTTGTAACAGAAGTATTAATGCTGTGCCCTAGTATGTTGAGTGGAGGAATTTTGCATTTTACCCAAGATTTTGATGAAATTGTGGGGTTGAGATTTTTGCTGTGGTTTTGAGTTGGTATTTTTTGGATGTGTGGGTTGGGTGGGTTTTTTTAATTATTTGGGATACCTGGATTGAACTTGAGGTGGGGTTACTTTCATGTAACTGAAAGGATCTCACAGCAGAGGAAAATGAAGTGTGACCAATTTGATTTTAAGAAGATAACTTCTGTTTACTTGAAGGATTCATGGACACAGTAAAGAGCTCTTGTTGCTTGGCTTTTCTGATTTTACTGTTGGCCGCTATATTGAAGCCACTGTAACAAATGAAGAAGAATTACTTATAGCACCTGTACAACCTTATTCTCCAGGAAAGCCTAAACATATTCCAGATTCTCAGCTAAGAAAGACAACAGTGGCTGCCCCTAAACACAAAAGGTACTGTCACTTTGAGCATAAAATAATACTTACCTAACACTGCTCTGTTTGGTATTGTTATATCTATTCTGTAATGCTGAGAAAGAAAATGTGAAACTGGGAGAATCTCTACATGTTTTTATATATGTTGTAAACAAGATGATTGTGGACATTTCTGATAGAAGAGGTTGTTTTCATAATTACTGCTTGGTTTCTTTGTAGGTTTTTCAAACAGAATCTCTAATGTGTAGTGTGGTAATAAGATAAAAAACTGTTCCTTAGTTATCTATTTAGTAACAATTGTGTTATTAAGAAAAAAAATGGGAAAC
The DNA here is from genome assembly GCF_027477595.1 of Haemorhous mexicanus. Classification (NCBI taxonomy): domain Eukaryota; kingdom Metazoa; phylum Chordata; class Aves; order Passeriformes; family Fringillidae; genus Haemorhous; species Haemorhous mexicanus. Next base: position 56,784,069 of record NC_082345.1, on the reverse strand, counting down.
TGAGAATAGTTTTCTGAGATAATAAGCTTCTTAATTCTTTACACAACTTTAATGTCTATATCTGACTAATGTCTCCCTTCTTTCATTCAAACCTTTTGTTGGTGGTTGTCCACCAACTTTCTGATTGATGTAGGTCTCTCTTCAGTACTGCTCTGCATCTGAGGGAGTCCTCAGCTCCTCCCAATTTAGTATCATTGGCAGACTTACTCAGTATACCTTCAAATCTGGCTTCCAAGTCATCTGAGAGGATGTTGAAGAAAACTAGCCCTAAGATGGAGCCCTGTGAAACCCCACTAGGGACAGGTCACCAGTCAGATGTCACACCCTTCACTGTAACCCTTTGTGCCCAGCCTGTGAACCAGTTGCTCACCTGTCACATGATGTATTTATCCAGCTGTGGGCTGGATATTTTGTCCTGAATGATCCTCTGAGATCAGTATCAAAAGCTTTACTGTCTTGTGATGATGTCAGCCAGGTCTTGAGTATTCAGATGAATACCATCAGGTCCCATAGACTTATAGCAATCTAGCAGGAGCAGCAGATACTGCAGAAGTTCAGGTTCAACTTGGAGTTTATAATTTCTCAGTCATGACCCTCCAGCTACATTCCCTTAGCCCCTCATCAGTGTTGAACACAGAGGCAGAGAAAGCATTAAATGTCTCTGCCTTGTCTGTGTCCCTATGTGTAAGGTGACGATCCTCATCCTGTAATGGGCTGATGTTGTTTCTGCAGTGCTTTTTTTTTTGCTATTGGCGTATTTTTAAAGCCTTTTTGTTGTCCCCCACAGTACTGGACAGCTTCACCTTCAACTGAGCTTTGGCCACATCAATTTTTTTTCCCTACAGTGTCAAGGAGCATCTTTGCAAGATCTCTTGCCTTTCTTCCCAGTATAACGAACTTCTCAGTTGTCCCTTTGAAGGAGTCATTAGTCTGTTGTGCGTGTGAATGTGTTTTGGGTTTATAGTCTTGGTGATGTAGCGTGTTAATGAGCTGGTTTTTATGTACATTACTTAAGCAAGCTAAATGTTATGTTGTACATTTTCATTTTAGAAATAAGAGAAGATGGTGTTCAAACTTTCTCCCACATTTTACCATACCAGATGAGTTAAGAAAATGTGTGGAACAGCAGTTAGACATACTGACTTTTCAGCCCCTCCTAGCAGAGGTATGTAAGTGTAGGTTTTATATAAAATTTTTTTTTAATATGGTGTTTTTGTTCAAGCACCTTTAACTTAGGAAGAAATGTATAGTGTATATCCTTAGTGTAAGAGAAGATGACGTAACAATTGTCAGGTAGACTTCAACTTCAGTTTGGATCCCATAACTTCTGTGGGTTTCAGTATGATACAGAATCCAAGCTTACAAAACCACAAAAGCATAAATGGGAAACACTTCTCTGAAAAGAGAGTTGAAGTGTATTGGGGGTGTACATCACAGAAGCTGAATAAAGATTTCTCTGTATTCTCACTTTCTGGGCATACTGGAAGGGGTTTTTTGAGGTGTCAGGAAAGTTATTTCATAGAAAATCACAATCTCTTAAATTATTGCAATAACAGAGGATTCTTTTCTGGTTGTTCAAAACTGGTTTTGTAAACATCTTCAGATGTAGTTCACTAAATCTTGTTCAAATTCTTCCCACAAGTATAGCAGTTTCAGAACACATATAAAACACCCCCCAAAAAATCTATAAAGTCTTAACAAGAATACTGCAATGATTCCTTCTCTAAAACTTTGCTCTGATTTCTGGTAGAATTTGGCCGCAACTCACTGGTTTTTGTGAATTTTAAGTACTTATAAACTGGAGCTGACACTTTTTTAAAGTGTAAGAGGCTGTATTGTCTGCTGACTAAACATCTCACATTAAACTTAGTATCAGAGCATTAAGTTAGTAGGTTAGACATCCTCTCTCAAAAAGGAAGATAAAGCCCTGTAGTGTTTATAGTAATTTTACACTGAAGGCCTGCCATTAATGGTTACTTTTTTTAACCACACCCTAACCTTAGATAGAAGTTGGTACTGTTGGAGAATACCTCTGCAGTAAGATTTGTTAAGCTCTGAGGGAGAAAATTCAGGTTCTTTCAGCTTGCCGTAAGTCACACGATCATCAGCCAGGGCCAAGGCTGACATGACTCTCTCTTTTCAGCTGTCTCTGTCCTTGTATTTAGATTTTTTGCTTTCTGGGCATAAACTGAGCATATAACTCAGTCTGTAGACTGCCCCTGAATTCAGATGGTGAAACTGCTGCTGTAGTAGGGAGAGACTCGGTTAACTCTTTAGCTGAGGGGCTATTGTATTTGAGCTCAAGGACTATACTAATCTCACTTTGGCTGTTAAGAAGGTTTAAAATACTATCTAGTGCATGGCTGCATGTATTTAGGTATCTTATTTGGCAACCCAGTTGCTGTGCAGTCTGTCTCAAGAAGGGTTTGTTTAATGTTAGCAATAGTGGGTTCTGTATCTTAGTGTACAACAACAATGTATAATGTTGGTTTTTTTTTCAGCGTCTTAATCTAGATAATTATAAAGCAAACTTTTCTACTCTTTTATGGCTTGAAGAGATCCAAGCAGAAATGGATTTAAAAGATTACTACATGAGTGGGGTTACTTTAAAAAGGAATGGGAACTTGTTAGTGCTGGAAGTGCCAGGAGTAGAAGAGGGCAGACCTCGCCTGATTCCAGGTAGAAATGAATGTGCGATAAAGTCAAATGGCATGTTGATGTATATTTTCACAATGCAAACTATATTGTTTATTCATTTGTTTAAAGAAGTCTTTCAGATATTTGCGCACAAAGCTATTCATTTAGGCTACTAGACAGGGGACCAGGACAGGGGACACAAGGACACTCTGTTAGTGTCTCAGTCTTACAGTGGCTGCTATCTAAGCACCATTGTATGTGTCTGTTCTTACAGAGGGTTCAATGTTTTAGGATTTTTCTTTTACAATAATCAGTGGGGCTTTCAGCAAAAATAAATTGCGCAATGTAGTAATAGCTTAAAAAGCAGTAAGTGTAGCAAAAAGGCTGAGAAAGCAGCTAAAATTAAATTCAGAATTTCAAGTAATATACAAAATAGTGTTTTCAAGAGGTTTTGTCTGATGGCATCAATACTAGATGCCTTTTATAATATACCACTACATATGGCATTTCAAAACAGTGCTGATGGATGCAGCAACTTTGCTGAAGTTAGCCTCTTCCAAATTCCTAGTTTAAACGTGCAGTAGGGAAGGAGAAATTACATGCTTCAGTGAAGATGTTACTATTCCTTGTAACAGTATTTCACCTTTTAACTTTGTTTACAATTAGGTGATAAGGTGATCTTGAAAAGTCAGGTCTACTCACATCATATAATAGAGTACATTGCCTATGTCGCTGAGGTAAGCAAAGTGTTTCTCCTCTTGAGAATACTGTGATCCACAGGTTTTATAAGGGAAGCTTGCAATTCCTGGAGTTACAGACTATTTTAACCTGACTTCTGGGAAGATAGGTTTACTTTATCTATATTTTGACTGGTGATTTTGTATTTTTGTTGTATTTTTGATGACTCTGGCTTCCCTATTATTTTGAGATTATAATCTTTGCCTGCTCTGAAAGAGCTTTTAACATAATCTAGATATGGAATGTGTTGTTAGTAGGTAAATCTAGAGTTACTTTTTGGAGTTGGTGGGGGGGGTTAAGTGCTTTCAGAGGTGCTTCTTTATGTTTAAAGTACTAAATCTTCATCAGTATCCTGACTTTTTTATCTTTGTAACAGATATGTGAGGAAGATGTTACTCTTAAGGTTAATGCCGACTTTGAACGTGCTTACAACTTGGAGCCCATGGATGTGGAATTTGTTCATTGCAGGTGTTTTTATAAGCTTACAGAAAGCTGTGTTTAATGATTCCTCTAGTAGAATGACTTCTAAAATATGACCATCAACTGTTTATTTTGGTGGACACAGAGAAAGACATAATTAAGATCTTGCCAATTTTTTCACTTCTTTTCCTCAACACACCTTTACCACCATATTCATAGTTAAAAGACTGTAACTGTAAAGTGTTCAGAGAGTTGTTATCTTAATCATTTCTAGATAGCCACACTGATGTCAGACAGTAAAATGGGGAGGAGTAAGGTGGGGTGTTTGGGGGTATTTTTTTTTAGGTTTTTTGGTTGGTTTGTTTTTTTCTGTACTAATATGGCTGCAAGACTATGCAGGAAGTAAAAATAGTGGGTGATAACCTCCCATTCTTTTATACTTTTGTTTTATTCATGGGAATGTTTGGAGTTACATAATCTTCTCTGTAAATTCAGCTTTGCAAAGAAGTTCCTTGAATGTGTTGAGTACCAGGACATCTTTGTATCACTGAAAAGCTAGAGACTGTGTGTGTCAATATTATTCATGGCTAAGCTGTTTATACTTCTGCAGCATATTGCTCAATATATGCTTTTTTAAAAAAATACACATTTTATATAAGACTTTTTTTTTTTTATACACACTAAAAAGTACCAGGTAACTTATAGGAGTGTGCTGTCATAGTATATGGAAATGTAAGCTTTTACTTTAATTACAAATCTGTATTCTGGTTCCAGTATTCCCAGCAGGCGATGCCAGTTGGCCATTCAGCAGGCTGTGTACCTGGGTGAAAAAGGTACATTTCATTTGACTATTAAGCTGTCTAGAGGAGTTTCTTAGTGAGGAGACTAGTGGGTTTTATTGCTTTCACATCAGGGCATACTGGAAGAATGCACTGTAATTTGTTCTTACAGGAGTTTCCCATGCCTTAGGGGCTTTTTGGTTTAGTTTGGTTTTTAAGAAGAAAAAACAATGCTGAAGTATAGAAGGTTTTGTCAAAATTACTTCATCTGTTGGCCATCACAGGCAGGAGGAGAGGAAGCAAACTTTGTGAACTATTAGAGCCAACAAGAAATGTAGGAATCATGCATACTGCTATAATAATAGCCAGTGAAATGACCATGCTTTGTGTTACCTCAGAATTTATTAAAAAACACTGATATCCTGTTCCATGAGTTGAAGAATGCATGTGAATTTCACATATTACCACCTTAGTTCTGATAAACCAATTTTGGCAGCTCAGACTAAGCTGATGTATCAACAGTAAAATTAATCAGTGAAGCATGCAGAGTGTGTGTTTGAAATTTCTCTACTTTCTTTTTCTCTGCTAAATTTAGTGTTATTTCCAGAAAGGCTTGTGTTACAATCACCACAAGCTATCAAGACCCAGAATACTACAGAGTATTGTGCTGTTGATGATGGCCCTAAACAACCTTCACAGCAGGAAAGTAAGGTAACTATTCTGTAAGTGTTCCTTAAAATGTTCCTTCATTCAGATTGGTACCAGATACTTACTGTACAGCTATTGCCAGAAGGGAATTGCATAATGAAGTATCAAAGAATCAAAGTTGTATTCTGCTGCATTCTAATGACAGAAGTTTTTGTTTGCTGCCTGGAGGTGGGAGATTTTATGACAACTGATACTATAAAGCTTACAAAATGGAAAGTGTATATTAAAAAAGTGTGTGATTGTGATGGAAATTGTCTGAGTTGCCTTAGACTAATTTTCATAGCTACTCTTGAGTAGATATGTAAGTCCAGTCAATGTGGCAGGAAATAATTTTGTAATAGAAGATAATCATCCTGTTCTGAGTAGATTTACCCAGGCTGAACTGCCACATGTAGAAAGGACTTTTGGAGGCTGCCTAATTCTCTTTCCTTTTTGAAGCAAGACTGAAACACTAAATCAAGTCAGCCTGGGGGCATGTGGCAGCATTTCTTTATTTTTGTCTAGAGTTTTCAGTGTCCACATAACCTGTGCTTCATCACCTTTACACTCAAGATTTTTTCCTAATTCCCTAATTATTTCATTTGGAGTTTGTGCTTTATAACAAGGAGTAATCAAGCAATCTGGTTTGGAATCAGTATTTTTAAGATGTTTGAGGCATGAGGTACAGAACCTTGCCAACACCACATTGCCTACAAGCAGTTTTCTCCTGTGCTGCAATCTGAAGGGACATGTCCACCAAGGAAGATGCATGTATCTTTCAAAGTGGTCTGGAATTTGTCTGTTTGCTTTTGTGGAAGCAAACAAATTATGTAATCATGGCTTCAAAATCCTCATCTGAGCCTGCAGAGTGTGAAATAAATGTAATGTTAACAGAGCCAAAGTATTAGAAATCTTAAACTTAACATGGAAATTCCTGGCACCTTCACCTACTACTCTTACCTTTCTGTCTTAATGGTAGATATTCTGTTTAATGGGAAAAAAATTAAAGCTTAGCAACTTCAAAAGTATCAGGGAAAATAGTTGCCTGTCTTCTTAAAGTTATAAATGCATTTATCTTCACCTTCTCTTTTCAGGTCAAAAAAAAGCAGAACAAGCAGACAAAAGGTATGACATCAAGAGAGGTGAACATAACAGAGGTGATGAGAGTAACTCTGCAAACAAGCCAACTTGGTATATTTTCTGTGCTTTAATAATAAGTATCATATCAGTAAATCAGGGCTAAGTAAGATAGCTTTGAGATGTCCTTGTGTTCTGCCTTTAAAGACAAATTCTAGAAATACTAGCTGGAAGTTTCTATGGAGGCTTTTGGTGCATTAGTTAAACATCTATAATTTGCAGAATCTAGAATTATTTGGATTGGAAAGGACCTTAAAGATCATCTAGTTCCAGCCCCTTTGCCATGGTCAGGAACACCACTAGACCAGGTTGCCCAGATTTCATCCAGGCTGGGTTTGAACACTTTACTTTGGGGGAAGGGGGAGCAAGCATCTGATGATTTATTTTGTAATGAATAAATAGTTATTTCCCACTCATTTGCTCAAAACTTTTTGATCATATTCAAAGTTTTCAGTTTGTTATTGGGATGCTGTCTGTCATCTTTGGGAAAGCTTTGCTTAAGATGCTAAAACTTTTTCAAGTATCCCAGATTATTCCTATGCTTTTTTTTTTTTTTTTTGAAAGTATGACTTTAAATATCATTGTAGTGAAATGCCTAAGAGGAGAGTGATCATGTCATTTTTTATCAAAAGTATGCTAAAGAATTACTGAGAAATTACCTAGAATGCGCTTCTCTCCAAAGGTTAATAAGGTTCTACTGTGGAAAGCTAAAGCTAAACTAATTCAGACAGGATTAAGAAAAAAATTTCTCACATTTGTAGCAGAAGGCTGATCATGTAGTACCATTCACAAAGTGCCAGTTACTGGAAGTTTCTCAGGTTTTGCTGTTCTAGGACAAGAGAGTGAACTTGATTCTAAAATTACTGAATAGAGTTTTTATTGATTTTTTTTTTTGGTTATGTAATCATGCTCCTTTTCTGCCTTTCAATAAAGAGCCATTACACTTTGGAAATATTAATGGCTTATTTTCTACTTTGTATTCAATGAAAATGGAATTTTAAAGAAATTCATTGGTTGTTAACACAAAAGGAAAACAAAAAATGTGCAGAACTGTATTGTGAATTGGAATTGCATTAATCTACATACATTAAAAATATGTGTGGGGTTCTGAGATATGCTTGTCTTGATTATAGTTGGTGAAACTGTGGCACTTAAACAGAGAGATGGTGAATTTTTCAATCCTATGCTGAATGTGCAACAGAAACTGGCAGTGAAAAGGATACTGAGTGGTGAATGTCGCCCAACACCTTATCTTCTCTTTGGACCACCAGGAACTGGAAAAACAGTAACAGTAATTGAAGCTATTTTACAGGTAGTAGTAAATAACAAATCAGTCGTCTCTAGTCTTTTCCATGTTGGAATGTTTATAGTATTTCTGTAAGTGCCATCATATTCTTTTCCAAAGGAGTTTTCAAAATACTCTTTTAAAATAATTTTCTACAGCTTCATAAAAGGAGGAAAATCCATCTTCATATGGATTTAACAGAATTCTGAATGGTTTATTTTCAAGCCTTTTTTGTCTTTAAAACTTCAGTGAACAGTGTCTACCTTGTGATTCCAGTAGTGCATAATGTATTCATGAAACACAGGTATACATTAATATGATAATCATTAATTAGTTCTGTTATGGATACACTCAGTTTGAGACTACTTAGTCATGGCTGTTGGCAGGAGCATTACTGAACTGCAAAAGAATGAATGGAAATCACACGTGAAAAACTCTTCTGGGTTCTGTATTTGGTGAAATAAAATGGGAATGTTTGCACTACTGCTTCTTAAATAACCTTTTTTGTTTTTTTAATATCTGTCTTTTTTAATGTAGATACACTTTACTCTGCCAGACAGTCGGATTTTGGTGTGTGCACCCTCAAACGCTGCAACAGATTTGATTTGCTTGCGGTTGCATCAAAGCAATCTCTTAAAACCAGGAACTATGGTTCGAGTTAATGCTGCCTTCAGATCAGCAGAGGTAAATATTACAGATACCTGCCACTTAAGATTTCTATTTTAATATTTTTACCTTAAAATACTGATTTAGTATTTTAACTCTCAGTGGCTATGAGGCTGCTTAGGTTTGCTTAGCATCCAGAGTATTATATTGCTTCAGCTTTTCCAGAAGGTTAGCTGGAACATTGATCATAATGCTTAATTTGATTGTATGAGCATAGGATCTTCACCTTTTTTTTTCTGTGAATAACTCTACAAACAGCAAATAGGCATTGGTGGGGATTTTTGATTTCATTTAGATTTTTTTTTGTTATCAGTCCAGGTTAAGACTGCTTAAACAGAAAGTAAGCAAGTAGGATTGTCATCTCTATGCAGGACACCCACCTTGTGGATTAATTTAATAAATAAGTATATGTTTATACATATGTATATGTATTTACATATAAGTGTCTATATATAGAGATATACATTTGTATATATATACATATGTGTGTGTATATATGCACATATATGTGTGTGTATATATAGATGAATATATAGAATAGCCAGATGTTCCATTTTGATCCTTACAATAAAGCAGAGATGTCTCGCATATGTACTATTTTGCTTAGGCAAATTAATTAATTCATTTTGGTGTATGAATGCGTGTTAGTCTATGTGTTTTGCTCAGCTTTTAAAATAGTTTTCAGAAAGCTTTTCTATTCAAATTTAAAAGTTCTGTTTTAGGCTGGCAAGTTGTTTTACCTTTTTGTTTCTGCAGCAAATTGATGATATGGTGAAACCTTACTGCAAAGATGGTGATGATATTCAGAAGGCATTGTGGTCCAGGATTGTAATTACAACATGCAGCAGTGCAGGATTGTTTTATCAAACAGATACACGGTACAGTACTATAGCTAGGAGTATCGCTGAAGTGGCTGGATGACACAAACCCCAGAGCTTTTACAGACTGTCTGACCTGTAACTTGGGCTGTTTTATAGTTTATTGCATGAACCTGTATTGTGTAAGAGAGCAAAGCACTTGGTTTTAGTAATGTTTAAGCAGAAACTTTCCCCATGGTAAATTTCAGAATCGTCATGAGAAATGTTTAAGATTTTTGAAACAATAATATCTCCTCTGCCACTGGTGCGAATTACATTACTCTTGACAATCACTTTGGCTCAAAATGATTGCCACACAAAAAATTACAATGTATTTGGCTTTTATCAAGTCACCTTTACTAACTGTAAACAACTATCATATCAAGTTCTTTTAACCAAAGTTATCTCTGACTTGGACTTTAACTTCCGAAAAGGACAGTCTGAAGCCTCACTCTCTCAAGTTGGCAGAAACAATGCTTGGGGATTGTCTTTGCTACACCAAGTGCATTGTTTAATTCAATATCTTAAGGAAACTGAGAATAAGGGAAGCTTTTCTAAGTATCTTAACGTTGCTACAATGCTTTAATTAAAGTTTGTGTATATCAGAGTATGTAAGTGAAATCAAAGATGAAAAATAAAAGTTAGGGGGTTGTTTTTTCTATATTTCCTTCTGGAAATACCCAGCCTTGCTCTGTGTCTTTGGGGTTGCCTGGCACACTTGACAAGGATGTTAACACAATTGCTGAGGTCAACCACAGGGTGGCAGAATGAACTAACTTGAAAACAGCCCTGTTTCAGGTTAATGTTACTTAATTATAGGCTTGGACATTTCACTCATGTGATTCTGGATGAGGCAGGTCAAGCAAGTGAACCAGAGAGTCTCATTCCTATTGGATTGATTTCAGAAGCTGATGGACAGGTAGTTCTATTAACATCATTTACTGAAAGGGAGAAAGTTTGTTTATTATTTTCATATTTTGTGGATTATGTAGAGTGCAAGCAGCCATTTTCTGGTAATGAGTTTTTTAATAGAGATTATTCATGCATTATATCAATTCTCAACACTTAAACAAGTTTCTTTACATCTAGTACTAGTCTATGTTGGGAGGACTGGGTCTGTGTGGGAGATATCAAATAAAAGATGTTTTGTTTAAGACAACATACTTCTGTCCTTTGCAAACAAATGTTTGAAGGAAAGCAGAATGCTTTATATGAATTGATCTCTGAATTCTGAAATGTGGGTCATTATAAAATGAAGTTTCAGTAACAATTGTTTTAATCTAAAATGGATGTTCTCAAATTTCGTATACAGATAATTCTCGTTGGAGATCCGAAGCAGTTAGGGCCAGTAATAAAATCTAAACTTGCACAGTCTTTTGGATTAAGTATGTCCTTGCTAGAAAGACTGTCATCAAGAGAGCTGTACCTGAGAGATGAGGATGCTTTTGGTGCCTGTGGAGCATACAATCCTTTGTTGGTGAGTTAAACTTTCCATCAACCTTTTTCAGCTCAATCAAAAAAGAGATTGTGGTTTCTTACCACCATTTTGCTCCCTGATGCTTAATAAGTCTAGCTTGAGCATGAATTCTGTAGAAACGCTTGATTTGTTTGCATATGTAGTCTGAATAGTAAAGATGCTGAGTCCTCCAGCATGTTAAAAGTTTTCTTTGAAGGGATCCTCTCTTCTTAAGTATCATAAGTCAAATATGGTGCACAAAGCACAGTTGTAAATAATAGCTTAAAATTCCCTTTCATCTTCATAGTCCAGGTTTACCATAACTTCATTTTCCACAGATGAAAAAGCACAATATCTGTTTTTAACATAAAAAGACAAACAGAGTCTCTTCTTTGAAGAATAATTTTGCAAACATCATGTTTCACAAAGGGAAGAAGAGAAATTGTTCTTATTTCTGTATTGTGTCTTGCTTTGAAGGATAGCTTCCCCAGATTCCTGTATGGGCAAGTACCTAAAATCTGTGTTAAGTGGTGAAGGTAGCATAGTATTTAAACAAGTACAAATGTTTGAGCTGCTTTTAATTACTGTCTGATCAGCCCCAAAACATCGGGCTGATGTTAAGCTTCCTAAGATGCCTTCTTATTCTCATGCTAACATACTTCAAAGGACTAAACTGAGAGCAAAAGATGGCTAGATGACCATGGAAGTAGAGAAGGGAGGAAATCTGATGGCAGATTTAAGGGTGAAAGTGAGGGTGTTTGGACCTGGGCTTTAGATCAGGTTCAGCCTGCTGAAAGACCTCTGTCACACTTCCTCCTAAAATCTCTTTGTGCAAACTCTGATCATTGTGTTCTTTACACAGTGCTGAAGAAGAATTGGCGTAGTGAGAGACTGGGAAATGGGAGGGCTTTAAGGATAGGTTTTGACTGGAATATCCTATGTCATCCCTTTTACAGGACTGGGTTTTTTTGAGCTGGTTATTACTTTCTGGAATGCTTTCTTAAGATTATTCTTTCATTTAAAGACAAACACGTTTTAGATGTTTTATGGCCAGCTTCTGTCAGCTGTTCTGATGCTCCACATTTGCCTGTCAAGACTTCTTCAAAAGAAGACATTGCATCCATTCAAACTCCATGGAAATAATCTGGCTCTTAAAAAAAGGAGAATGTGTCTATACATCAAATGTTTCAAGAAACTGGAGAATGACCCATTTGTCTATCATGTACATTCAAATCTCTTTGTTTCTCCTTTGGAGGGGAAGGAGATGGTCCTTCAAAAAACTGCTTTGGTGTACTTCTTACTTACAGAAGACCACAACTGCAGTTTTCGCCTTGAATACAGTTCTTTGGCAGCCTTAGAAATGCTAAATGCTACCAGATGGTAAGGTAGTAGCTGTGTTCTGAGAAGTCTGATGAACAATTACCTGTTTCAGTTACAGATTTTGGATTTTGTCTTTGCAGATCACTAAACTCACAAAGAACTACAGGTCGCATTCTGCGTTGCTTGCCTTGCCATCTAAATTGTTTTATCATAAGGAGCTAGAAGTTTGTGCGGATACCTCAGTAGTGACTTCTTTCTTGAATTGGGAGAAATTGCCCAGGAAGGGATTTCCATTAATTTTTCATGGAATAAAGGTATGTAAAATGTTCATACAGTGAAATAACTGTATAGGCTTGCTAGCAGTTTGCTGATTTCTTTAGAATAAATGCTCTAGAATAAAACTTCTAAAACTAAAGGATCATTAGACCTTAACTTGGCAGGGGAAAGAGTAGTACCTTAGGGAAAAAAAAATTTCTTTAATCTTCCTGAAGTAGTAAGAAGTGGTAGTATTTGCGGCGTGGAGAGGCTTGGTTTAGAACTCTTCCACCTTGAAAAAAGCAAGATGCCAGGTTATTAACATGTTATTCTGAGTTGAGATATAACTCCTTTGTTGCATACATAAAATACTGTTGTTATATCAATTATATTTATAAATGTATAAAAGATATATATAAAATGTGAGGTGATAATTTTTCTCTAGAAAAGGTGTACAGAGAGGAAGAGAAATTATATATAATATTCCATCACGCTTTTTGTATTCGGGAGGTATAAGAATAATGTATTAATAAGTATGTAGTCATTTCTGCACCTGATCTCCATCATCTCATTTCCTTTCCCCCAATACAGGGCAGTGAAACACGTGAAGGTCACAGTCCTTCATGGTTTAATCCAGCTGAAGCAGTTCAAGTAATGATGTACTGTTGCCAGCTGGCTAGAAGTGAATACTCCTCAGTACCAGTGACAGATATTGGAGTGATTGCACCATACCGTAAACAGGTATAATGTTTAACAGCTCTGATGTCTTCAGAGCCTCAAAGTTGCTGTATTTCATCTCATGTATTTATATGATGGCCGTGGTTTGTTAAAGTAGGGGGGCATATCTTCAAATTCCACCGTGATGTATCCTGATACACAGTGTATTATCAGTCATTGCAGTGCTGCCACTGAAGTCTAAAATAATGACAGCAATAGTGGCATTCTACTGGTTTTTCAGTTTTAAAAATCAAGCAATTAAGGAGACCAATTTGGAAACAGAAGCAGATTTTTCAGTTGTTGGAAGTAATGAGTGCAAATCAAGAATTCATTATCCAACAGCTGGAACAGCAGTCTGCTTCTGTCACTCTCTGCACTGAAGACTGGAACAAAAGGGAATTATTATGAAGTAGATGGCGTGACACCTTGTGGTCTTGAGACTAGAGGAAACAATTACTGTAACTTCTTAGCTGTCCTATAGGCAGACTTGAAGTTTGTAATTCTGTTTAAACCTCTAGACAATGTTGAACGTGAACTTCAAATGCTGTGCTTTATTTTTAAATGTATTTATACCCAGATGTGTTAAGTATGTGATGTTTACTTTCATTTTAAAGATAAACTTAATCCCCTTTCACTTCCAGAGGAGATTTTGGACAGTTCACATAATTCTTCTTGGTTTTTGCATCTCAGTATTCATAACCTTGCACATGTGTCTTGGGCAAAACACTGTGGTGTATGAAAAAGACTAAGCCCTTGTGAAGAAATCTCACTTGCAAATTAAAGCTTTGCTTTTATCAATCCAGCTGGTCAGGTGCATGCACCTGCCTGTGTTTACAGTTATTTGCTTTTTCAAATATGTATTCATACTGTTGATGTGACGGAATTTCTTTCCATAAACAATGATTTCATATGATTTAATGTGATGTTGTCCTTCATCTGCCTATAATACAAAGCATATGATAGTAATGCCCGCATTAAAAAAGTGACTTTATATTGCAGGAACACTGATTAGAAAGTAGTCTTTGACTGTAATCTTCAGCTTAGTCAGGCAGGATTTCTTCTTAAATCTTTTGGAGCACTGCAGTTAGAATCTCTGAACAACTTTTAGCAGATGGCAGTACAGTAATCCCATATGTACCAGGATTCCGGTGCCTGAGGCTCCTTGTTCTCTTTCTCTTTTGGTGGGTACTTAAAACCATATCTCACTTCTGCCTTTCAGTCTGCGCGATGCACCTGGCAAGCAAAGGTGGAATCTTTGTAGTCTTCTTGAAGGGCTGAGGGAAGCTGCTTGCCCCGCCAGATCTGTCGGTTTTAGATATGATGCACATTGGAAAAAGAGGGTTTAAGGATCCAAGTTATTCTTATCTTTAAAAGCTGGACTACTAAAAATCTCTCGCCTTCAGTTCAATTTATGGTAGAGAGTACTCCTTCACCTTCTTAGTTGTGTATTAGCTGTGGTACTTTCTTGTAGAAAAAGTTACTATTTTATTTGACAGTCTTACTAGTGAATGATGGCTAAGCTTGGCGTAGTCATTCCTTTCGACATTGCTATGCTAAAACACATACATTTATATATGATATGGTTTTGTATTTAAAGCAGTCCACTCTCAAATGTAACACTAAATTCCCTCAACCATCTTTTTTTTTTATGATAGGTGGAAAAAATTAGATTTCTACTCAGAAGTATTGATTTGGAAGACATAAAGGTTGGCACAGTAGAAGAGTTTCAAGGGCAGGAGTACATGGTTATCATCTTATCAACAGTGCGTAAATTTACTGTGATACTATTGAGAATTTTTATGTATCTAATTCTCTGTGTTTCATTTTTGATATAGGCCTTTACAAAATTTAGAAACTATATTTTTGTCCGTCTATCACAGTATTTGAAAGCAGAGCTTATTAAGTGCATGCTTGTAGAGTTATTCTTCTCTTTAAAATATGGAGTATTAAAAACCTGTTGCTTTCTGTTTAAATTATGGTAGTACTACTTCACATTTGCAGCTTGGAGGAAGAGTCCAGGATTTTCTCCCCTTTTTTTTTTCTTCCTGAGGGCAGTGGTACTGTGCTTACTTTCACAAGTGGTATGATGTTCAACGTCATACCATAGCTTTTCAATCCACTATTAGAACTCCCTTAAAGTAGTTCCAGGTATGTACTACACTCTTATTTATAAGAACTCATTATTTAGGTCATGAAAATTTTCTTTTTTCAAAGGTAGGTTCAAATATGGATGAAATATGGGTAATAAAATAATGAGTCATAGTTTTGCCACACTACTTGCTTTGGCTGGTTTTCCTATGCTAAGACATAGTTCACTGATGAGGCTACTGAAGAAGGCATTCTGAAAGACACATTGTGAATTGTCATTCAACTGAGTGTATTTTTGCAGTAAGGAAATATTATGTTAATGTTACACTGTGGTATGTTGTCTTCTCACCATTTTATTTCTAACACTATCCTTAATTTTAGGTGCGATCTCAGAAAATTGTAATTGATGATGAGAAACACTCTTTGGGCTTTCTCTGTAACCCAAAGAGATTTAATGTAGCAATTACTAGAGCGAAAGCTTTGCTGATTGTCGTGGGAAATCCTCACATTCTTGTGAAAGTAAGTTTTGGGTTTATATCTTTGAATTGCATATCTTATTTATCACAGCAGTTGAATAATTTTGTGGTTAATCTTATGTGAGGAAACATCAAAACATGTTAGGAACTTGTACATTTTCCTCAGTCTGCATTTGGGAAAATCTGATCTCCATGGGTTCTGTACGAACAGACACACGCAGTAGATTTCCAAGTGCAAGGGAGGAAATTGTGCTCTGGGCGTACAGACTCCTAGCTCCTTTTTGTCTCCAGCATGGAGGCTCTGACCTCCTCTAAAGTTCTCCAGCAGCATGCAAGTCCAGTAAGCATGTTCTGAATAACCTCACACAATTAGGTTCTTAACAAAATGTAGTTGAATCACTTTAAGTGGAGGGTGGCAGAAGTGATTCTTCCCAATTAATGCAACGAATGCCAGGGAGGAGGACTCCTTTTGGACTCATGCATGGTCCTTCCACAGGAATAAGTTGAGCTTGTCTTAATATCTCATTTTATGTCTGACTTCATGAACAACAAAGAAAACAGTATCCCAGAAATGGTCTGAATGAAAATACAGTTCCCCCACACCTAACATGTAACTATATGTAATTGGGAGCAGCTATAGGTTACCTTCCTCACATATTGCACCATACTTGGACCATTTGTAGAGTTCTGTTTCTGGAAGAGGTCCTGTTAAATCTCTTACATTCATGTGCCATGTTAATTTGATTGAAAATTCACTTCACAGAGCACCATGATTACAGTTATATATTAATTTTCTCTTGTAGGATCCCTGTTTTTGTGCACTGTTAGAATACAGTTTAAGGAACAGAGTTTATATAGGTTGTGACCTGCCCACAGAGATGGAACGCCTGCAGAAGTAAGTGTCTGGTCTTCACTTTAACCTTGCTAGATACTGATCAGTTTACAGTATTTTTAGAGCTAGTGTCATTTGAAAGATTGATCAGTACAGCAACCTGTGTTATCATAGTAGGATTGGATTTTGCATTCCTAAGTAAACATTATGTAAACATAATGACATAATGTAACCCTATTTTCTCCCACCCCATAAGAGAGTGACCATTAATTATTAAATAAGAGCTGTTGTTGACTTTGGTATCTTATATATCCCCAAATGTTAATGCCATATTTGATGATCAT
Source organism: Haemorhous mexicanus (assembly GCF_027477595.1). NCBI lineage: Eukaryota > Metazoa > Chordata > Aves > Passeriformes > Fringillidae > Haemorhous > Haemorhous mexicanus. The sequence goes on along the minus strand of NC_082345.1, from coordinate 56,767,375 downwards.
TAAGGTGGAGGGTACAGCAGAAATATTTAAGGTGATTTCACTGTAGTTAAAAACAAAGTGCTTGAAATTTGATTTAAATATGTTCCTTCTGATGACATGTAATAAATACAGTGTTCAATGGGTATTATATACTAGATTATACTTTATACTATTTTTTGTATCAAAGCTGTTGTTTATGGCAAAGGTGAGCAAGATTTTTACTCCCTTTAATCAACAGGTGTGACTAGTTTTTTGGTATTCAAGATGCATACAAGAGTTTGGTATTCATCTGTTTTGAAATGAAAAACACGTATGAGAAATTCAGTCCTGAGCAGATAAAGCACTTTTTGTCCTCAGGGAGAGGCGCATGTTCTGAAACAGATAGAAGTTTCTGCAACCAAGATTTTATTTTTTTTTAAGAAGTGAAAAAGTTGAAATTAATAGTGTAAAGTAGTAGTGGCACTTTCTGTTTAAAATGTGTATTAATGTGCCTCTGCAAAGAACAGTATGCCTGAATCCTCCAGGCTTCAGGAGAAAAGTATTGAAGGACTCCTACATCAGCTTTTTCATATTTTATAATTGTTTCAGCTTCTCAGTTTTCTCAGATTTGTGTAGTGCCACCTAAACTGGACTGTCCCAAGAACATAAATGTATGTTATTGTTGTGGGAGCATTACAGTAGTATATATATATGATGTGAACTGGAATGACACATTAAGTATCTCTCCTCAACTTATAATGATACCTTAATTTAACCTTAACCAAAACCCTACTTCCAATTTTTTAAGGCCTTTGTATATACAGCTGAGATCACACAAGGTGTTCTTGGTTTCCACTGTAGTTTAGCCATCTGCTGTGGTGTATGTCAGAGCAATGCCTTAAGTGGTGGGTTAAAGAAAAAAAAGAAAATTAAAACTGTTTTGCCTTCCTGTAAATGTGCTATAGAATAAAGTATTGTGTTTTATTTTTGGCAAAATTAAAACAAAATGATAGGTTAGCAGTATTTCTGCTCTTGGCTTAATGTGGCACTGTGCTTTCCCATTAAACAGTATTTTTCTCTCTTCCTTGTCCTTTCCTTGGTGATGAAGTCTTGGCCCACAGCACTTCAGGAGTAGCTTGACAATTAGACACTGTGTTTAAAAATTGCCAGTACAACAAGATGGCTTTCTGTATCAAACAGAAGTATGTTAGATAGGAGTATAGGCTACAGAGAAACAAATGAAGCAGGGGGAAAAGATAGGAAGCTTCTGTTTGCCTTGTTTACAGTCCTTTCATGTTACTTCCATTCCTGGTATGCACTGTGCTTCTTTCCCTTGCAATGCACAATATGCAGATACTGTAACTTAAGTGCACTCTTCTTAAGGAAGGGTAGCAGTATTGAATCTGCACATGGGTGCCTAAAGGTGCTGTTCTCGCTGGTGGCTGAAGGAGCTGGGTGGTGCTTTGTGGCTTCTCAGTTCTTTCATAAAACCACACAGGTGATAATGCATAAGGGAGATCCATGAAACATACCCTGTGTGTCTGGTCCTAACATACTTGGGCATGTCTTTATTAGCACACAGTAAAGCTAGAGCCCCCATAGTGATTTTGTTTCAATAAAAGCTGGGGAATTTGGTGCTTTTTGTGAACAGAGAGAGCTCTCTGTTGATGTGCCTTTTAGTGCAATGATGCTTAGCGGAAGTGTGTGTTTTCATAAGAGAGCCATGTATTCCTAACAATATAGCACTTCCCCATCTCTGGAAGTGTCCAAGGCCAGGCTGGATGGAGCTCTGAGCAAGCTGGTCTAGTGCAAGGTGTTCCTGTCCACAGAAGGGGGCACAGAACTAGATGATCTTGAAGGTCCCTTCCAATCCAGGTTATCCAATATTCTGTGATGCTCTGTCAAACAACAAAACATGTCCCTGTATGAGTGTGGGAAATGAAATCTGTATTGTCTCACCCTTCACGACACTGAAAATAGAATAAAAGTTTTTAAAACACCTCTCATTTGCCCCATCTCTGGATCAGAAAAGGGCTTAATCTGACATATGAGTACCAGAGAGATGATGCCAGTCATTGACAGCTTGGAAGGTGATGGCTGTCACAATATATGTGTGTGTTTAGCAGCCAAAAAGAGCAGTGAAGCTGCTGTAGGGAGAAAGGGGACACAGCGTTGTGCCTCAGAGTGAGACTTTTTAAGCAACAGCATATCATGTTGACACAAAGACAAAATTGTGCTCCAAAGGACAAGTGCTAACGTGCAAATTTGTTATTTGAATTGGTCCTTTACAGCAGAGTGTCCCCTGGGGCAAGGGAGGGTGGCAGGGCCTGCATCATGACCTGGCAGAACAGCCCAACCAGAGCAAGGTGCAGCTTCTGCTGCACTGGAAGGCCTGCCCTTGGCACAGAGCAGGTGGCCAGACCAGCTGGGACAGAGAGCTGAGCCAAACCCATACACAGCCCTGGCAGCAGGGAGCACGGAGGGCAGAAGCACGAAAATATGCATATTGTCAGCTCTTGGCAACTTGCTGAAAACAGCTTTTGGGAAGTCAAGGGCCTTTGGTGGTTTCTATTCTGTTTTTAAGAGCCATGCCCTGGGGCAATGAAGAGGATGAGGTAGTGAGAGCAGAAGGATAGTTAACGTCTCCCTTTTGGGTTCCCTTAAATTAATGAGCAAACTGCCCAGATGGCATAAGTGAGGCAGAAGAAGAAATCCAACATAAACAATTTGTTTAGACTGCCTAAAATGAAGACATTCTTTGTGTGGAACAGAATAGTGGCCAGAAGGCATTTTCACCTTGCATCACTCTGTTTTGGGAAGAGCTCTCTGCAGAGTGTTCAGGTCTTGCTGTGGAAAAGAACTGTGCCTGTAGCACTCCAGATGTGTATTTCCATCATTGAAATAGCATGCTTGTTTCCATAGGCTCCCTACCTCTGCCACCAGTCCAGCAGCCTGTGCAGAAAGGGCAGGTGCTGGCATGGTCAGAGCCCATCAAGTTCAGCATGTGCTGTGCTGTCATTTTTCTGGCAGGCAATGCAATTTCTTCTGTCCAAATTTCTGTAGTCTTGAGGTTGTGCTGGATTTTCATCTTGGAAGACTTGACATTTATCAGATGTGGTGGTTTTTAACTTTAGACCCAAGGAATTGCTGGTAATAGGGTAGAAAATAGCTGCAGTTAACTTTCTCAGGATGGTCTTTTATTTTATTTAAGCCATCACCCATTTTTTAAAACAATTTGTTTGCCAGTCTTCTGTCAGATTTCTTCATCTGAATAATACAATCAAGGGGTTTTTTAAGTGCGTTATACTAGGTACTGCTAGCCAGGCAATAAGTTATTCCATATACATTCTGTCATGTTTGCACTGAAAATGGTAACAGTAAGATTATCCCTTTTTTACTTTATTATATCCAGAATTTAAGTGTTAAAAATGATTGTGTGCTGCAAGCATGTGTGGCCTCTATGGTAGTGCCCTGTACATGAGCCTCATTTGTGTATAGAGACATTGCTACCACCATAGAAAAGTCTAGCAAGAGAAAACTTCAAAAACAGATTTTAAAAAAAAAAAAGTGACTCACAGCAGATACATGTGGAATGAAACGTAACAAAAAAAAAAGGCATAATTATTATTTACTGAATTCATTACAAGCACCTTAATGCTATGTTTTATATTGCTATATAATCTTTATCCAGATTAAACTGCACATCTGCCTGGAATTGAATTTAACAAGAATTGGTCCGGATTTGAAAGCCAATCTATATTGTCCTGCTGCCTGCTTGTAGAGATACCCTGCTGTTGTTTCCTCACCATGAGAAATGTGAACAGTTCAGCATAGTTTTCCTTCTGTTTCTCATGTCCTAGTGTTTGTGTCACTCCTTGTACATCCAGGCAAGAGCAGAGTGCTGCCTTTAGTCATAGGCTGCTAAGGAGTAACACTTGGTAGGAATCAGCCTTGCATGTACCAACCTGAAGAAACAGTAGCACAGGTCTGGTGACAGTGGTTTGAACTGCGTGTTAATGTTCCAAACATGTTCCTTCTATAAATGATGTTTCAGAGGGTTTTAAGAGTAAATTTTCCAGTGAACCACGTGGAAAAATAAATTCTTACCTCACAACACTGTAGGTACATTTTTTAAAAATCTCTTGAATACAGTGAAGTGCTTTAAAATTGCATTCTCTCTCTTTACTTCTGTTTGTCCCCAGTGCATCAAACTCCTCATAAAATAAAATTACGTTTGCAATCCAGGAGCAGCCTGTGTTCCAAAAATAATCTGTTTTAGTAATTCTTTGTGCTCTTACTGTAGAATGAATTTGCCCTTTTTTTTTTTATGCTTGGAGTTTTTGCACGGCGTTTGTGGCTGGAAACCCATAGCACATCAGACCTTGAAATTCATAAGCCTAAGTTTGCCAAAATCTGTATTGAAACAAAACTCCAGATAAAATTTGTATCAGCAAGCCTTCTGCTGAATGATAAATCCACTCTTCAGGAACTTAACTCATGCAGTCTGAAGATAGGGCCTAGATACAAAGAACTAAATCACTCTTCTCAGTAATGTCATTGAAATTCATTTTCTTAGAGAGGGCTGAGTACTCCATGCCCAAAGAGGAATGTAATTTGAATTTCTGTCCATCTTGTGGACTTTACAGAGTTTTTGAAGCTGTAGATCTGTTGAAGAGTTTCAACTCTTTTTTTATTTTTCCCTGTCTCCTTTTTGTGCAGTAGGTAGGTATGTATGCAGAAAGTCCCACGACATGTGAGGAGGAGGTTAATGCAGTACCCTGAGTGCCTGTATGTAAACACAGACAACTAATGCATGTTAAAAGTGTGAATAAACCCACCATTTCCATGCAGCCAGGCCTGTGGAGCTGTGGATTTACTTACCTCATGTTAAAGACTGGGAAATGCAAAAATGTTTAAGAACATGAGGAATGAAACCATCCCAGTTTCTCTTTAAAGGTTATCCCAAACATTAGCTTCTAAAAAATATCTGTGTGCTGTTTGCCCCTGGAAAATTAACTTCTTTCTTACTGAGTATTTTTGATACTTTGAAATGCATCTGCTTAATGCAGTGCAGATACAGGCTCTGTGTATGGACATTCTCCACTCTCCACTGACTGCAAAGCTAAAAATCCCATTAAAAGCCCAGGAGATAATATGGTTTTTTTTTTAAATGTTCACGAAGTGCACTGTCTCTACATCAGTGTGTATTTGCATGCATGGGGCTGAAAACCTTTAATTGATGACTTTCATTCAGGTACACATTGAATCTCTTTTCTCCCCTTTTACCACGATATTACAGTTTCAGTGTGAATTTTTGAGCAGCTGCTGCCTATTTTGTGGTACATGTATGCAGTGTCTTGATCCATTAACACCTCAGTGGTTCCATTAGCACAGATAGAATGAGACAGGTACCTCAGCAATTATTCCTCCTCACTGACATCTTCTGCATCAGCAGTGCCTGGGGAGGCACATACCTTCCTGTCCCTGGCAGAGCAAGGAATTACAGCACAGCCTCTGCAGAGCCACAAAAGCGTTGTATTTAAAGAAACCATCTAGCCTGATCCAGTTCCTGCTGCCAGCAGTTCCATGCCATGTATTTCAGATTTTGGTAGAGTCACTCCTGCTTTCCATTGTGTGAAACAGAACAAGTTTTACATAGCATTTTGTTTCTTTCTTCAGAAAATAGGCTTTTGCAAGTTTTATTAGTTGACATTCCTTTAACACTATTTTCTAGTTTTATTTATTTTACTAATCAAAAATGTATATTTGTCTTACATTCACATCAGAAAATACTGGGATCTAATATCATAAAGACTAATTTTCCTTTTGTGGCATTAGAGTCATGATGAAGAGCTACAGCCCACAAACAGCGGAATGCCCAGGGGCAGCATTATATTTTCTGCAGATATTCCTTGTGTTGCTCGACTTGACTGTTTTTTTTTTACTTTACTTTTTCTTCTTATGTGAAAATGTCATTATATCCAAATTTAATTCTGCTCCAGCAGAAGCTTTATTTAATAATAATATGTGTATCTAACCTTTCTTCATCCAGTATCTTTGCTGTTATTGTCATATATCTAGCAGCTTGTGGGTAAGCATGAAAGTTATTCATATGCTGTAATTTTCTGTATCAAAAAACTAACAAATACATACTTAATATGTATAAAATATCTTAGAAAAGCCTTCAAAAGAATCTAGTACATCAAATAATTATTTCTGAGTATATCAACCAAATTTGTCATTTTGTCGAAGTGTCTTTGATACAGTTGGCTTTGGATGTGGCTTTCTGGGTTCCGGGTATAAGTCCTGCTCTTCTCTCTGGTTTCTACCAAAATGCATCAGTTACAAGAAGCTTTCCAGCATGTGAGGAGCTGGAAAGCTTTCAGTTCTTGCCAGCAGAAAACATGACATGATCTGACACTAGCAGGGTTAGGAGGAAGGCACATCCATTCCACAGCCTTCACACCAGGGGGTGTCTGCCATTACCTTGCTGGTTGGCATTGGCTGTGACACACAGTGTGATCTCTACAGTTTCTCTTCAGGGCAGACTACATGGCCCATAGTTCCCCATGTAAAATGGGGGGGAAGGATGTGTTCCATTTTTAATAGAACTTCAGGATTCAAGCAGTTAAGTTGAAAATAGTTCAGATTACTTTTTAATCAACTCCTTAATAAACAATTTGCAGACTAGCTGTTTCCTTTAATTTTGAGGGGGGGCGGGGTGGGGGGGGGGGTTTCACGTGGCTATTTTTTAATAGCCTCTAGTAGATAATGATGGGATATAAAAGTATCTCCCCTTAATGCAATACATTGATTTGATCTTCTTGCTACTTTGCAAAAAAAAAAAAAAATCCTAATTTAGTGTAACTTTTTCTGCATCATAACTGCCAACTTTACCATCCCTGCCCACTGTCTTCTCTGTCCAGCTCTCAGAGTTCCATCTGTTCCAAGTTTGTATAAGGAACTTTACCTCTTGTCTCTGTCCGGACAGACAAAATGGATTTGATCCATTATTTAGGCTTATAGCCTTAGGCATGCTCTAGCAATAGGGGCTTATGTCCAAGTTAGTATTTAATAATATAAATTCAGAATAGTGAGAGATGATGCAAGCACTGACATTTACTAGTCAGAGGTAAGTAGTTCACACAGGATACTCCTGGAGATCTCCACATTACTACACCTAGATTACAGAGCATCCAGCAAGAGCCCACTTGCTAAGCCATGCACAAGTGCAGACCATTTACACACACATGTGCAGTGCTTCAGCTTTACTAATGACAGTATTTTCACTTCTTTAAGTGTGGCTGGCTGTGTAGGGCAATAAAATTAAGAAAGTACATTGAGTTATAGAAGCAAGGAGCTAACCATCAGCAGGTTTGCCAAAAATAACAAAACACTACATGAATTTAAGAAGTTTTGCCCAAGGCTTCACTCATAGGATTAGAGGAAAAACCTGTTATGTTGATAGATGAGAATCCGGCTCTTCCTTACATGCATTGCATGATATCTCACCCTAATAGCTCTTAGGGGGAACATCCCTTACAAAGCTCAATGTTTGCAGCCAGGAATGGAGGGACATGATTTGCAGTTGCTGTACAGCACTTATCCACAAATCCCCAAAGTATATTTTCTTTCTGGGTTTGGGCATCTTTTCAGATGTAAGACAGACATGAAATGCTACCTGTGTAGCATAAAGCCTCAGAAGAGGTTTAGTGTGGAAGAGACCTCTGGAGATCACCTAATTCATCCCCCCTGTTCTGAGCCTGTCCAACAGGGTCTGGTTACTCAGGGCCACATATAGTTGGATTTTTCATAGTTCTGATATGGCTCATTGCTTTTAAGAATTTACTCTTTCTCACATATATTTGGGTTCTAATTTTTTTGAGAAATGCTGCAAGAATTTTTCCTTTCTCAGTTCTTTACTTCAGTCACTTCTAAATCTCTGAGCTGAAACTAAGCCAAAATATTCTTGTGTAAGCAATAGTCAAAGGGGAAAAGATGATTATGAGTTCTTGAATAGTAAAACCAGATATTTTAACTCTTTCTCGTTGTTGGTGTATTATTATTCAAAACTGCTGTATTATAAACTTAGCAAAGCGCTGGTTTTATTGGGAGTTTTTGTCCTTAAAATCTTGTTGGACATGTATTTTGGCATCTGTGAGAAAACAGGCCTACATCTGGAAATGCCGGGAAATCTCCATTTGTACATGGCCATTTGCAAACATTAGACAGCAGCATATATCTCAAACTACGACATTCTGCATTACCTTTTCTGGGATGTAAGATGAGGAATGTCACCAATTGAAGTTCCTGGACACTAAGTCCTTCTGATACATGTTCAGTTTACACTGGAACATGTCTCCTGGGTAGGCCAATGCCTGAATTTATATGCAGGCAGCATCTGCAAGAAGATGTGACAAAGACTGCCTGACCTCCACAACTCAATATACAAAAAACAATTGACCTTACAAGGTAGGTAGGTGTTGGCAAGTATCCACACATCTGCACATGTGGATGCCAAGCTTGAAACAAGTAAATTACCTTGGCTGTCATGCATGCTGTCATGCCTGATAGGCTCCAGGCAGCAGCTCTCAGTGGTTGTGCTATGCCTGACAGTCTTGTGGCAGTTGCAAAGAGCAGATCCATCCTCCATGGGAATGCAGAACTGCTCCCAGGAGGACATGTCACTGTGGTGCATTGTGAGACTTGGATTTTTGTAGCAGGCTCTACGGCAAAAGTTTCTTGGGCTGCCAAGGCATATGGTTTTGCAGGCCCTGCACAGTGGTTGTCTTTACTGGCAGCTGTGGTTTGGGATGGTGGATCAGAGGGACAGTTCATCATTATGTGAATTCACTGAGTATGGAGACTGAACACAGCATACAATAAATCTGGCAAACAAGGCAAATGCTGCATTCTCATCCATCAACACTTCAGGAACAGTGGAACAAGACACGGCCTGGTAGGTGGGACAGTACTGCCTTGCTGACATGGGATGACCAGTAAAGGCTCCACAGTGTCTGGAGGATGGTGTGGCTGCAGGGGGGGTACTCCAGCCTTTCAGGACTGTGGCACATGACTGACAGAGTCCATTCAACTACTGAAGCGGGCTCTCAGCTATTGTACTTGGCAATCCAGTACATTTAGAAGATGCAGGCTGGGGCTGGCTTGTGCATGGGGTGCACAAAAGCAAAATGGTACTGACTTGAAAATCACCTGGATGTTAAGACTGTACATACAGCCATGATGTTGGTTTTGTCACACTCTGTAACTGCAAAACTAGACATTTTTTACTGGTAACTTAGTTTTTTAATGTTCTGCCTTTTGGCATTTTTTTATTTGGGCACTCCTGGGATGAGGGCACTGTTAATCTTATGGAGTATTTCATGCTTAATTAATTTTAAGGACTTAGGTAGCTGAGGGCTTTTATTTTTCTTTACAGAGTAAGATATCAATTAAAATGTAAATCTTTACAATTGCTTTCTTTGGGACATGGGGATCCCTATAATTGAGCTGTGTAGATTATTCACAAGTACATTAATAATAATGTGTTGGCACAGCCGCTCCTTCTTAATTTCTTACAATTAAATGGACAATGCTAAATGTTAAAAACAAGCAGTGACGTGTATGCATTTTGTCAGTGTTTGCAAAGGGGGTTAAAATAGTTGTGTAGTTAGATCAGCTGTTTGCTAGTAACATTTAACAGTCCCTTTCAAAAAGACTGCAGTCTCTATGAACAAAAAGTGATGAAAAATGGAGGAGCTTCACTTACTTTCTCATCCCTTCTCATTTCCTTTCCATTTTACATCTTTACTTGAATATGTGGTGCTGGGATGGCTAGAGGCTACCTGGATGAGACTTGTTTCTCCCCTTCATTTGCTTGAGCTGTCCTCCCTGGAATTGCCTTCATACTGCAGTAGCAAAAACGTAAAGGCCAGATAAACTCCCTGTTAAGCATCTGCACAAGAATGTTTGCAGTGAAAAAGCATCTGCATGTCACCAGAGTGAGGTAGAGAGGTCAGACCCCCACTGCAGGGAGAAGGGACCTGTGTACTCATAACCTTGTTTATAAGATCCTCATAACAGGATCACAGACCCACAAGAAAACTCTCCTCACTCCACAAACCTGTGTTAAGTTCTCTTCTGTTTGTCCTGTTTTTCTCTTCCTCCTGGAACACAGCCTCTCTCTTTTGCCTCTGCGGCAGAATGTTCCACAGCTCTCCTCCTAAGCCCACACCCGGGTAGCAGCAGGATGCTCAGCCTTCTGGCAGCACAGCTCATTGTGCAGATCTGAGAGCTCCCTCCAGAACCCACCATGCTAGAATTCCTTAATAAACAAGCAAGAGAAGGAATCCTTCCAATAATACTTCTGTATGTCAAGATGTAGGGTTGAAACCTTCCTTCCTCTTAAAATACCATTTATTTGAATGTTAAAGAACAGAAATAGCAGGGTAATAATTGATCATAACAGAACGCTCTGAGCAACTATAAAATTACATTAGCATTTTCCTTTATTTTTCATTGAAAATTCTGAAATCCATTAGCAGAGGAGACAGTGTGATATCCTGGGGATTTTTCACTTATCCTTGGAAGTGAAAAATCTGAGCCCTCTTCAGCCTGAAGAATTTGTATATGTAGTTCTCAATAAAATGCCTTATCATGCTATGAAATAGGCTACAGCAATGTTCTCCGTCTGCCTTGTTGAAGCAGAGCCAGAGTTCAGCACAGTGCAAGATTAATGGGACCAGGGAGAGGGGACAAGCTATAGGGGGCCTATGTGTAGTACAGCAAGATGAGGACTCTCAGCAGTTTATGAGTTCTGGAGAGTTTTGTTCCTTGGCTCCAAATTACATTTCTGTATTTTAGCTTGTGATGCTCAAACAAGCAGGACTTAGAGCAGATACGAGGGCTCTTATCCCTTAAGGCTTAACAAAAAGAACCATCATCATTTCATCTGTGCTTCCTTCTTCATTTGCATTACAAGTTTACTTCTACTTTAAACACTCCTTGCTACAGTGAACTGGAATTATGACTGTCTTCCATGTGATACTCAATACCACCGTCTGGCAGAATGAAGCCTTTCCATTGCAAGCTTCAGAGTTTGAAAGAATGTTGCTGATTGCAGTCTGTACTGAGAGCAAAGTGTTCAGTGTGTGCTTTGCTTTCTTTTGTCAGAATTTAAAATTTTGAAGCAAGAGACTAAAACAAGAAACAAGCTCTTCTCTGTCAGCAGAAAGATACAAGTATAAAGACCACCCTTAAGTCAGCATTGTCATGGTTAAACCCCAGGTGGCAGCTAATCCCCCCACAGCCACTCACTCACTCCCCTGGTGGGATGAGGGGAACAGCTGGAAGAGTCACAGTGAGAAAACTCATAAATAAAGACAGTTTAAATGGTAAAGCAAAAGCCATGCACACCAGCAAAGCACAGCAAGAAGTTAATTCACCACTTCCCATGGGCAGGCAGGTGTTCAGGCATCCCCAGGAGGGCAGGGCCCCATCACATATAACAGTGCCTTGGGAAGACAAACACACTCCATCACTCCAAATGACCTCACCTTCCTTCTCCTTCCCCCGGCTCTATATACTGAGCATGATGCTATATGATCTAGTATATCCTTTGGGTCAGTTGGGGTCAGCTGCCCCAGCTGTGTCCCCTCCCAGCCTCCTTTCTGGTGGGGCAGTGTTAGAAGGGGAAAAGGCCTCGACTGTGTAAGCACTGCTAAAATATCCCAGTGTTAACAACATTGTTTTCAGCAGAGATCCTAATCAGAGCACCATACTAGCTACTGTGAAGATAGTTCACTCTATCCCAGCCAAAACCAGCACAAATACACAATATATATATTATGTCTTTAGTCTCATCTGAAGTAATAAAAATTGCCAACATTAAATTCAAATAAATTTTTAAGATGCTGTTTTCTTGGGTTTTTTTTCTTTTGGTATTTATTAGTTTCCGTATTTTCAGTGGGCTCTTTTTTGAATGTCTCTTCAGTCTCCCATTGGTGATTCCATCTCCAAGTCCCATGCACTACCATGCTAACTGTGCACATTTCTGGCCACAAGCAATCTGTATGCAGCTGCAGTCTCTGCTACTGAAGTGTTTCAGCCCTGTGTCTTCAGCTGCAGTATTAAGGCCACTCAAACTTTGGGCTTGCACCACTGCAAACTGTCTTGGTTCCACAATGATCAATGTTATAATGACACTAGGAAAAAAGCATTGAGCCAATGCTGAAAAAGCCCCACATCACTGAACAAAAAGTACTGCCCATTTAATTTTCTTCATTGTTGTGGATAATCAGAAACTCTTGGAAAAATGAAATGGTTTTCGATTTTTGCATATAAAATAGCTTTTAAAATAATGATCATGGTATCTTATGTGTCTGACTTTGTTCCTTTAGACTGGAGACATGATAACATAACTAATACTAAAAATGTCTATTGATTAATGTACACACCTGTAAGAGACTGATACCACCTTAATTGGCTAATGAATAAATGTGTGATATGAGCAGGACTCACTCAAAACTGTATCACTACAAGACAACAGTTTGCCTGTTACTAGTACTGCTAATTCCCAACTGCTGTGCAAGCTCCATCATGCCACAAGTCCCTTCCCTTTTCCATTTACTATTAGGGCACAAGCCTGTCCCTTCTCATCCCACCCTTGCACACCAAGTCTTTTGGACACAGACCTGATGACAGTGCCTCAACAACCTCCTGGTTGTTGTCTTAGGGGAGTTGTCTGCCATCCTGGGAGACCTGGAGTCACAGAATAGCTTTGCCACTGGAGGTGTTCACACTTCTAGAACCAGAATATCTCATCCCTCTTTGTTCTCCACAGGAATATTCCTAATACCTGGGGGGGGGGGTTTGTTTTTATTATTTCCTGGGCTTTTTTTCCTATTTAATTAATTCCTAGTGGTTATTTTCCTGAACCTACCTTGTCACCAACCCTGCATCTTTTTTTCACTGCCTAGGGTCCTCCCAGACAAATAGGACCTATTTAATAACATGCTTCTGATTATTTTTTCCTTACTGGTCCCAATTCTGCTATATCCACACCCGAATTTGGTGGTTTTAACACTGTTATCCAGGCACCTTTGATATAATATGGTATTGCTCATACTGCTATCTAGATAGTCCCAAAACTCCCTTCAGATCCTTGTTCAAGCTGGTTACATTTCCTCTATATCATATGCTTTTTGAACAGAAATATGTTATCTTAGTTCAGTCTTGACTTCCCTACTAGCTATTTAAGCCAAGCAGTTACTTGATTTATGCAGATACAGCTTGCATACCAGAGCAACAGAATAACCTATTTTGTGCTTATACAATCTCTTTGCCCTTGAGTAGCTTCGGTTACCCTCCAGGTTCCCATGGTGGCATTAGTTGGTTTTGAAGCCCAATGTTTGAGTTTCTGGCTCACAGTAAGGATGTAAGGAATGTCCTTTGAGGAGCAGTTGAGTATTTCAGGCCTGTCTAATTTGGAGAAAAGGCTGAAAGGTGACCTCATTGCTACTGAGGAGGGTAGGTGGAGGAGGAGACTCAGATCCCGTCTCCATGGTATCTAGTGATAAGGTCCCATAAGAACGGTTCAGAGCTGCCCTGGGGGAGGTTTTGATTGGACATTAGGAAGTATTTCTTTACTGAGAGGGTGGAAAAACACTGGCACAGGCTTCCTAGAGAGGTGATGGATACCCCCAGCCTGTCAGTGTTTTAGGGGTGTAATTAACAATTGCTTTAACTTTTGGTCAGCCCTAAAATGGTCAGGCAGTTGGACTAGATGTTCACTGAATCTGAAATGGTCTATTCTACTCTAAACAACCCCAGAAGAGACCCACTAGCAAGGAGATGTGCACTGCAGCAAAAAATACTTCATTGATGTCAGCAACCATACTGCCAAAATGCGAGGCTGCATTGCCAGTTGCTCCTTTCCACCATCATCTGGCATCTCACTTCACTTAACCACCAAAACCATCACCTCAGAGCTAAGACCCAGTCACAGCTCCCTGCCATCTGCCAGTTGCCATTTCCAACCCTACACAGTCTTGTCTCACTGGGAGCATTCTGCAGAGGCATGGCTGCACTCACCAAAGCTGTGTCTGCTGCTCACACAGACAGCACCTGCACAGCCATGGCAGCACTGATTGCAAACCTGCACTGGTGACAGCATCCCTGCTAGCACGGGAGTAGCTGGTCTGTGCAGGGCCACACCACCTCCAGGCTGAGTGATGTGATTCCCAAGGTGGGCTGATGGGGTGAAGACCCTGTGGATTTGAGTCACAGCCCTGGCTGAAGGTAAGAAAAACTCCATAAGTGCTTCCTAGTCCTTCTGCTCCTTGACAGTGTTAAGAGGGAAACTGCATCCTTTCCATAAATTTGGTGTGAGAAACTGCATGAAAGATTCATGGTAGCATGACCAATTTTAAAACCTCGAGATTAAAAGGCAGCAATTCTCACCTTACTGGGAACTGATAAGGACAAGGACAGCACACAGGCACCCTTGGGGAAGTGGCTAAGCTAAGATAAGCTGTAATAGAAGAGACAGTGAGTGGGATTCCTGTGTAAACTCTGGACACCTACAATGTGTAAATGATTCATCTCATTTGGAAGAGAACATGTACGTTTGGTCACATGAACTGCACTGTTACATTTAGCTATTTCTCCTCCTACATGGTTCAGGAATAGTGCTCTGCAATATCTTGCTCAGGCGCCTTCATATTTGGATAGATAAATTTCACACCACATCTAGAGGTAGTATCCCTCTGCTTAGAAGGTAAATTCTAGGTGATAGAAGTGTCCCTGTCAGAATTTGAAATCAATGTCAGTTTTTCACGTTTGCTTTTGAATTTCTGAACCCTCAGAACTGCAGAAAACAAGACTTAAAAAAGACCCACACTTTACCTTCAATAATCAGTATTTTCTTTGTTTTAACAAGTGATTTATTCAAACTAAAAAAATAATACTTCTTTTTTGATCTTTTGTTAGAACTAATTAGAATTCCTTCACATGACTTTCCACTTTGATCTGTCAATCAATTTCTGACCCTACCAGCAACTTGTGAAATATTTATTAGCACAGGAATATTATCACAGCCTGATTATTGTCTAGATCACCCAGCAGCATACATGCAAGGATGTTATTACTGAGAAACTTGGCTGTGCTGTTTATCTGTAAATTGTGACAGTAACTTTCCATGTCCCACACTCTGCATTTTTGTTTACCCATATTCTGGTCTGACATACCATTCCATCTTCCCTGTCTCTTTGGCTTGCTGTACAGACATAATCTTGCAAAGCAGGATTACTAAATCAATATGATTAAATCAAATAATGGCATTATAATGAAGCAAGCTTCATAAGAGAAATTTTAATCACTCATGGATGTCATATTTTTTTTAAAAGCAGAGTGTCTGATTTATGGTTAGTCTTCTATGCCTTGGATATTAAATGTAGAACTAGATATAATATAAGTGGAAGATACAGTAGATGTCTACAGAAGTATATACGTCATGGAAAAGATGGGTAGGGATTGATCCAGATACACTCCCATAGGGCCCTGTCTAATTTGATGATTTGATTACATTTGAAGCAAACAGAACAAGGTAGGTTGGATACAACAGGTTGTAGGCCTTTGGAATTCCTTAACAAAGAGGCTGTGAATGCCAGAAATGTACACAGTCACATCAGGAGACCAGGAAAAATACCCTGAGATCTTCTGGGGTTTATCAAACCATCATAAGCTCAGGAAATTCCTTCAACATTGTTGGAAGCTGGGACAGTTAGGGAAAGGCATCAAAACAGGCTACCTCATTTTAACACTACCTTAATTGCCAGTTGTAGCCACATTTGGAGATGTAGGGGACTAGGTGGTTGCTTCTAAATTCATAAAGTTTGTAGATGTTTAGACCAAGGTTCCTCAGAAATGGTTACTAGAGAAGGCATTATTTCTTCATGGAAAAACATGAACAAGCATCTAGAGTCAGCATCTAGATAGCAGATGAGTGCTTAGGGCTTAGGTAGGGGAAGAAAGGGGAAATACCACAGGCAGTTTCTGAAAACAAAAAGCAAGCTGATTGTTTTGAATTAAGTAAGTGGATGGGTGAAAGAGGATTCAAAAAGAAGATGACATAGTGAGAATTAGAAAAGTGGTCTTTCAGCTGCAGTCTCAAGGAGAAGGACAAAACTGTCAACAGCAGACAAATCATGGGGAAACAATTACAGTGTTGAAAATCTGAGCAAAAGTTTTGCACATCAGCTGTGCTGCCTCAGGCTGTCAGTGCCATGCTCAGTATCATCCCTCTGGCAGCAGCAGTAACAACATCAGGTATTTTGGTTCTTTGTTGCTGGAATGGAAAGCTCTTTATTAGAGGCTGATAAAATACAAATCTAGTCCAAATGCAGCTAGAGCAAGAGAAATTGATGCCTCTGTCCCTCATCACAGGTAGCTAGGATTATTGAGGCTTGAAGCCTGAGCCAGAAACTGTCCCCACTTTTCCTCAGCTGTGGGAACAACACAGGCTGTACTCTGTTCCCAAGTTCACCACACCAGGATCCTCACTGCTCTGCCTCCTAACTTGCCCTGCCTGAGGTACAGCTGGTGACCAAGAACTCTCTGCTGCACTACATCACAAGTACCCACTGTACCTGGACAAGGGGGTGAGAAAAGGGTGCCTCTCCTCCCTGCCTTCTGCCTATGAGGCAGACACTGTGTGTCAGTCCTTACAGAAAACCAACAGAGGCAGAGCCCATGGAGGATTAGAAGCAGGGAAAATGAAACGAGTGATGGTTATAGGTTAAGGTTTAGGCTCTAATGCCTTCTGATCTTCAGCACTCTTCAGGAGCAAGTGGCACCAACAGCTTTGTGTCTGCTGCCTGGGATCCTTGCTCAGTCATCAGGACATCCCGCTTGCCTTGCTCATTTTCTCCCTGCCTGGATGGAAGGACCCCTGCCAAGAAGTATCATTTAAAGCTTGCACCTAATATTTAAACTTGAGTAATAAACACAACCATCATACTGTTCACAGTGACCAGGGAAATGAAAATTTCAAGGCAAAAATAAAAATCCCTGCCTTACTCATATGAGTTGCAGATGACAACTGCAAATCTTTGAGAGAAATATCAGCAATATTTGTTTAAGTTTATCTCTGGTTTTGATCTAAGTACTGCTAAATATAAAATCCATAAACAAGAAGCAGGATCTGTGACCTGGAGCTTTTGTCTTTTACACCATTGCTGCAGGCTATGATGCAGCACATATGGCCTCCTTTGATGCTGTGTGCTGTAGCTCTTTCCCAGAGTGTTAATGCGTGCTCCGTTCCCAACCTGTTCCACAGAAGGACAGCAAGGTGTGGCCATCTCTGTGAAAACACAGGTCTGGACAACAAGAGAGGCTGTGGGTGAAAGCTGGCTTCTGCACTTTCGGCAAGTCCTCTGCTCCTAGGCTGTTTTACCAGGTGTGGCCGACCCCAGGTGTGCTTTAAAAAGACAGCATCTGGAAGAGCTTTCTATTGGCGGCACTTAAATCCTGACGTGTCCGTACATCCAAGACCTTCAGGGCCCGCTTGGGTGAGGGTTTCCCTTTCCCTCATCACTACCCTCTCTGTCCCTCAGCCGCGGGAGCTCTCTCGCGTGCCCGTGCCTGAGTTGTCCTGTGCGGGCTCCGGGCAGGCGAAGGGAGGGAGCCCTCGTCCCGTCGTGCCGAGACCACCCGTCCCGGTGCCGCCCGTGTCCCTCCGGGCAGTGCCCGAGACCTTCCCGGGGCCGCCCCTGCCCGCCGTGCTCCCCGGGCCGCCCGGCGCATGCGCGGGGCCGCCGCCGCGCGGTGGCTCCTGCGGGGACGCGGGCGCCGGGGCCGCCGCCGCGACGTGTTGCGCTCGGAGCCCCGCATGGGCTGTGCCGCACCGGCTGCTGCGGCCGCGCCGCTCCCGGCCGCCCTGCTGCGGCCGCGCCCGGCTCCGCAGGCTCCAGCTGTTCGCTGAGATGCCTTAAAGGACCCCTGCGTTCCCGCAGTTCATTCCGGGCTGCTCTTGCCTCCTCCTCCCCACGGCTGTGAGCCCCTTCTTGAACTGCTCCACACGCTATCGCTGCTCGGTGCAGGCGGGCATTTCCATGCGAGCGCCAGCCGCCCGCTGCTGTAACGTGCATCAGCACATCAGCCACCTCCCGCTCCGAGCCCGGAGCGATTTCATTACTTGTCGTGGTGCAGGGACCATTTTTCGGCAGGAAGGTCCAGTGTAAGTTTATTTTCGGCTTCCGCTCTTCTGTACCGGCCATCGGTTTTGTTCACCATCCCCCGGGAGCCGAGGGAACCGAAGTTGCCAGGTAAATGCCCCCTTCCTTGTCTGCAGCACTTCGGGAGGCGGCTCCGGTCTGCCTGGTTGCATGGCTGCTGCGCCGCTGTTGTACAGCACGGGTTGCGAAGCAGAGGCAGCGCTCAATGGCACAGCTGTCACCGGGCATCTCGTGTCGCCGCCCGCCTCTCGTGATATGGCTCCGCACGGCTGCGGGGAGCGGGAGGCTGCCGTGCGCCGCACAGCCGCTGCTGCTGCCGCTGCCGCCGGGGTCGCGGCGGGGCCGGGGGAGCGCACGGTGCCGCTGCGGCAGCGCGGCCCGGCCGCGGCCCCGCCGTCACCGCTGTCGGTGTTGTCCCCGCAGGCCGGGCGGGCGCCGCCCGTCCCCGGGGAAGCCCGGCGGCGTGAGGCCGCCCGCCGCCGCTGCTTATGCAACACATCATCGATAACCACCCCGACATGGCCACGGCGCTGCTGGCGGGCGAGAAGCTGAAGGAGCTCATCCTGCCGGGGCAGCAGGATGACAAGGCGGGCGCGCTGGCGGCTCTGCTGCTCCAGCTGAAGCTGGAGCTGCCCTTCGACCGCGTGGTCACCATCGGGACCGTCCTCATCCCCATCCTCCTCGTCACCCTCGTCTTCACCAAGAACTTTGCCGGTAAGGGCGGCACGACGGGCAGGGTCGTGTCCCGGTGCATGCTAAACGAGACCGCTGGTGCTGGGAGGTGTCAGCCAGCCCTAGCCTTGGCGGGTGGGGACAGCGGCAGGGCGGCAGTGGCCGCTGCCTGAGAGCCACTTGTGCTCGGGAGGCGGCCACTGGCCCTCGTCGTGGCGGACAGGACAGTGGTGTTGCCTTGCTGGGCACGGTCGTGGTGTCGCCGTCCAGGGCGGTCCCTGACGGGGACAGCTGCTGCCTCTTGCCTTGGCCGGCAGGCGAGTGGTGGGGAGGTGCTGGTGCTGCCCAGCAGCAGGTGAGAGCTGGCGTGGGTGACAGAGCAGGTTAATAATGCTTGAGGTAGATCCTGGACACGTCCTGAGCTGGACCCTGGCTGATGTCAGGCATTGTCCTGATGTTACTTCTACAGCATGAGTGCTAACTGGCCTACCAGGGAGAGGCTGATGCTTTCATGGAGACTGATACTATATATGGAGCCCCGTGCAGTGTGCTTTGCTGGATTGTGACAGTGGAAACCACTGGTATCTGTTTCTGCTGAGGGTCATCTTGCATAAGCTAGTAACAGTTTAAAAAGCCTGGTTTGAATGCTCATCACCACCAGTCTCAGAAGGTCAAGTGTTGGTGAGCCTTGAAAATTACTGATCCAGTAAACTGTTATGACACCTTTTGGGCCACTAGCACATGTGTAAACATTGTTTTGCTGTGTGGATTGTAGGCTTGATGAGTGTAGCTGCCAGTGCATGACTGCTTTTAATGTCCCTTGAAGTTCCATACTGAAAATCCATGGGAAATTATTAGTGCTTTAGTATGCAGGACTGACCTGGCAGTCTGTAGCTTGTGAGGTTGGTGAGAATTGGCTGTACTTAACTAGTTAAACATACCAGAATCAGGCTCTTGCTTTGCGTGCTGCTTTGGGATTGACTTCCAGTCCTTAATACTTGTTTTCATTATGAGGTGAATTAAATCACCTAGAAGTATAACTGCTTACAAGTGGGGTCTGGAGATTTTTCTTAATTATAGTTAAAACTTTTCCAATCTACCTCAGTTTTTTTAAAAATAGTTTTATAGCTCAAGATCTTCAGCCACAGTTAGTAAGAAGCTCATCTTTTGGATGCTCTTCTGGAGGTATCTCGGAGAAACCATGTGTACAGGGTACATGAAAACTGGCTCTTCATAGCAACTGAAAGACAGGTTTCAAGGTCATGTGTGGGATGCAAAAGTTTTGTGATCACTTCCTCTGCAGAGAACTAAGCTAATAAAAAGACAGTCCTACAGCAGCTCACAAGAGTGCATGCTTACATATATGCTTTCATATTGTTTGAGATGCACAGATGTGAGCCTCAGTAGGCCTAAAGACAGCCTTGGATGCAGGCAAGGTCATGCCCCCTTCATGTGTGTTCCTTGACATAGGGCAAGATTCCTAGCAGAAGCCCCTGGATGCCTCACTGCTTGGTCAGACAGCAGTAGCTTGCTCCATGTGAAGAAGTTGTCTGAGGCTGCAGATCATGGAGAAGTATCAAGTGTGAGACTCAGATTTATACAGTGGATGTCCCTCTGCAAGGCTAAACTGTAGTCCACACAGATACCAAAGAGGGCCTGTTGAATTTGCTCCATCTGCCTATACTTCTGCTGCTGAGTTTCTTTTGTGCTGAGGAAGACTATTATCTTGGCTCACGGTTGTGTTCCAGATTGTTTTTCAGAAGGACTAAAAGCAATGTCACATATGTCTACTTATGGGCTGTGTATGCTGATTTGACCCAGTAAGATAGAGAGCAGTAGCCTATTGTGTCCTGCCAGGACAAAACTTAGAAGGTAACACTGAAAACACCCTTACATCTCTGGGAAAGCGTGGGATAACGTTTTTCTCTTATATCATGTTGTGTTTGTTCAGATTGGTCTGCAGTTAGAAAAATAATATGGGAAAAGGAAAAAAATATGCAAGAGAATATAATAGAAAAGGTCTGAGGATCTAATAAAACTAAATAGATACTTTTAAGCTTAAGTCGAAGAGTTCCAGGTTAATGAATTCAGTTCTGCTTCCACAGAGTTCAAGAGCAAAACTTACATTAATTTTAATGTGATCTTAATCAGATGTTGCTATTTTAATGAAACAGTATTTACTCAGACTTTTTTGCTAAGTCATGCATGTCCAGAGATCCTGACCCTGGTAATAACAATAGTTCAGCTGGATTCATGCTTACTACTTATTCCTCAGTTTGTGTTGTTTCACCCATACACTATCACCAATCTTGAAAAAATCTAACTTTGTTTGCTTTGGATACTGCTCCTTCTGTGCAATTTAAATAGTAGCTATGCAAGTACAAACTTTGCTGATGAAATTGAGTAAGGTACCTGCTGCCTTTTGGTTGTGAATATCATAATAGCTTCCCAAACTTTGCTTTGGGCCCTTGTGTACTCATCTGATACTTGCCATTATTTCTCATTCTGTAATGATACCCAGTGCAAACTATGTGAAGATACCATCATGCCACTAAACTGAAAAAAAGTCCCTTTTCTGGGGTACCATCTTACTTAATCGATATTGGTAAAGCTTTTGGAACAGTGGTGTGTTCACTTGAGACACAAAAATGTAGTTGTTTAAAAGCAGTGGTTTCTCAAAACTTTTGCTGAGGTTTGGAAGAATCCTCATGATCATGGGTACAGGAGATCAGAGCCTCTTATCTAGTTTATGTGTGTGCAAAGTGTGGCTGAAAGTCAAGACCAATTGTACAGTCTGTCCAACAAGTCTGGTGAGAATTGGTCAGGCAGGGTGGGTGTCCTGCCCTGGGGCTGTGCAGAAGGCACCCCGTCGTCATGGGAAGCCTGGGAGTCCCCAGGCAGCAGTAAGTCTGCTGGGGCCAGAGGCTGCAAGGAAGCATGAACAAAAGCAAAGTTCAGCTGGACATCAGGGGACAAAGAAAGAACATGGTGTTTATTTAAAAGATTGTAATTGACAACCTTAAAAATCATTGTGCCTGTAGTATAATATATTGTATACTCTGTTTTGCCTGTGGCTGCAGATGCTACCTAGTTAATTATGTTGTTTTAGTGCCATGGGCAAAGTCATTGTTTAGGTAAACACATGTGCTCTTCATGTAAGTGATTCGTTTGCCCTTGAGTTGGAGTGTTCTGATCTTTACATTTCTTTTGAGAAATTTAATGACTAATTACTGTTTTGGTAGCATAAGAGGCAAGACCTAATTGTTTAGCAGATACTATGCCAATATTGTGAAAAAAAATCACAATTCATCAGAACTTAATGTGTTAGAAAAGACTTTAAATTAGATATTTTGCTTTTCTTCTATTACATGTATCATAAAGTCATAGAACGGTTTGGGTCATAAGGTACTTTAAAGATCATATAGTCCAACTCCCTGCCATGGACATGGATGCCTTCCATTAGAGCAGGCTGCTCAAAGCCCTGTCCAGCCTGGCCTTGAACAGTTTCTTGAAGAGATGGGACATCCACAACTTCTCTGGACAATCTGTTCCAGTGCCTCACCATCCTCATAGTAAAGAACTTCTTCCTTGTGTTCAATCCAAAGCTACCTTTTTCCAGTTTAAAACCATTGTCCTGAGATACAGGCTCTGCTAAAAGTCTGTCCCCATCATTCTTAAAAGCCTCCTTTAAGTACTAGAAGGCCTCAGTAAGGTCTTCCTGGAATCTTCTCTTTTCCAGGCTGGTCAGCCCCAATTCTCTCAGCCTGTCCTAGAAGTTCTCCATCCCTCTGATTGTTTTCATGGTCCCTCTGGTCTCACTCGGGCAGATGTTTCCTGTGCAGGGGTTTCCAGAGCTGGATGCAGTCCTGCATCTGGAGTCTCATGAGAACAGAGTGGAGGGCTCTCAACCTGGCCACGCTCCGTGTTGTGCAGACCTGGATGCTTGGTGGCTCAGGGTAGAAAGAGGAATTTTCATCCTTGGTGTGCTCTTGCTATATAAATGAAACTGTAACGTAGCTAAAATGTATTGGGAGATAAGGTTTTGTTTCCATACTTCACTACTAGATGGCCGTGCGTTTGGGGTGAAATTGAGCTCTCTGCAGGAGGAAGGCAAAGGGCAGACACACTGCTAGGATGTGCTCCTGAAGGTTAAATTCAGGCTGCAAAGGAGGCAGTAAGAGCCTGACCACTGATTTCAGTGGGGCAAGAGTTCACTCTGATGGCTGAAGTAAGATATGATTCTTGCACTGGCCCCCACTTCCTGAAGTTTTTTCAAAGGAGGAAAGAAAGTCATGTAGCTAACCTCCTGCAGTGTCATTTCTGAGTCTCCTAATTCTCCTTTGTTTTTCAAGCAAACCAGTGTGATTCCAGAAAGGACACCCCTAGAAAGTTAATTAAAATCAATCTATGAGCCATATTTTTACTGAGCGTAAGATCATCATAAAGTAATCTAGGACCAATATTCAGCTCCCCAACACAAAGAAAACCTACATGAGCACTCACAAAAGAAGAATGAATATTATTTCCCTTTCTAAAACTCAACCATGAATGGACTTCATATAAAACTAGCATATCCTCTATTTAAAGACCAATGTATGATGACCTTGAGGATAATAAAGAAAGTTTTTGAGGCATTTTTCTCTCACCTAGTGGATGGAATCTATATTTAACTATGAGTTTTCTGGTTTCCTGGAGTCAGAGGGCCCTCAGAAGGCAGCATAGGCTAAAGGATCTCTCCAATAGCAGTGTCCTTGTTGAGGTAACAATGCATGCAGTGGGTGGTCCCTCGGGAGTTTTGGTTTGTTATGCTTTTGTTTGAAAATTACTGCTTTAAAGATAACAACTAAATTTTTTATTTAAATATGAGACCAAATGTGACATAACCCTTATCACGCCCTATATAGTCTTAGGCATCTTCTGGAGCAGCCATGCAGATGTGTATGCAGTGCTTTGCAGAGAGCCATGCTTGTATTTGACTCTCTGGAGTTTGATTTCCATACCAAGCTTTTTATTTCCTAGCAGTTCATTATTCCTGTGCAAACTAGAAGTAAAATACAACCAGTATGAACAGAGAGTTCAGATTTGATAGTGTTGTGCTCTCCCAGTGCATGAATAGGTGGCTATACCAGGTACTGCCTGGTGGTAAAGCAAATTTTATGTCTATTAGTATAGGTTGTCACTTTTGTCTTTTTATTTTTGCTGCATTGAAGCTTCCTGGATTGTTCCCTTTCCTATGATAAAGGTTTGGGGATTCTTTTTATTAGAAGTGTTTCTTTGTTAACCTAAGTCAGCCTTAGGTTAATATTTAGTGAAAGAAATGGTAATACACCAAATTTAATTAAATTTTAGAGGGTAAGGATTTAAGGTACATAGTCTTAGTTCAGCTGTAGTCTGTGTTGGTTTTCAGAACTGGTTTTAAGTTACAAAGTTTCAGTCAAGGCATGGTCAGTCTGGAATGATATGGATATAGATCAACAAGATCAGTCCATCAGCCTTTCCATTTTCATTTCCTTCCCAAAATGTGCAGAATGTGGAGCATTAGAGTGCCAGTTTGAGGTGGGTCTGTTTAATGTTCCATATGTTTTTTATCCTTCACTCTCCCTGGTTTTGCCATGGCATCAGTACACACAAGTTGCAGCCACAGGTAGGATGCTGCTGGGTCAGCACGTGCTGTGTCCTCTCCTCCATGACTGGCAATGGTGCTGCAGCAGCAGGTGGCTGAGACACTTTGGTGCTGAGTGTCTCTTGGCATTTGCTGAACTTCCAGGACACTGTTCTGTAATCCAGTAGATTGAGAGACACTTGGCTTTCATGATGTGCTGCTTAGTTTTTTTGTATCACTTAATGTTTTTAGTGAGTGGTTTAAATATTCCCGTGTTGTTCTGGGCTGAGAAGCAACCCCATCAATAAGGATTTGTGGGAAGTTCTGTGGGAAGTTCTCTCTGTAAGGGACCAGAGAGTGCTGCGTTCCAAAGGAGATTACATTGCTGGATTTGTTGTGGTATCTTCACAACATTGAAATATTTTGGTTTCCAAACTGATGTTGTAACGGTATTGCTAAGTCATATCCCTCTTGTACAGTGCCTCACACTTTCTGTTCACAGGGAATTATTCTTTCCGTATTGCACTCATGTTTGCTTTTCCCACCCGAGCTGTTAAATGCCAGTCCTTTATTAAAATAAAGCAAAGCATTCATCCAGTTGATTTTTATACTTTAGTCAAAAGCCAAGCTTTGGCGTTGGTTTTCATGCTAGGTTCTTAAAACAGTGCCTACAAAATACAAAAGAGGTTGCTCAAAAACGCTGTATTTCTGTGTCTCTTAGCAGTTGTATAGTTCAGCCCTCTACCATCTCCATCCTCCTGCTAGAAAATTTTCATAAGAAAGCAATGGAAGGAAACAGTGTTTAATGACTGAAGTATCAGTTCAAGGTTTTATGTTATATTTTCTGATTTGTAATCATTTGCATAAGCAATGCTTACGTTATTGTGTAATACAGTATATGCCTGAGTTCAATGTCTTTTTCACTTTTCACCCTGCAGTATGTTTGAAATAGTATATGTCAAATTTTTATATTATGAGATGGAGTTTTATTTTGTATTTCTGGTCACTTTTCTAATTTGTATTTGTTTCAAATTGTGTCAGGATAATTACATATGCTTATTTAGGTGACTTACCTAATAGATGGCTTTTGATCTTATTTTCCATTTTTTTCTCTCCAACTGCACTTGAAGAAAGTGAAGATGGCATTTTCCCAAGTGACTTTGTTAGTGCTAAGAGTACAGAGCCAGATTGTTTAGTGTATGACAAACTGATGACACCACTGCAGAAATTGTTCTGAGGTGATATTAGCAGAGAAAAGAGAATTAAGGGAGTGTAACAGTGCCACTTAAGTGCTTTCTTAGCCCGTATTTTTGAAAGGGGCTGAAATGATGCAAGCACCCACAGGCTGGCTGCAGTTTGGCTGCTGGCTGTTCGCATTGCTGGTGGAATTTTTCCCAAAGGATAAGGGCCCTTTGCACACACACAAACTCGAGGTGTGCACAGGATACACTAGCTGGGACTCGTGAGTTTTGATCATTTAAAGATTTGCTGTTACACAGGTGGAAAGCAAATAGAATGGTATTCTTGAGGAAATGCATGAGCCATGCACTCCACTGCAGTTCCTAGGGACTGCAGACATTTCTTATGTCATAAATTCCATTTCTCAGACTTCATCAGCACACATGCATCATCATTTTTTAACCATGTCTTTAATGACTTGTTTGCATTATTAACCCCTTCATTTTTTCAAGTGTCATATGTGGGAAGAGGTCCAAAATATGGATGAATTTTAGCTTACTACATGCTTTCAGTTAACCAACAGATTTGAACAGATGGCCAAAAATATTTCTTTTCAAGAGCTATTTAATTTATTCACCTTTGACAAAAGGAAACCTTGTGAATAAATAAAGAGTAAGGTCAAGATTGCTTTTCAAAGCTACCCTGAAGTACTTGAGGCTCTTTGTTGTCTCTAAACTAGATAGAAATCATGCATCCATGATGTAGAGGAAATTTCAGCTTGTGTGGTTTCTTACATCTATAGAAGTCTTCAGGAAGAATCTGCATCATCACTGAGTTCCTTGGGTCCTCCTGCAGTATTTTTAATGCTGCAGTATTAAAAATAGCTGCAGTGGACACCCTCAGTACGTGTATATGTTTAATTACAAAAGCTGAATAATTTCACAGTAGACCAGCATCATTCTTGTAGATTCCTTCTTTTTCACATGATACGGGATTTATTCTAAGAAAAACACTGAAACCAGGACGCATATTTCATCATTGGGGATTTTGTCCCGGGCATGTATTATACTCTTGCATTTGAATGGGGAAGTGCAGCTGTTCACTGTGATAGCAGGCATAGTTAGCGAGCTTTGGGGATTTGTTTGCTTTTCTTTAGTGGCACCAAGGCTATCGTGCAGGCTCATGGAGTAGTGCTGAAGCCAGGTGCTGAGATGTGTGGTGTGGTTTTTGCAGCTCAGAGCCCAGTGACTATTTCTGGAGTTTTAGTTTAATTTTAGTTTTATGATGAAGTAATTATTTCACATTTTGAGGCTGAGGTACCTTATCTTCTGCGAGACTGATGTTTTCCTCAGGAGGTAGGAGACCTCCACACTGGAAGTGGCAGAGCCCTTGGGAGCCTCGGGTGGCAGATTGTTCTGTCTCTTCTGTGATGAATCAAAACAGTTCTGATGCTTCACAAAACCCAATTGCTCTACACATGGAGGAACCAGTTTTCCAAAAGCAGTAGACCAGCCATCTCTGCCCTCTAAATACTGTGTTATTAAAATAATGTTATTACCTAATGAGCTAACTGTTGGTCCTTTTCTTCTTTTTCAATATGAACTTTTCCGGGTGCTGTGTTTATGCCAAGAGGTACTTAATACAAGCCATCTTTTTAATTTCTAGTCATTAAATAATAATAATTCAGTAGAAAGAACATGCTGTTTCCTGTTGCTTCCTGTGGTTGCATTTTGTACTCGACCCTTGATTTAAGAAGCCACCATTGTTCATGTATCATCAGTTTCACTGGATTTTCATGTTTCATTTCATTTCAGCATTTATTCTTGCAGTTTCCTTCAGGTGTTACTGCAGTCCACTTTATCATACTGTCTGAGTGCATGTGGTTGCTTTGGGGTTCCGTCTTTAGCGGGCAATTTTTGACCTCTGCAGAACATAAAAATATTATTTTCGCACTTTAGTACTTCTCCTATGCAGAAGATCTGTACATCACTGAAATTCCACTCACCTCCTCATGCAAGCACTAAATTTAGAAGTAAATGTTATTCACATCTCTTTTGTAGGACTAACTGCATGGCTAAGTTTTGTTAATTATATTTAGATTAATACATTCCTTTAAATTCAGATCTAATCTTCCCTCAAATCTTGGCACCAGTAGTCAGTCACTATAAATAAGCTCTCTGTTCAGTGACTTTACCACTGTGCTGCATGGCCACTACATGGTAGAGGGCAGCTCATTATTGAGGACACATTCCTCTGCAGGAGCAGCCTAAGGCATTTCATCTAAGTGTTTCTGCACCTTCCTCATAACTGTTGCTATTTCCCACACACCAGAGGAGCAGCAGTAGGTGTCTGTTTTTCCTGGCTAACCTGGGCAGGTGTACAAAGCCTGAAGCCTCAGATTTCCGGGAAGGGTGAGCGCACCAGCTACTTTTAGAAGAGCCAGAGTCTATTACATACAGGGAATATGGTTCTGTAAATTTATATGTACACTAGGAAAGTGCATTGTTAGTTCATTGACTCTACAGATCCAAAATATATGCAGTTCAAACAGCAGTCCTGCCAGGCAAAAAGACCCAAACTGGAAATACAGGGAGACCTGCTGCTGTCCTTGCACTTCAGTTACCGTTATGGGTGAGCCATTGCCAATCAATCTTTGAAATTGCTTATCTACATCTCACTCTTTATGACTAATTCCTACAGAGTATAGGCCAATAAAACCTAATAGCAGCAGTGGTTTCCTGTCTCATTTTTTTAGGGACTTTCTTTTCAAGATTTTTTTCTTAAACAGGACAAGTGGTTTCAGAGATTGGGCAAAAAAAGGCTTTGCTGATCATGGAGAAATTTGTACCTTAGGAAGACTTCATGGGCATGGAACCTGTATTCAGACTGGAAAGAATATTTCCTAACAAAGGTAAAGGTATTGCCTCTTTATTTCAGTAAAAAATAGTAATTCTTAATAATTAGCTTGCTAAGTCTTAGTTTGATGGATGTTTTCTCATTCATATGAATAAACTCAGTGAATTAAATAGGACTGTATGACATACAAAATTAAATTCAAGGATCCATCCTTACCCTGTACTAATTTCTAACATTTAAATATCCTTTAAATAAAGTAGTTGAAATAAACTACTTAAATTAAGTGAGTTTTTCTCTTTGCTGACAGTTAATTTGGGTATTAGCTAGCATTTGTTAAAATCATTCAAAAAACAGAAGCAGAATTACATATTCCTTGAGGACTGTGTGACTGGAATGGAAGACATGTATAATGTTTAGATAATAATTTACTGTCTTAGACTACATTTTCTACCTCAGTAACATAAACGTTCTTTATTCATTTTTTGCAGAGAGAAGAGGATCCCGGGCATTTCTTCTTTTCCATTTAAAAATTGCTGAAAAAGTACTAAATAAATTATTTCTGTTTCTAAAAATAAACAGTTTGCTACCTGCTTTCTTGTGCAATCCTTTTAGTACCCAAGCTGAATGAGGCATGTATGTCAGATTGCTTACATGTATGTGCCACAAAGCAGTATGATAAGGAATACTCTTGTTAAATACTGGCATTTATTGCTGAATTCAGGGAGTTTCTAATTTATTTTGTCTGTTAGAAATGTGGGTACTGGGAAGTGATGGGCAGGGAGATTCAGAGATTCTACCTAAATGTTGAATTTCTGCTTGGAGACGAGTGGAGAGGACTGCACAAGGAGTGCTTCAGAGACCTTGACTGGATTGCCAGCTTATCTTCAGAGGCAGGTGGGGCACAGGAATGAGGATGATGTAGAGCTCTCTTTAAGAGGGCAGAGTGCCAGTTGCTAGGAAGCACTAGGCTAGCATGAGTCTGCAGTATATTTAACTCAGTAACTATAGTTATCAATACTTACCTGACACTTAGCTTGGGTCTCCAGCTCGAGTGTTTAGGCACTTGTCCTGGGAGATGCAGCCTGCTCAGCAGCACCTAATCACCAATTCTGCTGCCTACACCTGTGTGGGGTAGTGCCAGTCATGCTGAATGTTAACTAGATCCTTGAAGAAATCTTCACACAAGAGGCATTTTTTGCCTTGAATTGAATTCTTGCCTTGAAAAAAAATTTTTTTCTTTTTCATTTTTGTATTATATTTTCTCAAAACTGTTTCATTTTTTTCTGTCTGCTGTTGGAAAATTTTACTGTTTCTTTTGCTTTACTCAATAATTGCATTGGAATGCTAAATAATGCATTTCAGTGGGAAGATTAATGAAGTGTGATTTCTTTTTCTAGAGTAAATTCTAAAAGCTGGAGGTCACAGGAAGTATTTACAATTTGTTATCATGGTTTATATTTTGGCAAATATACTTTTTTCCACTGGGAATGCATTAGGTATAAAAAAATCATTTGCCCTGTTGTGTAGGAGCATATACTGTTTATTATTAATATTTTCCTTTTTTTGTAATGTCTACCAAAGCACTCTAAATGTGCTGTCCACATTTATTTAAATAACTTTTGCTCATAATAATATTTTAGAAGCTTTGTAGCTACAGCATCATTTCTTCAAAGACAGATGCATATGCCAGATTTCATGCACGGCTAGTAGTCACACTGACTTAAGGGAAATGCCCAATGCCTGCAGTTGCTTAAGTATTTTCAGGAGCAGATCTGAATTTCACAGCATTGAATGCTAAGAGATTGTCACTGTTACCTTTATTTTTGAGTGGTGAGTGTGTTAGATGCAATTCACTCACTTTCCCAGAAAGACTTGTAAAATCTTAACTTTGAATAAACAGTGGAGGGTGATGCACATCTACAGTTTCACCATATCTTCTTGACAGTGTCATTTTAGGCCACATTCCTTGCAAAGTGTTTCTTGTTATAGATGGGCAAATAAATGCACACGTGTATGCACACACACACACAGCCCTGCCACGGCCTCCTTGGTGAGCTGTGCTCCTGGCACCTCTTCCCTCTGTTGAGATGCAATCCTGAGGCCTGAGCTCCAGCCACATGCATGTCTGTGACAGCTTTCTAGCTGTATTTTACTGGATGTGTTCTTAATGCAACTGGCCATTGCATTCGTTTTTTGAAATGGCTGTTTGTCAAAAATGAAAGAAATACTGCTGCATGGATCAGCCTTTCTTGCTGGACATGACCTAAAGAAGATGAAAATCCACTTTGAGGACAATCAAGCATTGTCTCTGCCTGAGCAGGATGCAGAGGCAGGTTGAGTAGCTTTTGAAGGTTTTCAGACTGACAAAGCCCTAATCAAGCTGGTCTGAAATCAGTCCTGACTACTTTGAGTGGGATGTGGGACTCAGCATTTCTGTGATTTTGCGTTGTGGTATAATTTCAGAAAATGGTCTAGGAACAGCAGTCATCAGATTTTTCCGCTGGTTTTTCCATTTCCACATCTGAGATTCATTTCTGTAGTGGGAAGTTTTACAAGGGTTCCAACCCCAAACCTCAGCATTCTAGCTCCTTTCCTGAGGAATCCAGAACCTGGAGTATTATAACTCCAGTTTAAAATTTAGCAGATTTATTTTTCTAACATATTTTCATGCCCAGCACGTGCAGCCTGAAAAAATGGTGTTTAATTCAGGGCCTCTCAAATAGGACAGTTGAATGTATATTAAAGTATATAAAGTATCTGGAGGTTGGGGAACCACTGAAAGGAGGTGGCTGACCTTGGATTGGGAGCAGTAGGAGTTGGAGTGTGTGCCTGCAGGAAGCCCACAAGCATTTCTCCAAGTCTTTTCTAAAAGCAGCAGACTTGACAGCTCCTAGCTTCAGTACTCTGACTTCACTCTTTTCCATACTGTCTGGATTCTTTCTAAAGAGTTTATTTTGAGCACAACCCCTTCCATTATCCCTCTCCCTGCCTTGAATGTCTTCTGCAGCCATGCACTTTCATTCCCCTGAGGTGCGACTTCCGTACCACAATACCTTGCTCAAGTCACTTCTCTCCCTTTCAGAAATGCTTAAAATGATGGGATGGGGTGAGATGTTGCAGAATAAAGCACGTGAAAAAACTTATCTGCCAAGGGATTTTAATTTCTCAAGTGGCATAACACAATCAGTTGTATTACACAACTAAGTAATTCTGTGTTGTTTATTTCATCTTGATTGCATGTCTGAAAAATGCAGTCAGATCTCTCTCATACCTTATCCTAGAGGACAGTTCTGCAGATTTCTAGAAGCTACTTAGGTGAATAGTGAGCAGGATAAAATGTATTTATGTACAATTGTTGAAAACATCTGACATATTGAAGAAAGGAAAATGAAGCTTCTTAGCATGCATGTTTAGGCTTAAGTTAGTATGAAAAACCATCACATATTACCATCAAAGCCTTTTTTTATTTTTCAATGTAGTAATTATTAGGAATATATCTTTCAAGGAGCAGAGAGACATTATTTTTATGGGCATTAGACTAGACAACATTGAGAGGATGACCAATCCACTCAGCCCCATAATAATGCTCCCTAAGCTTTTAAAAAAATTTCTTTACAACACTTTTACTTCATTGCCATATGCAATTAAACTGTGGCATCTCAGGAAAAAGCTGTGTTTCATGGTGGCTGGAATGGCTATATGAAAAAGGGCCTTCATAAACTGCATCTTATTTTCAGCATGAAATAAGAGTATCAGTAGAAACTTTCTATATTTATGAATATAAAGTTAAAAGCAAATGCGTTTTGTATATGGCGTGATCCAACATCAGGACTATGATTTCAGCACCATTGCAATCTTTTAATGCATACTTACCTATCAGGAGAACATTGTAAAACCAAAAAAAATCTGCTGGGTCTTCTTCAAAGTGCATTAAGCAGAGGTCTCACAGCTAAGTGAGTTATATGTGTGAGAACAACTTGTTCCTTTGCTGTCCTCATCAGATCTGCATTTTAATATCCAGCTGTACATCATTGCCAACTTTCAACAGGATTAGTTATTGACATGGTGCTTTTATTTTTCATTAACTTATGATGGACACAGGCTGCACTAGAGAAGAAACAGTCCCATACCTTACTATACCTGGATCAAACACCTTCAGGGTGTTTGTTAAATGCCAGGTTAAATGGTGCTACTGTCTAAGAAGTAACATTCACAAAAACTAACTCAAAACTTGGTGTGGATCCTGCTTGGCAGCCTCTTGTCAGTGCAGAGAGACAGGTTCTTCGTCTAGGCAACAGCTAAACGACTCTTTTGCTTTGAATCACTTCAGAATGGAATTCCTCTCTTCTCAGTTGTCTGGACAATTTTCTAGGGGATTGAGCTTCCAGGTTTGATGCAATGCTTTGTGAGTCAAGTCCTGTGATGAGAGGGTTAAGCTAAATATCCCTGTGGAATAACTGTACTAAAATTTATGGCATTCTCTGACAGTAAATATAGCTCAAAGATAAGAGAGGTTGTGGCAGCTCCATCCCTGGAAGTGTTCAAGGCAAGGCTGGATGGGGTTTTGAGCAGCCTGGTCTAGTGGAAGGTGTCCCTGCCCATGGCAGGGGAGCTGGGACTAGATGATCTTTAAGATCCCTTACAGCCAAAACCAATCTGTGATTCTTTGATTCTATATTAGAAAATACTTTTTGAATAAAATAGTCTTGGAACCCCACTGCTCTCACTTCAATCAGTTATCAGAAGTCCCACTGGCTCCACAGAGGATTTGTTTTTGTCTAAAGGGTCATGGGATTTATACAGTGAAAATCATGCCAATTTTGCAAATATGCAAAGAAAATACTAGACTAGTAGCAACAAGGTACAAAACATTGAGTAAGAGTGGGACACCATGCTCAGCTGACCAAATAAATCAGAGATCTTTTGCAACCTCACAGACAATTGGGTCAGATAAAAACAAGTTTATCAGAAAAAAGAGAACAAATTCCTCTCAAGTGAGGTTACTTTTCCTACTGCTTGGGACAGACTCATTTTGTAGCCTGTAATGCAGCTGGTCTGTCCAAACTCAAGTTCTGAAGCTCTTTAGATTTTTTTCACCAAAGCAGTGGCAATGGATGGAGTGCAGTTAGTCTCTCAGTGATCTGTCCAATGTAAATGTAAAATGTTAAGATATTTTCATTTGTTTCTTTTTTTTCATTTATAAAGGAAAAAGATATTGCATTGTTGTTGGGTATATATATATATATATATATATATATATATATATATATATATATATATACACACAATTTTGGCAAAAGTCACCCTAGCTTTTGGGTCTCAGTGAAGAGAACTGAAAGAACTAATCAATTTATTTTATAGTAGTAACTGATGCAGGATTAAAAAAATAATCCTTATGGCTGATTTGTAGGAATACTTGCTACTGTTTTCCCAAGTATTTGTGATGTTGAGACCTAGGAGAAATGAACTCATGTATGCCACAGAAAACTTGATTTCATATTGGAAAGTTCTACTGGGCTTAGGGATACCCAATTAAAAAAATTTCTGTTTTTGAGAAACATAGCATTCTGCTTTGCCTTTTTTTACTCCATGGGAACATTTTCACACAGGAATCTGTTTGGTCTTCTGGTGAATTCTACAATAAGTCATTGATAGTAGGAGATTAAATTTTTTGTATGCATCCATTTATGGGTAGGGTTGGGAGGCGGTGTAGTTATGAAATCAAGGGAGTCAATGAGCATTTTTCTTGTTACATATATCTGTAAGTACACAAAAATCGTCTAAATGGAAGTGCTTTTAAGCTATCCTCTGAGGCTGAAGTTAGATAATTTTAAAATAGTCTTCAAAAACTATATCAAAGTATTTGCAGGACATGCTCACTTTACATGCTGTCTTGAGTAGCAGCACTTACTCTGTCAACTCTGTTTTAGTTGGTAGTATTAATTCTCTCTAGGTCACAGAAGAGGTTTGTACCTTCACACCAAAGAACTAACTTTTGCTTTGCTCACATGTGAAAAGTAACTGGTCAAGTAGGAGTCATTTGTTAAGCCAGAAAGATTAGTGGGAGCTGCCTATTGATTTTTAATATTCTATTTGTTGTTATCAATATGATTTTTTTTTCATTTTTATTATAAAGAGAACAGTGCCACCATGCTCTTCCAGGGAGCTGTTCTTGAGCTGAATTGCAGACTACATTCAGAGCCAGAGCAGACTTGATGTTCTTGAGCGATTCTCAAGTCAAGAGAGCATCCCTCCTCCTATGTGTCTCATTCTGGGAAGTTTTTCAAAGCTGTGCCAGAACACTGTAAAATATATTCTTGTTGTTCTACCTGTCAAAACATGAAAACATGGTCTTCCTCTTTAAAAGGATGTCTTCATAATGGTCCTTGTTCTTTGGGATATTAATGCTGCTTTAGCTTTCACAAGTTTTTCTCTCTTTCTTTCATGTATTGCTAGAAAAAAAATTATCATGTAAGAACATAATTTATCTACTGGGTCAGGACCTTTATGTCAGCATTCTGATGACGATGGTAAAATACAAATGTTTAGAAGGAGTGTTAAAATAGACAAGAATGTGGTGTAATTTCCTTTGACAAACCATTCCACCTCCAGCAGAATATGACTGAAACATTTCCTGTGACAAAAATTGCATCACTGTGAATTTAATAATCCTTGCTATACTTTCTCTCCTATTACTTTGTCTTATTTCTTTCTTGATCCACAGTATTTGTTTCTTCCATAATACTGTCTGAGGGCGAGTTGCATTTAATTACACATTGTGTAAAAATCCCAAACTTACAGTTTCAAATGCAGAATTAAATTTTCATACTGATAAATAGTTAACAAACCAGATTCTGTCCTGGTCAGTCACACTTTTATTCAAGAATATTAGCTGAGAAGGGTACAGTTGACTAAATCCTTGTATGTCTCGAGTTTCATTTTTTCTATATCAAATGAGTTGACTTTGTTATTAATTATTAAAAACATTCCCTTAAGCTATGTCTAACTTTTTTCTATCTAGAAGAATGCCTAGCTGGGATGAACCTTAAATTTCATATGATTTTCAGCATTTGCTTGGAACATCCTCAGCTACTGACATTGTAGTGAATATCAGGTCTTTTAGCTTTACAGAGTTCACATCAGAGTTGCTTAGGATATTGTTTTCAGAGCGGTCATTAAACCAAAAATGTATTTCTTGCTGACATTTCTAGCTCAGGCTCGTTCACAAACTTTCAGGTAAATAGTTTTGCCGTAGGGTTTGTGAGGATGTGTGCAGCCTGAGCTGGCTAATAGATGTGGAGGGCTTAATGGTCATGAGAAGATACAGTAAAATAAAATTGATATAATTTGAAATGTTTATTTTCCAGAGCCCCTTTTGTAGGTTAAATGCACAGCAGTGACTTTTCTCTCTGTTATACAGAGGAGCCAATATACTGTTACACACCACACAACTTCACCCGCGATCAAGCCTTGTATGCCAGAGGATATTGTTGGACAGAATTAAAAGATGCCTTGCCAGGAGTTGATGCCAGCCACTGGCCCTCCTTGTTTGAGCATAAGTTCCTACCTTATGCACTGCTTGCTTTTGCTGGGATAATGTACATTCCAGCTCTGGGCTGGGAATTTCTGGCCTCCACTCGACTGACTTCGGAGCTTAATTTTTTGCTTCAGGAGATCGATAACTGCTACCACCGTGCAGCTGAAGGGCGGGCACCAAAAATAGAGAAACAGATTCAGTCCAAAGGCCCAGGAATAACCGAGAGAGAGAAAAGAGAAATCATTGAGAATGCAGAAAAGGAAAAAAGCCCTGAGCAGAACTTGTTTGAGAAATATCTGGAAAGAAGAGGACGAAGTAACTTTTTAGCTAAGCTTTATCTTGCAAGACATCTGTTCATCATTTTTTTAAGCATCATACCAATCACATACTTATCCACCTACTATGCTACACAGAAGCAAAATGAATTTACGTGTGCACTAGGTGAGCCTCCAGACAAAACGAGCAGCTCCAAATTGCACATCAGAGTGAACTGTAAACTGCCATCTGTCCAGCTGCAGCGGATTATTGCTGGTGTAGATATCGTTCTCCTCTGCTTCATGAACTTGATAATCCTCATCAACTTGATTCACCTCTTCATATTTCGCAAGTCTAACTTCATATTTGATAAACTGAACAAAGTCGGAATAAAGACCAAGAAACAGTGGCAGAAGTCCCAGTTTTGTGATATTAATATTTTGGCCATGTTTTGTAATGAAAACAGGGACCACATAAAATCACTGAACCGTCTGGATTTTATTACGAACGAGAGCGATCTGATGTACGACAACGTGGTACGCCAGCTGCTCGCGGCGCTGGCGCAGTCTAACCACGACGCCACTCCAACCATGCGGGATTCAGGGATCCAGACCATAGACCCAAGCGTTGATCCAGCAGACATTGATGCCAATGAACAGCTCATCATTAAGAGGCCAAGGAAGAAGATGAAATGGATCCCGACTACCAATCCCCTTCCCCAGCCGTTCAAGGAGCAGTTAGCCATTATGAAGGTTGAGAACCATAAGCCTGATAAGCCGAAGCCTGTGCGGAGGAAAACAGCAACAGACAGCCTTATAGCTCCTTTGTTGGAGTCTGCTGCAAAGACCTCACAGCAATCGTCCGCTCACAAGAGCGAGCCAAACGCCATCCCAAGCACAAGCAGTGAAAAAAAGCACACACGGCACTTTTCCTTGGATGTTCATCCATATATACTCAGTAGCAAAAAACCCAAGCCAGAGGTTCAAGCCATGCCCTCGATGCCTACGTCAAAAAGCCAAGAGGGTGGATTTTTAAACCAGGAAGAGAATGTTGTAGTGCATGTTACCTCCTCTCTCAAAGGTACAGTATGCCATAATGCCCATACCACCTTCATAGGCCATAATTTACATAGCAATCTTAAGGAACTCAGAGTTTATTGAAACTGTTTGACCTACCTTGCTAGATTTGGGGATAGTTAGTAATCTCAAGGTTTGCAGGTCTCAGAAATAGAGGTTCTCTCTCTTAAACAACTGTATGGAGGGTAAGGATAATTACAGGTAGAGCTGTACAAAACAGGCTGCAGGCTGTTGGTGTGGGTAATGTTTCAATTGTAAGCAGGTTTTCACAACTACAAATGTGGTCATGCCTTGCCAAGGAAATGAGGAGCGTTTGGCTTCCATGATACCCTTCCTGCTCCACCAGCACCTGGCACGTTTCAAACCTGCCTTATTTTCAAGTCATATGGAAACTGCCATGGTAGATGACCAGTACCCTAAGCAGTAATAGCCCCTTAGGGGTGTGGGGGACTACTAATGGCAGTTAAAGCTGCCTGTGGAAAAAAGATCTCTTAGACTACAACTCTCAGGGGCTGTCATATGTTTGTCGCCTAGAAAATCGAAACTCGGCTTGTTGACATTGTTCTTCACGCACACTTTAAATTGCCCTGGGTCTTATGTGGACCAGAGGATGGATGCTCTGAAGTGTGGGTGCTGGTCAGGGATTCAGGATTTCTGCCATTCTCTTCCCATGTGGCCTCACAGGAGATGATCTTTCTGTGCCTCGGTTCCCTGTGGGTCCTGTAAAGCCTGTCCCTCTCTTAACTCAAGGGAGTGTTTCACATATATCAGTAATTGCCATGAGCTGGGATGATGAGGAAAGCCATTTGAACATTAAGAAAAGTGATAGATCAGTAAATAAACTGATAGACAGATATCTTCTTGTTTATTTTTGTAAGCTACTGACATAAGAAAGAAGCACTATGCAGTTGAAGTTACAGAAAAATCTGTACGTACTTAAAGCAATGGCTCTCATCTCATTACAAGCTAAGACCTCCCTCTGGGCTTCGACAGACTGACCTCTACCGTCACCCCACTGCCCAGCAAAGAAGTGATTTGAGGTATAAAAGTTTCTGTCACTTCCAAATCCCTATGCTCCTTAGAGTCCTCCAACTCCCCAATGTGCATGTGAGCTCTTCTACAGCATTCTTTATCCAGTCACCTGCTCTGATTTCAACTCCTCAAAACTGCTGGGGTTTTCTGGTTCAATTACCTTAATCTAAATTAGTGCTTGAATATTTTAAGGGCAAAAAATAATTACTGGAGTTTTGGGGCTCTGTGACTCCCTATTCACATTAAAAATTTTCGACTTTGTTTCTGAGTTAGACCTACATTGCAGTCCATCAGGTAAGACAGACTTATAAATTCTTGAGAGACTTCAGTTTATGACAAATTGCTGAGTTCTTTCTAAAGACAAGTGGCTTACAATGTGTAACCACTGGTTTTTCCCATTGAAAATATCGATGCCTTTTGTATTCCATCCTGTAGATTTCAATACTCATTGCATTTGTCAAAACATTAAATCATACTGTTTAAAAAACACTGGCCAGACTAGGAGGGGAATAAATATACTTTTCAGTTGTTTGGGTTTTTTTTCCTTCATTTTACAAAAATACCATTCACATAAGGAAGCATGAGCATGCATAAAAAAGAGTGAGATTTAGAAACCCCATTTCTTGTTTGTCCTGTTTCCCTGAGCTTACAACCCTGTTTTCAAACATTCCTATTTGGATTTCTGAAAGGGTCCCAAGAAAATTCCTTTTGGGATCCTCTTCTGGTCCCTCTGAAATCAGTGGCGAGACCGCCAATGGCTTTTATTGGTTCAGGACAGTCCTCGCAGATGGACTGGAATGGTGGGAGACTACCTGTCCTTTATCTGCCTGTTTTGTTCTCTTGTAGACACCCCTCATCCTGCAAAAGAGATCCTGTACTCATCCGAGACATGCAGAACTGTGCCTGCTGCTGCAGCTTTTGTCACGTGCAACCACAACCACATAGCCACCACTGCTGCTGCCACCAGTATGGCTCTGAACCAGGTCAAGCCAGAGCCCACGCCTGCTCTGAGCTGCAACCCAGCCCACCCTTTGCTGCACATCAACACGCTGTACGAGGACCATGAGGAGGAGGTGTCCAGCATGATGGACAATGGGATTCACTCGCCGGCGGAGCCCGGGGAGATGCTCTCCCTCCCCACGCCCAAGCAGATCAGGCTGGCGACGTTTGACGAGCCCATGGCCATGGTGAGCTCGGTGGAGTACTGAGGGCCCGGCCCAGGAGCACGGCGGCGCTGGCCACGGCCCCTCCCCCAGCAATGCAACTCACTGCATGAGCATGGAGAGTTTTCTCACGGACTATAGCTTCTGGTAATAACACCAAACGGTTTTTCAGGTTCACATCATAAGCACTGTCAGTCATTTGCAAAATAGAATAAAGAAAATCTGGTGGAAATAGACCTTTAACACTAAGACAACCATTAGCTCTAACTCTAAACTATAGCTTCCTGATTGAAATGGGAATTAGCACAATTTATGAACATTAAGAGTCTAATGGCATGCCACAGCAATTTTAGTGAGTGTTTAAATCCTTTGCATTCAGAATCACTGACTAATCTTAACATGGAAGTGAGGTATACTTTTTAATGGCAGCAGTTAAATAAGAGTTCTTTTCTAAGCAGGGAGGATTTTTTTTTTTTTAATTGAGGATTATGAAAAAGTTATATGCAAGCAAAATTTGTGTTTGTTTGTTTATTTAGCTCACTGATGGTGGGCTTGATGAAGACTTAGCTGAAAGGGCCTTACTACCACCAGCATTTAAGTGCAAAAGATTGACACACTCAATCTCTTGCATTTATAAATGAAAATACCTGAATTATGCCCCGCCCTTTAACATGCTTATATGTTTGATGGAAGATGATTAAATTAAGAGTTTATTTTTTTAAATATATTTTACCATGAAAAAATTACTTTAATAACTTTTCAAACCAGGTGTTACTTTTAACAAAATGTGTAGAAGAGAGTCATTGTAGCTGCTTATTTTTTCATAGTGTATTTATGAACCAGGTTAGAAACTTTCATGGGTGCTTCACTGATACGAACAATCTTACAGAGGTCATTACAAAATATCTTACAAAATATGAAACCAGCAAACCTGTTTTCAAATAACACACAGTTAAAGAAGTCTATTAATTCAGTTCTACAGATTTGGCTAGTCCTTGATTCAGCAAAAATTAAGGCCATGGATGACACTGAAATGACTGATGTCTAAAACTAAGCACACACTGAAATGGCTTTGCTGGATCTGGGCTCTAGTGAAGGCCGACAATAATGCTGCAGTATGTGCTATCACTGATTCAGTATTTGCCATCCTTGGCTCGAAGCACATCTTCATGCCCATCTTCCTATAATTACAATATATGTGATCTAATAGAAAACTCTAGTATAACTAAAACGTCTATTAAAAGTGTATCATGCAATAACCATTCTCAGCAAAATTATAGTGAAACAAAAAGTGACTGTGTAAAACAATAATCCTAGCTGCATTCAGAATTACAGACTGTGTGTGTTTGCTTCAAAATTATGTATAATGGTAGAAAAAAAATATGCAGCACAAATATGGGACTGAAATCTTGAGTTTATTTTTAATTTATTACCTCAGACATGGATATATTATACCAATATTTAATGAAAATAGTACTGAAAATAAATGCCTATTATTCTGAATATTTTAATGTGTACTACTTCCTAGCTTAGTGTTACAACCAACCTCTAAAGCAGGGTAACTGAAGTTCTTGTCAATAGATCCCTTGGGGTGGATTAGAGTAAAATGACACTGAATTACCAGGGTACATTTTTGAGGCAAGTTTATTTTAAAACAAATTGGCTACCCTGGAAAGGAGCCATTTTGTTTCTTCTCCATACAATTATAAAAATATGACAAAGAAAATATATGTGGAGAAGAAAGAAAGAGAAGGAAAGAAGAAGAGGAAATATGTGGGGAGGAAAGATGTCACCGCCCGTGGATCCAGCAAAAAGACTTGATTGTTGCAATTTTGATGGCCATGGTTGGAGCCATCATGGCAGTCTTGATCTGTTGGGGCCAGCACCCACACAACACAGTTTGACAGCTTATATGCATTCAGGCTTATGTGGGAATGTCCCAGGACTTCCCCCAGGGAGGGGATCTTTGGGGGTCTTTAGTTGGTTCGTGGCCCCTTCCAATGACATGATTGCTTCTTTGGCCCTGTTTCTGTCTGTGCCAGCTGTGCCTCCTTAGGGAGGAATAGCTTCAGGCCTCTGTGTGAGTGCCCAGCACCTGCCCTGGGAGGGAGTTTTATGCTGTCAGCCTTACTGGGGGAGAGGAAATTGGTGTGATGAAAAGCATCTCTGCATGACAGGCTTCTTAACAGCCTTTTACCTTATCTGGTATAAAAATGCTTTGTTTAAAACATCAGTCCCATGTTATGAGGAAAACAATAGCAGAGCTCAACCAGCCCATGCAAGCAAAGTCCATCCCACATCGTTACATACAAATGGGGATTTTATGATGAGCAGTGTGCAGGACCTGTAATTTACACAGTGGAAAGCCACCATTCCCCCTTACATTGCCTCAGTTGTGCCCAGCTGCACGGCCTCTTTGGCCTCAACAGCCCAATACCACAATGGCACGAGGCACAGGACAGGTACTGCCAGCAGGGCAGAGGCTGGGGACAGCTGGAGGAGCTGGCTGTAACACCCTGGAGCAGTGCAGCACGGGGCTGAGGGGGGGACATGGAGCCTGGTCCTGGGCTGCTGGGAGGTGGGACTGCAATGGCTCCTGCTGGCTTGTGTCCTTCCAGCCCTGGGAAAAGGCACTGCTGTGACTTCAAATAAATCTGCACCTGCACAGCCTAGGTCTCATCCCACTCAAGGTACAGGAGTGGAGCATCACCTGTGACAGGATTGCAGGCAAGGTCAGTGCCTGGCTTGATGGGTTACTGCCACTCACTCAGAGTCACCTGAAAGCAATGGCACGTAGATTCTGGAGATGAGTCAAATGCCCCACTGCAGTTTTTTTAGATTAATTAAAACCATTATAGTTCAGAACTTGTTAGACACCAATTAATAATTAGAAAGAAAAAAGAGAAAAAAACAGAAAATTGTCATAGGACTTGTTACTAAAAGCAAGGTGAAAGAATAGGACCCTGAGGCCAGTTTTAAAGTGATGTAACTTCCTAATGCCACTGTACTTTCAGTTTTCAGTCGGCAGCGTGCTGAATTTCTTGCTGGCTGCAGCAGCTCAGCTGACAATTTCACAGCTGTGTGGGGGAATCCTTGAGGCTGCCCATTCACTCTCCACTTGGTACAGTTACGTAGGTCAGTACTGGTCTGGAGTGATATATACCAGCATATGGAAG
The DNA here is from genome assembly GCF_027477595.1 of Haemorhous mexicanus. NCBI lineage: Eukaryota > Metazoa > Chordata > Aves > Passeriformes > Fringillidae > Haemorhous > Haemorhous mexicanus. The sequence goes on along the minus strand of NC_082345.1, from coordinate 56,724,636 downwards.
TACCAGAGTCAGGCAAAGCAGATTTTCTCAAAACTAAGGCTCTGTGCTTTTTGAAGTGTTTTGAAAGCAGCAAAATTCAATAATTGGAGAAAATTTCATTATGCAGAAGATGCAGAGCTGGATTCTCAGGCACGTACCCTTACTCATTTGATGAGGGTGGTGTTTTCTAGGAAGAGGTGCCCACAAAGGTTCACATGTTGCCTTTTCATTCAAGAGCAGGACTCAAGTCTGTGTGGACAAAGTGGCATTCTCTGTGATACTGCTGGTTCCTATTGATTTAGCAGCTGTTGCTGCCCTTGTAGAAATCAATATCAGACTTGACTGGACCTATCTAAAGAAAGAAAGGAAACCATATACCTTCCCTCATCCCTGGGATAAGCTAAACTCAGAAAACACCCACTTTACTCATCTCTACATGTTGTGTTCCAGCAGGTTTGCAGCAATGCCTTTCACAAGCTGGAGGCTGCTGTCAGGCACGCAGCTCAGTGTTAACAGCACCTGCTTGCTGGGGGCAGCGTGCTGGCCCACACGAGGTGTTTCACTGACCAAACTAGCAGGCAGCAAGTGTGTCTTGGCTGATGTAGGGGTAGATAATTGATGCAGGCACAAAGCACACACTGCTTTGCTGAACTGAAAGGAAAATTTTAGTGTCCTGCCCAGCAAAGGGGACTTATTTAAACTGAATGACCAAAGAGGAGAAAGATGAGATAATGCTGCATTTTTAAAATGTCTGTTCAGCTTGGATTGCATTTACATCTCCATCTGCCTTGCCTCTGCCTAGTGGTTTCAGCTTGACAGATCTGATGACTCACATTCTTCAAGGCTGCTTTCCCATTTACTTCAGAGGAAATAGGACTGCATGTTGAGAGCACAGAAACCCCTTTCTCCAGGGTACTCTTACTCAAAGTACATTTGACAACCAAAAAGAGAGACAAGTGTGTCAGAAACATCTTTTGAGCTATATTTAGGCTGTATAAACCCAGCAGGAGATCAACCATTTCTGTCTCACAGCAGCTAGAGAAGTGCTTCTGTGGGGACTTTTCTAACGCAATAATGATTTTAGTATTGATGTTACTAATATTTAGCCATACTGAGTAAATGTACACATGCACAAATATACATTTATATATATCAACTGAACACCTACAAATTCTATATATACATGCAAATATGCATCTTGCATAGGAATGTTCATCTTCTGTACTTCACTTTGTAAATATGCTATATTTAGTAATTTATTTTCCCTTCATTTCCCATCATCACATATTAGGCCAACCCATCTGGTTACATCTTGCTGACTCCACTGGCATTTTCCAGTGCTCAGCCTGCTGGTGAGGGTGCTCTGGTCCTGCTGGGCTGATACTGTCAGTGAGTCAGGCTCTGATCGTGGGAGCTGTTCTCTGCATTGTACTTCCAATGACTCCTTGGCACTAAAACCCAGGGTAGAATTTATCTCTGTGCTGCTGGGGGCACAGTTTTTACAGCTGACAGTCACTTTGCACATCCTTTGTATCTCCAGAGCTGGCTCCCAAAGCCAGCGTTGGACCAGAGGAAAGCAAAGCAGAGATGAAGCTCCTGTCACTTTGTCCCAGCCACCAGGTTATCTCCATTTAAAAGTACAGCAAGGTTAGAGCTGGCAGGCTGTAAGAGATGCTGCACTGAGGGAATGGTATCCCCAGCTTGAAGCAAGCTTGTCACTGCCCTCTCAGGCTAACATCAAAAGGAGCACTAACGAAAAGCTAAGCCTGAGAGCATGAGCCCAGGCTCCTAAAGCCTCTGACTGAACGGGAACTGAAGACAGCCTCAAGCACACTTGACCTAGCACTGCATAGGGGAAAATTCTTAGCTTTATATCACAATCACAGAAGATAATTAATAGGAGTAGTGAAAACCCATCTTTAGCCTTTCAGTCAGAGGGTTCAAGAAGCTCCAGAAGAGCTCATCCTTATTATCCCTGGATTACAGTTACAGACACTGAGGCACAAGAAAGTAAAACAATTTGTCCCAAAGCTACTCCAGCTGTGTCTAAACTATCTAATCTAAAGCTGACAATATGCCATAGGCACTGCCTGCCAGCCAAACCAGGTCAGGATGGTTTTGGGTTCTGCAGGAAAGATCTCTGAACTCTCCTCCGACTAGAAAAAAAATATTTTTTTTTAAATTCTGACAGAATCATTGTGATATATTGATCAAGGAAGGTTTCATTTTAAAGACTCAACATCTTTTCTCATTAAAATCATTCTGCTAAAATACATGCCAAAGAGCACATCGGGAGTTTTTAACAACAATTTTTGAGACATCTTCCAATATTTTCTGGCTTTTAATGATGAATATATCACTCTGTCTGTAAACAGACAGTAACTAATGGCAAAACATTCTGTGTACTTTATTTACAAGAAACAAATCTTCAGCTTTTGCTATTCCCCCAGATGTTAGCAATTTTTAACTGGTTTACAACATGTACAAGTAAAAATAATTATGAATTACTTCCATGCCATCGAGGATCTCAGGGTTCTGCAGGACAGATTCAAGGAAATGCTGGCCTCCCAGTCCTGTTGTCCTCAGTGGTTTTGGATGCTTCTGTCTTCTGATGCTTCACTGATTTGCTGTTTGTTCACAGAATGGATTTGCCTGGTGTCAGTGCCAGCTTCAACTGAAAGAAGTTGTTGGGCCTCCTGCTGCTCTCGAGAGCAAAGAAGTTTACTGACTCTTGCTTAACTCATTTTGCTTTATAATCACAGGGCTCATAGCAGTCACCAGTCTAGCTTTCCACAAACACATCCAGGGACAGCAAAGACTACAATAAATCCCTGAAAGAGGAATGCATGATTCACAAGCAAAATCTGACATCTTGCTTGAAATGAGACAGAAAACCACCCCATAACCTGCTCCTCTGCAGATGCGTACCTGTAAAGAAAAATTACACATTTAGAAGATTATACCAGTAGTTTTTCGCTCTTAGAGCTTTTATAGCATGGCAATAACCCCATGGCAGTTTACCAGTTCCTGCTCTGGAATAACAAGCTTGTGCCCAGACCCTGAGGCGCACAGCGGAGGAGACAGATGGGTACATTTTGTTGCTGAGGAAAAGAGTTTCTGAGAGCAGTTCAGGAAATTCTTTTGCAAAATGATGGATGTGTTCATCCATGCAAACTTGGAAAAAGGATGTGCCACAATGGGGGCTAAGAAAACTCTGTACTATTTGTCCTCTATGTACAGTCCTGCAGAGTTCACATTGACAGATTTATCCTGTTATTGGAAAGCCTTGAACAATATAAAGGAGTAACTAGATGTCTAGAATAAATTAATAGTCAGGAGGAGGGAAGGCTCCAGGGAGATCCTATTGTGGCCTTTCAATACTTCAAGGGGATTATAAGAAAAATGGAGACAGACTTTTTAATAGGGTCTGTGGCAATATTACAAGGTGTAATGGTTTTAAACTAGAAGAGGGTTTAAAAGAGAGTTTAAACCAGAAGAGGATATATCTAGATTCAGACTAGCTGTAAAGAATAAGTGGTCCAGAATAACAAAGATGAGAGTCTGAGAAACCTGGTATCCCAGGTTTCTTCATAGGATGCTTCACATGACAACAGAAGTGGCAGAAGAGTCAAAGAAGCTTCTGTGAGAAGCTTAAGTACCATGAGAATTACTCCAAATCAATGACAGAGAATATTTTAGCTTGGGAAGAAGGCATGAAGGATCACAAAGCTGTTGGAGGTACTGGACTATCTCTCCTATTAGGAACAGCTGAGAGAGCTGGGACAATGACTATAACCCTTCAGCTAGACAGGCAGTGGCTGTAAAAGGAATGGCACTGAACATACCTAATGCCTCTGTCCCTGTGCATTCCCCCTCAAAACCTGTCCATGTGACCATGTGAAATCAAGGAATTCCCTGTCAACAAAACAGAACATCAGCCAGCAACACGGTATACATACAGAGAGGTAACTCTCCCTCTGTGTTTAAGATCTTTTCAAAAGTCTGTTTAACTCTTTTTACCAGGGGTTTGTCAGGATATCCCCCAGCAGCAGTCAAAGTGTTTCTCTGCAAGTCTGTCTTTACTTATAAGAGTTGCTGGCCTTGCCTAATTTGTTCTAAATCCTCAGTTGCTACTCAGCTGCTGGGGAGGCCTGGTCTCCTGCCATAAGTCTTTGTTTAAACAGAGTTTCATATTAAAGTAACAGCAAGATGGGGACCCAGAGCAGATCTAAGAATCCTGGAAAGAGACACTCGGACCTAAAGCTAGAGCTATTTCTTTTCATATTTTCCTTTTACCATCAAGATTGAGATGCATACTCAATTTCTGGGTAACAGCAGAGGAAATGTGGGCCGACAATTGAAATTTCCCTGTAGGCATGCTCCTCTTTTTCCTAGCAGACCAAGTGTCTCCTTTGGAGGTCCTGGCCCTGGATTTTAAACAGTTATAATCAAAACTTTATGGTCTTCTGTTGTACTGCTTCCTTGACAAATACATGTTAAAATAGGGATGTTATTTTCACTACAAATGGGAATGGATTTTTAATTTTTTTACTAAGCACTGAAACAAATCCATAAAATTTTATCTAATTTCTTCAAGTTTTAGTAGTATAATTAAGTTTTGTGAGTTATGTAGTAAATTAAAATCTGTAAATCTCTAAGGGTTTTATAAATGCTTCATGTTTGGGCTAATAGTAAATTGCAAGATACTTGGTGACAGATTTCATGTGCAAAATCAAAGCAGAAGTCTTCTGATGAGATAAATTGCTAATTTAGCACATGTTCCTTCCTAGTGTTTGGACAGCAGCAGTGCTGGGAGCTGCTGTCACAGCACTGCTCCAACTGAGCAGCCAGCGAGCCCAGAGCCTTTGCATGGCTCCTGCCCAGCTGCCTTTGCCTGCCTGCCTGCCTAGGCTTACAGCTTGCAGCCCTCCTTGGAGGGCTCCTGGGCAAGCACTCATTGTTTTGGCCATCAGAGCACACTCTCCATTCAGGAGAGGCTGCCCACTTCCTCGTTTCTGCAGGACATTACCAGCGAGGAATGAGAGCCCACGGACCTGCAGCCTTGGCTGTCCAAAGCGCGGGGACACAGGAGCTGTCACCTGACTTACTGATTTCTCAGGAGAGCTGGCGAGGAGCAGAACACGGGTGGGTCAGAGCCCAGGGCTACCAAAGGCTACAGGCATCCTCTGGTAAGCCAAACACAGCCAAAGGCCATGTAGACAATGCTTATCCTCAGCTGGACCAGCCACTGACTTGTCTCTGTGCCCTCCCCTTCACCCAAAGCCTGTGACATCCCTGCCTGCTGAGCCCTTCTCTGACATTTCACTTTGTTTCTCTACCCTATATCTCTTTGCACATAAAAACTGCTCTTCTCAAGGCAATTCTTACAGATACTGTGCCTAGGTTTCACTGCCTGCTTCTTCATTAACCAGTAACACAGCACCATAGGAGCAGATCAGTAAATAAAAGCTGATTTTCTCACTGCTCCAGCATCTGTGGTCTGGAAGTTTAAATTCAGATGACATTTAATGTGTTGTCCTGGACCAAAAATTCCTGCTAGGCATGTATGTGAGACTTGTCATGTGTTTGAAGCCTTATTTCTCTACCAGGGGCTGGTTTGTACCTCTGGTAGAATCTCCAGGGCAGTTCTATGCTGGAGAAGCTGCAATCACCACAGACTCACTCTGCAAAATGAACCAATGTGCAGCTGGCAGGTGTGACAGGCAATTTTGTCCAGAATCACACTACTCCTTGAAGCTGAACTGCCAGGGATGATGTTGTTACACTGTCTTCTCTCCCTCAGCCATCCTCATAACACCACCTCATTCCCAGAGCTACAGATCCTGAACTGGTGGGAAGCACCTTGCTCTGCCTCACCAAAGCATCTGCCCAGCTGCAGCTCATCACCACAGCTGCCATAGAAGAAGCTGCAGAACCCCCCCAGCAATGAGGAAAACAGGGAGAGCCAGCAGGTGCCGATACTGTTCACCAGCTCTGGAGAGCCAAACTGAGTGGAGTTTACCAGCTTTGTTCACTGAATGTGAAGCAGCTTCAGCTTTGCCCACTGAATGTACTAACATTCAGCTTCTGTGAGGTAAAATTAGACTAAAATTTACAGCCTATTTACTACCTCTGTGTGAAAATTATGTGGTGTGCTTACTCTTGCTCCATGCTAAATTTTAAATACATCTCTCACTTCCACTGAAGAGCAAGCTTTGCTTTATCACAAGATGGACACAAATACAAGGCTGCCTGCCCCAGAGTACCTAATGCCTCCCAAACCCACTTTCTAGCTTCCCCCACCAGCTTCTTGTATTCTCTGGAATTGACTCCATTGGGAAACTCCTTAGAGACAGGAATACCAATGTCTTCATTGTAATGTTGAAATTTTAAATGTTCATTTGTTGTTTCTGCTTAGGAAGCCAGAGACCATGTGATAAGTGATACCAAATGTGTCCAAATAAGCTACGATTGTGCTGAGCAATCTATCAGGTTAGAGTAATAAATGACTACACAAACAGCTAGCTTTAATGATGTTTCCTGCAGATTTATAGCAGAAATAAAGCCCCAAAGCATTTGGCTCCCAAGCAGCACAGACAAGGCCTGTTTAGCATGGATGTCTGATACACACAGACTTTATGGCATAGAATTTGGTACACCTGAATGAAAACTGAGGATTTTATGGTATCATTTCCATTTTCTTCCTGCTGCATGTTAATAAAAGCAGCAAATGTATGAATAAGATAACATTGTTTCTGTTAGCAATCAGCTAACCAACTATGTGTGTGCACTAGGTAATTTGCATGTGCTGGTCCAATTATGTCTTACTCCTGGACAATAAAGCCCAGTATTTAGTAGAACTGTTATTCCAATGACACATTACCTCCAAATGTTTCTGTCAAAATATCTTCTTCTTGATAGCTCCCTTAATCACCTTCTGAAATGTTAATATGTTTCTGCCCTTGTGTCGATATATTAAGTACTTTTCTTTTAGTTAGAGTTCAAAGGCAAAAGCTTTACAAATGAAATGGAGTCAACTCTCCTCTACATTAGCCTGGGCCATTTATTTTGCTATCACTTGGGCTGGATGAGGAGCTGCTCCTGCTGGCAGAAGTCCTGCTGGGCTGTCAGGATGGGCCCATTTGTCTTCAGCAAGGCAGAGGCAGCAAATTGGCCCTTGTCCTCAGAAAAGCTGTGACTGAAGGGCCACCTTCCTGCTGAGTGTCCTCCATCACAGCAAACTTGGTCAGCTGAAGCCTCTACTCCAGAGGCATAACCAAACCACCTATCACAGGCCATAGAAATTCAGAAGGAATTTAATATGGACTGCTTTATTCAGGCACAGGACTTTTTTCTTATAATCTGAATTATTTTCATTATTTAGTTATTAAGGCTAGCCAGAGAGTTCTAAGAGCTCGTTACTTTAGTACATGTGAGGAAAAAAAAAATATAAATAGAGTTGAAAAATATTTTCTGAAGTATTGCTTTTTCTGTCTCCTGCAAAAATGTTGGGATGAAAATACCTGACACATGTACAGGAAAAGGGATGTACAAGATGGAAATAGAGATGACAGCAGATACATATATGAAATTAGTAAATGAAAACTCAGAGATAATGAAATAAAAACAGCTTTGCAATTTTGTACAGGCAAGCAGCCTGCAAAAAGTTGTATTTTTACCCAAGATTGTGCAGGTAAAATAAAGAGGTTCTATGTGCTATACCTAAACTAAATGTCAGGGTCAAATGCCACGGTGCAACACTGCTCTGTGAAATGAGTTTTCACTGACCTTCCTGCATCACCTCTTTACCATGCTGCTTTCAGCACAGTGAACACTGTGGATAACAGATGCTGCTTTGGGGAGCAGGATTTGGGGACAGAAGCCCCAGTGTCTTTTGTTGGGATATTAAGATTGTAACTTGTCTGATTTTATTATGAATGTGTCTGTTGCCAGCTGAGTTACCATACACAAAGAAATTCATTTGGGCAAACATAACCTCTCCTTCTCTGAGGGGTTTCACATTTTTAAATTCAGGGATAGCAATGCAGGCTGAGCACACCTACACTCTGTATCCTGATTCTTGAGGTTTCTTCTTCATCTAATGGCTCATACAAGCCTGCCAATTTACAAGACATCAGGCTCCAGCCAGGCTGCTTCAGGATGCCACACCTGTCACACCTGCAGGAACCATTCCAGCACTATCTGAGGCCACATTAAAAAACCCACAGTACTCCACCTCTGACACTTTCAAGGTGGACAATATGAGTACAGGTAGGTACACCGATTTATTCACCAGTTGCAGCGATTCCACTGCCTTTCCATGGTGGTATGAAGTGAGGAATTCAGTTCAGTTCTTACATTTCCTAGAAAAATATACAATTAAAATGTCCTTAGCAATTTTGGATCAGTGGGTAAGGACTTTGAAGTAGACAGATTTTCTCCCCTTTTCCTAGGGTTCAGTGTTCTGAAGTGGGATGCAGTCCTTCCTCTCAGCACCAGCACTCCTTTACTGTTAGAACTGTCCTGTTCATTAAGAATCTTGCAGTAAGAAAGGTTTCTTCTAGCCAGTAAGTCTGACACAGTGAGATTACACGAGAGACCAGGCAGAGGACCTGCTTGTGCCTGACCTGTGTTGAGCTGCAAGGTGCTGCTCAGTATTCATTTGCTGCCTGCTGGGAGCCGACAGCTCTGCCTGGCAGCGCTGACTGCCCAACGCTCCGTGCAGGTGGTAAGTGCAGGAAACAGCATTTCCACACACAGCACACAGCCAGTACCTCTACACAGCTCATGACAGTTGCTCCTGCTCCTCTCCCCCTCTCACCACGAGACAGACCTCAATAGTGTTTGTTGGCAGGAGCTGCCTTTGGTACACACATGGAAATGTTTCCATTAACTTCAACACAGGCATTGATCACAATCATTTCATGTGGAAATGAAAGGTTCAAAAAGGAACCAGTTTCTATTCCTTCTGATAAATTAATCCAAAAGGTGACATTTTGTATGTCATCAAACCAGTTCTGTATAGACTCACTGAATGTCCAGGTTTTCTGGTTAATATTCACACATATCCATTTTTAACATCATTCAAAGAGATGAAATGCTTTCATTTGTTGCCATTATGTGTCATTCTATCATTGGGTATGCTTTAGTATGATAAGTATTTGTAACAATCTCAGCCCTTATCCTGGTAACTAGGTTTAATAACAGGCTGCCTAAATGACATATAAAAGAAATTAATCCTGCATTTTGCATTAGTTATGCATTCACCCAGTGGCAACAATGAAAGTTCAAGCCTTCCCCAAAGTTAGACTTAAGAATCAGCAAATACGTTTTTAACAGTTTAAAGCTAAAATCACTTTTTATGTAATTTCTTATTGAGAAATAATCATAGCATTGGTCTTGCATGTAACTTGCAGACACAGGCATTTATCTGATTTTTTTCATACTTTTTTCTTACCATTTGTTATCAATCAAGGTAACTACACATCTTTGCATGTATTATACAGTCTTTTCTATCAAGAGTTTCGTAATCAGTTTCTGGAAAAAACTAAAATTTTTATATTGCAACATGAAATCTAAAACTGTTGCCAGTGCAGGTGACAGAAATAGAGAAAATGTGTTTCCCAGAAGCTTATGTAATATGATCTGAATTAATCTCAATGATAGACAGGGAGTAGAAATTCTTTTTTACTAAGTTGTCTGGAAAGAACACCCTCCTAACAGTAAGCAGAAATGTTTGTTCTTTCACTATCATAAGTCATATGTAGCTAAAAACATTAATCCCTCACTTCACTCACAGCTTTGATGAATAACATATTAATGTTGCACAGAAGGAACTTGGAACATTTTCTCATATACCTGTCATGTGTGCTTTGTGTTTATGCTAATTTATTTTATGGAATTAGAGTGCTCCCGGTGGTACTGCAATGAAATCAGTGCTGTTATTGTAATTCAATGTACCTTGCCAGAGGAAAGGTCAGCTCTCAAAGAAGAAGGAATAATTTCACCTTTCCCTTCATGAGCCAGACTCCTTTCTGATGTGTACATATAAAGCCTAAATTTCCATCTCTTTTGTTGGCTGACAAATTTACTGAATTCTTTCTGGAAAAAAATAAAGAAAGAACTCAGAGTAACCCTTAGCTGAAAGCATTTTCAGGCTGCATTTAGAAATCACTTTATTCATTTCTGAAGTGCAGTCACCCCAAGTGAGGTAAAATGGCTTTTCTAATAGGAAGCAATGTCAGACAATTTCAAAGCAAAATTTCAGGGGGAATGGAGAGAAGTCAGGCTGTAATTACACCTGGTGAAAATTACCCAGGACTGAAGGCTAATAGAACACTTCTTTTTAAGTCTCATGAGATTGCTTCAGGGACAGAAGGCAGCAGAGAATTTTCATCACAGCATGGGAGCAGATGAAGCAGAACAGAGAGATAAGAGCCAATCTGTTGAAGAGACAGAGATTATGTAAAGGATTTGGGCAGTCAACTCACAGAGAGTGGGGCTAGCTCTGGGTGAGCTACCTCCAAACTGCTGAGCAGGAAAACTACCCACTGAGGCACAATACTGCAGTTTTGGGTTGGGCTGTTTGGAAGCCCAAGCCCATCTCTGTGAAGCCCCATGGGTCCCTGCTGGTCCACATCAGCCCGAGCAAGCACTTACTCAGGAGTTTCCACATCTCTGTACACAATCTGTCACATCCTCATGCTCTAAATTATCTGAACAAGTATATTCATAAACATCCAGGGATCTCAAAAGTCCCCAGGGAAATTAAACAGCTCTTTCTAGGTAGGCTTTGTGGAAACTAAAGTTAAAGTCCTCTTAGGAAAATACTGGTTATGCATAAGCAGAATTTATACCATTGTTCTGGGAGGGCAGTTTCACAGCTGGCATTCCATGGCTCCAGGTAGGATAATGGAGCTCATCTGGCAGCTCAGCCCATGTGCAGAATGCAGCCACACTGCTGCTGGAGGCAGTCTCTCCCTCAGGGCCCTGTCTCTCTGTCTGCAGCAAGGATGAAACACATTTTATTTGTAGATTTTCTGACAGGCCAGGTCAGAATAGATGGGTACTAGATCACGCCATGCTGCATACGAGCGTCAGTGACCCATGAAATTAAAGGATGTAAATTAAAGGATGTGTTTCGCTAGTCGCTCGGGACAGCCCGAGTTCCCCAAAGGTAGATCTGTGCAGAAAATCCTAGCTAGACTGAAGAAATTGTTGGTAGGCGGAATAAACACCTGAACTAAAAATACAAAAAGTTACAAGTGTAGATGAGTCCAGTGAAACAGAAAAGTGGTGGTGGTTTCAGCCTGTTGTGTTGGGGTTATTTTTTACATCAGACAACAAGATACAAAACCAGGAAACAAAAATAATCCTAGAGATGTGCTATATCTTAAAATCTTTGAGGAACTAAAACTACCACATAGTGATTAGGGCAGCTTAGAGGGCACATCAAAAAACAGCACTGTGGTATCTGCAAGGATCTGTCTGTTACCAGGTTTTGGCAAGAATTTGAGTCCTCTGAGACACTGTGAGGGGGAGACAGCCTGCCAGGAATTGCCTCTTTCCACAGCTGTGGTCACAGAGGTTGTCCTTTAATCCTCCCCCTCAGTATGTAGTCTGAGACTGTTTACTGTGAGGTTTTGGTGACATACACGTCTGCTGCCACCCAAATCTGAAACCATCTAGATTTGGTGATGCAGTGAGGGTCCACATGAGTGAGTTGCAGTCTGCCTCTGTTATACATGACTTTGGAGGGGCTTCCCAGAAGTCCCAAATAATGTGACATGGTATCCAGCTGCCTGATCTGTCCCCTGCTAGCTTTTGGATATGTCCAGTGTACTGTTAAAAGCTTCCCAGAGTTTCTCCACCTGTATACACATTACTGTCTTTGTAATAACATTAATACACTCCTAGAAAATCAATATTCAACAATATAGCAACATCAGTTATATTGATATCAATAATCAATGTAACAACAATCAATATAACAGAATCAGAATTTACCAGTCCAAACTTGCTCATGTGATGAACAGGAACAGTTGTGCAGCCACTAAGAGACTAAAAATTTCTCAGCCTGATGGTCTCTAAAAAGGGAGACAAGAATTACTTTTTGAACACAAAAACTGCAGACGACTGATATTTTCATCAAGAAAAAAACCATGTCAGCTTTCCAATGTCTAATACAATTATGTCAAGCACTGACTTTTTATCATGTGCAAAGGGCCCTCTAGGAAAATGTGTCCATGCACCATTTTAATCTGAATGACAAGCAGCATTGCAAGCAGTGATTTCTCCAACCTACCACACCTGCTTGGTATTTGGGGCAGTATTTGCTTAGTCTTGGTATCAGCCCAGGGTACAAAGAAGAGATTTGCAAGAGAAAGAAAAATTTAACATGAAACTGTTCAGTTTCATGTACAGTTCTTTTTGCCAGAAATGGTGTTAATACCTGCCCTGTTGAAGTGCAAACATTTTCTTACATCCAACTTTATAAAACACTTAAGATAATCTGCCTGGAAATTAGATGCCTGGCAGCAAGGTGAACAACTGGCTTCTTGTCTGTTCTTTACATAAGGCACTTTATGTGCTCTACTTATTAAAAAAGTAAAATCAAGGGATTTTGAAGATAGAAATTGCATGTTTTAATTGCAGGTGCTTGTTTAAAAGCAACAAACCAGGATATCCTTACATAAGGGCATTATGAAAAGGTTTCTGGCATTGGTAAGATAAACTTAGGGTACATGACATTGATATTGATGTTTTCTTGGGTGCTCTATAAGTGTTTTCAGAGAGATGTTTCATTTACCTATTGAATTATTCTATTTGATCCAAATTTTAAATGGTTAGCTTAAGCATTTATATTCTCCTGCCTCTTATTTTATACCAAAAAAAAAGTGCTGCCTGGATTCCACAATTCAGATTTACTCACACCCAGTGAATGCAGGGCATTGTCAGACAGTAAAGGAATTAGGAATATGGTGGCTTGGACTTTGATCTGGAGCATCCCCAATTTTGGAGCATCCCCAATTCTCAGGCCCTGTGTCAGGTGCCATATTATCAACAGAAACAAGTATCAGAACAACTCTGAATTCCAGTAATCTCTTCCTCTCTCCCAAGGAGATCTGTGGCCCAGAACAGCCAAACCTTCCAAACATTCCCTCTTGCATTCTCAGCACCTTCTCTAAAGTCCAGAACAGTTGAAGTCTACATGTTCAACACTGTAACTCCCTGAATTTGCTTGCAACCTGCACTGGCACAAAGAATTTCACTGAAAGGAAAACTTCCTGCTGTGCCTGTAAAACTCCTATTTCCCAAAAAGCATTGTCCCAGCAGGCAGTGTACTGAGGGTACAGAGTGCCTAAGGGTACCTCCTGAGAGGATACCTTTGGTCTTCTGCTTTCTAAAATGGGTCCACATGAATAAAAGTACCAGCTATAAGCTCAAGGCATACTGTTCAGTAAGTACAGGACCATTAATGTAACATCCACTCATTCTACAGAAGCTTGTAGTGAGCAAAATGTAGCTGAAATGTTCCGAAATGCATTGTAGCACATTTCCAAGATCAAGATTTTCTTAGCAGGTTAAAATTTATAACTCATTTGCAATCAGCTTTTATCCTGGCCTCTTCAGAGTGTATAACACATTCCCATTATACAGAAAATAAAAATGCAGGATTGTGTTTAGCCATATTCTGTTACAAAAGCTGCTGCATGCCAAGGCAAGGCCTCAAGAACACTTGACTGGCCTGTCACATCTGTTAGTACTCAGTGGCTATTGTTTAACATCTGGTTATATTTTTCAAGAGTTTTCATCCAATCCTTCAATGAACCAGCAGTTTGACTGGTGCTTACAATGGGTACAGACTCTCCCCAGCTGGTAACAGCAGCGAGTCAGCCCCAGAAGTGACATGCAGAGATGCTTCAGTCAGCTCTGTGGGAGCCATCACTGCAACCAGGAGCAGGGTTAGCTATGCCAGCATGTGCTCGGCCCCAGCTGGGCAGATTTATATGGGACTCACCAGCTGAGAAGTCTGTCCTCTGTCTGGGTTTCTGCTCCTGGCTATGCCATGGTTCTTCAGCCCTTCTAGCTGAAAACATCCTCAAGAATGGGTGAGGGAAGGACAACTGCACAATAGGAACTCGTACCACTTCAACCCAAGTGCCTGCACTCAGCACAGCATCAAATCAGTCAGTCCAGCCTGAGAATAGGAATAGAAGATGAATGATGCACAAAATATCTGGACACAAATATTAACTGACTGGTCCTGAAACTGCTGGACAAGATAGTGAAAAAAAAATCACTGCTTCTTGTCTCTGGCATAGTGGGACTGAAATTAAACATTTGCCTTCCTTGCAAGTAAAGAAAGACATATTACAATGCACTGGCTACCCAGTGGCAATATCCTACACACTGTTTGCTCACATAATGATTGTTCTCCTCAGTTTTGACTCAAATCTAAAGTGTGGCTTACATGCATGTCAGTTCCTACAAGTGACCACTGTGTGATTGAACACAAGAATGCAGCATCTGCAAATGTAGGCAACTCTGATACCCAGAGAACTGCATCTTGGGCATACTAAATCATGCCACGAGAAACATGAAGAGAGCTATTTGATGACCCCCCCAAGCCTTTTTGTCTCCAGGCTGAACAAACCCAGCTCCCACAGCCTCTCCTCATATATCATGTTGCCTAGCTTCCCAACAGGCTTAGTGGCCCTGGGCCAGAGAAGTCACAGTTTATCAACTGTATCTTGTCCAAAACTGGACACACTGGTCTCAACACAACCTCAGGAGTGCCAGAGAAAGAGGATTAATATTTTCTTTGATCCTGCTGTCTACAGTTCTGTTAACACAGCCCAGAATGTGGTTGGCTACCTTCGTCACAAGAGCACTCTGATGACTCTTTTTTGACCCAGCCTCCACAGCTGCCAGGTCTTTTTCTGCAAACCTGAGAACGGAATAAACTTCCAGAGCCTTCAAAAGTAATCCCAAGGAGAACAATTTAATGCTTCCTTCTTATCTCTAGAATCTGCACTTTGATGAATTGATACCCTCAGGTAACATTCCCATTTCACATTAGCTCCTTACTCCTGAGCATGTGCTCACCCATGTGAGCAAACAGCCCCTGCAGCACAGTCCCAGCACAGCACAGATAACACTGCACTGATCCATCCTGATGGAAACTGCATGGGCTATAGAAACACAGCACCACAGGCTGACCACACTACTTCCACAGCCCCTGAATAAATCAGCAGGGACCTGGGAGCTGTGATGAGATTGACTGTGAGGTCTGCCTGCTCCCATTGCTAGCCAGCAGATGGGACAGTCCTTTTTAAGATCAAGTCCAACCATTAACCCAGCACTGCCAAGGCCACCATTAAACCATGTCCCTAAGTGCCACATCAACATGTCTGTTAAACACCTCCAAGGATGGTGACTCAACCACTTCCCTGGTAAGCCTGTTCCAATGCTTGACCACCCTTTTGGTGTATAAATCTTTCCTAATATCCAATCTAACACTCCCCTGCTGCAACCTGAGGCCACTTCCTCTCACCCTTGTGTAGAAGAAAAGGGTGTAAAATACTTTTTTGATCTCATTTGAAGCAGAATAGTATACCTTGAAAACATGTAAATATAAGATAGAAATCATATGATAAAAGCCGAGAGGGAAGAACAAAAAAAATGAAGTTCCCAAAAATGTACCAACTAAGGATCTGACCATTGTACTACAATGTCATAATTAAAAGCTGGAGAGGAAGCAGCAGCAGGGGAATTGCTTTAATGAAGCTTAGATGGTACAATTGAGTAAAGCCTGAAAAACAAATGGCTTAAAGGGAAGCTTTTTTATTTTTTATAATAGTCTCTGTGGACAAGCTGATTAATCTATGTTTTGTATTATAAATTAGAAGCAAACAAGACACTGAACAGTGCAGGCTCAGAGAAAAATAGTGATGTCCTTTTTTAGGGGTGAAATATGTAGGAAGCACGGGAGAAATCTTACTGGATCCACCAGCAGGGACAGAATGGTTCTTCAACATCACTGCTAAGCCCCCTGCTAAAGGAAAAGAGCATGATGAGTGTCTTAAGGCAAAAACTGAGTAAGAAATAAATGTGAATGTCATAAGCACACAAGGAACATCAGATAGAATGGAAATAAAAGATTACATCCCTGACACACTAGAAGCATGACATATACAACATATGCTAGAGAGCTGGCTTTGAAACAGCACTCACATAATCTCTTAATTTCTACTTGTCAGCTGTATGAACCGTGTGTATGTCTTAATGCCCTCTACCAGGAGACCTAAAATTATCTGTATTCTGCTTTTAAGCCATGAGACTTGTTTTCTTTTTCTGGGACCTTCATTTTTTCTCCACTAAGTATCTCATACTACATTTATTTTCTGATGAGTTTCCTCAATGGTCTAAACCATCTAAACATAATTAATTAAATTATTTATGTAATTACTAGAGTGATTAAAACCCACTTATTTCCATGTAAAATAACTAGTTTGTCTTCTGCCTAAGTTTTCCAGAATATTATCATTTTAACAAAACAACAGCAACAACACCATCAAGCCAAGAAAGATGATATGTGCAAGGGGAGCAGAGAGTGAGTGAGGGAGTGTTGCAAGGAGAGCGGAGAGGGAGTGTTGCTTTGCTAAGAAACAAATACCTAATAGAAAAATAGTTCTCTGAAATTATTGTTTAATTATGACTTTCTGCCAAATTTTTCATATAATTATAAACTACTAGTGCTAAAAAAGTGGTGTTACTAAAACAGGCAAATCAAAAGGCTTCTTTTCAAAAACCTCTCCAACAAGGAGCTCAGACTTTGAAGGACTGCCTGACCTTGGGGTGGAAAGCTAGAAAATAAAGGAATTTGTTCAAGGGAGCCCATAAGGTAGCAGAAAACTAATAACTGAGATTACAGATCATTACAGGTCATTATACGCTGGGAATAAGAAGTGGAATTAGAGAGGTAGGTGCAAGGGCAAAATGGATAAGAAAGCGTGAACATGCCACACTGGTGGGAAATTTTGCAGTATTAATGAGTTTCCAAATCTGCTCATACCTTAGTTATCCTGATGTTTTCTTTACCAGTTTCAGGGAACAACCTTTTCCAAATTATTTGATAAGTACATTTAGCTGTTGGATTTGTGCTTTACCTACATGATTATTTTGCTTGAACTCAGCACTGAAACTCAAGGTGCTACTGCATCTGACAAGCCTCCACCTCTACCTCTTCTGAGAGTTTCTAGGCAAAAATGGCAATACCTGGGATTACTGGGACACCAGTACATTATGGCAAAGAACAAGACATAATACTCCAGCACAGCTACTGAGAAGAGTATCTTGTCCTAGAGGTGGCTTTTGGCACACTACACAGAGCTGTCTGCCAAGTCAAGGAACCAAAAGCAGAGAAACAGCCTGGGAAGATGCCTTCCGAACAGCAGTAAAGCAATAGAACTACTGTTACAGATGCTGACATTTTAACCAAGATATTCTCAATCCCAACCCTCCAGTCAGTCCTAGAAGTGACCAGAGATACTCTCAGTGCCCCATCTCTGTGACCTGAAAGAAGTGAAGCTATCTGAAATTATTAACCATAAGCATGAAATATTCCTTTTCCTAGGTTTTGAGACCACACCACTGCTCTAAAGTGCTGATACCTCAGGATGATGCATCTCAACCAAGACTGAGAAAAGCTGTAGAACCATTATTTTGGGAAAACTAGAAACATGAATTACTAAGCAGTCTTTGATCTATTTATTGTAGTGTTAGGATGGAATATGATAGTCTTTTAAGAATCATCAGTCCCAAAGAGTTGTCTGTTTTGGTAATATGAACATTGTACTTCCCTTTATTTTGTTGTGGCCTTGCCTAAGACTCGAGATACTGTTCAAAACCAACAAATACAAATGTTATATTCATAATGTATCAGTCTGAGTACCCTAATATGACAAATCAGGGATAGCATCTACAAAATGGGAATAGACTAAGACTGAAGCTTCAAACACTATTTAACTCAAAATCTAGCCAATCTTAGAGTGACTCTAGACTTAAGGAGAATGAGTGCACAGGAGAAGCAAAGCTGCACAGAAACCACTTCAGGTAGATTAGAGAGATCTTTATAGAATTAGAGCATTTGAAATAATGTTTAATTTGATAATTTTAATTCTGTAGCCCAGATAAGATGCTCTAATAAATTCTATTTTTTAGATTTAAAATCATTACCAAAAGATTTCCTTCTTACAACAGAGTAGTGTGTGTTAATTGCAAATCAAAGGTAATGTGAAGGACACAATAGGTTCCTTAGTTTGCTTCTTTTTTTCTGTCTCATCCACAAGCAAATCCATGTATTTGACCAATATGCTTCTGAAGAATGTGTATGTGTGATGGTGTTCTCTTTGATAACATGGGACACTAAATCCTTTGATATTTGCATTTTACTGGCCCAGATGGTGACAGTAGAGGGCACAACAAAGCAGGATCAAATTGTGATATTTTAAGCAATTTCTCAGCAAACTAAAATGGCATATTGGACAAAGTAAAATCTGTGGGTTTCAATCACATAGAGTTGAGTAGAAATACGTATTTTTACCATTTTGAAGCACAATGGATACACGACCAATGAAATATTCACTAACTGCTTTCAAAAGGCTTACCCTACAAAGACTGAAACAGAAGGAACCAGAAGAATCACAGGAGATCCCACCACTAGCTTGTTTTGCTCTCTAGTTTGCTTTGAATGTCTTTCTATAGTATCATCCTGAAAAGCTTAAACTTCAAGGAGACAACGTGACTGCCATTAACTTTTCAAGTTGCACAAAGTAAACAGTGGCATTTAAAAGTAAACACTGCACACGTTGGAAGGCCAATTGTTAAGTTTTCTAACCCCAGGTTAGCCATCTCTTATTTAAAAATTCACCTGTTCTTATTTTAAAATTCATCTATTATAAAGGTCATTTTTAGTTCTAGTTTTCTGTAACACAAAGTTTAGCGACAGCAAGTAATTCATATTGGACTAAATATCAAAGCACTTTTGAAGTTTGAAAGATTTATATTCTTGGCATTCTAGATCAGCATTATAAAATAGTCCTTGTTTCATAACAAGGGTCTAATCTTAGCACCCTGTTAATCCTAAATCTCACTTTGTCTAAACAACAGAGCTGTTGTTTCTACAACTGCAACACAGCTTGCTCCTTGATTTGAATAGCCAGTAATGTTAAAATTTATATTAGCCTTTTGTAAAAATGGTATGATCTTTTATTAAAATATACCATTTTATTGAGTGACTTTAAAGTTGAAGCAGATGACAGAAAACAAACACATATTCCAGCAAGGGATAGATAGTATTGTCCAGAGTAACATTTTCCAGTTACAGCCATTTTGACCATCCAGAACAAAAAGAACCTTGAATCCAGATAAATTTTAAAACTTAAAGTAATATTTGATCACTGAGCACAAAGAATTCCAGACAATTGAAACAGCTAATGGGAATCTCTTAATCTGGAAATTAATTAGAGAAGAATGACATTTCTTTCTCGCAATTACAAAAGTTAATGTTGTTAACTCCAGGAACTGGCAATAAACATTCAATGAACGCTCACAGCCAGTTCATTAAATCTTTGGTGATAGAAATATATTTAGCATTTACGTGATCATTGCCAAGGTTTATCCTATTTTAGTGAGGGCAAGAGTGCAGAGTGATGGTTTACATTTTTAATTATTCATTATATCAGCTTATGTCCTCAGATTCAGACCCAATCACCATACAAACATACACTGGTATGGTTCAAACTTGCTCTTATTCTTATTTTGATATTCTTAGCAACTTAAAACCAGAGCAAATTCACTGAAGTGCACATTTACACTGTGTTTGAATGTGTTTTAACACAGTACTTCATTCTGACTGACTGCTATGTGTCACATAAAGCAACAAAGGTCAAAATCAGAAATCATTTTAGTCATCAGTGAAGTAAAAATAGAGCAATGTCATATTCTTGTAAATGTTCAGAGCCTATTAACTCAAATAAAGAAGATCTTTTTATAAACCCAGTGCAATTCCATGTCCCTTTCCCACACTCTCTACAAATGCCTTTCTTATTGCACCTATAATGGATCTTTCAAATAATAATCTTTAAAACCCACAACATGCTTCTGTCTCTACATTTCAATGTACACTTCATTTCACTTTCATTTAATTGCACCTTGCATAGACATTCAGCAATGCAAATGCTCTGAATTGACACAGTGACCTGTTTTGATCTTAGCAGCTGCTAAACTTTATTTCTCAAGTACCATTTACAATATAAACTATACTTTTTGCCCATTGTTAAAATTGTACAACATCATCTTGACTTCCAGAAAATAACAGGAGGTCCACTATTGCATAATTAAAAATATATACAGGGACATTTACAATCAAAAATAAAAAATATATTTTGTAAAATAATAAACATCAGCCCTCAAAAATAAAGCACTGTTTTGCCTATAGAGATTCTTAGCACATTTCCTGGGTCCACCTATGCAGATGAATACCCAAATGACTGCAAAGACTGTTCACACTACACTGTTAACCTGGAACATGATTACCATAGTTAAATAGCCGCCTAATACATGAAAAAAAGCTTTTCCCCCAAAGTTGCTCCACTCCTCCCATGAAGTTACCAGTCATCTTCTTTACTCATTTGATCATTTTCCACAGCTTTGCAAGTCACATTCCTAAGAGATGCCATGTTCTGGAGTTCATTGTGGTTGTTTGATTCCTTTCTGAAACTATTCCTCCCCTGTTTAAGGTTAAGGTGGGCATGTCTTTGTGCTGCGAGGTAGAGAAATATGTAAAAGTAGAGTTCACAGGTTTTAAGGAAGTGGAAAGTAGCCAGAGTTAAGCTATGAAAGTTCAGGACTCTCTGAAGTGCATGGCTTGCTTTTCCTCAAACTCCAAATGCAAACCCAGACCTGCTGCAAAAAAAAACCAAATTCCTATAGATTTATATTGCTGTCTGACCTGAATACACCCAGGGCTACACAGCAAGTCTTGGGGATTCTCCATTTACTGTCAGATTGTATACAGGTCCGGCTTTAAAAATGTAGATGTGAGCACACTTCAGAGACAGATCCTTTGAGAGAGGAAAAATGTCAGAGTCTGAGGGCTGTTTTCTAGAAACCCTTCTATAAAACAGTCAGCCTGTTCCATTCATCCTGATGTTAACAGTAAAAGTCCAAAGCAAACCTCTGAAGGGCAATGAACCCTTCCCTTCTCTTGCCACCCCTCATCAGATCTGATCGTACAGCTTTTGCAATCTTCCTGGACAACAGGGACCAAGGTTTTAGGTCTTTTCAGCCCTGCAAAGATATCTATAACCAGCCACACACTGGCTACGAGGACAGACATATCATGAAGGAGGGAGTAACACTTGGAGCTGCAGCTCCACCTTTAGATAGAAATCGGCATTGGAAACACCAACAGCGGGAAAAGCATCCGTAGCAGCTGGTCAGCTTGAATGCACTCACACCGAAGGAAGGATATCTGCGGCAACGGGATGCACGATGCTGGCCAGTCCCTCAAGCAGCTCCCAATGTCAGCTGCCGGCATGGCTGTCTGGGTGCCCCTGGACCAGGCCTGCCCCTCGTATACTCCAGCAGCTTTCCAGTAACATCATTTTCCAGTCTCAGAAGAAAACTCACGTAATGTTAAGAGACACCTCTCTTGTTCTCCTAGACCATCTACTCTTTCCTGGTCCACGTTTAGGTCCCTTGGTTTTTACTTCACCCAGAAAACCGGTCAGCCTTGCCTCAGATGTCCCTTCTGCCTCAGAGAGTGATGCCTGTCCATGCTGCCACCACTCCCTGCAGAAGTGGTCCAGAGGCTCCAGTGGGGACCTGCTGCCCTGCAGGACACATGGCCAGGCCAACAGGCACCTTCCCAGCACCTTCCCCTCTGAAGGACTTGAGATGCTCATAGCACACCTAACACAGGCTCCAGAGGAATGGAGCCTGGAGGAGGATGCTCAAGTGGAAATGGTGAATCTGAAGGAAGGATATTCCCAGTGAGATGTATTCAGTTATGAGGGAAAGAAGAGAGCTAGAGGGGACTAGGGGCAGGAGTGGGGGGATCTCAGCGAGGGTAGGTGATGCCCAGCAGGTGGGCAGGGACGCGGGCAGCCAGCAGGCAGGCCAGCACAATGCCGACCAGCTGCAGCAGTGCCAGCCCCAGGGCAGCGGTGGCAACACAGAGCATGTTGCTGCCGACGAAGGCGGACACCGCTCCGAAGCAGCCGTCGCGGTGCAGCCTGCGCGCGTCGGGCGGGCTGCGCTGGCAGCCGCGGCGGGCCCGGCAGCAGCTGAGGGGCACCGAGCCGTTCTGCTCCAGCGCCCAGGGCGAGCCCAGCCAGTCGCGGTAGCTCTCCACACCGCAGCACGACAAGGCGCGCTGCAGCGCGTCCACGGCGTCCGCCACGCCGTCGTCCTCCCCGTAAGCCAGCAGAGCCCGGCGCAGCCCCTCCTGGAAGCCCTGCGCCAGGGTCTGGCGGTACAGGAGCGCCGAGAGCCCGGCCGCCAGCCCGGCCGCCAGCACGGCGGCCAGGAAGGCGCTGTAGGCGCGCAGGAGTCCCCGGTGCTCCGTGGCGGCGCCGAAGCATCCCAGGAAGCCCCAGATGATGACAGCGACGCCGGTGGCCAAGAGGATGGCGGGGGCGCTGGGGTAGCCGCTGGCCGAGAGCGCCAAGTAACTGCCCAGAGACACCTTGGCCCAGAGGCCGATGATGAGCATGGTCAGCCCCGCTGCCCAGAAGACGAAGCTGAAGGCCATGAGGGACAGCTTGAGCAGAGTCATGGTGCCCCCGGGCCCTGATGTCGTGGGGAGGGCGGTGGCGGTCACAGTGAGGGCCTTCTGCGGCCGTCGGTGCCGCCGGGCGGTGCGGAGCACGGGCGCCTCGGCGCCGTTCGAGGTGCGGCCCCGCCGGCTCCCCGAGCAGCCCGGTGCTGCCGGCGCCAGTGTCGCCGCTCCTCCGGCCCGTGCCCTTTTTGAGGGCGCGGCCCGGGGCGGGCCGGCGGCGCTTGGCCGCGCTGCGGTGCCTGGCGGGGGGGTCGAGCCGCCCAGGGCGAGCAGGTGCCCGGCCGCCGTCCCCGGGCTCCACTCTCGTCTCCCTGGGCGAAGTGAACGGGTGCGACTGGCAGCGGCCCCTGCCCGCAGCACCGCGGACCCTGGGCCGAAAACATTCTGTAACAGGAAAGTTCGGTGTTAAACTTGAATGGCATATGCTGCAGCCCAGGTTTAGCCTGGGCAAGGGACTAAACTTCTATAAGCACTAGGAGTAATACTTAAAACAACACATAGATAACCCACAGGAAGCATAACAAGAGGTTTTGGTTTTATTTCTTTTACTACATCAAGCAGTACTATTAGGACCTTTTGTAGAAATAAGCATAAATCTGTACCTGAATATTAACTAACTACACATTCAGTCAGTTACTCAGCTTAGATTTTCCCAGATGGAAACTATTTTTAGTGTGGCCTGGCCCTGTTAAATATTCATTTGATTTAGCCCATGATAACACCGAGCGGCTGAGGAGACATTAAACCACGGTAAGGTACTGTTATGTAACTAGTGGCCCAGTAAGCTACAAGAAGAAATTCCATCATTAATGTAGTCTCATTGCAAAAGAGCAAAACATAAGCTACTCCTACAAGTCAGGTTAAAAAAAAAAAAATTAGTAGGAAACTGTAAATGAGACAGTGTCTCAGTCAAAGGTAGAATTAGCATCTCTCATTTGTATGTGCAACAGTCGCACTAAAAAAACAGGTTGTGGTGGTTCACTTCTTTATCAAACCCTTCTGGGACTGAATTCTGAGGTTTAATTGTGTTTCAGTGGTAACATTTTATTGATTTCTTTCTGTTACAGATTTAGGCAGGGAAAGGAGGTGCTTTATGTGTAACATCTAAATGCACAGGTTTAATGTGCAACCAGAAACTCATAGTTGTCAAACCATTAATATAGCATAATCATAACTGAAACATCACTTGTGCTTTATTAGAGGCTTTGAATTCTCATAATCCATGCTCCTGGAACTGTTTGGGTAAGTAGAGGAGGTAGGACTGGACTCCTTGAGCGTATGTGAAGTCATAAATGATGAAACAGCTTCAGTGTCTGAGAAATAAACTTACTAGAATAGCTTGATTTTTCAGACATTAGCCAAATCATAAATTATGTTTACATCTTAGTAAGAAAATGGCTAAAGAATCTCATGAAATTATACAAGTGAATAAATTTTTATTATACTACATGTGGTATGTGGACTGACAATCTGATGAAAGAGAAGTGATGTTCCATTCCATGTTGTTTTGGAAAGCAAAGTGTTGTGGAAATGCCATAAGAAGGGAGGATTCAGATGTGCCCAACCCACTAAGTCAGAGCAGTGATACCAATTATCAAAGAGGGGTTACAAACCTGGGTAGGAAATACACTGAGATTGACCCTGGAAATTGCAAACTAATATATCCTACAGAAAACTGGTGCTTAGTGACAGCAAGAAACTGCCAAACTGTGTATCTGAAGGCCATGTGGCTGATAGGAGATACCTAATTGGGCAGTGCTCTGCAATACTATTTCGCAAGGAAAAGCCAAAGTCTGCTTGAAGAATGAATTTTCCTGTTTCTTTACTCTTCTGGTTTGGTAATATCTTAAGTGTTACATCTTCTTCCTGGCAGATGCATGGTGATTTTGATTTTAAGTGATCATCTCGACTTCCTGTGTTGTTTCTTTGTTTTTTGTTTTGTTTTGTGGGGGTTTTTTGGGTTTTGTTTTGGTTTGACGGTGGGGTTTTTTTGTTTTGTTTTTTGGGTTTTTTTTCTGGAGTTTACCCTTGAAATCCTGAAGTGACTATTTCCCATCACTCTGTAACAGAGGGGAAGAACAATGCAGGGATTCTTCATGGCTTTTCGAGCAAACTGAGCCTTTTTGTGGCTCTTAGTTCATGACTGTTTAAGGTGCCTCTGGCTGGAAGAATGAGTGGCAGTACTGGCACAGAGAGCCAGATCAGCTAGTTAGGAACTCTACTGCAAAAATACGGGCAGCAAGAGTAACTTAAAAAAGTATTGGTTTGATGTTGTCAAGTGTATTTTCCTTAGACACCTGAATGAGATTTTCATGTCATGATTTACAGAGAGATAGTATAGCTGATAAAGTACCTGCGTATTTACCTTGGGGAAAACTGAAGTCCTATGATGCCAGCACAGGTTCTGCTGGTGTTATACTAGTGTACCTTTGATGTTGTAACTATTTATTATTGGTAGTTTATTGTCTGGCAATATGCTTAAGAGCTCCTCCCATGGACAAGATGCCTACTGGATGGGATCCCTGTAAATACAAAACAAAAGTGTCCCCTATAGTAAAGTCTGATATAGCAATACTTCATCATGTTGAGTGATTTCTTACACCATCAACTGAAGTCCATTGAGTTCAATAGAACTGTTAATAGGGAAAGCAGAGTTTCAGTGTAAGATAAGTTATCTAATTCCAGTTGAAATTATTTTTATGTAAAGCTGAAAGTTATCTTTTTTTAAATTGAATAAGATGAAACAGAAGTCATAGTTTTACAGACTCCCAGGGCTGTGCATCATGGAAGTGGTGCAAATCCAGGTTGAATGGGAAAAGATGAACTTGGGGAAAGAGAATTTCCCCTTAATCTTTCCATTCATTCTGGGAAGGAAATGTGTCAACATTTCATAACAGAACTCACTTCCAGTTGCAGATCCCTCCAGGGAAAATTAATAGATTATGAAACACCACGTGTTACTTGCCCCATCACAAACCTTTTGTCCAAGAGGAAATATTGGATAAACTGCTTCTGCTCATCAGCAGACTCAGAGATGCAGCCTGGGCAGAACAGAGAGGCATCCAGGTGGGGCTCCTACCAGCTTGCATAGCTGAGCAGATGTCTCCACCTGCAGCAACTATGATCCTAAGGAAGAACTCAACCTGCTGATCCTTGGAATGTGCTAATGTTCTTCACCAACTGTACTAGCATGAGCACTATATTTTTTTTCACAGCAAGTTTATTTTAGGAACTCAGGCGTGTAATCTCTGCTGTATATCAGTTACTTTGCTATTAATAGCAATGATCAGAGATTCTTTGAATTAATGATTTACTTCTAATGTGTTTTTTAACCTTAAAATAAAGCACAAAATTTATTTTTGGCTGTACCTTCCCTGTAACTAGAGGAAAATATGATCCATGCCTTGAGCAAGTCTCTCAAGGCAAAATTCATTGCACTTTCCACTGACCCCACCAAAAATTATTATATGCTGGACATCATATCCATTTCAACACTAGCATATCCCAATAGCATGCAGGCTAGGTTTGTGGCAACATGTCAAAATACCATGTCAAAGGAATTAAAAAAACGTAAATCTTTAAATTTTTCAGGGAGCAATGGGAGAATGAGATAAGATTAAACATTGGCAAATTTTACACTTAATTTTAAAATATTTGAACATAGTTCTACTAATTCTGTTTCCACTTGTATTAGGAGCTGAGGGTATTAAGCATTTCACATATGGAATGTGTGTCACGTGCATAGTGACAGCAGTTCAGTGTACTTGGCAAGTCATCATTCATATAATATTTACCTACACTTATCAATACAGATTTCCATACTTGAGATTTACAAGATCTGCAGCAAGAAATATTTCTTCCAGTTTTCACTTGGTTGGTATAATTTTGTATCATCTTTGCTGGGTTTGAAAGTTAATGACCTTATTTTTTTATAGCACCTTTTCCTGTCTTATCTTGAACAAATGCCATGATACTAATTGTGGAGTAGCCAATCCAAAAGAGAGTAAATTAGAGTAAATTAGGGAGTCACATTGCATAGCACAACTGCTTCTGTTTAATTTTATCACAACAGTGGAGGCTTCCAGTTCACAAATGCTGATGCAAGGGAGAGGACTGTTCCTCTCTGGATGCATAAAACAGACCCCAATACACCATGTATTTTATTTTGTTATGTAATCAATGGACAGTAGACTTTTTAGTGATATTGTAAGTGTAGCCTTATGGAATGAACAACTGTCATTGCTGATTATATAGAAAAGATAATGCACACAACCAGATGTATAGAGGTGATCTATATGTTCCCTGTAATGTGTTTTTATCAAAAAATACCTATCAGTAGTCCCTTACTTCCTACTGGTGCTTGGCACAAGGTTAGTGGGGAAAAGAATATTTGATTACAAGCAAAGTTCATGCTTTCTGTGTCCCTGGGTGTGGAACTGGGAAATCTCATGGATAACTGCACAGCTGAAGCATTTAGCAGAAAACTGAGGTCCAGTGCAAAGGTAGGTGTTCCACACATACCAGCTCATTCCCACCTGCATGCATATCTTCTTTGTCTCTGCTGTGCTTCTGTGTTTTGGCAGATCTTGCCATGACAGGAGAGGACAAGGTGACCACACACACTGTGTGTGGGCTGGTGAAAGAGCAGCACTCTTATGCTGGGGTCACTCAAACCCATGTCCTTGCTGAGGTGAATGGTTACAGCTTTTCTCTAATGCAACAACAGTACAACAGCAGAGGTTTTTCCAAGCCTTGGGGCCTGGATCCATGTTCTTTTCCGGCTTCCTTGAATTGCTCACATGAACTGTGCCGTCCTCAAGCAAGCGTTGCTCTTGCCTGCTGTAAAGGTCAGGAAAGGCTTATTCAAAGGAAACACTCTGCGTGCAAACAACACCCCACACTGGCATCATTGCTTTAGTCAGGACAATAATTTGTCAGCCTGCCTGTCCTCTCTGATACTCAGATATGAAGGATCTTATTTTGCTCTCTTAAGATGATAAAATCTTAAGTAATCTTACTACAATTTTGTATTAAAAAAATGCCTATTGCATTATTCATTCCATAGCTTGTCTGTAGACAGTAAAGCATTAATCAGCATGATAGAAACATGAGAACTACAAGAAGTTTTCTTACAGTTTCCCATAGGAAGAATTGCTCAAAACTTTCTTCTTTTATTTTTGTGAGACACTTTTCATGTACTTTTAAAGTATTCATCTTCATGGGATCATGAGGGGAATGTCCTGCTTAACTAACTTAATTTTCCTTTATGACAAAGTAACCCATCTAGTTGACCAAGGGAAGACAGTAGATGTGGAATTCTTTTTATTTTGGCAAAGCTTTCAGTACAGTCTGTCACAGTATCCTTCTGAACAAAATGCCCAGCACACACAGCTGAATGTGTCCATAATACAAAAACAGTACGATTTTTATTGTTGTAGTCTGGGTTTCTTTCCTCAAGAAAAGCAGATAATTTAAGCAGTAACCTGTCTGGGTACTATTCAGGTTTTCAGATGGAGAAATTTTGTTGCAGGACACAGGTAGCCCCTAAGCAAGTAGCTTGGGAAGTTATTGCTGTTAATTCCTATATTCTCACCAGAGATGGAGGGACAGATTACAAGAGTGCTTCTAGGCAACTGTCATGCCAGGTAGGATGGATTTGCATAAACCCTCTCAAATTCATTAGGGGCACTAAACTCTGATTGAAGGGTGATAACTATTTAAACCACTCTGCCAGGACCACAGGGGCAGGTGAGCAGAAGCTGTTCATTGTGACCACATGTCACAGCATGTGTCACAGCACGTGCCACAGTCGGACAGCCATGGTACACAGAGTATCACCATGCAATTTCAGACAGCTTTAAGAATTCACCCATACAGACTAACACCATACCGTGTCAGAAGGCTTCAAGCATCTGCCCACACAGAGTAACATCACACCAGAAAGCTTCAAGTGTCTGCTCTCCTTGTTCTTTAGCCCAGCCTTTATAGTCTAATGTTCCTGCATTGCACCTGCGTGTCCTTTGGTGGTTGGTCAGTGCACGTGGGCACTCCATGGCTCATTGCTTTCAATGCTGTTCACTTGCCTTTCACAGTTGTAGCACATTAGGAATGAGGCTGCCACAGCCGCGCTCCCAGTTACCACAAACTGTGTACCTACAACCATGTGGTAATTTTATCCTTCATTTTTCTTCCTAATAGAGTCCTTTTCAAACTTGTCTGTTATTAACCAGTAAGTTGTCCATCTCAGAAATCTTGAAGTTGTCTCCTTCCTTCTCTTCACTATCTTTAGGTGTACGCCCCAGGATTTTTTGCAGAAAATTTGAACAGATTTAATTTCTTGGAAATTCCACCAATTTGTTTCAAAGTCCATTAGAAGACACCGGCATGGGAATTGACATTTTGACTCAAATCCGTGGGAGGCAATTGAATATTCTGATATGCAGCAGGTATAATTTTGGATTTTAGGTTCTGATTCTACATTGCATAACTACTCCCTACTACTGAAACATGTACATATGAACACAATGTAACAATAGGGTGCCCTAATGATTTCATTAGCAACTTAATTCTTTTTTCAGGAGAAAGGCATTATGAAGGGACCTTTCATGTATTAAGCACTTTTCCATCTAATCTATGAAGGTAAAAGCAGCTGGGATTTGTGAATCAGAGTATTTCTAGATATTATTAAGAAATGGATTGTAACCATGTGACAGTGTTGATTTTTCTTTCAATTTTTTTTCTTTCAATTCTTTTCAATTACATAATTGAACTAATACAATACTAACGGTATTGAGGCTCCCCATCTTTAGCCCACTCACAGCAAGCTCCTGAAGCCAGGTCCTGTAGCCACTGAAGTGAGAGAGAACTTTGCCAGAGACTTCAGTTGTGCAAGCTATGTCCTCAAATGAATGCAAGTACACATAAGGAGTCTTACAGCTCACGCGAATAAGGGAGCTGATGAGTGGGCAAGTTGATTACGGCACTTTCACTGATTCCACATGTGGATGTAGTATGTGGGAAAATATTTGCACCACCTGCTCAAATTAACTTACTGTTCTTTGCTTTGAATGATCCCATGGGTAATCAGTGGAGAGCAGAAAGCACCCAGTTCAATTTGTTGTAGGAAAAGCTGTTACTGTATATGTATGCCCCAAGGCTTTTGAGAACAGAGGAATTTAAGAGAAAAAAATCCCATTGCCAAACCAGGGGTTTCAGTACAACTTTAAACCAAGTATCTGGACCCCTCATTCTATTTATTGTGTCCACGTCTCACATTGACATCAGCAGTGATTTTCAGTGCTTCATTAACTGGTCTTTGTCTTCAACTCCTTTGCTTACTTATTTGCAGGGATTACAACCAAAGCCTCCCATAATGCCATACAGCTTTCAAATCTGAGGCAGACAAGTGTGCATTATGGATTGCAAACTGGCATTAGCCCAGATTTTCTGCTCTGTAGCTCTAATCCAGTCTGTTATTGGTTGAAGACAGCACTGTGCAATTTAATTGTTCATGTGTAGGAACAAGACCACATATAATAGCTCTGTTGTCTCTCCTTGTCTTCCAAAGCTTATGGGGGTTAGGCTTTGTTGTGAGACTTGTGTTTACCTCTGGTGAGCAGAAAGATTAATTTGTGCAATCCTCGGGTTCCTCACAGAGGTACATCTGTGTACAATCTGTTTTGCCTTCTTTTCCAGCCTTTCCTGTAGAGAAGCACAGGCTAATTTGCCTCCTGGACAAGGAAAGCCCAGAGCCGGTGTCTCACACCCACCTTGCTGTCACAGCAATGCCATGTTGATTGCTCCACATGCCTCCCACACAAACGATCTCACAAAGAGCCTTGTGCTGATGCAGCTTCTGTACCCAAGCTGTGTTACCCACAAGCACTAGGAATGCCTCTGCAATGCACTGGGCTCTGCAGGTCTGCTACAAATTCAGTGGAAAGGGGGAGAGCAGAGGGTGGGGAAGATACAGAGGAAGAACAAAGGAGCTGTAGCCTGTCCACCCCCTCTGCCATCAGCACCATCCTCCTCCACATGCACGCTGTGGACTGCGCACCCGCCTGTGCCCATGCTGCAGTCACCAGCACAGCAGCTAGGGCTGGACCCGAGCTATTAAAGCCTTGCTCACAGTCATCAGCTTTCCTTCACAGCAGCCACTCATGATGAACTGTCCCCACATCTCACACAAATTTTAAGGGAAAATTGTAAAGTTTAGAGACAGTTGAAGTAGTCCTGTGTATGGTTTGGTTCTTCTGATTTACCAAATCAGTTTTGTTGGAGCCAGTTCCAGCCACATAACAGCAGCTCCATCGTAGAAGCAGTGTAGAAGGAACATCTCCTAGACCTTCCCAGCCTCAGGAGCAGATACACCAGTGCACGGAGGGCACTGGGTCAGGATGGCACTCTTGACATGGCAGGCTGCCTTCTCTGTGCTTCCCGAGTGACACAACAGCTGTATCCCTCCTGGGCGCAGCAGAATCGCCCCCTAACTTCCCTCTTAGCATGTTTAGATGACGCCGTTTAGGAGCAACAGGCCCCACTTCCGATCCGAGGGAGTGAAGCACGCTGGAGGTGGCCCTCGGGGGCTTTTCTGAGCGATAGCAAACATGCAGTGAGTGAGCTCGAAATGACAGAAACCCGCGTCTCCTCCAGGGAGAACGGTCCAAGAAATTCCGCGAAGCTACTAGTCACTCTGCCTTTCTTCTTCGGAGAAGCAGAAGCTTCTCAGTCTGAGATGGACGGTGTCTCCCAGAAAAGAAGACTGAGGAAGGAAGGGGTGCGGAGGCTGCAGCACCCCCGAGGGGCGCTGACGGAGCGCGGCCGGCAGGGGGCGGCGCAGCTCCGCGGGAAGGCCCAGTCCCGCCGTGTCCCCGCCCCCTGCTCCCTGCTCTCTATTCCCTGCTCTCTGCTCTCTTCCCTCTGCTCCCCGCCCCCTCTTCCCTGCCTTCTGTCCCTTTCCCTCTGCTCCCCGCCGCTGCCCCAGAGTGCCCGTGAAACGCTCCCCATTAAACGTATCCCGACGAGCCATGGTCACAGCACCCCCGCCTTGCTCCCGGGCTGGAAACGCCGGAGGTGGTGGGGAAGGATCCTGCTGATCGGGGGAGTGCTCAGCAGGGATGGCTCCAGGTGAATTTTCCAGGCGGTGTGCAGGACCAACCCTAGCAAAGTACCCATGAGGCTGGGACTCAGGGAGAAAATCTTAAGGCTCACTGATCTAGAGAAGCCAAGAGAAGACGCGACAATGTTTAAACAGGTGAAGGCTGCTACAAAGGGAAAGTTGTCCTCCAGTCCCACAGAGCACCAGCTACTGGGCTTGGAAACAAGCAAACACCAGTTTAGGTCAGATGCTTGAATAACGTTTCTAATGCTCAAGCTTTTTTGTTTTGGGTGGTAGTGGTGATTTTTTCTTTATTACAAGTTCTTAAAAACCTGTCATGACCTGGACAGACATATGGCCATCCAGGAAACAGCCTGGTACCTTCCCTGGCAAAGTGCTCAGGCGCAGATTCAAATGTTGCACTGGGTCTCTATTTGCTGCAAACTAGAGATCACTGAAGATAATCGAGCTCTTCTGGCTGATGTCACTATTACTCCTATCAGTTCTTAAGAAAGCTTATGTAAAAATAACTTGTTAAGAAAGAGAAAGAAGAGGGCAGAGTGGATAGAAGATGAAGGCAGAGGGAAGAAGGAAAGAGAGGAAGGAAGGGCAGGCAGAAGTGCACTTAACTTCCCATCCTCATTCTGAGTCCTGGAAATCCCAAAAATTCCTGGAAATTTCTATGCCTAAGAAGAGTTGCATGTTCATGAGGCTCATTACACTACAAACTTACTTTACGTATATTGTGCTGTGGCTGGTAACCATTCCATGAGAATCAGTTTCAGTATAAAAAAGAAGTGCATTTTAAGTAGAGTTAAAAGAATGAAGAAATCCAGGAATCTACCATGCCCTCTCTTCTGGTATTTGCCATTGATCTCAAAACAATCCCACATCAATAGCAACATTTAAAGAAGATATTCAGTGCATTAAATGTTAAGAACAAGATTTACATGTCACATTAGGCTTCTCAGAAGACACCAGTGACTCATCTTGCAATTGCTAATTAATGGAGTATTCAATTACCACAACTCTCTCATTCATTACTCACAATGGAGTAGAACACAACTTGCAGTCACGCAGGCTCTTGCACAGACTCCACAGTTGTCAGAAGGATCCCTGGCCCAGTCCTGGCACAAGGGAACCTCTAAGACCTCCTGCTGGCAAAGGTCCTCCCTTTGGATAAATTTCCTCCCATTTCAGCCCTCCCTCTCCACTTTCAGAAGTGTTGTGCACCACAAACCAAGCTGAAACAGCACAGGCAGAATCTCCAGCCACATTGTTTCGTGTCAGTAGAGACCTGCATCTTACTTTAGTCCTTGTAAAGGCATGTTCAGCCACCACAGCTCTTGCTGAGCCAGCAAAGGAAACACTGCCTGAAGTAAGTATACACAAAAGTACCGACACTGTTGACATAATCAGGGTGCAGCATCACAAGCTAAAATAAAATCAGACCAGCAAAGGTTCACAGTATTCCCAAAAGCACAGGGCTTGTCAATCAGATCAGATCAGGTGAGGTATTTCCTGCAGGATAAGGCAGTGCTTCCATGCTCTGACCAAAAAAATTATTGAGCTTTTGCATCTGAAGCAGTGGGAAGCCTGGGGAGAGATCTGTAGTCTGTCAAGGGGCTCACAGAGTTTGAACAAAACACCATTGGTGGTGTAGTAGGAGGAGCTGCAGTCAAAAAAATACTGAACTGTCACTCAGTATCAGTATCAACTTGAACCAAACACATGACACTGCAAATAGCTGGGGCTTGAGTATAAGCCTGGCACACACTGATAGTTGAGCAAATCTGAGGATAAAATCTGCGATCAGCTGTGTAAGGGATGCTACTGCAACTTGATATTCAGGCTGCTGAGCATAAGGGCCTCTCGAGCTGCTGAGCCAACATTCACAGGGCTTTTCCTGCTACAGGACAGACCCATGGAGGATCTGGCACCACAGAAAGCTTGTGGCTGGACTGATGATTGGAAAAGGTGGGATTAGAAGCAGACTCAGAAGCAAGCAGCTGTGGTCAGGGGGAGCAGCTGCATGTAGAAATTACACTACGCAAAGGCCCGATGTCCTTGGATGCCAATGAAGCCATCAGGCACACTCCTCAAAAGCATCAATCTACTTGTTCTGATCCAGTAGAGTGTCCCATCTTTCTTGGTGGCCTTCACTCACCAGTTGTGGGGAAAAAAAAAAAAAAAAAAAACACAAAGGTCTTTGGAATCAGTGTACAGCACTAGATTAAAATGCCCAAAGTGAAATTTTCTTCCTTTTATGTCAGACATTGGATGGTTCTTCCTCAGAATTGAAGGTCTGCATAGCTTGCACCTTATTTGATTCATTCACATGTGAAATGCCTGCTCTGTGCTTTCATTGCAAGTTGAAACAGGAAGTAAAACTCCCAACTGTCTCAATATGTCTGGACTTGATTTCCACATACCACAGAGTTGCAAAGCTCAGCCTAATCCTAAACTAACCCAGGATGTGAAGTAAGAAAAAATCAGAAAACAAACCTTCACATCTGCTCAAATGAAACTGTATTTAGACAACAAATGTGTGCTCAGACTAAATGGGTGTTTAAGCCATACTGTCACTGAACTGTGACTTATCAGAAAAAGAACAGAGAAGCAGGAAAAGGGTAGAGACAATTCCAGGACACAACCAGTTGTTATAATCAACTCTTGACACATCTTTCTGAAAACAAATATTTTCTTGACAAGTAAAATATTTGTATGTGTCAGCCTAGTAATATGGAGTATCACCAAATGCCCCTTGTACTTAGAGAGGTGGTGTAACACAGATTTTTCATGTTTTGTGGGTGAAACATTTAACTCTTTTCCAGAAGAGGCCCACTGCAAGAGAGAAAGCAAAGGGCAGGAACAGCAGTGGCAAGCAGGGCTGCACATCGAGGAAGCAATGGATAAATTCAGAGATGATTTTGTTTGGAGTGTGATATCCCTGCGATTTCAGTCTTCATTAGACCCGCGGCGTGCTTTCACACGGACAGCCCGTGCAGTCCCACCCCTAAGGGCTCTCCCTTACTCTTAGACCTGTACACATTTCCAGCCGGCTCCCAAGGACGGACGGTCACGCGTGTGCCAGCACGGCCCAGCAGCCACAGCAGGCACGGACACCTGGGCAGCGCTGCTGGGTCCCAGGCCAGGGCTTGAAGGTCGCTGCCAAGCCGGACCTCCTGCACTAAGCCGGGCTCGGCCGAGAGCGGCCGCCGTGGCAGCAGAGTTACTTCACCAGTACAGAGAGAAGCAGCCTCAAAGACGTGGCTCAATTCCCTGCCAGAAGGGCCCCCGCCCCCCACGGAAGCTGAAGGCGCCTGGAAACCCGCTGATGGCACCCCCGCACGCTCCGCTCCGGGCTCCCGCAGAAATCCCGATAGCCCCTATTGGCCCTGCCGTGGGACCCGGCCCGGACGCGGGGCCGCGCTGTTCCGGGCCGCAAAGGAGCGGCCGCCGGCGGA
Organism: Haemorhous mexicanus; assembly: GCF_027477595.1. Lineage (NCBI taxonomy): Eukaryota > Metazoa > Chordata > Aves > Passeriformes > Fringillidae > Haemorhous > Haemorhous mexicanus. Next base: position 56,689,247 of record NC_082345.1, on the reverse strand, counting down.
GGAGCCACGCGGGGCGAGCGAGGAAGGAGAGGAGGGGCCGGCGGCGGGCGGGCCCGGCGATCCTGGCGGACTGGGAGCTGTAGTCCGCTGCCACCGGCTGCCACGCAACCGGGAGCGGAAGAGGACTACAGTGCCCAGGGTGCCCCGCGGCGGCCCCGCCCCGCGCTGACTCGTGCAGCACGTTGTCCGGCTAACGCGCCCCGCGCCCGCTCTGCCCGCAGCGCCCCGGCCAGCGGCGGCTGCGCCGCTTCCATCGCCCAGCACGGCAGGTCAGCGGGGACGGGGGCGGCCGCGCTGCCGCGTCCCTCTGGGCCGGGGGGCGACGGGGCCGTGCTGGGGCCGACCCCGTTCGCGGCGGGCGCGTGCAAGGGGAAGCGGATGGGGGTTACCGCGTTCTCCCGGTGCCCCGCAGGAGGGGAGGGGGCTACGAGCGGCGCGGCCGTGTCCCCTCGCTGCTCTCCCTTGGCACGCACCTGGCCCTGCCCCTCCAGGTGCTGGCCCGGAGGTGCTGCAGGGCAGCGCCCGCTCGGGCAGGGAGGTGGCCACGGCGCGGCGGCCCTACTCACTCCCGTTGTTGGGAGCGCTCCCCGGGCCTGGCGAGAGAGTTGCAGCTGGGGCTGGTCCGGCGCTGCCCCGCCGATGACCCCGCAGGCGGCGGGGCCGAGGGGCCTCTCCGGCGGGGTCGGCCTCGCGGCGGCGGGCGAGCTCCGCCTCGTCGCGGGCGGGCTGCGGCCATCGGCCCCGCTCGCGGGGAGGGAGGAGGCCGGTGCCCGCCGCCTCCCGGGGGCGTCCCGCCAGGAGGCCTGCGCTGCCCTGCCCTGCCGGCCGGGGAACTGCAGCTGGGCAGGAAACTTGGGGGAAAATGCGGCTTTTGGGGCCGTTTGTAAGGTCCCGAACCCGCGTGTCTTTAGTTCCTTCGTTATGGCTGTTCGCTGGTTTGGGGGTTCACGGACGTGGCACAACGCTCCTGATCCAGGTGTTTGGTGATAAGAGCGTGGGATTTGTTTGGTTCTGGCGGAGAGCTACGGAAAAGCCGAGACTCACAGTTTTTCTTCTTTTTTTTTTTTTTTTTTTTTTTTGTCTATAAACAGTTGCGGCTTTTTCTGAATTCACCTCTGAAAATAGTTCAAATTAACCTAGCTCTTGAACATAACTCGTGTCACAGGCATAGCCTGGGCTCTTCTCTTGAGGAAAGTACATGTACTGATGCAGATGTCCATGTAACAGAGGTGTTTATTTTTGCTAGGTTTCAGAAAGAAAGGGAATATTTTTCTTTGGTAAAACTTTGGAGAAAGTTGCAACTGGTGGGTTGGAAAAGCAAGAGAACGGAATGGTCTTTTACCAGTTAGATGCTGTTTCACAAATGTGGTGGTGACAATACTAGTAAAAAAAAAATATCCAGGGTGTCTGGAATGACACTTCTCCATTTTGTAGGGTTGTGTATCTGTGCAACTACTGTCCACCTCATTAATGGAGGTACTCCATCTTAGAAAGCTAACAGAGTAAGGCAAAAAAAATTTAAAAACCCAAACCAAACAGATTCCAGAGGTTTCTCGTCTGTATTTTAGTAGGGGAAAAACATATCCATTTAATTATTCTAAGCTAAATGAGTTAATTAATTGAAAAATCTGGGTTGTGGCTGTGGCACTGGTTTGTACCCTGCTGTCGGTGGCAGTAGACTTTCAAGATTCAGTGACTTGAATTGACTATTCTATTGTAAATCTCAATTTTAGGATGCTTATTGTAAATTTCAGTCCTCACAGTGTCTGGCACTTTGGCATCTTAACTGTACACCACTTGGATATTGTGTAGCTTGGTGCTAGAAGACTTAGATTGATTTTTCAGTATATTCTTTCTTCCATATGGCAAAAATGATGAAACACTGCTGCTGCTGCCACCACAACTGTGAGTGAACCACGTGGTATTGCTGTCTATTTGTGGGAGAGTCATACGAGTGCTTTTTTTAAGAGAATACTTTTTGGAAAGCATCTTCTTTTTCCTTATTTGCTCTTCAGGAAAAGTGCAGAGAGAGATTTGGGGCAGTCTTTGAAAATGTAGAAATGAGAGCAGGCTGGAGATAAGTGTGCTCCAGATTTAATGGGAGTGGTGTGTAACTGTGTCTGTCTGAAGTGATATCACAGCACGTGCTTTGCCAGCCAGTGCCAGAAAGAAGGATTCTGTAGCTCTCCTTGTCCTGTCAGGAGACAGGACACTGGCTGTCTTTCATAGATGATTTAATACAAAATCTGACCAATATATTCTCTTGGTGATAGTTGTTACTAGATTAGAAACATAATTGCAAATACCTATGTGACTTGAATCTGAGATCAGACCTTCAGTTATCGAATGCTTTTTTAAAGGGCCATTCAAATTTCAGGCGGTTTGAACATGTTACTTAATACTGCAGTTCTGTATTTGAACTTAAAACGCTGGTAGTGAAAACTCTTTTTTTCCCTTTCTAATAAAGGACTAGGGGAACATAACTTTAATATTAACCACAGTTTATAGATTTGTATGAAAACATGCATGCACTTAGTGACAAGTTCTCTTCCTGTACACTTCTTTTTCTAATAATTAAAAAAAAAAAAGTAGAGGAGCTCTTTTCTACTCCTGCCTCCTTCCTTCCCTTGCCTTTAGTTGACCTGCCTTGCAGTTTTGATTGAAATCACTGAGGGATGCAAGATCTTAGCATGTCCACACGCAAGAATTTAAATGTCCTGATGACCCTGCATATCAAGCACTGTGCTGGAGCTCCGGGAGTGTGTCTTCCAGTGGGTAAGCCCTTCAGGCTGTCTGCTAAATAATTCAGCCTCTATTGATAGTGCAACGTCCTGCTCTTATGTTGAGAAATCTGTCTATCTCAGCAAGGGTGTGCACACTTTTGAGAGAGAGCAAGAGCCTGCACCATGGCTGAACAACACCATGACTGCTGGTGAAATTGAAGAAAGTGTCCAGTCACCTGCATGCTGCATCTGGATATCCTGGTCTTGCCTTGCTAGGATGCATATGTTGCATGTTTCGCTGGTAGCTGTCCTTCAGAAGCACAGCAAGACAGCCTGTTACAGTGTAGCCTGTAAAGAAGGCCTGTGTGTGAGGAACTGGGATCAGGAGTAGCTGAGGGGTTTTCTCATTTCTTGGGAGGGCAGCAGGTAGTCGTGGAAATAGAGGTGGTTTATATGTATATATATATCAGTACCAGGAATAGTGTGGCCAGCAGGAGCAGAGATGTCATCATGTTCTTCCCCTGTACTCAGAACTGGTGAGGCCACACCTTGAGTGCTGTGTCCGGTTCTGGCCCCTCAGTTTGTGCTTGAATGCGTACAGAGGAGGCAACGAGGCTGGTGAGGGGTTTGGGACATGAGCCCTGTGAGGAACAACTGAGGGAGCTGGGGGTGTTGAGCCTGGAGAAAAGGAGACTCAGAGGTGACCTTATCACTCTCTACAACTCCCTGAAAGGTGCCTGTAGTCAGGTAGGGTTGGTCTCTTTCTCCAGGCAGCAATTGGAGAGCACTTTCTCCAGAGCAATTTGAGAGCAATCTCTCAAGCTGTGTCGAGGGAAATACAGGTTGGATATTTGAAAAAGTTTTTCATGGGAAGAGTGATAAAGTTCTGAAATGGCCTGTCCGGGGTGGTGGTGGAGTCACCAATTCTGGTTGTGGCACTCAGTGCCATGGTTTAGTTGAGGTGTTAGGGCATAGGTTGGACTTGTTGATCTTTAAGGTCACTTCCAAACTAGTAATTCTGTGAATTCTACATTGGTTAGGTGCAGAGTCCTTTACAGGTTAAATGAGTGGTGCAACAGCTGGATGGACTGGGGAGTAGAACAGCTTTCCTGAGAGTGTGTTGGTAGTACTGAGTTGTTAGTGTTATCATGGGGCTTCTGTGACTGCAGGCTGGAATTTACTACCCTGGAGCTTTGTCTCTGAGGAGTTTTTCTTCAGTTCTCTGCCACAGAAGAGCAGTATTTCTTTACTTGTTGCCAGAAGATGGGCCCATGTCATGTAACTGTTTTCAGCTTTGTGTTCACCTAATGATTTTGAAAGAGTAGATCAGCTTGTTCACAGATAGTGTTTGGAGAGTAGGATGAAAGGGACAGGCAGAAGAACACTACTGATAAGTAATGTGCTTGGCAGTTGGGCAAAATTATTTTGTCCTCTGAAATTCCAATTTTAACATCATAAGGCTTGTGTTTCAAAGTGTTTGTAACAAAAGTGAATGTGTCTGCTGGTACTTTTGAGATGCAGCTTCTGCGTATTTCAGCCATTGACACCACAGAACTTCCTCACTTGTTTCCTTTGCTTGCTGCTTGTAGATAATGAACAGAGTGGAAGAGTTGCTTCTTGTAGAACTCCATACACACGCAGCAACTGTGCTATTTCCCTGCTGTTCTGCTTGGGAGTGTTTTGCAGAGGATTTTCCAGAAGTATCACTTTGTTCATAGCTTTATGTGGCCTGGAGGGAGATGTACTGATATCTTACCCCCAGCTACTGGATACAGGAAAGTCTAATAAAATTATTTTGGTTCTAGATCTCTGCTGAATTCACATAATTCACATTGTAATGCAATAGGAAAGTGACTTGAATAGATGTGTAGGTTCTAAAAAACTGTCAGTTTCTGAGTGCCTGTCCAGACTTGAGCTACATCACTGTAGTCTTTCTGTCCCGTGTTTCCTAAACTTAGCAGTATATTTATAACCTCTGCAACCTCTTAAAAGAGTAAAGATTTCAGCTAATGTTTTTTCATAAATCTGCAATGCAGTGCATTAGCATCCTGATTCACCTCATACTTACACATTTCATCAAGTAGCCCCAGTTAGTGTAATTAGCAATAACTTGTAAAACCACAGAGCATATGAGAATGCCTTCTTGTCTTTCACTGATAAACATGTTTTCAGTGTCCCAGGCCACATATTCTTATATTTCAACACCTCCTTTCAAGCAAAATTAATGTAGTTGTCTTTGGCTTTTATGTTTTAACTACCAAGGCATGCAAATTGACGTTGACTCTAGTGTGCAGTACCTGAGTTTAGGCTGCATATGTCTGCACAGTTCATTTTGCAAGAAAACCTCTTTGATGTTCAGAGGGTAAAAATATGCATTTTGAAATTTGTGAACTTTTGAGTCGTGAGAAACCAGAGCCATGCTCTACAACCATCTGTGGTTACAGAACCAATTGCTCTGTTGAGTTTCAGAGGCGTGGGTTTGTGTCAAAGAGATAACATGCAATATGTGGAGTAGGTCACCTTGGTGATAATTTTGAAATACATTCCAATTTCTGAATTTGTGGCTGTTACATTAATTGGTAGACAGGTCTCCACAGATGCATCCTTCTGAGTATGAGCAGGCTATCAACAGAGTAGACACCATTTGGAGCTGATGATTGTTTGTAAACATTTGTGAGATTTCCGTGCTTAAGTATGGAAAAAGCCTTATCAATCTTAAATACTCTGTTTATGTTGTAGAGTATGAGACTTAAGAGGTTGTCTGTTATTTTGGTTTTGCCTTCTTAGTAGGTTAAATGTTAAGCATGAAAGGTGCTTTATTTGGTATTTCGGACAGTAAGTAAAGAGTACAACAGTTTGTCAGTGAGAGAAAAGTTTGGTCTGTATCTTCTGAAGTACTGATATGCCTCTTCTGTTTACATAAAATAAGTGATCCTGTTAAAAAGTAGCAGTATTCAAATGAGATGTGCTTATGCAGCGCATAATATGAATGTAAAGTGTACAGGCTACACCAGCTAAGTCAAATATCCTAGTGAAACTGCAGGTTTAGAGGATGAAAGGAACACAGCACTCTTAATGCACATAGATGCAGGTAAATTTTTATTGCTGCATCTCATGCCAAGCTGATTGAACCTGTGTTCTAGTCAGGGTTACTGGTGTTTGAGGACACGAGTCTGTTTGTGACATAGTCTTTTGTGTGTGCCGGTGGCTTATGTCCAGTTCAGGGCAGTTTTGGCTCAGTTGTAGCATGACCTGTGTGAGGTGTGCTATATTATCACTGGAGGACTTCCACCTTATTGTTCAAGAGCTTGCTTTCAAATTCAGTCCTCAGCCTATCTCTTGTCTTTCCCACAACAACCTTAGAGGAGCAAGGATGGATGGTAGTGCCTTGTTACTAGGAGGGAGTGCTGTCCTGTGGGATGTGTGGAGATCCTAGAAGGACCAGTGATTAAAAAGAAAGGAAAATTCAGATTGCAACACTGAAATGCTTTGAAAGTTCCATGAGCCTTCTAACTACTTTTTTAGCTACCAGAGGTCAGATTTGTAGACATATTTAAGCATTCATATACCTCAGTTACTTATTTGTAAACAGGAATGTATGTACAATCCTATTTCAGAGGCTACAGGATTAACACTGAGATTAACACTTTGATTAACACAAGAGATGTGGGTACTTTCTGCAATGTTAGTGAATACTGTAGCTGTCAAAAGCACTAATAGATACATTTAGATTTGTTTGTTGAAGGGATCAAACAGAAATTTTTTGCCTGTTCCTTTCAACAAAAGGTGGAACAAACTGTCGTTTGGTAACTCCTTTCCTAGTTTCTTTACTAGCTATTCTGATGTGTGTTCAGCACATAGAAAATACAGAGCAATTATAAGACTATGGACAACTTTTGTTTCCCTCTTGCAGTGTCAACATGTTGAGGAAACAAAGTGCTGCTTCTGAATTTCTGTATAGCTCAAAAGGAGGAAAACATCCAATAAAAATCTTGTTAAAAAGTAGCTGACTATGTTGTTTTATGGGTAGGAGCATGAGAGGTTTTTTGAGAGCTTTTTTATTGATTGAGTTGAATCACTGTCTGAAGGAAGCAAATTTAGACAAGACATTAAAGGAACAAGTTTAGCCCTACTGTAGGAGGATACTGTAATGAGTTGTCTGTGTGGTGTTTGAATTTTCTCACTGAACTACCTCACTGAAATTAAACAGGAAAGGGCCTTTTGTTCTTGAACTTGCCTGCTAGAAGCCGATTTGTGAGTGCATGTACCTCTTGTGTTCTTGAGACTGCAAGCTAGGAGAGTTTCAGATGCCTAAATATGAAGCTGGAACCGAAACACTTTGGTTGACTAAGGCTATCAAGTATGAAGAATGAGTTCATGAGAAGATTTTGTGCAAAGAAGTGCTGCTGAAGCTGGTTTATATTAAGAAAACTGGAGGGCTGATGTGAAATAGCATGGTAGGGAGTTCTTTCTGCCCCTGCTTTGCCAGCGTCTGTGCAGGGTAAGTAAGCATTGCTAGAAGATGTTGAGCTTTTCTGTGTGTTTCCTTCTAAACTTGCTATTTTGGGAGGAAGAGAATAATGCCCATGTGCACGGGAAAAATACAGCCCCTCTTTGGCAGTACTTTTCTCAGTAGCAATGACTGTCCTGTGTGTGCTGTAGGAACAAGAAGAGCTTGAGAGGAAATAAGTGCCTATCAATAGAGATGAGTAATGGCTAAATTCTAGGTTTCAAGTGGTCTCAAAAATTCCTGTTTGGTTGCCTAGGTATTTTAAGAGTTGGCAAAAGGGCTTCAGTTTTTCACATACCTATGTATAAACAACAATTTTTAATCGCCCAGTGAACGGCAGGTTCCCTCGGACTAACAAAGATGCAGTAAGCACAAGAATTCCATTTGCCTGGAAAAAAGGTGTTTGAGGTAGAGATTCAATCATCAATCACCCCTCTTTGTTTCTTCTAGCTCCAGGAATTTTCTTGGTAGTACTTGAATCAGGAGAATGAATCCCTGATTAAGACAGTCTCCTGGCAGATAAGAGAACAGAAATACTTCCTAATCGCTGATTTTTATGAGTGCCTGAAAGCTGTGCCTCCCAGTGCATCTGAAAGAAGGGCACTGTCATGTCTGAGATTTTCAGTGTATGATAGATCTCACAAGGGCCTCTTCCAGGCCTTTGAAGTAGCTGGAGGAGGGGAATTTGATTGGTTTCACATGTTCAGGCCAAATCTCATGGTAAGTAGAACTTAAGGTTATGAGATATTGCATTATACATATTATGGAACACTGTAAATAATTGTCTGAACAGTTTTGGTTTTTTGGGGTTTTTTTGGTGGTTTTTTTTTTTTTTGCCTGTGGCTTTTCAGGTTGGGATTGAATTTCCTTCTGTTCCCTGGCAAGTTCTGTGGACCGCCTCTTTTTCACAAGCACCTCATCTAATCTTAGTGATCTTTTTCTCCTGGAGGAGCAGTGCTGTGTGTTGCACCTCTAAATGACTGTGAGACTCTTCCCCGCTTGCCAAAATAGTTTCAAATTCACCTCTGGGTGAACAAGCACAAACAAATAAGATGCCTTGTTACCTTGTGTAATTTCTTTAGGAAAGTAAACTTGAAATAAAAAAGAAGAAAAAAAAAAGCCCAGGACACAGGTTGGAAAATTAAACTCCAAGAAATTTTGAAATGCATGGATGTAAATTGTTCAAATGATGCCAGAATTTGATCTGTATTGGCCCCTTTTCTTGCTATTGGGCATGGTGAAAGGAAGTGCATACAGATTTGTGCACTTCAGTTGGTTATCGATGTAGCAGCAAGGTACATTTGGTCTTCTCTCAGAGGCTTCAAATTATATTTCAAATATCATAGCACTCACGTTCCTTCTGTGAAGACATAGAAGTACAAGGATAGTGTCTTTCACATGGATGAGCTAGATCAGTCTGGAGTCCAAGGTATTTGACTAATTCCTAAATACATGGACTTTTGCCAGTGCTGCTGAGGAGGATGCTGCTAGCTGAGTACCCAGCCTTGCCTGTACTTTAGTGAGTCTAGAAACAGGTCTTCTGCATGGAAAATGTCAGCTCCAATGTAACTTGAGCAGATCTAAGCTCCTGAAAACAAGGGCATAAAATCCTGGATTGGAAGGGATCTTCAAGATCATCTAGTTCCAACCTTCCTGCAGTTAACAGAAGCACCTGTAACTAGACCAGGTTGCTCCAAGCTCTATTCAGACTGGCCTTGAACTCTCACAGGGGTAAGGCATCCACAGCCTCTTTGGGCAACCTCTTCCAGTGCCTCACCACTCTCACAGTAAAGATTTTTTTCCTGATACCTAATTCGAATCTACTGTCTTTCAGTTCAAAGCCATTCCCCCTTGTTCTGTTACTACAGCTCTTGTAAAATGTCCCTTTCCATGGTTTTTGTAGGTTCCTTTCAGGTACTGGAAGGCTGCAATTAGATCACCCCAAAGCCTTCTCTTTTCCAGGCTGAACAACCACAATTGTCTCAACCTTTCCTTGCAGGAGAAGTGCTCTAGCCATCTAACCATCATAGTGGCTTCCTCTGGACTCAGTCCAACAGGTCAGTGTCCTTCCCTTGCTGGGGACCCCAAGCTGGATGCAGCTCTGCAGGTGTCACCAGAGCAGAGGGACAGAATCACTTCCCTTGCCCTGCTGGCCACACTGCTTTGGATGCAGCCCAGGACACAGCTGGCTTCCTGTGCTGCAAGTGCACGTGGCCAGGTTGTGTCCAGCCTCTCATCCACCAGCACCCCCAGGTTCTTCTCAGCAGGGCTGTTCTCAGTCCCTTCATCCTCAGCCTGTACTGATAATGGGGGGCTGCCCCAACTCAGGTGTAGTACCTTGCACTTACTAAACCTCATGAGATTCCCATGGGCCTGCTTGTCCTAGAAGAAAACGGTGGCAGACTTGCCTGTCATTGTGGCTGCACATTCTCTCATCTGGCCGTGGAAGTATTGTTCCATGGATTCCCTGCAGAGGCTGGAGCTGGAAACTGCAGTGAAACAGTGAGCTGGAAACAGCTTGTTTTCTCCAAAGGTATAGGTCAGTTAAAAACTGGTGCTAGTTTGCTTGAGTAAGCTTCAAAGATGATCTCTCCCCCACCAGTATTAGACATATAATTTAGTTAGTAGTGAGAATGGGATGACGTTTTCTAAAATGTCACTTGGTGGGAAAAAAAGCCATGTAGTGCTTCTGAATAGGATTCTATTTTCAAAACAAAACTTGCACTTCATTAGTTTGAAGAGTAGTTTGTAGATAAGAGCCTTATTTTCAAATGCCAGTAGACCTTAATCAAGCTTAGAACTTCAGGTTGTGTTTAGAGCCAGGTGATTCACTGACAGAAAAACACTGTGGTATTTTGCACACAAACCAATTGAGAACCAAGCCTGGAGCTGAGCATCAGAGTATTGGTACACTGAGTGATGCTGTAGTTGAAGAGGTATTTTCTCAGAGGGCAGTTGGTTTCAGTATCTCTGCTTCGTGCTGTTCCTCGAGTTTTGGTGCTGCAGTTCTTCCTGCAGCTGTTTAATCATCTGAACTAAAAATGCCTTGGTAGAGTGGCGGGGGAAAAGTGGTGTTTTTTTAAACTGAGCCTGCTTTCCAGTGTGGTTTACTAAGTCAACAAGTAGTTAAGCTAGTCTGTCAGAGACAGGACAGGCTAAAAAGAGGTGCTGAGTTTACTTAACCCCACAAAACTGAGAGACTGTCTTGAGTGAGGTGTCTGTGGGCTGGTGAGTCCCAGTCAGATTGCAGGTGTCAAGGCAGGGTTTTCTTTCTGCTGTACTGCTTTAGATCTGTCCACACTCATATATTGGGGGAAATACTAAAGCAGAAGAGCAGTTCAGCTTCACCTGCTATTTCAGCTTACTCTGACATCTAGATTTCCTTGACGTGACTCTTTGGAAGGCAGGAAGGTCCTGGTTCTAAAATTGTGCCTTGTAGCACAACCACTGGAGTGCTTATGTTGCCTGTGCAGACTTCTTGCATGTTTTTGAATCGTTTGTTTTAATGAACCTCTTGGACTGTGTGCAGTGTGTATTTGTTTTGTTTTGTATTAATGAGGTATTTGTCTCGCAGCTCAGGAGTTGTGTCTGTAGCTGTTGCCGGCTCAAGCTGTAGGAATCTGTTGGGTTTCATGGAGATTTTGCTCTAGAGACCATGCTGAATCCAGGATTTTGGCCACTCCACTTTTTTCTTGCCCAGCCTGCAGCTGTGATCTCAGGTTTGCTGGCCGACCATGAGCAGTGGACAGCGAGAAGGCATAAAATCCTGAAATCCCTCTGCTGCATGGTGGGAGATGTGCCAGTGGACAGAATTACACTCACTTGCTTCATGCTGCCCAGGCAAATGCTCTTTTAAAGAAATTTATTTTAAGCGAAGCTAGAAAGTAAAATGGCTTTCTAGAAACCAGAATGCAGAACACTGATCCAGCTGCAGGAGACTTTTGTATTTGGGGAAGGAGGAGGCTTGCCATCACATTTGTGTGCTGAAGTATGCTGTCACCCAAATGCCAGCCTGCTTTTCTCTAGCCTCATCTGACCATAAGACAGGAGCCAGACTTGTCTGTCCACTCCTCAGAGCGGGACTGCATATGTATTCCGTGATTAAGTTGTTCAGGATTGATCTCTCTTTATTTAATAAAATAAAACACCGATCACATACATATACTGTGAAATAGCTCAAATGGAAGTAGCACAAAATGCTGTAGTAAAGAAGCAGCACTTTCTTAGAGTGCTTCAATATTAGTAGATGCCTGTGAGAATAAGCAGAATGAGCACTGGTCATGCATTCAGTGTCTTGTGTAATCGCCTCAGAGTACCGCCCAAGTCCAATCACAGCACTCTGCTAGCGTCAGGGAGAACTTTGGACTTTTAAGATTCCTTCATCCCTATTGTTAAACTAAAACATGGAGACCATTCAGTAAGGGATTGAAAACCTAGTTTCACAGGTTTGTCACACAGATACTAGCTGACTGATCTTCTAACCCTGGCACATTTATAAATATATGTGGTCACATGATGCAGATAAAACAACATGTATTACTCTAGTTGAATATTAAGATTGTGACTGCTCTCATATTCTGTGCAGCAGTAAAATACTAAAAATATAAATGATTCCTAGAATCTGCCTAAAAACTGTCTTAATGTAGTTGATACAAGCTAGACAGAGCTACTGACTAAGTTGAGCAAGATTTTTGCTGTTGCAGAAACTGTTCTGTGGCTTGAGCCACCTCAAGAACCATACTAAAACAGACTGGTTTTACCTGGGGGAGTTGGTGTTGGTTTGTTCTGGTTCTCTTAATGGCAGTAGAGTTGAAGAGGTGACATTTGTGCCTCTTCACTTTGCTGCTTTTATTACTCAGCCTTTATTAGAGACTGTAGAGACGCATATAATTTTTTTTCCCCTGGACAGTTCTTGAGAAAATATTCTGGTTAATGCAAATAATTTTTAATTCTCTCCCATTTGTTTTTACTTCTTGCAGTTCTTGTGTGGTTGGTGAAAATAAGCCTACGCTGCAGGAATGCAAGAGGAGCAACAGCAAGAGGTAGGACTTGGAGATTAAGTTTGTATCTCAGTACAATCGCAGGGAAGGCCAAGAGTGAATCAGCCAGGTTCTTCCACTTATTTTTGGGCAAGTTCTGCAAAATCTTAGGGCTGATAATGCTGGTGTGAAACCCCTTTTAAAATGGAGATGGAGAGCTGAGTGCTATTTTTCTTGATACATTTAGGTTCTTTTCAGGTTCTCTTTCCCTCTAGTTGCAAAATCTAAAATGGGTCTTTTCTGGTATTCTATTTGCAAGTGAGGAATTGCATAAAATCTCTTAACCTATGAGATTAAACCGTTAGGAGGAAAAAGGTTTTGTGAGTAAATTACAGAAATTGATTATATACGAATAACCTCATGGCTGAAGTTCCTTCACGAATTAAACTGAGATGCTTTTTCTATCCTTTCTGTTCCTTTTCTTCTTCTTTCATATCCATGTATCTCAAAACCTTTTTCTGGTGTAATCAGTGAAGCTCAGGAAATTTTTATCCTATGAAGTACAAGAACATCAGTTCTTTTGTCTTGTTAATGAAAAATAAAGAACAACAGATTCCTAACATGGTGGCTTAGCGCTGTGCTCATTGCAGTGTTGTGATGTTGTGATGACAAAGCCAGCATAAGTGATAGGATTAATTCCATATGTTACAGATGGCTAAATTTTTCCAAAATATTGTTGTGACTAGGCTTAACGTATGCAAGCAGTAGTCAAGCCATATGTTGTGATCAAAAGCTGAGCTGGTGTTAAATTAGATTTGTGAAAGTAATTGCAATTTGCAGTGTAATTGCAGTTTGCAGTTGTCAATGAACAGACTTCTGCTTTGTAGTGAAAGGATGATGTGTTGCTGTGACTATTTTAAACTTTGCAGTATAAAGCTGTTTTATGTTTTGAGTTTAGTCCATGAAATGTATCATAAATTTTTCCTTGCCTTCAGTGGGGCCACGGTAAGACTCAGGATTTATTTTCTCAAAATTCCTGTTTGGCATTATGGAATGCAAGAAGAAAATAATTACTCTTATAGAAAGCTCTTAGCATTTGGATGTGCTTTGTACAGCCTTGCTTTAAACCTTACCAGGTTAAGTACAAAGTACATAAACCAGTCATTTTAGCTAAAAAGCTGACATCCATCAGGAGAGGTTGGCTGCCTGCTTGCTGACTCATTAATATTTTACTTCCTTTGGAAAGAACTTAAATGATGATGGGTTCTCATCCTGTCTCTAACTTTTTGACTTAATGTTGTTCAGAAATTCCAAATTCTTCCTGTAATTATGCTGATTAAACTTTGAATTAAGGTAGTTGCCTAAAGGTAGTTTATAATTTAGCTTTCCCTTACTCCTGAGTCTTTTCTGCACTAACTCTGCCTCTCTGGCTTGAATGACATTGGCTGGATGACTGGAATTATTTAAATTCTATGAACGGGTAAGACCTGTATCACATACTTCTAGGGATAATATCGAAGAGTCAGTCTTTGTGAATCTTTTCAATTGCCTTCTGTTCCTTTAGAGAGCAGAACTCTGCAGGTGCCTTGTGTCTTTGATTTCTGATATGTATAAAGTCAACATGTGCATGAACTTTGTAAGATTTGATGTGCATATTGTGTAATTGCCTTATTCCAACAAATACTTGGCCTGACTCTTCTAGAATGGATGTGTTTAGTCTTGTGAGTACTGATTAACTTTGTCAGACTCCTGGCAGACTAATGCTGACTGGTAGAGTCAAATGGTATAAAATAATCAGTGCGCATTTTAGTTTTCAACACAAAGTGCTGTAGTAGCTGTAGTACTGTAGTATTGTTAGAGATAAATTTGTTCTTTTTGTCCAGAATCCCATTTATTTTAAAACTCCATCAGGTATAAATATTATCTCTTAAAAAGGCATGAAGTAGTCCATTTTTAAGATGTTCTATCTCATACTCAGGCAGCTAGGAAAAAATAGTTGTAAAATCACAGATGTTTTGAACTGTGACACTGCTTAAATTATTTACTTGCTTGAATATTATTGGTAGGATCAAATTAGATAAACTCACAAAGGGAAAGATGTATTGAAACATTTCATTATAATTTCCAGCTTCCTTTTGAATTTGTTTCATACAGGCTGCTGCAGATCCAATGTCGTCCTCTGATGCACCAGAAGATGGCCCAAAGGGAACGTCAAGTATATCGCAGAATATCTGTATGTTTCTGGTTGGACTGGGGAGGGTGATCATTCTGGAAGGGGTATTCAACTAAATGTCCTTGCCTTTTCCTTACCTAAAAATGACAGGGCTGTTGGCAAAAAAAGGAGATACTAATGAAGTCATAGCTGATTTAATCTGTTCTTGATTTGTGTTCAAGGCCCAGATGTGTAAATCAATCATAGAAAGAGCAATGACATATATATTGTCAGTTTGCTGATCCCATACTTTCAAAAGTAAATATTTTTAGATTTAATAGATACACTCAGCTATTGTTTTAAGCTTAGCTATTGCTTTCTAAGCCAGTGATGCATGAGTATATGTTTGCTTTGACAGTCTGGCATCTAGTGATATGATGGTGATGAGTTGTCCCAATTGGAAAGCTTTGCCCATGCTAGCATGATAATGTTTTGGCAAGCCTGCAGGATGTAGCAATAGAAGTATTCCAACCAAAACTGTCTTGTGAAGCCCAGGAAGAGTATCTTTTCTTACCTGTTATTGGCAAGATCAGATAATGTCAGGCATTTCTTTCTCAAGAGGAAAAAACAAAGGCTTCTTAGGATTTACCTTATCTGTATTGATACACTGTTATGATATTAGTGTATCCGGTGCTCATTTGTAACAATAGGAGCATTCAGATTGTGCTTTCTGGCAAATAATAGGCTCTGAACCACCTCAGGGAAAATTAGTGTGTAACAATAACACTGCTGAATAATTCCTAGGGATCTCAGCTTTCATGGGAGCAAACAGAGCCTTGACTAAAGCTATGCAGACCTATAGAAGCTGATTATTTTTTATGTGGCTTTTTTTCCAGATATAGACGTTGGTTCAATAAAAACCATAGCTGCTCCTGAGAATGTTTTCCTTAATTGTGTCCTTAAATTATAACATCTGGGGCTGTACCACTACCACATTTTTTCTTCACGTGAAACATTATTCAGTCCAGTACTGAGTATATGTGTGAGGTGGAAGCTTGAAAAGTAAATAGAAATTACACCCTTTAAGGGTTACCAAATATGTAGAAACCACTTTCATTTGGGGGAATCTGAATCATAAATGGCTTTAGGCTAGGAAAGTATTTGAGACAGGTATTAAACACACTTCCCCATGTATTATGTTCTCCATTAGGCATCCACTTTTGACCATAGTGGGAGGTGGGATATTTGCTTAGGTGGGTTTTTGTTCATCTGCTATGGCTGCTTTTATAATTCTGTGACTGAGAGTGCTACAAATGCAACAGCCTTACCTCTCCTTCCTTTTTCAGTCATGTTTTTCTTACCTCCTCCTCAGCATCACCATCTGTTTTGGCAGCAACAATGCCATAGCTCAGACAGTACTGATTGCAGCACACCTTGTTCTTGGGTATTGACCATGAAGTAGCAGGTTGCTCAAATGCTAAGAAGGATGTTGAACGGTTGCTTTGGTTTTTTGGTTTGGGTTTTCTCTTTTGTTTGGTTGGTTTGCTTTTAATTTGGTGGGATTCTTGTTTGGTTGGTTTTGGTTTGGGTTTTTTTTTTTAACAGAAAGTCTTGCAAGATTAGTATTTGTGGGACACAGCTGGGGCCAGAGCCACACAACTAAACCAGATTCATAAAATCAATATGTGGTAGGAGGCTATAATTTATCTGCATCTTTGACATCCTGCCTACAAACTGTTCACTAATCTTTTTTTTTTTTTTTTTTTTTTGTTCCCCTGGGCTTATGATCCTATTCCAGGCTTCTGGAGACCACTTGAGACTTCTGCTAACTTGTACAGCAGCTTGCCAGAGAAAGAGAGTTGGTTGGAAACAAAACTCTGCTTTCCTGCTTGATACTTTTTTTTCCCTAAGATGCATTACAGCTTTAAGATGACTCATTCAAAACATCTTTAATTTCTCATTGTTATAGAGTTTTAAAGCTTCTCTGTCTCAGTCAATGAGGCTACCTGGCAATGAGCATCTGTGACAAAGCTGATAGATCCTCCTGTTTTCCATACAGGAAGCTTGACATAGAGGAACTAAACTCACTTTGTACCATTTTGATCTTAAATAGTTGTTGAATCTAGGGAAGAATGATTGGATTCCTGACCTAAATAAATACCTCTTGAGGTTTAATTTTCCTTTGTGTACTGATCCCTGGTGTGTTTATCACAGAAAAGGCTAAGGTTGGTACTGTAGTCATCCTATGTGTGCCAATATGTGGAGGTGACTTTGCCATCTTATTCACACCAGTGTCCATGTGTTGCTATCGTTTATATAGATAAGAATCCCAAAATGGAACACTTTGGGTTTAGAATTTTAAAAATGCCTTTTTTTTCTTTTTCTCTAATTTAGTGTATACCTTTTCTAAGTATTCTTTGCTTCTCTGTCCACCTCACCTGCCACACAGCTTCTCTCTTTCCCTTACTGAACTGCGTGGACAACCTGTCCCAGTGTCCACAGGGTAGGAAACCTGGACTGAGACCCATGCTTGGAGGCAGCCTCTCCAGTGATGGCACTCTCAATGATGTAGCTTCAGAATTGAATGTAAGATTACAGTGGTAAATCAATGGCCTTTTAGCTCTGCTCTGCTGTTTAGTGGCGACATTTTTATTTTCTGTCTCTACTTACCTGCACTTTATATCATGGGTGCTTTTCTTTTCTATTTTTCTTTGCGTTTATAGCTGATGCAGATGCATTTAAAATTCTCCTGGAGATGAAGCTGAAGAAGAGGCAGAAAAGGCCTGCTTTACCAAGCACTGTGACTGAGCTTAATACTGAGGATGGTTCTAAAGTATATGTGGTTGGAACAGCCCACTTCAGTGAAAGCAGCAAAAAGGATGTAGTAAAGGTAAATACTCAGTGTGAGCTCCAGCAGCATCTTTATAATGTTTCAATTTAGCACTAAGTGGAATGAAGTCCATCTCTCTGACTTGGTTCTGTGCTGTAACCTTCAGGCTCTGTGTTTTTTCTGATTGGCTGTTGGAGGGCTAACAGCACTATGGGATGAGAAGCAGACATGTTACAGTAATAATTTTTGATGCAATGCAATGGTCTCCCAGCTCAAATATTTTTATTTGCCCTTCAATAAAAAAGGCAGATAAAGTGTCAGTGTTGAAATTAGAAATCTCACTAGTGAAGCTTACATTGCCTGGATAGTATTTGGCTGTAAAACCATCCTGCACAACACTTGGATTCCATTCTCAAGCTGCAAATAGGTCTGAAGCCCTAGTGCAAGTAGGAGCTATTTCATATTGTACCTCCTGCAAACTCTGCAGTTCAGGCTGCCTTTATTAAGGAGGTGGAGGAATCTTGTAAGAGCCAGGGTTGCAGGGTTGACAGTTCTGGCACAAAGTGTATTCTAACTCAGATGGGAAAATGCCACAGAGAACAGTCAAATTAATTTTGTGAATGTGAAAAGTTTAACATGAAGTGTTTCTTCCCTGCTCCCCTCCCCAGCACAGTATGTTCACCATTATCCTGTCCCAAAGCATCCAGTAACTAAGACATTTGGCTGTCACCTTCCTTAATATTTTTGTCAATGTGTAGTTATTTGGAGAACTCTTATTTACGATTCTATTGGTTTTTTTAATTGAAAATTATTATTGGAATGTGATTTTAAGGCCCTTTCTCTCTTTAAAATGTTGATATTGGCTGCATTTCTGTTTATTCCTTTCTAAAGCAGTATAAATAAATTCATCTTTTTCAGACAATACAAGAAGTGCAGCCTGATGTAGTTGTGGTGGAACTGTGCCAGTACAGAGTATCTATGTTAAAGATGGATGAAAAGACATTACTAAAAGAAGCCAAAGAAATAAATCTGGAAAAACTTCAACAAGCTATAAAACAGGTATGAGTCCTACAGTGAGAATTAAAGTTTTCTTTTAAGAACAATTTGTCAGATTGCAATCAAAACCAGTGTTCCCACCAGCTGGGAACCTAATACTGTTGATGTAGGTGAGAGTACTATTACAGTGGCAAAGCTAGGTTTGGGTGTTATTTCTGTTTTCAGATGGAGCATTGAGGACTTTCTTTTCACAATGGGTTGGGCAAATTATTGACCTTGACAGGAATCCTGCTGCATTTAACAGCTGCTCCATTTGCAGGACACAAGTCTAACTTTGCAATTGTAATGCTCTGCTAATATATTTAAATGTGATTATTATTCCTGCGATCTGCGTCTGTGTCACAACTATTAAAGAGCACTTAATTTTGGTATTTTCTGTTTAGCTGCATTCCTTCTTCAACCTAGTGTGTTGCTCTTTAATTCCTACCTATCCACTTGTCTTTGGAGTAGTTTCTAATTGACAATAGGCCCTAGAGGGGGATTCTGAAAAATCTGGGCTAAAAAGTGTGGGATTCTCTTCAAATTATAACTGCTCTGGCAGTTTGATGTGGACGTGTCTGGATGTGTGTGCAAAAAAAATCCTGTATTTTTTCAGTTCCAGTTAGCTATCTTGTATTTGAGTGATTTTAAGCTCGGCACAGTGTGACAACACAAAGTTGACTTAAAAATGACAAGACACTTGATTAGAATGGCAGTGCTTGGTCAATAGTAAAGAGTTTCTGTGTCCAGTTGGATGAAGAAGTTTGTAGATTGTTATTTTGATTGTGTGGTAACTGTATATTGAATTGCTTTATTGATGTAATTGGGGAGTTTCCAGGACTGTACCCTCCCCGCAGAGGAATATAATCTGCATGCATGCAGAAGCCCTTGCAGTGGCTCAGGGCTATGCAGTGTGTGTGCTCACACACAGGGTCTCAGAGCTGCCTTTCAGACTAGCTGAGGGAGGCAATCATGCATCTTTCCTGTTTTCTTTGTTTATGCCCTGTCAAAGGAAAAGACACTGCAAAACACTTGCATCTTGCATGACTTGTTGCATCTATCTGTTTATCTTAGCTAAAGTGGGTTATTCTGATGCATGTAGCCAAAATGCAAGTTCAGAACAACTGGAACAGCATAGCTGGGGGTCTTCTGACCTTGTGAATAGGCACAGAAACTTTTTTTAAAATATCAAAGCTAAATGCAACAGTTGGTGTTATGTTAAGAGGAAAAGGATAATGAAGACAAAATAGACATTTTTTTCCTCTGTGATGTAAAGTCATGTTGGCAACTTTGCAGTTACCACTTCCTACCAGGGCTTGAAGTGATCTTGCATGCAGGCAGTAGAAAACACAGACTCTGTTGGCTCCAAAGCCAGAGAATACTGCAAGGATCCTTCCTATTCTTATAGCTCAGTATTAGTCTCCTTTACGTTATTTGCAGGAATAATGCAAATAATAGAATTTGAACATTCGGCCTTTTGAAGAACCTATTTCTCTATCTATGGTCTCAATCAAAAAATTCCCTGACCTTTCCCCTTAGAATCACTAACAGTATAGATTATATAGGGAAACCCGGGAAGAACAGTCCAACTGTCTCATGCCAAATTATAGTGTCTTTGTTTTGTCTGATAAACATCAGACCAGTTGGTAAGTTGCTCAGTGATGCCTTAGTTGCCTCCTCTTATTGAAATGAGATGGGCCCAAAAGCTACACTAAAAGTCAAAGCTGCTTTCAACTTTCATCCTTAAGTTTAGAAATGAGGAAAAAAAGCCCAAATGGTGTCTTTTTATAATCACATTAAATATTAAGTACTAAAATTGGATTTCATTGCTCTTAATTGAAGCTGGAAGTTGAGCAGAATGTAGACATGAAACGTACATATTTGCAGTGGATCACTGGCATCCACAGCTTATCAATTAACTGCTGCAGGTTAAAACCAGACTTCCTTTAGCTTCTCCTTGAATTTCAAGACCCTTACAGTTGTTTGCAGAGAAGCACCCATTTGCTTTCCATGAAGGAAAGCACCATGGTGCAGACTGGTATCTGGCTCAAATGTGGATAAGCTGGAGATGTACAGTAGCAGTTGGCTCAAACCAAACTGATCAGACAGGTTTTTTCTTACCTTCTCCCTGGCTTCCTGCTTCTGCTGTTCCTTCTGTGTCCATACCACAGAACTGTTTAACCATTAAGTTATTCAGACACTTGCTTCAAGCACACAGAGTAAGTACAAACTGAAATAAATCTGGCTATCCTTCTTTATTTTCTTAACCTGTTGTAAATTTTTGTTGAAGGGCAGAATACTTTGGGCACACAGTGAGGTAAACTGATTAAAAACTGATATATGGGCTGTATTGATCAATGAATTGACTCCAAAATGTAGATTCAGTGCTGTTTCTTCATTAAAATAATTAATGTTTTTTTCATTTCTGTGAACAGTGCATTCTTCAGCCTGTTTTTTTTACATGTTTTTCTCCTTCTGCCAGAACGGTGTTATGTCTGGATTGATGCAAATGCTGCTTCTGAAGGTTTCTGCTCACATCACACAACAGCTGGGAATGGCCCCAGGAGGAGAATTCAGGGAGGCTTTCAAAGAGGTGCGAACTTGAAATGGCTTTTCTGAGGTCAGATTACTGGCCTTGTGCTTCCGGAGTTGAACGCAATAAAACCATTTTGCTATTGCCTAGAAAAGAGCACTCTGGCCATACCTCTGCTGAAGCCAATGAAGTAGTAAAAATCATTTTCAAATTCAAACTGTACCTTAAGGTACAAAGATTTGTAGACATAAGTGGTAGGAAAGCAATTAAAAAAATTCTTCAAATAAGGCTTTTTCCTGATGATAATTCTGAAGACATTTGTTTTCATTAATAATTTAGTTTCTTTTAAATAATTATTTTTGAATTTGCAATATTGATCTTGGTCCCGTTGTTGGTGGTGTCAGGATTTTAGGCTGTGAAAACCAGCTCTAAAGGATTAATGAGATCTGACATGTTCCATTCATCTATAAAGATTGGGGAAGTCAAATATCTGACTGATCTGTTGGTCCTATATGGTCTTTTAATGTCACCTTTTGTACTACTGCCAGCAGTGATACTGGAATTAAATAGTAGCTGTGGTTTACACTACTCTTAATTTTTTTGTCTGGTAATACTGGGACACTATTTTCTGTATATGCATCCATCTTTCAGAATGTATCTTGCTTATTTTTATGTAAATTATGCACTAGTAAGGAAATCTGAGAGACATTGCTGATATATAATCTGGAATCATTTGGTATATTTATCCTTAATAAAAAGAAAACTTTTTCAAGGTTTATTTTCTTGAGCATTCTAGACCAGAATGAAACATTTGAAGTGTTTCCTATTTTAAGCAGGAAAGAAGAAAAATTAGCTCTGTCCTATTCTAAAGTGATTGCTGGAAATTTTTAAACAACTGTCCATAGTAAAGAATTTTCTAGAAATTCTATACTATGCTAAAATGTGTCAGCATGAGCTACAGCCAAGTCTCACATTATCATGTGGTATATGGCATCAGTTATTGTCTCATCAGCGCTTCTTTAATATCTTCTACCATGACCAGCTGTAAGGTTGATGATCCTGACAAACACTATGTGAAAGCAAAATGATGGTTCACCTCAGACTTTATTCAGGCCCAGATAGATATTGAGCCTTATTGTCACCTTATGTAGTAATATTCAGAAGCTTTGTGCTTCAGTACAAGTAACCTCAAGGGTGTGGCATTACAATTTAATGGAATGCCAACTGTACTGTGGATTTATTCCTTGATGAAGTAATATATTAGTATTTTGTAAATTTTACTTATTGCAAAGCCAAAATATTTTTTATGTTGAAGCATGAAATATCTTGCTCTTTAAGATACCTTGTATAACACAGTAAATCCTTATAGTTCATTAATTAGAATGTGCTGTGCTGCAGTATGAAATGCTGACTAGTTATTTGTATCTTCCCTTTCAGGCCAGTAAAGTACCTTTCTGTAAATTCCACCTTGGTGACCGGCCCATCCCTGTTACATTTAAGAGAGCAATTGCTGCACTTTCCTTCTGGCAAAAAGTCAAGCTTGCTTGGGGCCTTTGCTTCTTATCTGACCCCATCAGGTATGAATAAGCAACCCCATATGTTTTATGTTTGGGGTGGATTATTCAGTTCTTCAGTTTGACTTCAGTATGAAGGTACCTACCTGATGCAATGAAATTTGAAGTTAGTGAGAAGGATGAATATCTATCCTGCAGTAATATGTATTTTTGAAGTGAAAGCTGTCTTTCTTATCTTGTCAGGTCTTCCTTTGTCTTTCAATGCATTACTTCCAGGTGAAGTGTAAAATTAGATGCTGAAGAATTCCTAGTATACTTTAAAAATGTCTTTAAATTATTATTTTATTATTTTTATGCAGAAAATGAAATCTTTTCCACTACTGTGTGTGGATATTGTAAATAAGAGAGATTAAAGGCCTCAGTACAATAATTTATATGTTCTTAAAGAGTTCCACATCTAGCCATCAACATGAGATTCCATGAAAAATGAAGTAATTCAACATCAAAATTGTCAGTCTGTTGATGTTTCTGGGTCTGTTGAAAGCTAGCATTTCTCCTTTAGCTTGCCCTGCTGACATTTGTAGTGTTCTTTTCATCTTGGAAACTAAAGGAAACCTGTTTGACGTCATTCTTTGATAGACAGTGATGCCAAACCAGATAATTTCATTGCCACAAGCTATGACCCACAGCTAGGGGTGCTAACAGAAGGGTTTATAGCACCTATGAAAAGAATAAAAGCTCATTACATTTACTCCTGCAGTTCTTATTTTGCATTTCCTGCCTGTTTGCTATTTTTCTCTTCTGCAAATTGGTTTATAACTTTGACGTCCCTGCTAAAGACCTGTGATTGGCAGTAGGAACGTGCAGATCCTTCTCCATGCCATCAGACTGTGCATTACAGTGCTTTTTTTGTTCCTTAAGTAGAGTCTCTGTGTGTTCAGTGATCAGATCTGCTTCCTCAGAAGTGCTGTGTGTAGGCTCTTCTAAGATTATTAATGCATACTGACAATGGGGCACCATGGTAACTCCTGCCTTTGAAGCCCTAGTGACTTGAGTTGCCAGCTTTTAAAGTGGGAAGGGAGAAAATCCAGTTGAACTGGCTAAAGGCAAGTGACCTCTTTTCTTTCCCTTTCCTTCACTGCAGAGGCATTGTTAGGTAACAAGTTCTACAGGTTTATGGAGATTATTTTCCTTCTGGAGAGGAAAACTGGGGGAAGAGAACTGCAGACTGTGTTTAGGTGTAACACCCAATTGTTTTTATTCATCAGTTTGTCTGTGTTGACCTTCAAAAGCGTAACAGATACTGAGAAAACTTACCTTTCTTTCAGTAAAGATGATGTGGAGAAATGCAAACAGAAGGATTTACTGGAACAGATGATGGCAGAAATGATTGGAGAATTCCCTGATCTTCATCGAACGATTGTCTCCGAACGAGATATTTACTTGACCTTCATGCTGAAGCAAGCAGCAAAGCAGATAGAACTACCTCGAGCTTCAGAAAGTAATTGTTTTAAAGCAGAAATTATAACCAGCAAGGTGTTCTTTGTGTACTGGTCCAAAGTTCAGTTCTTAGGAAATCTGGGATGTTCAGTTAATGAATGCCACATGTCACATAAAATACAATGCTTTAAAAAATTAAAAAGGGGTATTACTCTTCTGTTGAAACCACCTAGAGCAGTAGACTCTAAATTATGTTCCCTTTCTCATTGTGCTATTTAAAACTGGTAAGTACTAATTAGCCAGACAACCATTTCAAAAGGCAGGGATCTGGTATGACAGCACAGTTGTCTATCTCGCTCATCCCGTTATCTCACCACCAAATTCATTGTTGTCACTGGCTGCTGAGGGACTCATTTCTTGATAAGTTAATTCTCTAATTTCAGTACTCTTCATAGGTTTTTTATAATTGTAAGTTGGGCTGCTAGGAACTTTGATCTGGCAGTAATAATCATATGTGACTGCTATTTCAGCAAGGTGTAGGCATATAAAAAAATAGTATTTCTCTAATCTTTGGAAGTATTCTGCTGCCATATGTAATCAGCATGCCCTTCCTATAGATAAGCATACTGAAGTGTGTTACCTCTTACTTAATATCTTTAAAAGGTAGTGTTTGTCATCACTTTAGTGCAGAACTGTTGTAGTTGCAGTTCTGCTTTAGAGCAACTGTAGAATAGACTGAGAAAAGAAAATTTAGAAAAAACATTTTGGTAAATATGTGTAATAGTTCTAGTGTTTTCAATACAGTTTTGTTCTATTTTGAAGTGGGCTGCTCTTCACATGTTTACTTTTTTTTCTGGAAAAATCAAGGGTGAATATTTAAAGCAAAACAGTGGAACTTGTATTTTATATTTATGTATTATGTAGAATTGTCCCCATAGGAAAGCAGCCTGACCATTATTCCTTAGAAAGTTTTTGTGAGTTATTTTTATTGTGGCATGGTGCTATATTTTTCATTGGGGAAAACTTCCAGAAACCACATTTTGGGTGTTGTGATATAAGGGTGGTAGATGGGAGGTGAGGGTGAGAGCTGGCATGTGTTGCATTGGTCTGATGGTTGCTGGCTAACTGCTGGATGTCACTGGCCTGGGTTTGCTGCTGCTGAGGCCAGGTCTCTAATAGAGAGCTTCAGAGGAACAGGTGTGGTCTCAAGCATTGTTCTCTGGTTGTGAGCCCAGATCTTGTTACACTTTGTGTGCCAGGTGCCACTGTCCAAAGTGGCAGAGAAAGTTCTCTGTTCAAGAGACAGCAAAGACCAGGGGTGTTCCTCATCAGCAGCACAGAAACATGACCTACACAGAGAAGGAAAGAAGTTCATTTAGCTTGCATCTGCTGAGCCTGTCAACCTGAGGCTGAAGTATGAACACTGGCCAGGTCTATTTATTAAATAAATGATTCCTGAAAATCCAGAAACTGTGCTAACTTTTTCAGACTTTCAATGAAAGAGGCAGTAAAATCAATTTTGTCGTCTCACACATTGGCTACTTCTTTATAGATTGAAATTAGTTATTTTACAGATATGTTCCTTTCTCTTCATATTTCTTTTCTCAGATGAACCTAGAAAATATATCCCAGCAGTTGTAGTTGGTGTTGTTGGCATGGGTCACGTACCTGGGATTGAAAAGAACTGGAATTCTGACCTAAAGATCCAGGAAATAATGAGGTAACTTGAAAGTTGTGCTTTCCTACATATTGATGTAACAGCTTCTTTTGCTAAAAACCAGCAGTTTCTTTGGAGTTTTTCTGGTTGATTGTCACAGCTTGAAGAAGCAGCTCTACTGTCATTCCTGTCCTGTCAGCTCGCTGACTTGCTGTGCAGTGATTGCAGATTGTGCTGACAGCAAAGGAAAAGAAAATATCAATGGAAAAAAAAAATAGTTGAATATGGAGGGAAGTAGAGATGAGAATATGCCCTTACCTAGAAAGAAAATTAATTGGTCCTCATTTAAGTCTTCTAAAATGAAAATTCAAATGAAGGCTGTTGAAGATGCTGAAAACAGAGCAAGGCTTTTAGTCTAACTTAGGTAAACGTAAATCATTGGATTTAAAGCTTTTGTTTTGTCAGGACACTGCTGGCTCTGGAAAGCTTAGTGTCACAGTTGCTTGTACCCTATTTTAAGTGTATGTCTAAGTAATGACTTGTTTTAATGTGTATACCAAACTAATTATGAGCTGCTTTAAGCCATGTATCTCATGAACTCTTGTTTTAAAGTACCTATTAAAATAGATGTATATGCTTTGTAAAAGGCAGAATTGAAGAACCAAAGCATTCAGACTGTATCCCATAAAGCCACAAAGGTCAGGACTTCAGAAATACAGGAGAGATTATACAGCCTAGTAGTATTGGTCTGTGGGGCTTTAGGATTATGGAGTCTTTCATATATTCACACTTTCCTTATCACATCTGTTTATTGTGTTTATGTAACCACCTCACCCATCTCTTCAGAGGCTATGAAAACCAGAAAAGACTGACATCCACATAAATGTTATATTTAGACATCTAAAATATGATTTAGAGAGACTTCTGTTGTCTGGATTTAAGAATGCAAAGTGTAGAAGCTCTGCCTAGCCATTTATAACTATCTTTCAAGGCTAAGCCTCACCTGGAGTCACAAACTAGATGTCTATTTTCCTCTGCACCCTCGCAGATAACCTGTATAGTTGTGTGGTGGCTGTTGGTTGCATCATTGACAACACAGAACTGAACAGCCCAAAGACCAAGTGCATGTCTTCAAAACTGCATAGAAGGTCTTTCTCATCAAAATTTAGGCTCTGAATTGATTCTTTGCCATGCCAGTGCCATAACTGAGCAGAAGAGTTTCTAATATCTTTCACAAGACATTAATATTGCATTGACTTGATTTTCTGAAATAATTGGAAGCAAATGGCATTCATAAGAGTGCTGTATTTGCAAATTATTTTTCTTTCAACTTTTTTGCCCTTCCTGCTGTTACACTGCAGTTGCAGAGCAGAGTTAGGGCTTTCTTTTGTGTGTTTAGTGTTCATCACCGCTCTAAGATGGCAAGTTTTTTAGGCTTTCTCAGGTATTTTGTTAAATTTTAGAAGTTGGAACATGAACTTGAAAATTTTCTGGATAAAAACATACATATATTTCTAATTTTAAAGTTCATGCATTGAACCTGACTCCAAGGAGACCTTACTGTCAGCCACATGTCACCAAAAAAATAGCCACAGGATATTTTGAGTTGGAAGGGATGTACAAGGATCATTGAGTCCAACTCCTAACTGAATGGCCCATACAGGGATTGAACCCATGACCTGGGCATTTTTTGCACTGTGTTCTGATCAGCTGTTGTTAATTGGTTTTTTTAAATTGTGGTGAGATATTAGAATTGAAAAAGAGTAGGTGGAGAAAGGTATAAGAACATGTCAAGAGATGCCTTTACACCATTCTTGGATCAATACATACGCTGTTTTTTAACTCTGCACATTACAGCAATATACAGGAAAGTCTTAGCAGTGATAACTTTTCCCTAGTTTGAGCACATGGATCTAAACTCAGTCTAGTTGTATCCTTATCTCAGCACATTTAACCTGGTTGAGAGCACCCAGTGTTTTTGCACTATTGTAACTGATTACTTCTGAATACATTAGAAACTTTTTCTGGATATAAATAAATGATAACTTGAGGCTCCTTTGAAACAGTATATGGAAACCTCTGAGTTGCCTGTGAGAGGATTATGAGTTGCTGTGGGTGCAGAGCCTGTTAGTGAGGGTGCGGGGCTGCACATGCATCTAGCTGTGTTCTCAAAGTAACTTTATTGGGAAGGTAATATTAACTGCTTGCTTCATATGCCCACAGTGAGACTGCTTGAATGTTGGGGGGTAGACCTGGTGTGCCTGTTGTCCCAGTTCCGGTGGCCAGTGCCACCAGAGACTTCCAAGTGGCTCTGTGAAAATCTCAATATTCTCTTTTAGTATTCTTCAAAAAGTCTGAATATTGACTTAGTTATTTTGGCAGAGTGATGGACAGGTAAGGGTTCCTAGCCATTAAGAGTGGCATAAGTAGAAAGGACTTTGTTAGTGTTTATTAATTTTTATTGTTATTTAATTGTACGTAGCCCTTGAACATGAAAGAATACATTGTTCATTCATGATGCATCTGTTACGTGAAAATTTCCTGCACTGTGGGGAGGAAGGGGAGAAAAGATCCCTTTTCTTTTTTTTATTGAAAAATGCCTACTGTTTCCAGGTATGCAAATATTAATATTGTTTTCTATCTTTTGTTTCAGTGTGCCTCCTCCATCAGCTTCAAGTAAGATTTTCAAATTTGTTTTAAAAGCAACAGTTTTTGGACTGCTGGGCTACAGCTGCTACCGAATAGGTCACAGGACAGTTCAGTTTGTTCTCTCAATGCCAGCAACACAGAGCTATCTTCAGAGGCTGACAGAGGTGCCTCAGCAGTGAACAACCAGTAGAGGCTCTGTGTGAAGAAGGTGGCTGAGGAAAAGGTGATGGAGGCAATGCATGAACTGGACTGAAGGATGAGGATTCTAGTCAGACCTGATTTGATGCTGAGCAACACTCAATCACTATATAATAAAAGATTTGGTATTAAAGTTACACCAGCTATGATCTAATTAATAGTTTTGATTCTTGATAGCTGTGTTGCATGAAACCAGATGATTCCAGATTGAGGTAAAAGAAATGTGTATGCAAATATATATATATATTGTATATGCATATTATATACATGTACACTATATATATGCATTATATATAATATATATATATATAACTGATGATGTAGTACAGGCAGCTTAAAAGGGTGTGTGTTCATGGCTCCTTTTCCAGCAGAAAGAACAACACAAAGTATCCTAATCGGCTGTATCTCCTCTGAAGTTCAGGGACACTTGAGTGATTCTTTGCTTTTTTCTTAGATATAATAATACCAAGTGTTCTTTTCTGGTGCCAGACACTTTTACACATAATTTAAAAGGACATCTTCTCAATGTGTGTTTTATACCTAAAACATTTAGGCTTTTTTTAAACTTAAGAGCTTTCCAGAAATTTCAGAATTGTACAGGCTGTCATACGTACACGGCTCAAATTTTTTACAAGCCTTACTGAAGAACAGGAATGTTGCCTTTAGATTGCATCCCTTGTTACCACCACCAGTTGAATTGTCTTTCTCCTGCATAGAGAAGGTATAGCCACCCCATCAGAATCCAATGTGGTTTGTGTCGGATGTTTACAGGACGCTCTGTTCCTTTAGATTAGCTTATTTAAACTGTATTATTTAGCCAAATCCTGCTGGTTCCAGTATTGTAAGTTTAAGAGGCTAGAACTACTGTTCAAGTTACTTTTGTTTCTCAGACCTTTCATATTTGGCATAAAAAGCCTGGAATTAATCTGCTCCTTGTTTTTGCTACATGAAAATACTTTATTTATCAATGTAATTTCTTGGTGGATGAATATTTTAATCTATTTACTAGGAAAGCAGTGTTCAATTTAGTTTTTCAACCAAATGTAGCATTTTATTTGGATTACCTGCTATTTATACACAGAATTATGGGTACTACAGACTGCTGTTACTTTCTTTTTTAATCATCTGGAACACTCATCCATCATCAATCTTTTTTTTTTTTTTTAATCCTAGGTTCATATTTCATTGGAATGTTTTGGTACCTTCCCTTTTTGTAGGATTGTCAGTGATTGTAAAATGCCCTTGGCAATCAGCTAGTCCTAGTTCAACAACACAGATAACATTGTCATATCAAAGTTAACCCAATGTATTTGAGTGGAAAAGTCCCATTTGCTCCTCAGGCTCATATACAGTTGCTTATTGCTTAAAGTGATGTTTTTCTATCTGTATTAATTTCTTTTGGG
This sequence comes from Haemorhous mexicanus, assembly GCF_027477595.1. Taxonomy (NCBI): domain Eukaryota; kingdom Metazoa; phylum Chordata; class Aves; order Passeriformes; family Fringillidae; genus Haemorhous; species Haemorhous mexicanus. Next base: position 56,659,624 of record NC_082345.1, on the reverse strand, counting down.
AATCAAAGATGGGAACCAATATGTGAGGCAGGAGGAGGAAAAGGTGATGTTGTGGTTTGTGTTTCATTGTGATTTTTCAGTTGGTTCAATAAAATCCAGAAACCACTTTTAATAGGGTATATTTCCAAAGGCTTGTGTTGGAAATAGTTCCATACAGTCTTTTATTTGTTAAAAGTGTACATCTCTCCTCTGTACAGTGTAGTCTTTTTTGAGCTTTCAAATTTAAAGGGCCTGATGCTCCTCTCTGTGATGGCATTGACTTTGCTGGGAGCTGGTGTGTCCATGCAACCTGATGTTTTTCTGCCTTGCTCTTTGAAAACTGTATGAGTTCCAGTGCAGCACATTATTAAACTGCATATTTATCTTAAACCTTACTGAATCTAACCCAATTCTGTAGAGCTCTTAAGATGATGCTAGGTGCTCTTCTGGGTCTGGGCCTTACAGGTGTCCAGGGAATAAACCTTAGCAAATGAGAATGACAGCAATTCATGCTTCTAGGACACAAAGTGTAAATAATAATACAGAAAACAGTGGGGGCAGGTCCTTTTTTTTTCTATTTATTATTGCTTAAGAAACCACCAGCCATCTCTAGCAAGAGGAGAAGCAGCATTTGTAAACAATTTATAGAAGAGTAGAGTGACTTCCTAAATTTTGATTCCTGTTTTTAAAAAACATTTAATGTATTGTTTACAGTTAAGCAGTACTATTTGAATAATTCTATTACATTTTATGTACATTTTTAAAAGATGAAAGCAAATGCTTAAGCTCGCTCTTCTCCTGTCTTTACTGACATACCAAAATGTTGTTCTGTTGGTTATTTTCTTGAGAATATTTAGCTGGTAGAATTAAATATATGGATATTTTGCTTTAAGTTATCTACAGATATTTAAAGTATCTTCAGGTATTTTAAAAGCTCTGTAGATCTTTGATATCTGTGCTCAGGTAATTTTACACAAAGGAAAACAAATCTAAGGTAAATTTTAGATAGGAGCCTTAATCTTGGGTGGGACTAATGCTAAATGATTGTCATGGAGCATTCTTGTAAACTTGATGTTTTATGCTTTTTAGCCAAAAGTGATTACCATCTAAGGTGTCCATTTGTTATTCAGTTATGTTCTTCAGTCAGTACCTTAAGTCTATTGTTTCAATTTTTTTTTCTTTTTTTTTTAACAAAGCATATCAGCAGATTCTTCAGAGAACCTCTTGGAGAATTTGCAATTTATCTTCCCACTGTTGCAAATTGGCAGATCATATGCATGCACTGTTTATTCAGTGGCACTGGAAACTGACGAATTTGCAGGACTAACAATTCTGTGAATCCATACACAGATTCTTGATGTTGTGTATTCAATGTGTCGTACTGTCTATATAACATAATCCATGGTTTAGGTCCATTCTTTTCTGTTCTAGTCAGTCCTTTCAGTGTTAGCAGCATCCTGTAAAATTTAAGTATATGTTGAATTGTCCCAGCCCCGCCTCAACCTTATGAAGCCATATTGTATTTTTTTGGTGACATGTACATCTGTTTTATGCATTTGTACATGTGATGTAAATTTGAAGTATTTTTAACAATGTGTGCCTTTAAAGTGATTTAAAGTAAACAGCAGTATGTTCTATTATATAAAAAATAAAATATTTTAACCACCATTTCTGTTGAAGGTATTTATTTTCCTAATTAACCAGTATTTTTATTAAGAGCGAACACTGATTAGCTAGATCTAGTACAGGATAATTCCACCATCTAACACATTTTCCTGGAGAACATTAGTTGAACTAATTACTTTCTGCTGAGGGGCATCTGAGTGTAATGCTGGAGCAGGGGAACTAGTTTCTCTACCTACCCTATGTAACTGGTTAAGAGGAAAAGGATGGGTTTCCCTGTCCTACTGAACACAGGGAGACTTGTCTGCTCAATGTGAGAACCTAAATTCACAGTTAGGTACAGTGAGTTGATTTTGTTGTTGTTGCTTTTCATGTCTCCAGTGCTCAGTCTTGCAGGGAGCTGACAGCTGTAGTCCCAGTCCAGCAGAGCACTCCAACATTGGCTTTACATCAGGCACAGTCATTTGTACTTAAAGTGCTGTCCTCTGTGTGGGAAATAAAGATCCTTTAAGTGCAAAAGATGTTGAATAGCGGCAAAGAGCTTTATCTTTCAAATTGACACAGGTAAATCAATATGACCATTACTTGAAAAAATATATGTTAATACAAAGACCCTGTGTCACAGACATATTTTATGTAAATTTCTTTTGCCAGGATTTTTTCTCCTGAGAAGCTGAGAGGCCTCAGAAATTAAATGTAAACAATAATTATCTGCTGCTTTGGAATGCAACAGGTGCATCTTTGACTGGTCTCATGTGAGTTGTTTCTACTTAATGACCAATCACAGGTCCAGCTGTGTCAGGGCTCTGGTCAGTCACAAGATTTTATTATCATTCCATTTCTTTTCCTTGCTAGCCTTCTGATGAAATCCTTTCTTTTAGTATAGTTTTAGTGTATCATTTTCTTTTAATATAACATATAATCAGCCTTCTGAAACATGGAGTCAAGATTCTCGTCTCTTCCCTCATCCTGGGACCCCTGCAAACACCACCACGAGCCAGTATTCATATATATGGTAAGCTGTATTCCATACAGATAATGTGTCATCTGTGTGTACCCTTTGTCAGTCGGTGCTCCATCTTTTTTGATTGTGTGTAAAGCAAAATGCAGCCCTTTATTCCTTGATCAAGCAGAGTTCCCTCCAGTTGCAATGGGAGCCATGGCTGCAAAGAATTGTTGGTAAAACCATGTAGGTGGAAGAAAAAACTTAGAATATTGTAGTGCTGTGCTGTCCCTGGGAGTGGCAGAGGATGCTGCACAGCAGCTCTGCTCTGGAGCAGTGCTGGGTCAGACAGGCTCAGGTAGCTCCCTGCTTTGGGAGTGTATTGTTCAGCATGACATTGCACACTGCTGGCCCACGTCACGTTTGAGGTGTCTTTTCTATACCAAATACTGAACAAAATTTAAAAATTGATTTTTTGAAGTGGATTAAAAAGTTTCCACTGGAAGCTGTATTTCTATGTGTATTGTAAAACATCTAAAAAAGTGAGAAACATATCAAATTTCCTCAAAGTGCCAAGCAGTGGGAGCTACACATGGAAAAGAAACATCACATTATTACTTGTGTAACTCTTAAGATACTCATGTATTTCCCTGTTTCTTTTTAAAACTTTAATAAACTGAAATAAACTTTAATTTTAGACTTGAGTGTTTTAAGACTGACATTTTTGTAAGATGTGGGAGCTTTTAAGTATTGGTAGGAGAAGGGTCACTCATGTGGGTCTGACTGATGGACAGACTTCAGCGGGATGCCAAGCCCATGCTGTAGAAAGAAGACACATGGAAGACACCAAGCACAGGACAAAAGTAGCTCCTGAAATCAGTCTACTGACTCTTTGGGTGCAAAAACACACCAGCTGTGTATACCCTCACACCAGCAGGTCTCACGTGTCCGTGTGTATGGGAGGACCCCAGGAACAGCTGAAGCAGCTCTCCTGTTCAGCCCCTCACAGCTGGCGAAGCTGGCCGGGCGTTGTGTAGTTATCCCCACTTTTGCCGCTTGCCTTGTACCTGCTGCAGAGTGGAGCTTTCTGTATTCCAGGGAGGCAACAGCAGCAAAGATGGGACTACCCTTACCCTCACTCCCAGCAGAGAAAAGGCTGGGAGCTGGGGTGGGGGGGAGTGTGTGCCCTTTTCCATCACAAGCCCTTGTCCTTTGTGTCCTGACGCCTGAATTGTCTCTGGCTCCTCCTTGGTAGCTCTCTGCTGGGGGTGACTGTGCTGCAAAGTGAGCAAACACTTGCTCGTTGGATGTTTGTTTTGTCTCTCGGTTTGTGTAGAATGACGCGAAAAAGTTCTAGTGATGATAGCGGCAGGTGGAAAGATGCACACAGCTACTTTCACACTTGCCTTATCCAAGATCCTTGGTACTTGTGTATCATGAGTAATGTATGAGGGAAAGTGGAAAAAAATTATCCCAGCTAGGTGACATTCTTTCAGTGGTAAGATGTCCCTGATTCTGGCTACAGAGATGATTTACAAACTGGACAAAGTAATGAAAAGTGATATTTGATTAGAGCAGGCTGGTTATTACTGTGATGTGTCTCTGCAGCAACTAAGCTGCACATCTCCTTTCTCCAGGGCCTGCAGGAGAACTGTGTGGGCAAGCCTGGCAAGGCTGCTCAGGTTTGTACAAGTGAAAAAGGGTTGTGGGTGTACATCACCTGGGCAGCTCCTCTGCTTCTCCTGCTGCCATCACCATGTTGTCTCTCTGTTATGGTTACACCCCAGTTCTTTAGAGCTGAGATTCACGATTGACTTTAGCTGGAAAGTACAAGTAATAATAATAATTTAGTGCCACTTACTGCCTGCACATGGTTTACCAGCTATGTCCGGGTTTGAGTGGAGGCATCCACAGGACCCTTCAGAGAAAGTAAATGTGTGCACCTTGGAGGGGTTGGGTCTTGACCCACCACTGAGGTGGCTGCTATTAATTGAAATAACACAAAACAGGAGCATTCTGAATAAGTTCTGACTTGTGGCATACATTCGTTTATCTTTTTTCTTCTTGTAAGTCCAGCACCCCCCGACCCGCTGGCTGCGCTGCTCCGCCCGGGGAGCACTTTTACCCGCCGGGCCCGGCCGCGCTCTCGGCTCTCCGTGCGGGCTGTGCCCATGGGCACGCTATGCTCATCGGCGGGCTGTGCCCGTGGCCGGGCTGTCCCCACGGGCAGGCTGTGCTTACCGGCGGGCTGTGCCCGTGGCCGGGCTGTCCCCACGGGCAGGCTGTGCTTACCGGCGGGCTGTGCCCATGGCCGGGCTGTCCCCATGGGCGGGACTGTCCGCGGCACCGCCCCCGGCTCGGGCGCATGGCCTCGATGCTGCGCAGCGCCCGTCGCTTCGGCCGGCGGTTGCTGCGGGAGGCGTCGGGCCCGGCCATGCAGCAGCCCGAGGGCAGCGGGGGCTGGCTGGGCGCGCTGCGCTTCGACAACCTGGCTCTGCGCTCGCTGCCCGTGGACACCTCGGAGGAGAGCGGCCCGCGGACCGTGCCCGGCGCCTGCTTCGCTCGGGTGCGGCCCAGCCCGCTGCAGAACCCGCGGCTCGTGGCCATGTCGCTGCCGGCGCTGGCGCTGCTGGGGCTGGAGGCGCCCGCGGCCGAGGCCGAGGCCGAGGCCGAGGCCGCGCTGTTCTTCAGCGGGAACCGGCTGCTGGCGGGCGCGGAGCCCGCGGCGCACTGCTACTGCGGCCACCAGTTCGGCAGCTTCGCGGGGCAGCTGGGCGACGGCGCCGCCATGTACCTGGGCGAGGTGCTGGGCCCGCGGGGCGAGCGCTGGGAGATCCAGCTCAAGGGCGCCGGCATCACCCCCTTTTCCCGGTAAGGCCCGGGCGGGACGGGGCCCGAGCAGGCGGCGGGCGCGGCTCGGGCGCTGTGCGGGGAGGAGACAGACTTGGCCGGTCGCAGATCGCATTAGCGAGGGGCTGGAGCCATGCTGAGGATCATTCCCTGAGGCGAAAGTCATCTCTTAAGCCCTCGTGGTTATTTGTTTTTTGTTTAACTTTGGCAGCAGCGAGTGTAATGCTTAGATGCCAGATCAGGAGGTGGCAAAGTTTTCCGCTAGAAAACAAGAGTGTAACTGCATCTCATTGCATCGTTCAGTTGGCACATTACTTCTGTCCCTGGTTATCCTCCTGTGCGGGTTTCCCCCTCTGGGAGAATGCAGACCATGGTGGCAGTGGGGAGAGCAGTGTGTAATTGCTGCCCACACATATGGTATTTAAATGTGGGCGTTTTGATCCTGCTGGTCCTTCTTCCCACTCTGCCCAGCTGTAGGAGGGAATAGTGGAAAAGTCCCCAGAATGGCATACTGCCCAAATCCCTGCAAGGGATGGGTATCTGTGTTAGTCACATTAGCCTTTAAATACTTTAAATATTTCAGGTAATTTTTCCCACTTGCGTTTCCCATATTTTCTGTTCCAGCCCTACAGTCCCGGTAGCACCTTCGTTTCATGTATGTGGTCCTTTAAAGGCCTTTTTCAGGTCTGTGAGGGTTAAGGAAATCTCAGTGAAAATCCCAGATATGGTGGTAGATTTCTAGGTGTGCCCTGGGCAGCTCTCCTGCTTGCCTATGGCTTTGGAAGTGCTGGGAGTGTGGGCTGAGAACCACCTGTGGCTGTTCCATTTGCTTAGTATCTATTAAATAAGCTAGTTTGTTGTCTCTCTCTGTTATTTTTTTTTTTTTTTAGTGCAGCTGTTGTGCATGCTCACATTTAGGACCCTGTTTATAGATTGCTTACCCAGAAATATTAAAAATAATATTTTTCATTATATTTCATTTAACGAAGAGGAAACTGCTGAATTGATATACAATAAAATAGCTATAGCTGTCCAAATTTAAAAAAATTTGGAAAGACTATTGCATAAAACAAACATAGTTAATGATTAGAAGGGATATGTGTACCTGGAAGGTTTATTCTGTTTATGTGTGCTCTTCACTGCAAGTTGTTGTGTCCATCTAATTGAACTTTAGCAGAAGTTTGGAGGTCCAGCTTTTCACATCTGCCACTACTTTTTTGTGGGACCATGGACAGAGTGTGCTACTTCTAGGCTTTTATTTCTCTGCTGCTACAGAGGAGACAGGAGTTCCTGCCTTTGTAGGCTAAAACCCACCCATGTCTCCTTGGTGCAGACAAGCTGATGGCCGGAAGGTGCTGCGGTCCAGCATCCGGGAGTTCCTGTGCAGCGAGGCCATGTTTCACCTGGGAATACCAACAACTCGGGCTGGCACCTGCGTGACGTCGGACTCCACAGTCGTTCGGGACATATTTTATGATGGGAATCCAAAAAAAGAAAGGTGTACAGTTGTTCTGAGAATAGCCTCTACATTTATAAGGTAGAAGCCTATTTTGTTGATCAGTTTTGTGTTGTTTTTTTTTTCCTTTAAAACTAAGCAGTCTTCTGAAGTGTATTTCCCTAACAGCAACGTTTGTGTTTCTTGTTCTGGAGGCTTGGAACTTCTTTTGCTGGGCTGTAGGAAGCTGCTTTTCTTGCTCAGCAGATGGGATGGGCTGCTGTCTTTGCACACAGACAGATACTAGGGATGCTGGCCTGGTAGAAAGAAGAAGTAAGTTCTGCAAACTTAGGAGAAGAGATTTTTCATGTTTATTCCTGTACAGAATACATTTTTTTTTTAATAGAGTAGTAGTGGTGTTTTTTTTTTAATAGAGTAGTAGTAGTGGCTCAGTCCTTAATTCCAGTTCTAATGTAAAGTTCAGTGAATGTGAAGTTCTGTAAAGTTCTGTGAAAATTCTACCAAGTTCTGTGAAAGTTTGGGGGTACTTTCCCTGCCTGAGAGGTGTATGAAGTTCCTGCTCCAGCAGAAGCTATTAGGCATTTCAGGAAGTTGCATTGCTTCCTCTAAGGTTACAGAATATTAGAGGAAGGTGAGGTATGAAGAGTATGTGCTTTCATATGTATGTGTATATTTGTGTGCATTCCTGTGTGTTTACATATCTGGAAAATATATCTGGTATGCTTGATGTACAGTCTAGTATGTAAAATAAGTCCAATTTCTACATACCTGCAGGATTAAAATTTTTCAGTAGGAGGAGTTATAGGAAACTTTAATGAGCTGGTGTTCAGCTCTGGCAGGGTTGGTCAGTTTAGGTACATGAGGATGTAGGAGCTTCCTTTCACCAAGTCACTGAGCCTCACCACATTCAGTGTTGGAATCTTACAGGTCTTTTCTCTCAGTCACCTGAAGAATTTTTGTTAAGAGATGATGTGTTGTTACTGCAACAACAGTAAATGTTTTTATTACATGCAATGTCAAATTGTGTTGATAGTATCAGATAATTCTCAAATATGTTTTTATTTTGAAACAGGTTTGGCTCTTTTGAAATTTTTAAGCCCCCTGATGAATACACAGGACGCAAGGGTCCCAGCCAGGACCGAAATGACATTCGAATACAGATGCTTGATTATGTGATCAGCACTTTCTACCCAGAAATCCAGGAGGCTTATTCAGACAACACTGTTCAGAGGAATGCTGCTTTCTTCAGAGAGGTAAGGAAGATCAGATTCTCTTCATAGATCCATACCAGTTGTCTTTAGGAAGTCCATCTGCAGGCACAGGTGACTGGAGTCACTTAATACTTTGTGTCACTCAAATGTCTGAACTCTTCTTTGAAGAAAGCCTCTTAGTAGACCCACGTATTGATGAAAGCAGTGTTGATATTGATCTAACCAGTGAAAACAGTGTAACCTTCCTAATGGCAAATCATGATTTCCCTGCTTTGGGGGAGCTTCCAAAGGCTTGTCTCCATTTTCTGGGACTGTCTGTGACTGGGAGAGGGAGTTCTGGCTCTGTCAGATGATGAGTTGATGGTGCTGAGGCATCACTTGCAAGGCATCATTTTTTAAAATACTTAGATCCTGAGTCTCATTTGCCAAATTATAAACAGGAGTGTTGCCTGCAAATCAGTTTAACTTCAGACTTTAGAACTGAAATGTTAAAAGGCAGTTGAGCACTTTTTTAACTAGCCACCAAACAGAGTAATTAAAAAATACCAGTGTCAGATACTTGACTAGTCTATCTGAAAGCTGTTGTGGTGCTTTGAAACCTGAAATGATCTGGTGTGGAGTGAGGGAATGGCTGCAGCATGATGTACTTTCATTATAGAGCAGTGAGAGGTCAAAAGCCAGACTTGATAGCTGACATTCTACAGTTTGGTTTCATGCCGTTTTTTTTTGTTTGTTTGTTTGTTTGTTTTTTGTTTTTTTTTTTTACCACAACCTGTGCATACTTGCATTAATTCTGCAAAGCAATCTGTGGCTTGGCTCACCACTATGATCCAAAGAATTTTACTCTGGTGGACAAGTCCTTTGTGTGTGAACAATTTGGGTTGATGAGGAAAGCTGTGGCTTGTCATTCACTCTTGTGTCCAGCTCTGTAGCTGATGGCATGTTTGCTTCCTGATGGCAGAAAAGTCATGGGACTTGGGGATCTTTGTGGATGTCTGTATGTGCCCAGTCCTGCTTCTTCCTGCTTTTGGCTGCTTTTCCTGGCCCAGTTACTACTGGTTTTCTTCTCCTTCCCCCTACCTGTATTCTTAGTATCCATTGCTTGTTTCCCCAGATCCATTTTTTGTTTGTTGTGCTCCTTGTGCCACTGCCTGTCCACAGTCCATGTCTGTGCTGTCATTGCCTCCTCATGTTTTCTCTCTCATCTTTAGTGGAGATTTTCCAGACTTTCCTCCACCTGAAAATCACCCCAGTCCTTTTTTAATTGAGCAAACACATCCATTTGTAGGGAACTGCTGTCGCTTCAACTCTATCTTGCTTTATCATTCTTTCTGCACTGTGGAGGAAATGGAGAGAAAAAGCACAGGTGATTGCATTTCACAGCACTGTCTAAAAGGCAGACATCATTATCTGTACTTCTCAAATAATTTGTAGCTGTTGTTTAAATTTAAATGAGCATGTTCTTCAGCTCACAGTCTTATTTATATACACACCATACTTGCCTTCTACTTTGTCTAGCTGAAGAAAAATGTTGATCAAAAATAATAAAGGTCAAAGAGGATGCAGAGCTGTCTCTTCATTATCAATATATTCATCTTTGAGTGGCATCCAAGCTTTAGTTGCCTTTGGGCACTGTCATCAGGGGGATTTCTTTTCACCAGAATCCTGGTGGAGTGCAGTGCATGGACTGCCTTACCACTGGAGTGCTTTCATCCCCATCCTGGTGGCCAGGGCTTTTTCATTTTTAAATTTTGCATTTTCCTGGCATAGAGCCAATGTGCAGGGTGTGCCTCTCTTACTGGGTCATGGCCTAGGTAATCAGTTTTGAACACGTGTAGCTGGCTGCTGGCTTCCAGCTGCCCCATGAATCAGCGTTCAGGAAAGATATGTAAAGTACCTACCATGAGAATATTGGAAAACATAGAAGTGTGGGATCTCAAGGTAGACCAAAAGGTTGTGTTCCATGCATCATTTGTGGTTTTCACTCCCTGTCAGGGCAAGATTTGTCTAATTTTTCTTCTTTACTTGACTGCATGTGTTTTTTTAAAAAAAAATCTGGATTTGAACACAAAGGCATAGAAGCATCTAATTAAACAATTTGATTGTTTTTTGAACCTTAGTAAAATACACTGCAGCATGGAGCAAATAGTTGTTTTGAATTCCTGTGCATTGTTAGCTATTTGGGAAGAAGAATGATTTTATCTATGAAAATTATTTGATCTAAAAGTTTTAATGAATGGCTAGGCAAATTTTTTACTTACAGCAATTTAGTAAAGTATTTGCAACTAGTTTTATTTAAAAACCATGTTAGCTTCCTGACTTGTAGATTTTTAGTTTTGTAGTTGACAGGTGGGTTAATGTATTTAAATGGCTAGGACTGCTTTAAATATTAAACTATTTATTCGAAGGATGGGGCACATGCAGTGATTTTTGTTGATTCCATACAAATAGTTCTCAGTTCAGCAGTGGAAAATTACTGATGAAACATGCATTCGGTGAAGAATTGCATTTAAATAAAATCATCGTTCTTGCAATACTTTTATTTAGTCTTGTAGCCTTATTTCCATTCTCAGAACATGGAAAGAACTGCTTATCAGTGCTAAAACCTTTTTGCACAGAATAGGTTTTTGTGTCAGCCCTTTAACCTCCCTGGAAATCACCCCTACATATGAGGTAAACCAAAAGACTACACTTGCTTATGTGATTTCCTGCCCGTAGTTAGTCTTTAATATTAGACAAAGGAATATATTGGTGTAATGACTATACTAGTATGCAAGTCTGATGTCAAACAGTTTACTTTATTTCAGTGTCCTGTCCCCAGAGCATTTGAAAGCTGTTCAATTGACTGGCAAGTCAAGCAGGGAAGGAGAGAAATGGATGCAAATGGAAATGGGAGGCAGGGAAACAGGGGAGCTGCTGACAGGAGGAGAGAGGCAAACTGTCCTTAAGGTGTTTGTGTGCATGGCATACTGCCGGAATCTGCTTCCATTGGAGCTGCAGAAACATCAGTTCAGACTAGGAAATACATGAACGTATTGGAAATACATTGTTGTGGTGCCAGATGAACACAAGGTCCTTTCTTTCAGATAACCAAGCGGACAGCAAGGCTGGTTGCAGAGTGGCAGTGTGTGGGGTTTTGCCATGGCGTGCTGAATACAGACAACATGAGCATTGTTGGACTAACCATTGACTACGGCCCTTTTGGCTTTATGGACAGGTCAGTGTGGCGTCAGCGTTTGCAATGTGCCTATGTTGTTCTTGCTATGTAGGACAATCCTGGTGTTCGTGGTTGCTTTATTATTTTAGCTGTAAAGTAGATTTCTGAATTATCTTTATGTCTAGTTCTCCTGTAATTCTTCTTGTTAATGTACTTGAAACTGTGTTCACAACATCTCTAGCTGTTAGACTGTTCTTGTAGCCTGTGGCTTTGGGAAAAGAATCAAGGAGTGCTTCCTTTCAAATTTTTTAATTCCTAGAGCAGACTAAAATAACAAAAGTGTTTCTTCTCACAGTATTGGTGTCCAGATGAGTAGAAGAATGCTAACAGTTTCTTCTCCTGTAGGTATGACCCTGAGCACGTGTGCAATGGTTCTGATAATGCAGGGCGCTATGCTTACAACAAACAGCCCGAGATTTGCAAGTGGAACCTGGGGAAACTTGCTGAAGCTTTAGTTCCAGAGCTGCCCTTGGAAATAAGCCAACTCATCCTGGAAGAGGAATATGATGCAGAATTTGAGAAACACTATTTGCAAAAGATGAGAAAAAAACTAGGCCTAATCCAACTGGAATTAGAAGAAGATAGTAAGCTGGTGTCTGAACTGCTTGAAACCATGCATGTCACAGGTTGGTGAACAGCACAGAAAGGGCTTATTTAATAGCCTATCAGAATCTATTACCAAGTCAAAGTACAATTCATATCTTGACCTTAAAAGAAAGTAGCCTTGTGCAACTACATTGTTATCTGGGAGAAGAACAGAAGGCTGGAAATAATTACCTTATTTATTGTGAACTGTGGAGTAGTTGTTGCCTTATGCAGGGCCTCTGTCTCACATTTGCACCCTCACTGAGAGAACAGTTTATTTGCCTCTTTAGAATGATGACCTGTACTGCTGATGGAGGAGGTAGGAAGGAGGTGTGGGAACTGCTTTCCTGCTGATTTATAAGTTGCATTACTCATAAAATTAATTTTTTTTCAGCTGGAGACTTCACAAATATTTTTTACTTGCTGAGTTCATTCTCAGTAGATATTGAACCTTCAAAATTTGAAGATTTCTTAGAAGAGCTTACAAGTCAGTGTGCTTCTGTGGAAGAACTGAAAGTTGTTTTTAAACCACAGATGGATCCAAGGTATTACTCTGCTTAAATGCTTTTGGTTTTTGCTTTTAGTTTCATTATAACCACAATGAACCCTGCATGGTATATAATATTTCACTGATTTTAAGATTGGAAATGTCACTGTTAAGTAGATGCACCACGATACACACAGTGACTTTCAGCAGTTGGCTCTTGAGTTTAAGCAAAAGCTCAGACAACTTTGTCTTTTTTTTTTCATTTCCTTCCTTGTCTCTGCTGACTTGAGGCAATGAGAGTGCCAAATAATGAAGTGATATGGAAGTATTTTACAGAAGAAATGGGTTTGAGCTACAATGCTACTGTGTTCTGCTAGTATACTGTCAGCAAAAGGACACTTTCACCTGCCAAAGTTCTGGCCTAAGGATAACCTTTAGGTGGTGTGGTCCATGCCCCATTTGTTGTGCAGTCCAGCTGCTCTGAGCATGGAAAAATAATAACTCATGTTCATCTGTTGCTTTAAACAGTGACTGCAGCAGTTTTTCCCTTTTTGGAGATGGGGAAAAAAATTAAAGGTATTTTGGGTATACTTTTCTCCCTCCCCTCCTGTTTTGTACATGCTCCATGAAGGTAATGAACCTACCAGAATTTTCAGCTTTTGCTGTGTGTTGATAGCACAATGCAGAGATAGCTTGTGTGGTGGAGATGGGACAGTGTTTTTTTAAACACTGCATTCAGGACTAGAGAAACATGAAAAGTTCCTATAAGTCATCATGATAGGGATGTGACATTTTAGAGGGGAATAGTGCTATATTAAAGTGAGTGCATGACTGATAACTTTTTTATCCCAGCACTTGGATATCATAGATCTAGGCATATCAGATGTGTACATCAGATCTGGATAGTACTTTATATAAACTCAGAAATCAAAGCACCTGGGTTATCTCTGCTGACTAAAAGTAGGAAAATATAGCTTGATAAAATGAGTTGTCTGTTTTGAAGCCGGGAGAAATGTTTCTTTTTTCCTTTGCTTAAAACTGCATTCACAGAGGAAATAAAAACACTTTGTATTTTGACATGCTGCAACTCTTTGGGTTTTTATTTTACTTTATGCTATGCTGTAGTTATTAATTCAAGAAAAATAAAAGCTAGCATAGTATTGCAAAATAAGGTGAAGCTATTGTACAGCACCAGCTAACACAGTGAAATATTAAAAGATGCAATCCTAGTCAAACTTGCAGCAAAATAGTCTGGATATTGTTTGGAACTTATTACCAGAAAACAGTTCTCAGTCTGTGATTTAGACGGGCTAACTAAAAAAATCAAACACAGTGTTAGTCTCATGTGACTTAAATGAAGTATTTTCCCCCATATCATTTAGGGTTTTTTTAGTACTGGCAGAAATAGTAGGCATTAACGAAATAATAAACCCCCCCCAAACAACAAAACCTGTGAATTTTGCATTCTCTTGATATCTAAATAAGATCAAAATTTTTAAAGCAAATTCCTTTTGAAGTTCAAAGGGTATTTTGATGAGAATTGTGCAACTAAACCAGTAATTTTGAAAATCTACTGTCTGCGCTTTATATACCACAGGAATATGAATTAAACACACTGAAGTAGGGAGAAGAAATAGTAAAATTAGGATCATATATAATAAAAGTTGTTTTGCTAATTACAAATTTCTGTTACTTAAGCTCTCTAGTGAAATCCCAGTTTGTTGTGAATGTTTTTTTGTATCTACTTTGATTTCAAAGAGATGGTTATTGACGAGCAGCTCAACTTTAGTATCTAACGTGTTTGTTCTTTTTGGTCCCAGACAGCTGTCAATGATGCTGATGTTGGCTCAGTCTAATCCTCAGCTGTTAGCATTAATTGGAACAAAAGCTAGTATAAATAAAGAACTGGAACGCATTGAACAGTCCTCTAAACTGCAGCAGTTAACAGCAGATGATTTACTTAGCAGAAATAAAAGACACTGGAAGGAGTGGCTGGAGAAATACAGGTAAGGTTTTTCAGTATTAATATCTCAGTATTGATATTATATTTCTGCATTTTGAGAACCATGTGCATGTCTCACAAAAGACACCCTGTCTCAAATACAGATTAGGAGGGTGAGGAGGGCATGCAACTGAAGAATATTATCTACTGCCATGACCAGTGTCTTTGTTGCTGTGAAAGTTCAAGGGCATCTTTTTATTTTGTTTGCTAGATTTTGAAGTAGTGTGAGGATGTAGAAATCACCTAGCATCAAATGTAGTATGAACAGTGCTTCACCAATGTTGATGTTGATTCTGCCATTGATTAATTCCTGTTGTGAACTTTTAAGTGCTCAGTATTTACAACTGACTGACCTCTAAGCATTCTGTCGTTTGAATTTTTTTTCCAATAGAGAAGTCTATGTGTTAATACAGAAAGCAAGTATTCTTAATCAAAGAGTGAAAACAGAAATCATGACCAGGAAAAACAAATGTCCAGACTGTTCTAAAGCCTAAAAACTTATGTTAGCAAGAGAATTTTTTTTGTAAAGAAAACCCCTGAATAGAGCTTTAATTTTTTGTACTGTGTGGATTAGGGCAGATCTTTCCTCGCCTGGCTGCCTGTTATCTTGTTCTCTAGCAGGGCTGAGAGCTTTAGCAAATATTACTGATAGAAAGTACCTCAAACTGCTTCTGCTGTATTGCATCCCTGTGTTTTTACCAGAACATCAGATAAACAATAAACAGTATAGAAATACTTGAAAGACAAGACCTGAATGTGTCAGTCATTGCAGAGCAATGCAGAAGAGACCATATCCTGTGTCTTGATCTGACTTTGGGGAACAGAAGAGCTGTGCTGTGCCACTTCCTCAAGCCGTGTCAGGACCTGCTGACTGTCCCTAGTACTGCTTTTAAACTAAGTGGTGTTTTCTAGTCTGTTATCATGCTGCCTTTTATAAACTGAGAGGATTATAGATGATGTAGTATTTTTTAAGAACTGCAAATGAAGTATCTCAAAACAAGAAAATGTGTCAACTTCTACAAGTGGTTCTTGGTAAAAACCAGCCATTGTCACCTGCTTAATTTCAGAGTCCGTTTGCAGAAAGAAATAGAAAGTGTTGGTAATGCTGATGCCTGGAACACTGAGCGTGTCAAGGTCATGAATTCAAACAATCCAAAATATATCTTGAGGAATTATATTGCCCAAAATGCCATAGAAGCAGCTGAAAATGGGGATTTCTCAGAGGTATGCTGTTATTGCTCTCTCTCTCTGGGCTTGTGTGGATGTGTAGTGGTGCTGTCAATGACTGACATTATACCAGGCAAAATTTAGTCTGGAATCTTGGGCAGTAAGGGTATTGGGAATTCACTGTTCAGGAGATCTCTATTGTTTTTATTGTAACTGTAATTTTAAGGACTGCAGTACAAATAATGGAATCAAAACTCTGAATCTGAATGAACTTCACCAGCTCTTGTAGGCTGACCTTAGAACAAGACACTTAAACTGCTTTTGCTGTCCTGAGAGTGGCTTGGAAGGCAGTTGAGGATTAATTTAAACTTGTTCCTTTCTGGAAAAAGTTATCTTTTAAAATTTACAGCTTTCACCTGTTGACTTCAGCTTGTGGAACATTACATGCAGAATATGGGAAAATTAATTTGTTTTGAGAAATTATATAAGAATTTGTATTTAATATTTGCATTTCAAGTTATTTGAGCCTGAGTCCCATACACGTACAAACTCATCCAGGTACAATTTTACATTTTGCATCTTATATATATTGTTCATCTGTTTACTTTCTGGCTTGTGTGGAGTTCATGTATTAAATACAATACACTTGCTCATTATTTGGCATGAGGTTCTTCTCCATATCATTTTGCCTTCACTTCCTAAATTCTTAACAGCCGTGCTATGTTTTCGCTCTAGGTAAGAAATGTACTGAAACTTTTAGAACATCCATTCCAAGAAGCAGAAGGTTTCCAGGAGGTAAAGGAGGATGCAGAAGAGGAGGGAGCAACTGCTACAGCAGCTGTTTGTTCTCAAGAGACCAGAAGCAAACAATCCTATTGCAGCAAACCTCCGCTGTGGGCTTCGGAGCTCTGCGTTACGTGATCTTCATAACTGCCTTGTTTTGTTTTTTGCTGTGAACTGAAGACTCTGATCCTCCTTCAGCAGTGAAGAATTCAGCAAGGCAAACATCAAAGTGCTATTAAGTTATTGAAACAACACTACATTTGGATGCATCTGTAGCAGTCTTCAGCTGTGCTTAATTTGAAGCAATTGTGGATCATTGGAACAAACCAGTGACAATCAAAAGCCCGTACACATTGTGTAATCTAAATGTTTGAAGACACAAAGTGTTTCCTTTATCCTCACTAGAGTGCAAGTAAAAAGCAGGATTTTATGTTGAGGCAGGCTGAACTTCAGTCATCCAAATGGATCTGTTGTTATGTGAAGACAAAACCAGCAAGTCAGGAATCTGATCTGGTTTTGTCTGATGTCTTAACTAGTAGTACTTCTAATATTTATTTACTGCTTTCTCTATGCAGAAACTTTTAGTCCTCTTTAATGGAGGAACAGATTCAGTGTTGCTTGTTTGAAGCTATATTTCATTTAATTAAGTAGTTCATTTCTTGTGAACCTTCAGATTGGTAATCAGTAATTATTATTTTCTGAGAATGTGTGCAGGCTAGAATCTGGGGGGAGCAATTGAATTTTTTAAAGAGCAGAATTAAGGGAAATTACATACATCTGCACTTGAAAACTTGGTGGTGAAGTTTATTCAGGTTCAGTATGTTTGCACACAACACCCATAAATATCTACTCAGGAGTGCAGTTTGTAACCCAATTGCCTTGGGCAGGATCCATAAGCCAAATTAGCTCGAGCCTTAAACTATCCCAGCACTCAAATCCAGGTTTGTTGTGTATTTATTTCTGTGCTCCTAACAGAGTCTGCCTGTTTGGGAAGTGTGCCGGTGAGGTACCTGCTCATCAACAGTTCAATGGGGTTCTTCCATTCCTTCTCTACTCTTGCACCATTTAGTTTGTTTCCATGGTCCTTGAAAATCTTCAAGCTGGAAGTTGGTCATTTAGGAACGAGCTCTTTGAGCTTGGGTAAAAGATGATGGAGGATGTGGGATGAGAAGAGGAGCTGACTTGCTCACAAGTTACTTAAAATGCTTCAGTGGAGGTTTCAGGGGAAGTTTGGTTCCCATTATTGTCACATCATCAAAATTGTTCTGTAGTTAGTTGTTACTTAGCTTGTGAGTTTCATTTTGAAGGACTGTTAATAGTTCAGACACCTGAAAGGTTTGGTTTAATGCAAAGGCTTCTCTTTCCAAAGTGACCACTGTCTCACACTGTGATTTATGTGTCCTCATGGAAATTCTTCTGCTACCCCCGTGCAAACTTGTTACCAGCTGGGGTTGAATTGTGGTTTTTTAAGTCTTCCTCAGTATGAGCTGTCAGCAAACAGGGAGAACAGTTGGACTGTTGCTTATCCATCTGTACTAATAGTCAGTTTGTCCTCCTCACTGTCACAGGACATAGGGCACGCTTTGAATGTAAGCATTTACTCTGTCTCGGAGGTGGAGGAACTGATTTGTGATGAACTATGATATCTGATATCCCACTTCTGTGGGATTTTGGAGTCATTAAAGAAAAGGACAAACTAGGTATATTACCTTGCTTGTCAGAGCTAGGTGTATTACCTAGCCCATTGAAGAATGATGTAGTTGAAAAAGGCCTGGGATGGGAATAATCCATTTTCATTGAGGATTATCCTTCCTTTAAATTTGGGTTACTGAAACCAAACTATTTAATAGAAACTTTAAACAAAGTCAGTGCTGGGTAAACAGGACTGCATCAGGGAGGGAAAGTGTGCTGGCAATTTGAAATACACTTGAGACATCCCCTTGCAGAACCTGTGGTCTCTTACAGTGTGCCTGGTCCACAAGGGAGTAATGGAGCAGGGAGAAGCTGCTCCAAACTGATCAACATAACTGTGCTGATTCTGTTTCTCAGTTTATATCTTTTCTTTTGAGGCACAGAGGGGAACAGAGTTTTAGAGGAGTGCTGTCCAAGCTTTTTCTTTACCAAAATGGTAATGATTCTTAACCATGCCTAAAGTATCAAGTCTTTTTAACAGTATTCTAATAATAATTTGGGAGGGGTTGAGTAGGTCTCTATTATTAATAGTGGTACAGAGAATATTATAACTGTGTGTTTGGACATAAAAGAATTTGGATTAGTTACCAAATTATTGTGCACCTATATTGCCAAAATCACGGAAGGAGATACTTTGGAATAGTTTATGAGCAATTATCTTATCTTTAAAAGGGAAAATGAATGTAACAGTGAGAACTGCAAACACAGTGCTATTTGCTGCTAAATATTCTTTGCTTACATGTTGATAAGTGCAAGAGGTCTAGCAAGGTTGGAATGATGAATGCAGCCCCTTGTTGTGCCAGTCAGTAAAGTTGTATGTCTAATAGATGTTCACCAGCAGTAGAAACTCAAAAGGTTTTCACATGTTCAGCTGCACTGACATCCAACTGCTCAGTTCCCCAGGGCATGCAATAATACAAGTGCTTTGTGTTTGAAGAAGCATGATGGTCCAGAGCCAAGTGGAATTCTTGTGCTCTTCCAGCACTCTCATTTCAGCAGGTGGGTCGTAGTTTGATCTCTGATGATAGTGAGTTTCTTCTGTTCTTGTTCCTGGAGCAGTGTGAAAGCAGGAGGCTGAGCAGCAGCACAATTAGGCCAAGTTTTGTCCAGATTAGAATGTTGTCACTTAGCTCAGCTCTTCAGAAGGAAGGGGAGTGCAGCTTATAGCATTTAGGAATCTGAATACTTGAATCATAATTTGCTTCTTGATTTTTACTGCTTGTATTTGCAATAGGTTTTGAAAATAATATTTATTACCGGTTAAATATTCTGCGTATATGAAAGCCATGGAGTTGTGCTCAAAATGGAGTGGTGACTCTTCCTATCAAAAGCTTGCTGTGGAAATACTTGATTAGGCTTAATCCTGTGGCTATACCCTATATCCTACAGTACCCTCACATAAAATCAAGTGGTACCCAGATTACAAAACTGAAATGAGAACCTATTGGAGATGACTCTCTGGATAGTCTCACATGATAGTGGGACTCCTTTCATGACTTGGTTAGATCTCACCATAGCTCTGCTTCATGAACTTGTAAATCTACAGTTGCAGGATGTTTTAATGTCAGCTCTTTTTTTGGAATGTTGTGTGGGTTTGGGGTTTTTTTGTTTGTTTCTGGGTTGGGTTTGTTTGTTTGTTTGTTTTTCCAAATAAGTGCTACAGATTTTATTCTTTTATTAAAATTAATTAAAATTGCAACTTTAATATTTTTGCTAATGCCCATTTCCTGAAAGTTTTACAGTTAACAATACTGATTGCAGATGTGAACCCAACAAGAGGATTTCACAATGGTGTCACATCCAGTGTATGATCACACAGTCTGAATTCTAAATAATGCTGCCACTACCTTGGTTACATGGTTACATCTTGTCATTTGGCTTCATGCTTCCTGTGTTGACAGTGGGAGGTTTTTAGTGTGCAGTGCAGTTCTCAGTTCCTCTTACCTGTACACAAATGTTGCATTTGGTCCTGCTGCTTCCCCTTAACACCTCTATTTTCCCTCACCCTGACATCAGCTGTGGAGCTGAAGGATAGAACCACCAGCACAGGTGCCATGCCATGTAAATCAAAGGACGTGAGGGGCTGTGATAAAGCTCCAGACAGACATGAGTATAGACTTACCATTTTTGTTCGTGCAATTCTTGCAGCAGATGCCTAATTAACAGGGGAGCAGAAAATCAGAGGGAGAAGTCAGGTTTTCTAAGCTAAGTCTCTTAGTGCAAAATCTCTTTGTACTCCCTAGATAAAAAAAAGCCATACCCAAGGCTTGATATAAGGTAAACTTTGATTCTATGTTTAACACTGCCTATATAGCCAGAACTGTTATTCCATTGTCTAGACTTCAAGGGATTTCTTTTCCTGGCTTGTTGCAGGAGTGATAGAATTGCAGCTCTATGAATCATCAAAATCATGAATGAAGACTCATTTGAAGCAAAAAACCTTTTTTTAAAATGAGGTTGTAAGTTAAATGTTGCAAGACCCACCCTCAGGGAGCGCATTTTTGATGAGTCTCTAAATTTTGAGGGGAATTTTTGAGAATTCCCCTAAAACCACAGCTTCCATACAGTGCTACACAGGCATGGATGGATACCCAGCCCAGCACTTGGCCTGAAGTTATTCTCTGAGTGGATATGTAAGTTCACAAGGCTGATGTTGGGTACATTATGGTGTCTCTTGGTGTGCCCAGATCCATCAGAGGAAGTGTGTGAGCATGCCCTATTAGCCAGTTCCTCTTGAAACTGTTCTGTAAGAATCCTGTAAATACCTTTTTGGGTTCTCAGAGTGACTTTTCTTGGGCAAAACACACAGGTCTTCAGGAGAGATTCTCTTACATCTGAGATGTAAACTCCTGTATTTAAAACAATCCTTTAGGCTCCCTGTGTAAAAGAAAATATGAAATGGAAAGAAACAGCTCCTTTCCAGGCAGTGAGTCACCTGATATTAGCATAGATGTCTAAATAGCACATGTAGATCATGCCTCAGAAGTGTCTTTTTCTCCCCATGAACTATAAAAAGGGTCTAAAGAACTGACTCAGAAGTCAATGTCTGCAGTGTAGATGATCAAAGCCAGGTGAGGTATATCTACCACTGGAGCATGGGGAGGTGCAGTCAGACAGACAAACAGCTCAGGCTCAGGGTCTGAGAGCACACACCACCAGCTCATGACTAGTTTCTCATTGTGCCTTTTCTGGTGGTAGCTAATGTTCCAGCATTAATGAGTCCTTCCTCTACCCTTCCCACAGTGAGTTGCTGACAAATAGTCAAAATGGTCTTAAGAAATGAGTCAACTCTGTGCTGAGTATTTAAAAGTGGGAAATACTTGGCAAAAAATTTTATTTATTAAGAAGTTACATATCTAGAAAGAAACAATTCTGCAATTTTTTTCCTAAAACTTCCTAGTTGGAATGTCCATAGTCTAAAACTTATTTGACAGACCAACTTAAAAACACTTGAACATTTGAAGGATGATGAAATAAGCAATGAATGGCAAACATCAAATAAATAATTTAAAATCAGATAAAAATATTTCTTCTCTTTTTTTTTGACCTTTAACTGCTATTATGTTGCTTTGCTATTGATTTTGTTGGTTTGGGTTGTTTTTTTGTTTTGGTTTGGTTTTTTTTAATTTGTATCCAACAGTTCAAAAAATAAGGATATTTGCAAATAATTGCAAATAAATGGTTGGAGTTATGTAAGAGGAGAAACTGATGGGAGCTCCAACCCTGTAGCTATGCTGTTCATTTGACAGGACAGAAGCACATGAAGGCATCCTTTTCCTGACTCCTTCACCCAGTGACTGAAACCAGCACTCCCTGACATCAAGAAACTGCCCTAATTTCAGACATGCTCCAGGATGGCTTCACTGCACGTGTCTATGTCTGCATCTTAGCCCAGGACTGTTATTTTGATGCAAGCCTCTTTTCCACCACTGTTCACCACTGGGATTGGAGCACAGAGCTGTCCTGGACCAAACCAACAGGATCAGCCTCTCCATGAAGCCAGAAGAGAAGCTGTGCCCCAGCTCCACTGGGCAGCCAGACCTCACCACCAGACCAGTCCTAGTCCCAGGAGCACCCCTGGAGCAAGGACAGTGTGGACATAGGGCCCAGCAACTGTAAAATCACAGTAAGAATCCAATCTTCAGGTGAGCTTTTATACAGGAGTCAGCTGCTGCCCGAGGATCCACGTGCTGCAGATATCTGCCCATACCATCTACCCAAAGAACTGTAATCACCTCAAGTACCTTCAGAGCTTTGCTTCTACTAGCTAATGAACACAAGCTGTGTTACTTGCTCATCTTCTACAGTGACCTCTCCCATATCTCCACATATTTCCTTGAGCGCGGTTCTAAGCACTGACACTGCTGCTCCGACCCTTTTGGTGACTTTGTATTCACTCATTGGCTCCTCCGTGGAAACATGAATTAAAAAGCTCGTCTTTCTGAAGTGACTTCACAAGTCCCTCTCAAGGATCAGGTTTTAAATTATTTTTCTTTTAGAACTCTCAGGCCTCTATACCTCAGTTCTTGGAAAAACACTGTGAAATGTGGTCCCTGACTCAGAAAGTAGCTTACAATTCCCTTGCATGAAAACCGTTAAAGGATGGCAAATTATAGCAGAGCTAAAGAAGGGGGGGAAATGCAGAATAGGTTACAAAAGCTTTCAGATGGGCACAGCTCGGCTCAGCTCAGCGGGGCGGGCGCGTAGCCACACTTGTAGCTGTTCTTGGTGCTGAAGGAGGCGACGCTCCGCGGCAGGACAGGGCACGGCACGGCGCGGCACGGCACGGCTCCACGTGAATCCCCAGCTGGTCGCGGGCTGCGGCTCCGGGCCCGCCCGCCCGCGCTCGGCACCGCCCTCGCCGGCACAGCCGCTCCGCCCGGGGCGCGGTGCCGGCAGACGCGGGCCGCGGGATTTCTGAGCAGGGGAAGCCAGTGAAGGCTGAGGCTGTGGCACTGGGGGAGCGGGACCGAGGACAGGGACACAGAGGGGATCACCGGCGCGGGCCGGCTCTGTTTAATGCGGTCTCCCCCAGGGTGCGGAGCCTCCATCCCCATCCCGCCTTCCGCGGGCGGCGGAGTCGTGTCCCCCGCCACAGGATCGATGACACGGGATAAGATTCCCGACGCTCTTTGTCCCGTCCCCGGTTTTGGCTCGCAGCTCGAATGCCGGGTGGCGGAGTTCCCATTTATCCCCCGACGCCAGGGAGGTTTCGGCAGCGCGGAGCCAGGGCGATCCCGGAGGCTAAGGGACACAGCCGGGAGCACCTCACCAGAGGGCTCTGAAGTTCGCTCCGCTCCCAGAGGCTCTGCCCAGCACACGACCATCGCACGGGGATGCCCCGCTCCTCCACCGGCAGAGCCCCGGCCGGCCCCGCGGAGCCGCGGGAGCGCAGCCCCGGCGCGGCCGCTCCGCCCGCCCGGGAGCGCCCGCTCAGCCTCGGGGAGAAGGCGCCACCTGGAGGGCGCTGCCCGCAGCTGCACCCGCGGCGCCGGCCGGCAGCAGCACGGGGCTCGAAGCCCAGGGGCAGCGCGGCCGGCGCGTCAGGCTCCTGACGGCAACCAGATCTGTTCCATCCTCCCATTTCACGCTAGTCTGAACTACTTTCCTTAAAAGGAACAACTTTTTTTTTTGCTTTGCCCAGGGCTGTCTCACTTAGAACGTCATTGCTGAAAGGAGGAATACCAAGAGTGCTTAAATATGTCCAACCAGTGCTTCCATGATCATCTTTGTTGTGTGTTACTGCTTGTGCTTATGTTAAAGGTCTGCCCCAGGCAAACCACGGGACTCAAACAATGTTCAATGGGTCTTTCTACAGTAACAGTGTAGGGCCAAGATATAAGGTCCCAAACATCAGACAGTGCTCCCAAAGACACTGGGTGGGAAGTCCAGTGGCTTCAGGACAAGACATCAGTCTGCACCAGAAGCCCAGCCTGCACATACACACCCAGTCCTGTAAATTCCTGAAGAACAAGTCAGGTAAACAAACAGGTCTCTGCCTCCCTGGGCAATAGAACAGCTCAGTCTGTCAGCCACTTACTCTCACAATCCCCTTTTCTGCAGAACAGAAGGCAGAGAGTAAATAAGACACAGCACAGATAAAGAAACGGTGTAGAAGATGTATGTTACAACTGTGCATTCCCATGTTTTGACACTGACTTTGGAATCAGAGCAGAAACATTCAGGTCAGCTTCACAGCTGCTATGTTCTGTCTCTAACACTTATTCCTCGTTCAGAAAAAAAAAATCATGAAACTATTTATACATCTTAAAATAATCTTATTCAACAGTCCATAGTCCTAGTAACATGCTAGTCAGGCCTGTAGCTTTAAATAACTGTCCCCTAATCAGACAACGAGCTCCTCATGAATATATCCACCTTTAAACCAACCATGACTTCAGCATCTGAAAACCAAAGTATTTCAATGCTGACTGCCTCTCTATAACATTCTCATATTATGACACTGAAAGTTCAATTGTCTCTTCTCACAATATAAGGGAAAAAAAACAAAGTGGGAAAAGCAAAATTATGCAAATATGATCCTTTAGTTGAAAGCAGTAGTTGGAATATATTGGGATTTACAGCTTTATTTTGCCTTAGTGATGCTGAAATTCTGTTTTAGGTGTTTTAAATAATCACCAAAAATAAAATGCATAGCTTAAATTAAGGATAAAGAAACTAAGTTTGGCACAAGTGTTCCAACAATCACCAAGTGCTTGAATAGTCAAATACTGTATCTCCTAACAGACCACCTTGCCACATCATGTTCTCTTCCACTGTGACTATGAGTCTTAAAGAAATTAGTTATATTTAGATTAAGAATTAATATCAGTTTGAAAATAAACCACATCAAATAACAGGTACTAATATCTGTAGGAACATTTGTACCTCATACCCATCTCTCAACAGTTTTAGAAAGTATCTGTTAATTTATTTCACATACATGTATTTACATTAAAGGAAATTCACACCACTGAAAATACAACATTTACACATTCACAGATATACAGTTTTGCACTCTCTCCTGTGTTAAGACCAGGCACTCAGCTCTGCTATCTCTGCAATAATGACAATATCAATTTTTTGCAGATCAAACAACTGGCAGGTTTAGTGGATTTAAAGCATCATCATGCTCTGTGTATGGTGGTTATACTCTTCAAGCTTTTAGATAGCAGATTATTTCACTGAAGATTATGCCTCCTGCACGGCATTTGCATAAGCTTCTATAAATCATAAGCATATACATATAGTTTCTGTTTTACTGTGTTATCAGTGATCCTTACTCTACAGAGTTCAGTTATCCTTGTAGTAGTTATTAAAGTTAATTCGCAGCAGAAAGTCCTCCAAATGTGGTTGGTATCCTCTATTTACAAGCTTTGTTACCACTGGAAGAAAATAAAAGAAATGAAGTAAGCTTCAATTAAGATTAATATTTAAATTCATCCTTGACAGCATCTGTGGCTTTTAACTTAAAAAAAAAAAAAAAAGCGTAATGCAGAAATCTGAGAACAAATGTATATTTATGGAATTATAAAATATTTCAAATAAATGCAAAAGAAAGACTGTGTCAGTTCTAAGTGAAAGTGCATTATTCTAACAAAGCATTTCCTTATCAAGTTGCTTTCATAGAAACAAAGAAATCACAGAATCTTTCACAATAAAGATGGTGTGTTTCTATCACAATTTCAACTGACCAGGAAGCATGTTTAGCTCCTCAGGAGACCTCTGTGAAAGAAGCAGCTCTGCTGAAGTTGTCTTGAGCGAAGTTCATTGTGAGAGAGAAAACCAAAGAGAAATTCCTAGGACAAAGCCCTCACACTCTATGAATGAACACACCAACTGCTCTCAACATCCTTAATTACAAAGGAAAAAAGCCAATAGAAGCTCCCTAAGCTCATAAACATCCCATGCACCAATATCAAGGGAATTAGCAAGCAGCTGCAGCATGCAAGGAAGAAGGGGAGGTGTCTTTTTAGAAGTTAGGGCCCGAGCCAAAGCCATTGAAGTCCAGACAACTTTGTATTGGCTTTCAATGGATTCTGGATCAACCCATTGTGGAGAGAGCATTTTACAATACATGGTGACTGAAGGTACAAGTGGAACAAGCACATATTTGTTTTGTAGTGCTTAACAAAGAGGGTGTAAAAAACTGGGTCACTCATCAGATTTCCTTACAGAATGGTCTATTAATCTCTGTCCATGAAGCAACCATAGATCTCGTAGTATGGGCTTAGGTGGCTCCCACAGGTGTTCTGACTTCCTGTAGAATTTGGAAGCAGCCATTCTAACTCATCCTGAAATATCTGGTTTTGGTCCTTTGATACCATTTTTGGACACCCTTAAAGAATAAAAAGGGCAGCTCATTTCCTTAAGAATATAGTCTGAACTAAAAAATATTCTAGAATAGATCTAAGAAAAGCAGATGCACCTCCTTCAGGAATTCAAGATTTTCTAAAAAAAAGGAACCCCGATCCCACAAACCACCTTTATACCAGATGAAGGATAAGTAAGTACTAAAACACAAGCAAGATCTGAAAGACAAATGGAAGGTAACCATTTCAGTACATTATAGCCTAAGCTGACAGTGAGATGAAATGGTAAAGGAAAGAACACTTGGCAAACAGTTGAAAAACTTGCCTGGAGCATGTGCTGGAAGGCTCTCTGAGCTTTAGTCCAACATGGGAATCGGAACTTCCAAATCTCATACCAGTGGCAAAACTCAACTATCGCATATATATCTAAAATTACTTCTGACTGGTATCTAACTATCTCTCACTGCTGCCAATAAAAAGTTTCAGAACTCAATTCCAGAGAAAAGGATAAATGTATGCATGAACGTACAGCTAAATACCCAATACTTATTTTGTAAATCACCAAAAACTTACAGTTTTGAAGAATCTGTTAGATTTCTTGTGCATCTTAATTGATGTATATGCAGATCTTGGCAAACCACAACAATGCAGCTGTCATTTGAGAACTATATTTCCAACACTCCCAAAGTATACACATCGTCCTACTTTTACATTATACTACCAAAACATTCCAGTAGCCAGTTCACCTTTTCTTCTATCTAGAATTTATGCAATTTCTTACCTTTGAATAAGAAATGGGAGTAATACTTGAAGGTATTGTAGGACTGCTGCATCAGACCAAAGTTGGGATGAACAGCCATTTGCTTCCCTGCATCGAAGCTCCACGACTGAGAGATGAGCTGGCTGCGGAACTTCAAAATGAGGCTGAAGATGCTGTGTATGATGTTCATCACAGGGGCTGCCTTCTCTGTCAACAGACCCCTAACGGAACAAAAACAGCTTCAGAAGTTGGTTGATGTAATTTATTGGTATTAAGACTACAAATACAAAGGAGTGACAACCCTTTAGGCTAAAGATAATTGCTTTAAAAAATCCCCACAACTGCAGCCAACAAATTTTAAACAAGGTGCCTAAATTTAACACAGTTTACTTGCACTTCCAAGAAACTTCTATCTGTCCTAGAGAATCTGATTTCTAGAATGACATCTGCCTTTGCAAAAGAGATGACATTTAACAACAACACGCTCTGTGTTTCCTTAAACTTTAACCTTCTCTCATCCTACCACCTGCTATCCAAAGAGCAGCTCTAGCCAAGTCTTTTCTAATTAAAACTCGAAAAGAGAGACATGAAAGGAGAAATTTCTTTTCTTGCTTATAATTTCTGTTCTGTATCATCTCCCTCCATCTCACCACTTCATCATTTCAGTGTACACTCTTCAAGAAGAAACCAAATAAACTCTAGCTCTTTTCCTTTTAGCCACACCACCCCTCTGCCTCACATACAGTAACTAGGGGGCTAAAAGCCTGTGATTCCTAAAAGAGAGGTGTCTCCTGCACTGCTCATAAATCTAGACAGAGGCATCTTTTAGTCCTTTTCAAGTCCAGCCTTGGTCACTGCACATGTATTAAAAGCACATACATAGTACAGGAGATGCATTTCACATTCTTCAGTAAGGCTTACTGTGCACACTACTTATGATGAATGAAACAGCAGTAATTTACAAAGGATGGAGTGAAAGAAAAAGAACTGTGGCATGTGTGCCCTTAGTTTAGAGCTGTTCTGAGTAGCTGGAAGCTTGCAGAGGCATGGTGACCAGGAGCAGGAGGTAACTCAAGGAGTCTAGGGAAATGAAAAGGATGGATAACTGAGAAAAAGTATCAAAGAACAGACCTTGGAAGACGCCATGAAGTTTGTTTCTTACACAAGAACACTTTCATATGTAAAGACTACTTAATGTGTCACATAAAAGTCAGTTTTGCAAATACATTAGGCTAGGACTGGCCACTCCCTGAACATGCATCTGAAGTAAAAGTAAGTATGGTAGCTTGCCTGAAGATTGCTTTGTTGAGGTATTCAGCATGTGTTCTGTGAATTTCTTCCAGGTTGCCCACAGAAGACAGTTTGTTTCCAAATTCACACCATGTAACATGAAGGATCTGATTAGCAATGTAACCTTGAATTACTTTCACAAAATGCTGCATCTCATGTTTATACAGCTGGAGCTGTCGAAACTGGACAGAATTTGATGCACGACTCACTAAAGCTGAAAATAAAAGCAGAAATATATTATCAACCACAGAGACCATCTAAAATCAGAATTTTTAAAGGAATTTAGATTTTTATTAGTAGAGTCTAATCCTGTTTAAAATGCCTTTAGCAGCCTCTGCTAGACAATTGCTTATATACAGTCATGTCAAACTTCAAAAGCCACAATTTTCTTAAAACATCTTCCGTTACATTTTAAACAGGACACTCTCACTAGTCACACTTACCAGTGCGCTTTAAGTGAAACCAAACATCCTTGAGAGTCCACACCATGTGCTTCAGCTGAAGCAAAAAGGAGAAAATCTTGTTGTATTTATTCATGCAGCTCTCAGTAATGACAATGTTCAGAGGCCAGTCAACCTACAAGAAATAACAGTGCTGACCATACTACATTTTTTGTTAGAAATTATAACATTATTTAAAATACAAGTATTTCAACAATTATTATGTATTTTAATAATGTAATGCAATAGTCAGGCTAAGTAAATCCTGTAGTTTCCATTACACATTAATTTACTCCACTCTTACATACAGCATTCTTATTAACATATTCACTTTACCATTGCTCCTAAGAACCATGGCATAACTGCAGTATTCTACTTTGCTCCATGACCTCTTACCTTGTACCTAAGCTCTAAGCAACTCAGAGCATCTGGTGCATTGGGCTTGAACATTTCTGGGAGATACTTGAGGGCAAAAGAAAGATTGGAAGCAAGCTGGGTGTCACCATGAAGACTGTACTGTAGGGCTTTATTTAGGATAGAATTAAGAACCAGTGGATTCAGCAATTCACCAGGTGTTTGTCCTGATCCAAGCTAGGGATAAAAAAAAAAACAACCAAACCCTAATTACATCATATTAATGAAAAGTCTTGGCTCTTGAACACAGATCAATTAAAGCACAATGATAAAGTGCTGACTACCCTGCCTTGATTGGAAGTTTTTACTTCTGCCATAGGGACATATGAACAGCATAAGAAGCAATTTCTGAAGTATTTTCTGTTCACAGCATGAAGGGTAATCTCATAACTACACTGATTTATTTCCGTATGTCTGCTGTGGTTCAGTTCCTCCTGCAGGGAATAGAGTCTTTAGAAAGCTAGCGACCCAAGGAATTTACCTGACTTGAATCTCCCTGTCTCATCACCTCAGCACTCTCAGAGGTTTACAAATAAAGCTATTCATCAAGTATAAATCCCCAAGTGCTTTCCCTAGTTGGGTCTAAAGCATTTTCAGGACTCAGAGAATTGCATTAACTCTCCTACAGCTGCCTATCCCCACAGGCAACCATCCATATCAACCCATGCCGTCTCTCCTACCTTGCTGTCTTCCCCATGAACAGAGCAGTAAGTCATGAAAATACTGCCTCATCAGAGGGCCCAGCACTCTCTTCACATGGCCTCCCCTCTGCTCTCTAGCTGAGGATATTTAAGGTAAGAGTAGGTAGCTTGCAACACAGTAGGAAGCTTTCCACTGGATTTTAGCAAATGGCAACAGGCTCTTCCAGCCTTGCTGCCAGCAGACAGGAGGGGACAGCAATAGTGCAGCAGTTTTCACAGGAAAGAGTGAAGTACCCTTCCAGGAGTGCTTATCTGTCCAAGACCTTTCTTCTCCATCCTTGCAACATTAACAGAGTTCCTTGCTACAGACTTCTTGACACAGTACAGAAGAGGAAAACTCCACAAGCCAGGATTCCAATTCACATCATTCTCTCTTTCCCATCCAAATCAATTCAGAGGCATGAAGGTAAAGCAGACAACCCAAACACTGGAGTTAAGACAACAAAGCAAATACCTTCTCAAACAACAGGTCACTGAGTGACTGAGCAAACTCCCCGTCCTCCATTAACAAAAAGTGCCTCAATGCTTCAAAATGCTTCTCTACATTCAGCTCCACAAAGTAGTAATCAACTATTGCTTTGTTCACAAGAGAAACACTAAGAATAAAAACACAGAAAAGGTATTACACTTACATGCACCTCCTTCCTTACTGTTAACATTCAGCTGTGGCTACATCAGATTAATGCTCTGGTACTTAACTCTGCTATCTAAGATGTTATTCATACAGGCAAAAAACACGAGACAAAAAATCCTCAACCATCATATACCAGAATTAAAACCTACCACTTCGGATAATTTGGCTCTGAAAAATACTGGGGAAGTATTTTAAGACTGGCTGCATACAGTGATCTTTAGAATATGCTGCTGGACCTGGATCACCATTTTATCAACAGCATTCTAATCTCTGTCACCTACACAAATTAAAAGACTACTAAATCCCCAGTAAGAATATACTAATTGCAAAAACTCTGACACCAGATATTAAGATCTATACCACAGTCTAGTATCTAGATCTATACACAGTCTACAGTACCAGGTAGGTATTCAGCTTAGCTTTAAATAATTTAACTTGCCTATCAGGGATAGGGTAATTCTGGCAGCACAAAAACTCAGGCTCAGTTTTCTAAATGTGTGAATCTGTACACAGATTGTTCTGGTAGCCAACCAGATGTTTAAAATTAAGTCAGACAATAACATCTTTCTACATTGTACCAAACTTTGAGTATAGCACACTCATAGCTAGCAGATGGAAACTTAGAGGAAAGCAGATTCTAAAAAAAGTGTCTGTGAGTAACTGTTTTCATGACAAAAGCTAATCTTGCACAAAGTAACAAAAAATTTTATTTAAAATATAATTAGATATACTAATTAAACCATCCAACATGTATGTGGTTTCCTTATATATCCCAAGAGTAGCAAGAACAGCTTCTATTATACCTCAAAACAGCCTTGAAGCTGGAGTTCCCACAGAAGCATGAAATATACCCTGATCAATATGAGATTTCAAGAATCAAAAGATTTTTTTTACTCCCTTAGCTTTCATCTTTCAAATATAAACTAGCACACATATTATAAAGAACACACCTTCTTTTTAAAAGAACAATGAAACTAATGGTGTCAAAATCACTGCTGCATAATGTACAAGACTTCCCTCTGAGCACTTACATTCCAAACAGACATTCAAATTTTTAATTTGCACATAAATGTCTAAGTTTAAGTTATTATTTATCATGCAGATCTGAACTTTTTAATTACTAATGGACCATTTCCTGAATTACTTCTAGGACCTAAGAGGAAATTTAAGACATCTATGTGCAACTCCTGTCTCAAGACAGAATACAACATTAATTGCAAAATTCCTAACAAATACTCACTGAGATACAAGTGGAGCAGTAATAGAACGTTTCATCAGCACTGGCAGAGACAAGAGCTCACTCAGCTGTACAGCAGTTTCATCTGTTGCAGACTGCACTGTAGGATCCACAGGAAACGTGTATGATCTTGGTATCACGTGATGCAAGAGATGAGAAACTGGTGGTTCTGCTACATTTAAAAATATACAAACAATTTAAGTTAATAATTTAAGAAGCTTAACAATATGTTCCTATTAAACTCTGTATACAAACACCTCTAGGTTCAAAAATCGTCACATCTCAAAATGTATTTCTCATCTTTGTGCCTTGGAGCAAAATTGTTTGGCTACTGCAGTTCATAACATTGGTAATTTAGTGGTAAGTCATAGCTTTCAGCTTTCTAGCTCAAATTTACAACATCTTCTATTGATCTACTGTTCCAACAGTTCTACTCACACATCAAATCATAACTATCTTGGTACTTTTCAATACAATACTGATCCGATAAGGCTTTCAAATAAGCTTGTTCTTTCTTCCATGCATCTTCCTCTTCGCCTTCTCTCTCCTTAGTTGTGGCTGCATTAGCTTCTGAAGACAAAGTTTCCTGAGGCACAGTATCTTGAGAAATGGCCTTTTCAGGTTCTTCTCTCTAAAATTCATGAATGGACAAATTTTTATGAGATATGCTGGCTTTGTCTGTTCAGGCTTAATGTGTTCCTACAGGTAACTGCCTAGCTGTTCCAAACGAAAAGAGAAGAGCCTATTCACCTGTGTGTTTCAGACATGTAAAAACAACATAATATGATTTTACAGTGACTACTAGATTAGGAGGGAAATTTACTACCTTAACTATCAGTTCAATTTTTCAAAAGAAAAATAAGTTCTCTCAACAACCACTTTTGTTTCTTACCTGTAAGCTCTGTGAGGAATCTGGAGAAGGGTCCTTGTTGACAACATCTGCAATTATTGTAAATACAATTAAAGTCAGCAATTCATTAGACCTGCTTACAATACTTGGTTCATACCTCAGATCTTCTCCTAAAGTTGTTCAAAATTCCTGTATAAACTATCACAGAAACAACCACACCAATAACAGTACCTCCCCACAGCCCCACCCAGGAAGTTTTATGCATGTTCTCTACTTAAGGACCTTAAAGATCCTGTTTCACAAAATTTCAGGCTAAAAGTTTAATTTTTTAATGCTCTGCTTCTTGCATATAGGAAACAAGTCTAAGCTCAAATTCTTTCCTCTGAATTCTAGCACTATATGAAAAGTAATGCAAGGAATTAAGTGGAATAAGTAAGGAAGGATCCATTTAGAAAATAAACATTTAGCATTACTTTTACAAGCCCTTAAACAAATGCTGACTGAATAAACCTAATTTTATTTTACCTTCTTGTTTCTTTTCTATTGTATTTTCCTTTTTATCATCTTTAATATTAGCATCAGGAAAGTCTGTAACGCTGTCAGATGTCTGTGACTGTGGCAGTGTCTCTTCCTTAACTTGTGATGGTTTTGCTTCCTTTCTGCCCCCTTCAGCAGGAGGTAACTCTTCACTGTACAGAAGCGTCTGAACTGTGGAGTCGGATGAAGCACCTGGAATGGCTTTACGGTGAGGTATGGGATCATTTTCTGTAGATGGGGCCCACTCCCCTATTTGGATGCTTGACTGGGATGCGTGTCCAAAGGGGCTCCAACGGGATTTCAAAGGCTCTGTCTCCGAAACCAGCTCTCCAATTCTGATGTGGGACTGCGAGGCGTGCCCATGGATGTTCCAACGAGGCCTGGCTGAGGCCACCTCTGACACGTTTTCACCAACCTTGATATTGGCATCAGATGCATGACCATGGCTGCTCCATCGAGGCCTTGTAGGAGCTACATTTGACACATACTCCCCAATCTTAATATTGGCTTCTGAAGCATGACCATGGATGTTCCACCTGGGCCTTGAGGTCTCTACCTCTGAAGCATATTCCCCAATTTTAATATGAGCTTCAGAAACATGCCCATGAACATTCCATCGAGGTCGCCTAGACTCAACTTCAGAAATACAGCTGCTGCTTTTTATATGGGAATCTGAAGAATGCCCATAAGGACTTGAATGTGGCTGGTAAGTGTCTACTTGAGGTACATATTCTCCCACTCTAATGTTGGCATCAGATGCATGTCCATGAATATTCCACCGAGGCCTTCTCTCGTCCACATCAAACACGTTTTCCCCAACTCTAGCATGTCCCTGCCAAGCTGCAGATGGTCTGAGAACTGTATTGAAATCATACTCGCTTTGCTGATGCAATGGTGCATTGTCTTCTTTGGGTGCTCCTCTCAAGACAGGCTGACTTTCACTCACTTGCAAAGTCTCAGAAAGATCTGAGTTAATATTTTGGAATGCTTCATCTAGCAAAGATCCTTGCATCCTGACGGCAATAGACTGTTCATCTTGTGACTTTGATAAGAAATCTTCTATATTCACATTGGATTCAGGCAAGGACTCAGCACTGTATAGAGAACTGCATGGTTTCTCCGAATTTTGGAGATTGCTTTCAGATCCTGATGCTTTAGGCTGAAAATGCTCATCAGCATTATTATTTGCTGGCTCTGGCATAGGCAGTGCTTTGTCAGCAGAAGCAGCAAAACCCTGTTCAGTCTCAGATTCTTTTCTGCCAACTGTCTCATTAGAAGGCAGAGGTTTCACAAAAGACACCTAAAAAAGAAATAATTATTACACTGTATGGCTGGTCGCATATCAACCTACTAATTAAGCTATCACTTAATTACAGGATTAAAAATTTTCCAATTTTTCTGATGTACTATAAGTGATAACTACTCACCTTGCTGTTACAGTGAACTTTGTGTTTACTGAACTGAAATGAACCATTAAATTAAGTACCTTTAGGGAAACCTGGAACAGCAACTTGAAGTTCATGTAAGAAAATAAACTCACTTGTGAAGGTGGCTCTTTCTCGACACGGGTTTTATCCAAAGCCAACGGGCACTGTTTATAAGGAATAATATCTAATTTTTTCCTGTAGCTTCCATCTGGAAGTTTTTCAAGCATTTCCTACAAGTAAAAAAAAAAAGAAAAAAGTCTTTAAGTACCAAGTATCAAATTTTCTAAATTAGACTTCTTAAATCTTTTTAGGAAGTACCTCAATGCGTTTTTGATCTTCTAAGAGAAACTTAAGACGGGCTGTTTCCAACTTGTGGCGCTGGATTTTCCACAATTTTCTTTGTTCCCTACGGGCTGCATCATCAGAAAGTTTGCTATAATGGTCAATTAATTCCTGCCTAAATGAAGGTAAAAAGAAAGCTGAGTTACAGATTTTTGTGCCTTGGAGCAAAACTTTCATCTTCCCATCTAAAGAATAAGACTTTTTAGCACCCTCAGAACTGAGAACTGGTTCTTAAAATGTAGAAGCCAGAGGCTTCAGTCACAGAGAATAAACAGGTGGAAAACACAGGACTGCATTTTTAGTCAACATGTATTTCTGTAACTATTTTTAGTAGATCACTCATTTGGCTTAAGTAATTTTAGATTAAACAGAAGAAAGTGAAATACCAATCTAACTCCAACTGCATTTTACTTCTGCTTTGACATACATGTGACCATTTTTGCTGTGGGCTCTGCTTTTAAATTTTAAGAGGCAGTCAAATTTTTTTCCTGAAATTTTTATTATAGCAAAACCCAGACTGCATAGGGTTGGCACAAATAAGTGGGTCCCAGATTTTACGGCCACTAACCATTTGTAACAAAATTGCTCATGGATTACCAAAAATTCTTACATCCATCATCTAACTGCAAATACTACCCTTGTAGAACAATGTCTGTGAACTACTAGTACTGTGGATTTTAACATACAATTATTTTTTCCTGAGATCTTTATCATAGTTTTGAAGACAACTCAGATACATTTACCTTGTCTTTTTTTCCAGTTCTTCTTCTAAAGCTTTCAGTCTTTTTTCTCTCTCTCTGAGCTCTCGAGCATAGCTGAAATCATCATCAATCTCCTCCTGCTTTATCGCAAGACGACGCTGCATAAATATTTAACACTTTTAAAAGCTGTTCCCAACACCAGGTGTAAGACACACATCTACAAGAAGTTCTTATTTGTACACCATGAGCTACTAATTCAACTTCAGTACAACATATCCATCCATTTATTTGCCTAAGAAATATAGTCTGCATCTAGAATCACAGAGAGATACCTCTTGGTCCTTTGCAAACTGTTCTTTCAGCTTCTGAAACTGTTCCCGTTTCTTTGCATCCAAAGCCATTCGTTCTGATATTTGCTTGTCTGTATTAAAATAAAGATACTGTTAGTTTATGTTAACAAACCCACTAGAAAACACATAAAATGCCACTATAACTTACCACTAATGGCTTTCAGTACTTTGCTAGCAGTTTCCCGAGCATGAACAATTAATTCTTGTTTGGCTATTTCCATGCGCAAATCCTAAAAAAGCCAAACAAACAAACAAACAAAAAAACCAAGGTGGAATTTCTTCTAATATTTTAGACTTGAAATACACTCATACACAGTTGCAAAGACAGATGCACATCTTATAATGGTTATTAATCAATTAATACAACAAGAATATGAATAAAACAAGTAAGTAAACGTAAAATCTACAAACTAGTCTTGAAAGTTAATACTACAGATTTTAAAACAAACCAAATCCATCTGATATGCAAACTAAATTGATGGAATCTGAAGGCCAGACATATCTTTGTAGACAAAATGTTCTGAAAAAACAATTAGCTATGGAAATCACAAATCTGGTTTCTAGTTAGAATTAGCTTATCTCATTTGTTAAATCAAAATCTAACAGTCTTTTCAGTAAGAGGACAGATCTCCTAATGTAAAGAACTAAGACTGAAGTCTAACACTCATTTAATTTAAAAGGGCAAAAAATGTCAACACACCACCTATACTTTTAAAAGCTATATTAAATAATTTTAATATTTAATAATTTTTATTTGCTGCAATTAAAACTGCAATTTACCCATGAAAAAATTCTGACTGTAAATACAAATTCTTTAGAGGTTATAACAAACAAGAAAATTGACTATTAAAAAAAAACCACAATGAGGTATTTGTTGCTTTATTCATTTACCTTTTCCTCCTTGCTTATGGAACTGTATCGAGCAATTCTTTCCATTCGACCTACGTACACTGCACAATCTCTCTCTATTTCTTTCAGTTCTTCAAGGGAAAAAATAACTGAAATCCGGGGAACAGGTATATCTGACCAACATATATAATGCTGAAAAATGAGAAATTTCCTTTTACATACATGTTAAAAAGTGAAAAATTTTATATTATAAATTCACATTATACATTTTTTTAAACTTAGTTATGCTTCAAGACACTGACACAAACCACACAGGATCTAAAGCTTCTATTAGTATCATCTTTTGGCATTTATATAAGTCAAAGTAGGAGACAAAGGTACAATGGTCCACAACTTGCATCACAGGTCAAATTCTTAGAGTTCTGTCTTTGCTGCCGAAAATCTCATACATACATTTATACAAATCATGTTCTAAATGTCTCAAATTTTCCTATTCTAAATATCCAAATTAACTGAGCATGAGTAACTCAATGCTGAATGCATCTCTCCTGACAAAAGTCAGGTATTGTTAACTTACATCCCCCACTCAGTAGGAACTCTCTAAGACAGAACTAACATCCCTACAGGAGAGACCTCTGCACAAGACAAAACTCTCAAAACCACAGCCAGTGCACACGACAGAGAACCTGTTCCTTAACAATACCTGGTCTTCCTCCTCTGCCTCAACAACCCTAAATCTCTGAAGCTATTCAATTCAGTGCACAGAACAGACAACTGAGGGAAACAGATAACTTGAAGGAAAAAACCAAACAAGTGCACAAGCACACTCACACTGGATTCCCCCAGTCTACTGGTAAAAGCCAGAAGATGGAAGCCCAGGGCTGTATTCCTGGGAATGTATTAGCCTAAGCAGAAGGGAAGAGCCAGCTCTTGAGGGCATTATCAAAAAGGGATGAAATGTGCCTGGCACTCTCAGATGGAAGATGACTGAACATGGGTGCCATATGACCTGGGGGAAGATACT
This sequence comes from Haemorhous mexicanus, assembly GCF_027477595.1. Taxonomy (NCBI): domain Eukaryota; kingdom Metazoa; phylum Chordata; class Aves; order Passeriformes; family Fringillidae; genus Haemorhous; species Haemorhous mexicanus. The sequence continues at coordinate 56,621,761 of NC_082345.1, read as the reverse complement.
ACGTCAGTGACACATAAAGCTGCAACTTATCATGGAGGTGATGGCTGACACTTTTCTGAAGAGCCCAGTACTACTGGCACACCTGAGTCATGCTCTGGGAATGGTTATCAGAGCAGACTCAGGAGAACTGGCAGAGGGACATTTCACTTGAGGTATTAGGCTTATATGTGACACTACAGAGCTGATAAGGAACTGCTCTGCTCTGTTGAGACTGAGCAGCTCTGATCTTAAGGAGAACACTAGCTACCTGGGAATGTCTACAGACTTTTAGACACCTCTCTCGTTGTTCTATCTGTGGACATATGGAGAGAAGAGGGAAGACACAAAGTAGTTGAACACGTTTTTCTTAAAAAGGACAAGAATTGTTCAGCAAAATACCAATAAACAGAACTATTTAAGCACTTCTTGAAAATGCAGTGATACAGCTGAAAGAGCTGTGCAGAACTGAGCCATGACCTGGTAAAAGTGAGGCAGCTTTAAACCAGAAAGGAGAAGTGGAAGGCACTTGTTTGAATGCCTAAAACATTTCTGCTTTCAATGCAAAGAAAAAAAAATACATCATGTACATTGTATACAATAAATTTGATGGTGTTAAAATGTATATTTCTGCAGTGAGGTGGTAGCAAGTAGAGTGGATAATCAGCTCACAAGTATCTGAGAGCAAGTAATTGCCTTTCTTCATCTTACTTACATAATACCAAGTTTTGATAAAGGAGTGAACTTGCTAAAAACCTAGACTCTTGCTCTGGAGAGTACTGTAATAGGGAGGAAGCAACCCAAAACTTACCCTAGGACAGCACAATTTCAGTAAGTTTATAGTTTTCCCACATATGTATACATCATTAGCAATATGCTTAAGAAATACAGGGACACAGTCTTCTACTTCTTTTGAAATCAAAACATAACCATGAGTCCAGTAATGTTTATCTGCGTAAAAAAAAAGATTGGAAATACATATTTTAGTTATTTAATTAACAGCACAAATTATATAAATTAAAAATGCTTCATATATATATATATATATATATATATATACCGTACCTCTGAAACAAAGATAATCCTCATTCACCTGAATCATAAATTCTCCATAAACATCTCTGAATACACCACTATATACCCAATCATAGATAAATCTGAAAAAAAAAAATTGTACAATATTGAAAATCAATCTTCTTGCATTCTCTTCTTTATTATAACCAAGGAGTTAGTATGCTCTTTAAAATCCCAAAAGACACAAGATATAGGCAGGACAAAAAAGCCATCAATTAAGTGCTGTGACACTGACATTTAAATATACAGGAAATTGTGGCTCTACACTTTGCTTAAACTATTTTTAATAGAATATTTTAGTGATAATTAGTTTAGATAAGAGAACAGTGCCTTAATTAAAAAGATGATTTTATTCCTGCATATCAATTTACTAAATATATATAAAAAATATACAGAAAACTTTGCAGCACATCAAGGGCACAGCAAGAGAAAATCAGAAAGGATTTGTTTTAAACCGAGGTAATTTCAGCAGGGAGAAACTAAAAGGGTATAAAACAAAGATGAAATACCAAGCACTTTCTCCCCAGACCCAGAGGCATTTTTAATATACATGCAATGATGAGAACTACTTTTTTGGCACATTTATTCATGCTTTTCCATATTTTCTCTGTGTGAGCCAAACTTTTGGAGAAATAAAAACCCACTACTTTTATACAATCTGAGGCTATAGATAAAAAGGCTCAGAGGTCCTGGAAGATTTTAATTTTTTAAAATTTTTACTTAACACTGTGCGACAAAGAGGAAGCATTTAACACAGCAACCACTGCTTGACTTCAAGGTTGTATGTAAAAATTTAAGCACTTTTAAATTATTAAATCTGATGTTTCTATGATTTATTTGAGCAACAACTTGTTTTATTTAATTTCCTTCAGGTTAATAAATGAGTGGGTAACACTTTTTGCAGATAATAGAGGCTTCTGTCCAGGGTAGTCCTGATCACGTATAATTGATACTTCAATAGATATCTGTAGGAAATTTAGGAATCAATGCAGAAATCCCGATTTTTTTAGGTTCCATGTGATGCCCTTGGTATTTCAGAAATCTGACTTCCTTCTATAAATAGCAGGGCAAGAGCTGTGAAGATATTTCAGTGAGGCTTCTGGTAAATCTGAAATTAAATTTCTCTGAAGATCATTTCATGTAGAAAGAAGAAAACACAAGAAGGGTGGCCATGGGAGGAACCTTAAATTTAGAGCATTTTGACAGACTTTTGTTTTCTCTTCTAAGTATTTTTACATCTATTATGTAACATTGCAAACTGATGATAGTAGGCTACAGATACAATTCCTGTAAATAGCTATTGAAAAATTGACCATCTCTTCAGATGTCTGTAAACTAGTAATTTTTAAATTGATGAGCACTGCTTAACAAAACTGCTGCAATCCAAGGAACTCTACTTTTAATTACTCCTATTATCAGTTAGTTACATATACTTAATGAACAACAGATATTTTATTCGTTTTTGCTTACTAAAAAGCCCACAACAAAAAGACAGTGGAAAAAAGCATGAACTTCCTCCATTTGTACAATAAAAGAAATTTGTCAGTTTCCAGTTTCAGGATTTTAACTGAGGTATGAGAAGGAAAAAAAAAAAAAAAAGAAGTTCATCCAAATCTTATATTCCAGTATGAATTTCCATGACCAGCAGCAAGAATTAAGTCTTATTTACACATATTTATTTACTAATCTAGCCACACATAACCCCTTATATTGTTACTGAGCTAAGAGGGACAGAACAGCAAAATTAACTAATTTTAATATATACTGCATATACAGACGTATTTTTTTATGAAAATATTAAAAGCCACTGTTAAACACACAGAGTTACTCACCAGATTACCAATTCATAATTCTTAAACTCAATTATGCAGAGAACAGTATGGACACACCTTGTGTATGGTTCACAGCTTGTCTTCAACAAAGACAGAAGAACTGGATAATGCTCATTGCTACAATTGTTGAGAGCCTCTTTGTACAGATATGAAAGCAATTTAACACCCTAAAAAATGAAAATTATTTTAACATTAGGCAACACACTTCACAACAACTTTAATAACAAAAATACATGGCTTGACATATTTCACTAGACACAGAAGGCAGTTTCATCTCATTTCCTCCATCTATTTGCAGTTAAGATCACTTTACCTGAGCAAGTTACCTCAAGCTCACTTTATCATCTCTAGAGTGAGACAGATATGTTTAGAGTTGGATTCACATGACTAGAAGGCTAATTTTGAACCCTTTGTTTATTTTAGGAATTGAAAACCCTGGACAAATTTCCAAATGTTTAAGTATCTGGAGAAAGGACCACAGTGTTTTAACTGGAGGTCCAGGATCATAGCTTTGCTAGTAGAGAGACCAGAACTAGGTATTTAATGTAAAATCCAATATATTTGAAGAATATTAACATTGCAACCCAAAACAAACATAAAAATATCAAACAAAAAATCACCGTAGGAAACGAAGCACCAGCTCCACCACTGATTCCCAGTGCTGTCGTTCCTATGCCACACAGTTCAGCTAAATACCTAAAAAAAAGTATTAAAACATATAGAAAAATTTCAACCAGGAGTCTCCAAGATCAGTGATGAACTTTACTGAATTTCAATATTGCACAACAATCACACTGTATCTGCTGAAAGATAACAGGCATAACAAAGAAATAACTGAGTATAAAGACCTTGTTTGTTTTCCCTCGAATAGTCTGGATATTAAAAAAAAAAAATCTGTACAACAGAGGAGAAATACTGATAGACTAAATAAGAATGCCCATGTAATATGGTCTTTTTCAGTGTATGTGAAGAGATAGCATTTTTTCTGCAAGGAAAAGCTTAAATACTTAATACCATTCTCTTACCTGAGCTGACGACCTAACTTCCTGAATAGAAAGCTGATTGTTAGAAGACTTAAAGTAGGAGGTGTTGACAAAACACAGGCTCGGTAATATTGAAGATACTTTCTCAGTCCACTTGTGAATGCCTGGTATGAACAGAAAATATTTAAAGTCTTACTGTGAAAGTTGTTAACAGTCTATCAATGTCTTTCATCAATTGCATCAGCATGAAAAACAAACCTTTTAGTAAAATAAACGGCATGTGCAGGTAAGAGAGATGTGTACACCAAAGTAAGGGGCAAGCGAGGGTCCGTGCAACTTCAGACATTGCAATGAGCCAGGTGACTCCTCTATACTCTTCACACATGCAGTGCATAGAGCCTGTAGCCATGCACAGTGAAATAAAGCATCTTGGTTCAGATTCTTTGCCTTGTTCTTTGAGGAGATCCTCATTCTCTATAATATCAACCCAGGGAAACCTGTTTCCTTACTTTTATGCCTAAACTGGACACTGCAAAGCACTTATCTAGAACTTTATCTAACAGAGAGACCTGAACAGAAATTGAATAACACTGCTGTAAATCAAATATTCAGAATGAATAGATTTTCATAACTAATCCTAACTTAATTCTGTGCATTAGGAAGAGATTAAATCACCAGGTATTACAGAGTGCACATACAGCTCAACATAATATACAGAGGACTGACATGGAAAAATTGCACTTAATTTTGAACAAAGGAAAAGTAATTAAAGCTATTCAATACCATATTTTTCTACCTCAGTTTTTATTTTTGAAATATACATATATATATATATATATATATATATATATATATATATAGTGTACAAAGAAAGTTCTTGTATTTTAATTTTATATATATTTCTGTATAAATAAGTAATGTTTTTAAAGCATTTAAAGATTATAATTCTTTAGTCCACAACAGAACATGCCTAAACAAAGGGTAACAAAGACATTTTACTGCATGTTTTAGTGCAAGCAAGCCTTCAGCACAGAGAGCTGTGATTTAAATACAGCAGCACTGTTCCTTGCTGACCTGGGATGGAGCACTATAATAAAAATACTCTGTGGTTTTGCAGAACGCAGAAATTCCAGCTTAACATGAAATCAGTCACCTTCTCTACCTCAGATAATTGGCCCATTAAATCTAGTTGATTTAATGCAATTGTTTTACCTGAAACACAAGTCCTTTGCTGTATGAGGAATCCAAAACTGGCTGAAGAGAAAAACGACTTAGCCGTGTGTAATAGGTTCCATACTCTGCAACTTCTGAGAGCAGGTTATGCATTGTCTCTGGTGATGTTCCAGAGACATACACCCCCTCCTTTATCACAAATGACTGAGCAGCCTAACAGGATATAGGGAGGAAAAAAAAGAAAAGGCAAATTCAATGATTTCAGAGCTGTATTCTGATTTAAAATATTAAACACAGACAAAAGCAATAGCAGACAAATTCTCAGTTTAGATACTCAGGTGACTGAGACTATATAGCTAGGACAGTGAGACAAACATTGAATTGTAGCAAAATTGGAGGAGTAGGAATGATGCCTTCAAATATACAGAATAAGACTCTTTAATTAATTCCTTAAAGAAAATCCAATTCTACAAAATTATTTACACATCTATTTTCCAAGTACTCATAAACCTATTTTCCCTTTAGAGAAATACAAATACTCTTAGCCTATTCCAGTAACATAATTACTGCAATACATAAATACTGCCCTGTTGACATTAGGCAACACTCAACTGCTTAACACTAGTCACAACTGCAAGATCTCAGCAGAAATATATGAAGAGGAAAACTCTATGAAGGAAAAAACCAAAAAGATTTGACTAGGAAGGGCCGATAAAAATCTTCCCTACCTGATTGAGTGAAAATGTAGTGGATACCACACCAATGAGGACATTCAAGACATCCTTAACCAGTTCAGGTTCTTTCACCAGCACAAGCTGAGGAAGCTGAACTACAGTATTAGTAAACAGTTGCAATTCCCCTTCTCGAAGTTTATAAAATTTGTCAAAAGCTTCTCTCCCAGCTTCAGTAAGATACGGCTCCTCTTTTTTACCAGGTGGGCTGTGTCAGAGTAAACACAACATTACAAGGTGATTATGTGAAAAGAAGGAAATACATCTCATACAGGAAGAAAAAAGCATTTCAGAGTTTTGCACAGACAGAATTCCTCACAGAAAAGTTACTTGTAATATACATTTGTAAGGGAATGTGCATTCAATGAAACCATAGCTCAAACACAGTGCAGACAACAAATATGTAGATAATTTGAACATCAGTTCAGAGACAGAATCCTTGACAGAGAACTACCAGCTGCTTTTATGGCCCTCCCTGATGCAGTTTTCACACTAGGAAAACAAGGCCAATATATGCCATATTTCCATGGCTCATTTAATGCTAATATTCAAGTAAGTTAAAGAGAAACACACTCCAACTGCTAAAATGAACTTCTATTAATACATTTTATCTCTTTGCAGTGAAGATTACTATTCCCTCCAAAACAATTTCTATTTCCAATTCTTCCAAAAACTCTGAATCCTAGTAGCAGGTATTACACAAAATCTGTCAGGCATATGCTCTATATATGACTCTTAGACCCTTAAAGTCTAAATAGCAGCAAGAAAAACTGTGTTGTTCTACAAAAAAAAGCTCAAGTGGGCTACAGTGGCTTTGAAAAATCAGAACAGGGAAGTCCTGAGTTTCTGAGCTTCTAAGGCTCAGAGATGAAAAAACACTGTTTAACAATGCAACAGCACACCACTAGATTATTATTTAAAATTACAGAAAACATACAGAGCAAAGCTTCTCCAAGAATCAGGCACACACTGTCCATCTGAAATAGCAGGATACCTGCCATACCTGCCTTTTATTTTGTCTTTCATTTTAGGGGAGCCAGGAACCCTTAACAGGACTGCAGAGAGCTTTGTCTCAGAAGATGCATCTTCTACTCAAAAGTCAAAAGAACTACAAGCCTAACTAGACCACAAAGAAATCTATTACAATTTTCTCGTTTGTCTACAGGATGGGGAAAGGAATACAATACTCTACAATACTGGGAGATATTTGTTTAATTCTTCTACTGCTCTACATTACCACTTTCTCTTTTGAAACTGAAAATATAGAGTCATTTTTTACTGGGACAAATTGCATAGCATATAAGAAGTCAAAATAGTTAGAAAAATGTTGCATTTCACACAAGCAGTGTTTTCCTAATCCCTTCGTTTTTTGACAAAGGTGATTTTATCTCTTCCTGTGAAACTGCTGCACTCTAAGAACCAGTTTGCTGAAATCACACAACTTTTATTCCTTTATACCTATTAATGCAGTGTACTGAAATCTGTGAATTAGACATGCTCATTTCACTATTTATATTGAAGTCATGTGGAATTAAGATGCAATGCACCATCACATATTTGCATATGGTGCATAGTAAGTTTACCAGTAAGATCAGACACATACTACCCAATTCTTTCCCAACATCTTCGTTTGCTGGGTCCATACGTAAGCACTGCATCCCACAAGTCTATGTCTGGAGTCATGCTTGGCTCTGACTGAGAATCAGGAGTCAGATTGGATGCTGACTGGAATCCCTCATCTTCTGACTGGTCTATACTTTGGGGAACCTGTCAGAAAGAGTTCAAACGTCAGACATGAAAACATTTTACTGAAGACACATTTGTTAATGAAAAAGATGTTTTGCTATCATTTGTGACCAAATGACTCTATGTGACCCAGTCTCTCACCTACCCTCCCTTCATATCAATTTTAAGTTCTTATTGTAGGCACTCTTTTAATTTGATGAGTCTCTATAGGTATTAATACCCATACATAAAAACCTAATCACCTTCAAAATAATATACTACTTGGTGTTAAATTCTAAACTTTCTTGTTTGGCAAGCATATCGTGCTACAAATTGAGAATTTGTGGTATGGACATTCAACAATATGTAGCATTAATACAATCATACTGCTCTACCATTTGTTCCAGGCAAAGGATCCAGGCCACAAGTCTTCAAATTTGTAAACATTTTGTTAACTATGACTAACTTAGCTTGTTCCCTAATCCATATGCAGAAAATCTGTAAGTGTCCAAACAGTGTATATGCCACATCCTCAACTCCCACTCAACAGGACCCATATGTGCAGAATTGTCCTCAATTTTAGTAAAAGACAATCACACCCATGTAAAAAGCAGCATATTCCTCATGAAATTGCAAATTTTCCAGTCTGATGGAAAGAATTCAGCACTAACTTTAAAAGCTTCTGCCTCCTCTAGGTTACAATTTACATCCACATGTGAGCACTGAATGGCACAGGGTTCTTCTATTTAATGTGTTTGCCTTCAAGTTTCAATTCAGACCCTGAATTAAAGGAATTGCAAGATCTCTCCATATGTTAAGTAAAGGGAACAAGAAGATTTAAGGGTAGGCTATAAATAAACCTACCTACACACAGTAAAAATGGAAAGAAAGAAGAAAAACTCTGTAAGTGTATCTAGTACTTCTACAAGAATACGCCAGCAAAAATAAACAGAAGGGACAGCAAAAGGGGAAAAAAGATACAGTAGAAACTGTACACTCTGAAAAAGTAAAAGGACAACAGGAACTAGGCCATTCAGTGAAAAAAAAAAAAAAACAGAAAAAAAATGCTTTAAGAAATAACAAGCCAAGACAACAATACAGCAAGTTAGGTAATGCAATCTGAACAGCAAAGCACATACATTCAGACAGGGATGCTTAGGCAGTCGGTCTGAGCACTGACAAGCAAGCAACAATGCAGAGCTCAACACTCAACAGACGAAGCAGGCAAAAATGCAAGCAGAAGGTTGCTAGGGTGGGAAAGGTATGGATACAGCTGATGGCTTAAATTCATAAAGGCTATGGCTACATGATGGGTTTTGACACAGCTACAGGGCAAGATCAAGATTTTTGTTATCCTACATCTCCAAAAAGTTTATCTGGTTCTCTGCAAAGGAAAGGATCCCTGGTCCATCCTAAATTCCAGTGCTGTGTGCTTCTATCAGCAATTAAACAACTACCTACAGTTTTAACTAGAGTTTCAAAGTGACACATGAAAGCATGCAAAGACTGGTTAGTCCAAAACAAATTATACCATACTTTAATTGCAAGTCCAGACAAATCTGCATTGTCAGGCACTGGTGGTAAATCCAGCTTGATGTCCATATCATAGGTACGGCTGTGGACAAGAGCACCGAAGAGCGAGACACGCGTTTCTTTCTCAAACTTGTCCCCAGCAGGACAGCTCTGAGAGAACAGCCCTATGGCAGGGAGCCCAGTGCCAGGGGCAGCCTCCATTATCTGGAGTGTCTGCTGGATTGTGTCGTTGAACTGACATTCTTCGTTTGTTATCAGAGACTGTATGTCAGCTTCAAACACACTTACATCATAATAATCGTAACCCTGGTATTTGACATTCCTCCCAACATATTTGTTGTTCAGAAAATAGTCCCTTTTTTGTGGTACCAGCTGAGGAGGACCAGTTCCAGCAAGCTGTACTAAGAGATCTAAGACAGAATTAACTTCAGTAAATGGTAAACATTCAGCTGTTTCCAGTTCCTCCACAAGATTCTCCAGTCTATCTGCTTGAGCACCTAGGCCAGCGACTCTCAAGTTGAAAGACAGCATCAAAATTTTGTTCTTCACTGGGAGTCTGGAAACGTTTGATTGCAGCTTACGAGCCTCATCTTGAAAAAGGTTCATGAACAGGGCATTATAAGCAATCCTTTTCAAATTTTGCTTAGCCCTTCTCTTGCTGATCTTCTGCCTGCCTAAGTGAACCTTCCATGGCAAACCTGTCAGGTGTGCTTCACACAAGTCATTGAACAACTGTGTAATGCTCTCCATTTCAAATGAAACTGTCAGGTTTTGGCAGGTACAGTCTGGGCCTCTGATTTCATGGGAAGGAAGACCTGAAAAATATCAGAAGGAAGAAACTCACAAGGTGTATAAGAAATTGATGAGTATGCTTTAACTTGAACTGAGACAGGCCAAAAGAAAACTCCTCCCACACATTTAGAACATGAGATATAAAAAACCCACTTTAACTTTTATCATCAGTAAAGTGATGGCGCAGGAAGCTTAATTCCAGATGCCAATTTTTTCTCGGCAGACTGAAATAAAAGAGAGAAGATTGTCCGGATCTACCCCCGGATTCCAGCGGGAACACCTCTACCTTTCTCCCCGAGGCATCCACCACCTCCCTCCCCACGCGGTGCCTGCAGCGGCGGCCGCGCGGGCCAGAGGACGTGGGCAAGCCGCGGGCGGCGATGGTGACGGAGGCGGCCGCACGGCTGGGCTGGCGGGCACCCGCCATCCCTGGGGCGCTCCGGAGCACCCACCCAGGAGAGGCGGGTGTCGGCAGCCCCGGAGGAGCAGCCGCCGGCGGGGCTCACCCTGAGCACGCAGCCCGGCCAACCCCCCGCGCCCCCCACCATTGGCAGCATCCCGCGGGGCTGCCCCCGCCCTTCCCGCCCCTCCGTCGCCGCCCGGCCGTACCTGCGGCGCCCGCCGGGCAGCGGGAGCGGGACGGAGCCACCGCCTCTTCCCGGCGCCGCCGACGTCACCCGAGAGCGACCGGGCCCGCCCCGCTCCGCCCCGGCGGCCGAGGGAGCCCGCGGGGCCGGCCCTCAGCCCCGGAGCTGCCTCACGGCGGCCGAGGGAGCCCGCGGGGCCGGCCCTCAGCCCCGGAGCTGCCTCACGGCGGCCGAGGGAGCCCGCGGGGCCGGCCCTCAGCCCCGGAGCTGCCTCACGGCGGCCGAGGGAGCCCGAGGGGCCGGCCCTCAGCCCCGGAGCTGCCGCATGGCGGCCTCGCTCCGGCATTTCAGACCGCCATAGGGAAAACGCCGGTTGGACCGGTCATGAATTTTAAACCATTCCTGCAATACTGACCCTAAACTGCCGCGACGCAGCTGACAAGTATGTAACAACACGCTAGCGCCAGAAAGCAGTGAGCCACGCTGGGCCCGGGCGGCGGGAGGCGACTGCAGCCTCGGGACCGTCTTTGCAAACAAATTGACCAACAGTACGCTGTTTTCCCTCTTAATTCACGTTTTAATAAAGGCTTAGAAAAATACATATCAAAATGCAATATTAATGTGATTCAAACACTACAAATTCCATTGAACAGAGGCAGGGAAAGGGGAAAGAGCTGAGCTATTACTCAATTTGCTTTTTCATTTAAAATGGTGCTTAAAAAAAAAAAAAGGGAGGAGGAGGAGATGTTTAGGGGAGACAGTGCGAGAGGGGAGAATGGCAAAATCTCCTGTCAGGAAACAAATTTCCTGTAAGGAAAAATGCTGAAGCTAAAGTTTGGCCACTGGCCAGTTTCCAATTTAAATACTTTTTTGGACTTCAAAGGTCAGTTTAAAGAAACTCTAAACTGAAACAGAACATCTTAATGCTTTTCAGCTCTTTGTGAAAAATCTTTCACATAGCTTTTATTTTCTTTGAAAGAGATTTTAATTTCAAAATGGTCAAGGATGGGTATAATTTCCCCTCCAGCAATATCTGAAAACTACAACAAATGAGAAGGGAAGCACTCTGAACAATTAAAAAAGACAGCTGCAAAGACAGATTTATTTATTCCACATGATACATAGTTGAACCCAGTAGGAACACTACTATAAACATCATTTGAAGTGCTTGAAATCAAAAGGTCAAATTATTGAAGTCACAATAACAAAAAAGTGCTCTTGAAAATGATCCCTAAATAATACCTGGAGTACTACAAAACAAGGCATATCATGGCTATTGCCTTGGATGTTTGTTTAATTTTGAGAATTTACATGATGTGGCCTTAGGTCACTACTAAGTCTCTGGAGATTTGGAGTTATTTGTTATACTGGCAATTTATGCTTGAAAAGAGGGCAGAGTGAAGTCCTCATACTTTCCTTTTCTTCTTCTTTGTAAAATGATACTGAAGTGAAATCAATTTCTGGAAGTCCCATCCTTCACTGAAAAGAACAGCAATAAGAAAACCAGTTATTAACCAAGCTCATAACACAAGAATATTTTTATTGGAACCAGACTCCTAGTATTGGGCATTTCTTCTGAAAGAAAGAATGACATTTTCTTTTAGAGATACCCACCTGGATAATTGCTTTTTTTGTTGAAAACCAGAAGTCATTCAGCAAAGAAATATTTCTAGACAAGTGTGCTTGAAAACATACATACCTGCCTGGTCTGATTCCTCTACAAATGCAGTGCCTGATCCTCAGCTCTTTGTAACTGTACTTGCAGCTAATCATGACTAATCATTATTGAGTTATTCATAGACAAGGTAAACATTTAAAAATATCATCTGGTTTGGCGCTATATTCAGAAAACACATTAGCAATCAGAGCCAGGGCACATCTTGTTACCTATTTTTTAAGCACATATTTTGGTAATTTCATTCCAAAATTTTGGAGTAACAGTATTCTAAGTCCCAAGGGTACAGTTGCTATGCTATGAAATGTGGTGCTTTCCAGCTCAAGTGGCAGAATTAGAAGCATTCAGGGTTTCACCATTAGAAACATTCAGAATTTCACATTTCACCAGATCAACCTGGTCCCACTGACATACAGGACTCAGCTGTATTTATGTATCATCTTTTCAGAAACTTACAGTATGTAAGAGTTAAAGATAAAATCAGACAACTTACCTGAACACTGAAGCATTTTCCATTCCTGCTGGAACTGGTCTCTTAATGCTTTTATTTTATTTACTTTTTCTTGGGTAGGAGGTACATAAATTCCAAAGGGAGGTGTAGAAGCACCCACTAATGCTTTGGCTACATTTTGCATTAAACTTAGCTCTGTGTCCTAATTAGGAAGAAAAAATACCCCTGTGAACCAAGCTCTCTTTGCTTCAGTGATACATGAAATATTTTAAAACAAGCTTTTGTAATTCAGTTGCCAGCATTAGTAACAGGAATGAGCAATTCCATTGTCAAATAAAAATGTGTTCAAAGTGAGGTTTTTTTCTGAAAAATGTAAATTAATTTTCATCTGCTGTAAAACTTTTTTCTTTCAAATGGAGAAAGAATCTCACTTTTCCCTTTATGACTGAAAAGAAATAATGCTGGGTTAAAGACAGAAAATCTTATGAGGTTAAGGGGAGCATGGAGCTTGCTTACTTCATGCATCATTTACTTTCTATGAGTGGAAAATAGTAATGTGTTTTGCTTATTCAAGAAATTTACTCTTTTTGACTTCTCACAGTCTAAATCAGTATCATGTCCTTGCAGAAACTGGATTTGAAATGTTGATGCTCTATGAAGATTACATTCGGACGACTGTAACACTATTTTGTTTTTAAGAGACAGAAGCATTTTGTCTCTTAAAAACAAAATAGTGTTACGTGCATGCACATGCATTAGAAAATCATGATCCTGTTATAGAGCTACCTGATAAAAGTATCAATCATTTTTTTAACATGTATGCCTAATACCCTTTTATTGTCTGAGTTTACACTTCAGAATATCAGTAATTCTCTCCATTTCATACTCCTAATTAGTAGTGTGCAAATACATTATTTTTTGATACTGCATATCAATGTACAAATTATTTTAGCTTAGCCAATTTATGTATCAGCATTGTAAATTAAAACAAACAACGTTTGAGAAAACTACAGAATAAATTATGTCAAAAATCCACTTAATTGGCAGCTTAATGAATAGCATGGCTTTAATTGGGTACTTGCTGGGAAACAGATTAGAATAAGCAGACATGCACAATTTTTTGTTGTTTCTCATTGAAGAAGATCTAGAAGGCACAAAAGTAATCAAAAGTTACTGTTTCATAGATCACACGGATAAACTGTTACTCACAATCACAGGATGCTGCAGAGGCCAAGAGTGGAAATTGAGTTCTTTATGTGATTAGACAAATTCATGGAAGATACACTTAGAGACACTGATCACTGCTCTGGATACAGCCTCCAGCTCCTAAATTTAAGCATCCTTAGTGTGGTAGCATATGAAGAAAGCCTAGGAAAAGTCCCTATATTTTTTATTTTCCTTCCCATGCTCTCTACCTGAAATACAAAGCTGGGGTACTCTGGCCGTCCATTATGTATTATCCCAATCAAGTTCACTTGAAGGATATGTGCCCTTCTGATTTGTGTTCTTTAGGCTGGAAGTTGTGTGTGACAAAGCACAGCGCCGGGGAGAGGAAATTTAGTGGTCTGTTATGAACAGAACAGCAGGCTGCTTTCAATCAGATTTGATGGAAAGAGGCCAGATGATATAACAGACAGGAAGTGCCTCTTTTCAGGAGACAATTGAGCTGTGGATCCCAGATAAAAATGGAAGTTGTGGCAAACTGACAGAACATCTATGGTCCACACACATCACCATGGGCTTGAGTTCATGCCTCGGCTTCTCCACTGTGCAGGCTGCGACAGCTGCCTACAGCTCAGTGTGCAACTGTGCCTTGTCTTGTTCTCAGGACAGAGAACCTTGGGCAGTTTGTGCTGTGAGCTCAGGGGTACCAAAGACAGCATAAATACAGCCAGTATTTTCTACTGGAAGGCTTGAAGCAGTTCCTACTAGTGTCTCTGCCAGACAATTTGAAGTACCATGGCTTAGCGCCACTTCTTACCTCAATCACAGCAAAAACTCGAGACTCAGCTAGTCCTCGTAGTAAAGCAACAAGCAGAGAAATCCCACTTATTCCAAGGTTCCTGTTTGGTCCAACAGCTATTACTGTTAGGTTTGGTTGGTAACTATATGCTACAGGAAGAATGAATCCAAGTACAGCAGAAAAGAAATCATTTCCTCCAGCATCCTTTAACAACAACAACAACAAATTGGTTAGCACAAATATAAAGCCCCAAATTTCCAGATATAAAACAAAACAGAAAAGTGACTCTCATAAAGCTTTTGATTGGCCTAGGAAACAGGATACTGATCTATTTTCCCAGCAATTTTTATATTAAACAAGCAGGATTATTCATCTATTCCTTTGTGTCTTTGCAGTGTAACTCTGCCTTGCTGAATATGAACTGCAGTAACTATGGAAGTTTTCCTCAAACCTATGCATTTTAATACACTCTAAAGCTCTGGAAAGGAGTCGTAACGTGTCAAGGCCAAAAAAAGGAAAAAAATTCAAAGGTCCAAAGTGGAGTAAGGGGTGTAATTCTCAATGTAATTTTATAAATTTCTAAATGTATTCTATTATTTCTGTTAAAAAAAATTTTCTCCTATGTCATTTCTAGAAAGTGAATCTTACCTCTTTCCAGTTTAGAGAAATATAGTGTTTGGAGCTGGTCCTTCTAGACTGTTCTTTCTCACAGATGTTTATTACAAGAATTTTTCTGTAAACAAAAGCCCCACTTGAGTATTTAACCAATAATTTTCCAATGGGATAAAAATGGGATGTTTTTTTCATCATTGTCTAAATACTATTTCAAATTCAGGAGCAAATAACTATTTGCATTAGTACATTCCAAAATGTAAACAATTAAAACTGAAATCCTTTTTATGGTATTTTTAAAGAGATGATTAAAGACTATTGGCAAATTACTTTTAAGAAAAAGTGGAGGTAGAAAAGAATTATATGTAAGTAAAGAAGACTTTGAATAAGGAGCTCTGCATCAGCACAATGTGCCTTCTGAAATTATGGGGGAGATGGGTCTCCTATTTAATTAACAATTGCTTTATTTATTATGTTGTATTTTCAATAACAATCTAAATTTCAATTAACATAGAAGGATTATACTTTAAACCTACCACCAAATGCATGAAACTGCATTTAGAGACAATTTTCTTTGACAGTGTATTTGGGGATGTTTCGTATTATGTCTCAAGCTAAACTTCATAAATGTCAGCTTATGACTGGTTCCTTAGTGCAGATTTCATCACACATATAGACACCTATGAAGATTCAGAAAGCCCTTGGGACTGTACCCCCTAATGTAAAGGGAGGCCTCACCCATCTTCTGTGTTGGGTATCATCTGCATGTCTCCAACAAATACACAAAGCACTCTGCAGGAAACAAAAATTTACATATATTTACAATTAATTTTTTTTTCCAGTTAGTGCAATTTGTATAAAACTTTGTGTGTAGATTAGAAACATTAAGAAGAAAGTATACTGAATTTGGTCCATTCAAAGTAGAAATAAAACACATTTAGGGCAGCTCAAGGGAACCCGATTTCTTCCATCAAATACTGGGGAGGAAAAACAAAAATCAAGAAATTGTCCCCAGGGCAAAGCCAATTGAAATCTGACAAAGTGTAGGCTATCACAGCCATCACCCTTACAAATTTTTTGCCGCTGGAAAGGCAAAAGTTGTTGCTGGCATATACACTGTTACCTGGATTACATGTTGAAAATGCTATGCATGTGAGCATGCTATTTATATTAAAATCAAGGTTTCACAGGCAATTTGCCATATTTGCCACACTTAGTATTTGATTTTAACATGTTGTCAAAGGGCTCTAAATGCAAACATACAAATTCACCTTTGAAATCCAAAACGAACAGAATGTCTTAGTGCAACAGCAGCAGAAAGAGCAGCTGTGGGTGATGCTGCAATTCCATTGCACACCTACAAAATAAATTTTTCATTCAGAAGCAATGCTGTAAAAGATCATGCCATTTTTAAAGTGTAACAGCTGTATTAATTATTTTCTACAGAAAGGCCATATTTGATTATTATGCCCTATACTGCACTTCAAAAGTATGATGCTATACCAGAAGGCAACTGTAAAAATAACGTTTCCAGAGGAAGGCTGTGTTTACTGGGTCTCTAGAATAGTCTGCAAATTGTGCAGAAAAATACACCCTATGAAAAGGAGGTTGTTCCTGAATATTCTGACTCTTCCTTTAACCTAGGCAAGCTGTTCTTTTCTGGAAAATACAATTGCCATATTACTCAGTCAACCCTCGAGTGTTCATTTGTGGTGTGTGCTTTGAACTCTACCTAAAAGCTACGCAAAAAGATATGCTTCCCCCTCATTCCTCCTCTTTGTCAGCACAAACAGTTAACTTACATCTGCAACTCATTAGAAGTTCTACTTCTTTTTACCAGTAACCATTTCTTAAAATCTATTCATAGGCTCTCCTGGAGCTGTGTGCAGTTTATAATGTCAGAAATTTGTCTCCGGGATCTTCACAGGTGACTTCCAAGAGCAAGATGTCTTAGAAGAGGCCATTGTAGTAGTTACTCTTCCATGTAGGCCTGGTACCTTAAAGAGAGCTTTTCACTCAAAGGAAGAGTGATTTATTATGATGTAATATTTTAAACTTGTTTTCAGTTATTTTATGCTCATCCAAGTTTGTACACATAAATATGAAGATGCACCCTCTAAGCCTGCCCTCTCTTCATTCCTGACCCTGCAAGAATCGAAACATTGAACTAGAATTACTCTGTTCTCAATCAGAGCATACAGCAGAGCTGTTGAAAACACCACTAAAGAGTATGTGCATGCATGCACATATAAGTCAAAATTTACTGTGGAAACTTTGCATGTTGAGACAGGAAAGTCTGGCATTTCTTCAGATTTCTGCTGTTGCTTACTGGTGCTTGATACAGCAATCTCTGCTCCCCTTAACTGGAAGACTTACTGCTTGGCTCCCCCGTGAGTCTGAGAGCAGTAAGTAGGCTCTAAGGGAGTCATATTCTGTGACTACCTACAGAAAGCCTGGACAATGAGTTGTCCGAAGATGATTAGAAAGATGGATTGGGGTTAACAGCTATGCCTAAATAGTCCTTTTCTCATCTTGCATGCTCACTCTCATAGCCAAATACATTGTAGCTGATATTAGTGGACTAATCTATCTAATCTATATTATTTATCTCCACTATTAGTGGAGATAAATAATAACTAGTACCTGGGTAACAATATAGTAGAAGCAAAAAATCAGAGGAGTCCCACTCCACCCTCACCACCAAGACCAAGGCAGTATATTATTACCTCCTTCTTAAGTATTTTATCTAGGATCACAAACATACTGCCTAGAGAGAGCAAAGTTTTGTCCTCTTTCACAAGGTCTGCATAAAAGTCACTGTAAAAGAAATTATATGAAGAAAAAGGTTAGGCAATAGTGTCTTCAAAGAGGACAGTGATAAAGTGCTCTGCAGTTAGTATTAATGAAGTCAATTTTGTATAAGTACTACACACTGATTCTCAGAAACCTGCTCTAGCAGG
Organism: Haemorhous mexicanus; assembly: GCF_027477595.1. Classification (NCBI taxonomy): domain Eukaryota; kingdom Metazoa; phylum Chordata; class Aves; order Passeriformes; family Fringillidae; genus Haemorhous; species Haemorhous mexicanus. The sequence continues at coordinate 56,603,694 of NC_082345.1, read as the reverse complement.
AAGATGACAACACTGGTGCCTCACAGTCTTCATCTCCCTAAACCTGTCTCCATTCTGCACTGGAAAGAAAACAAAAATGTCCGATGATATTCAGGAAACAGAGTCAAGACCAAACACTGCGTTTCTCAAATCAGAGCAGTTTGGTATTTTTTCCAGCTAAAAGTGAGTACAGAGCTGTAAGACAGCTTCCTGGCAAAATCTCTTTCTAAATTAATACATTCACATTAGATGTCCTATCTCTATTGAAAGAGTTATAAGAGAAAAAGTATTCTGATTATTTCTTTAAAGGATTTCAGGCTATGACTACTATACAACACAAATAACTTTATTTATAAAGGAAGAAATTCTGGCTGTAACTGAGTAGATTAAGGCCAAAAAGATGACCATGGCAGACACAGAGCTAGGTGACATTCTGGACAGAGACCTCTCGTCCTCTGTGGAAAATAAAATAAACAGGACCAACCTGACAAGAGCTTTTATTTCTGTTTTGTCCATTTCCTTCACCAGATGAATATGTTCAGAAAGTAAATGTTCTGAACCTTCAGAGCCAGTTGTTGCTGTTTTGATAGGAGGCACTGGAAATAGAATATTTTGCATGTGCAATTCCAAAAACCTTTCTACTTTGACAGTGTTGTTATTAGTTATCTGAGATTCATCTTCTGTGGAGGGATTTGAATTAGCCTTCTTTAAGTGTGATTTGGTGCTCAAATTTTGCACAAATGATGTATCTAGAGAAAAAGAAAGATGGGTTTCACAGGTATTAAGTTTCTAAGCAATGTGTTAATATTTGGCTATATTTACTCACAAATAGAATACATCAGTATTCATGGTATGCATATTTATTCCCATGCATTAGCTACAATGTTTCCTGACACAGATGTTATTTCTTCAGTGCTACAACATTTGTTTTCATCGAGTGAAAGGTCATACACTGTAATGAAGCTTATGCCCCTACTTTTGACAAAGAAAACAGCATCCTCAAACAAAGATATCAAAGTGCTACTTTTTGGCATGATGTTTGCCAGCTTCAGAGAGTTTTTCAGACCAGCTGAAGACGTGACCTCAAATGAAGCCTCATACTGCTTCATCAGTCACTTGATGAATAACTGCTTGTTCAATTAGTTTAGACCACTGGTATTAATTTTAATAATTTTCAATTTCTGTATAAATCCATTTATCAATAATATCTGCTTTAATGAAGAGAAACTACCTTCATAAGCCAACCATTTCCAGTAGGGTTTATGTGCTGCTCTCACATTTTGAATAGATTCAACAGCACTAAAAAATAAACCAGAATAACAGTATTAGCAACAATGAAAATCATAAGAGGAATCATAACTTACCTCAACAAAAAATCAAAACCAAAAAATCCAACTGAAAATGAACAAACTTTGATTTCTTCCAAGAATCCAAAACAGAACAAGAGTCAATAGGCACATTGCTTGAAAAGATTGGAGAGTCAAAAAAGAAAAGTGAGGAGCACATACAGCATGTACACACATTTACACATTGAGTAAAATCCCAACCCTGCTATTGGAGGAAGCACACCTGTATGAATTCAGGAAAAAATTGTCCTGTCAATGTCTTGCCAAGAGATTTTATCTAAACAATGTAAAGATTTAATTAGACTGACTCAAAAGCAAGACGATCTGTTCAGGAACTAAGTAAATCACCTCCCCTGCTATTCTCTGTGTTGAAGTCTCCTTTTTATTATCACTGGTATTTGCAGCCCTATGGGCAAAAGGTCCCATTGCATCAGCTATCATACAAACATAATTCAGGCTGTGTTAAATTCAGAAGAAATTCCATAGGCTTGCAGATTACTTGTAAGGTGTTCAGGAGCTGGACTGATATGTTGGATAAGTATGTAATCAACTCTCTGTGCCATAGGATGACAGCAAGATGAGATATCACAATTGGTAGAGAAGAAAAAGAGGACACAGAGGGATTATGTGATATGCTAGGAGCAAAATAACCTAGTTTGCTCCATCAGTTTACCAAATGAAACTCAGCCCACAATCTGTGTATATCCACACTGCTTCTCTGACTGATCCAAGCTCTGAGTTTTAACTAACAGAGCCAACTGGGAGGTGCTGCCACCAAAGTGCATGAGGAGCATTTCTGCTAGAAAAAGCATAGGACAGGTACTGCGCTGGGAAAAAGATGGAGGACAGAACATGGAGATGTGGAGGAGATGCTGCAGACAGGTAGAGAGAAAAACACTCTTTAGATGTGGGACTGATTCAGGCCCAAGGTTCAGAATGCTTTACTAGGTCATATTCCACCGCTGTACACACACAGTCAGTGCCTCCAAAAAGAAGTTAGACTTGAAATGTAATTATCTTGGTACAGCTCTACATAGTCAAGTGCTTTTGCAGCCCTCCATGCTCCAAATTCCAGAAACACAAGAATTCATCAAGACTAGCTTGCATAGCATCAGCTCTCACTGATGAGAAAGGTCTGCCCCAGCTACTGCTGTACTACAGCACCTGAAGTGGCTCTGGGGTCTGAAGCACTAACCCTTGAACTTGATACATTCTCAAATACTGGCTGTAGATAACTGGTATTACCTTGATTACAGCAGGATTACCTCAGCCTCGAGTGAGATGGATTTCTATAGGATAACAAGACCTAATGATAAAATGGCTTATACTTTTATGATATAAGATCTCACAACTTGAAGTAATTTCAGAAACAAAAGTATATAAAACTCTACCTTAGATGACTTTTTAAAAATGCAAGTTATCCGAAGTAGAAAACAATATGTTATAAACTACTGTATTAAAACCTTACTTCAGCAAAATGTTCAAAGCATGCATGTCTTTAGTCTCTTTAAAAAACACATTGGTTGTTCTAAAATTCTTTATATGCTTACCTTAGACAAGGTGCCATTTCTCCAGTTATTTGAGGTACAGGATCTCCAAGCAAAGTTTTTACAGTCGTGCACACTGATTCACCTAATGATTTCAAGTGGTATCCACCCTAAAAAGTATTTTGTGTCAACTAAGGGACAAGTACTTTTAACATCTCTCTGAATTTCAATGTAGAAAATAAACTATCCTTTTGAAATATATCTGTATTTACAGAAACAGAAGATGATATGCAAGTGTATCTAAGTCAATGATTTCTCAATATGAAAACAGTAACTTTGTGACCACCTGCTGAACGTCACTGGCATCTCATGATTGAACTCACTCTGTCACAGTTCAAGTAACTTCAGAAATCAGTCATTACTTTGCCATAAAAACAAATGCCTTCTCCATTCCCATCACAATATGCCATCTTCAACAATCTTTGTGGAAGACTCCTTAGAAGGCAAATGCTATCACTGTCCTCCAAAATGGCTGTTCAAGAGAAATCTCCCACAGCCTGACACTTTTAAGACGTTGTTGCCTAATAGTTTGGCAGAATTTGGACAACAAGATGGATTTAAGATTGGTAGGTGACTTACAGGAATCCATCTATCCACCTATGGAGCAGTCACACCATCTGTGGTAGGAGTGAATGCTTACTTGCACTTCAGCTAATAGAAAAAAAATCCATTATAACCTGCTACTGAAAAGGATGATGGAAGAAGGGTCATACAAAACAAAAGGCCAAGTGAATCAATTAATATACAGTTCACTCTTGAATACCTTGTTGGCAGCAGTATTTCCACACATTTATTTACCTGAAAAGCCACTATTTTTCTAACATGCAGCGGAAATAGGGGGTTGAAGTCTAGATTTCAAAAGGAGAAATTTTAATTGTTTAAACGAAGAATAAAAAAGAGCTCCTAAAGCCTGCATACAGTCATTAAGTCAAAAAAAAGAGGAAATTTTCTAAGTGTTCCATTACTAAGAAAGAGTATATTTATGTTACAGGTTTTATAAAATCTCCTGAAGTACGATACACTTGTAAACACATTAGTAATACAGCCTATTCACTAAATACATTTTAATGAGTTTGGGACTGTCAAGAGCAATAGACTAATAACTGTTCACAAGAACTGATTTGTGGAAGACATGTTTCTTTGAATGATGAGCATATGGCTCCTTTGCTTCAAAACTCAATAGTGTAAGAGCGCTGTCAAATCTTAACCCTTTTTGCATTCCTGGTACTCAAAACAAAGATAAAAATAAGAAATTATTTTGTTAAGGAGTTTTGCTTCCTAGCTTCTAGTTTGCCCTAAATGGCTAACACAAACACCTTTCCCCTGGGAGTACATTTAAAAAGTCTTTACCTCTAGGATGACACACAGCTTTCCATTAGCTAACTGCATCAGGAAATGGGTAAGGTGGGCAAAAACCTCAGGAGTGGCATTCATCTGACCCTAAACCAAAGAAAAAATTTGATGACACCTTGATTCAAAAACACTGATAAGACACCCAAACAAACAAGCTGGACCAGAACACTTGCCTCTCATTATATCAAACAGAATGCTGAACCAACTGCATTTAAGGAAGGTGAAAAAAACCAACACAGCAATTACACATATGGAATAGCCTGTCTTTAAATGTCTTGTTGTAATGTTGAATGAACTTGGGTCAGCCTAAAGATTCAAGCATGTATTTTTAGCTTGATTAAAGTGAATTTCACTTAGCAATCACAGGACATTAAAACAGTAGGAATATTTTCCTAATATATTAATGACTGACAACACAAACACCACAAGTTACTTACTTCAGGGTCACCAATTCCAGAATCGTATCCAGAGGAGACAATAACCAGTTCGGGATCAAACTGTTATAAAAGAGAGACAGTTGCAGCACATCTTTAAGTCCTCTTTTCAATCTTGTATGGGATTTCAACTGTACTATGATCAGCTGTTATTTCAATTTGAATATGAACACAAGTAAGGATTCTCCTTGAATACACTACCCTTTTACACTATTTTTGTATCTGCTGGAGAAGTTGCAGATGATTGTGTTGAGTATTTTAATAGCTAAAATTCCATAAATACTATTCAGTTGATCAAGGTAACGTCTTATCAACAAAATAAATGTATTAACTGTGCTACTGGTAATTACTGCATTTCTTAAAATATTCAATGGTACCTGCTTAATACTTAAGAAGTGCTCTTTGGCAGTAAAAAATTACCTCAAAAGCCATCGGAAGCAACACATGGAAAAACGCAGCAAGATAATCTGAATTTCCCATCCCAACCTGAAAAATATGAAAAACCCAGGGTGGGCATGTTTTCCAGTTGGAATGACCAATTTCCTAAGGTTCTTTGAGATTTTAGGGAAAGATAGGAAAAGTTAAAGATGAGGGAATCTTATGAAATACAGTAAAAAAGCCTCTATTTAAGTAAAGTGCATAAATATCCACCATTTTTAATCTTAACGAGCTTCAGTTCTCTGCTAAACAAGGATGGATGTAACTGTCTCCTGAAATTCTTTTTGATTTGATGGCTAGGCAAGATATTCAAGTAAAAATGAGTGTGTAAATTCTTCTCTCCCTTTTATTTTTCAAACATTATCACATTCTGAGCCATATTTTTCCAACAGACCTTACCCTGATAGGAAGAATACACACTGTGTAAGACATTTGCCAAGCAAGTGAAGCAGTGCACTTACTCACAAAGTGTTACATAAAGGATGAGATACAAAACTATTGCACTTGCTTTGTTGTGCTGTAAACAATATTTACCTTATTCCAAGGCAAATTTATGTTAAAACCTTTCCCTTTTCCCAGACCCACAGCATCGTAATCGGATTCTCTGAGTGATGGCCAGAATTCCTGATGTTCATAGCGATGCCAAGAAAAGTACAAAACACTGAAAATAAAAAAAATAGAAATCCAATTTGACAAAAAGATTGCAGAAAATTACTTTATATCCTGAACATGGTGACTGCATTGCCTGAAAGCAAGAAAATAAAACTATCCTATCCTTTTGCCTTAGTGCCCTCAAAGGACTTAGACTGTGAAAATTGTTAGAGATAGGACCTATGCCAAAATTAACCTAAAAATTAACATGCTAAAAATGTCTTTTAAGCATATACTCTACACAGATCAAATACAAGGAATTTTCAGAACAGCAGGCTTGTTTCTGGAAACTACTTATGTCACTTCTCAAAAAAAAAAAAAAAAAATAAAGCTCACATGTTTTATCCAACTACTACTTGAAGACTTGAACTGAGAGATTTGTGAACAGAGAACAGATGTACTACCAAAGTAGTGGCAAACCAAGGTAATCATATTGCTTATTTATTTGTTATTCTTTAAAGTAGAACAGATTTACATTTTATTTTGATTTAGAGATTTACTTCTATTTTGTAACAAATGAAAAACAGAGTAACTAAAATATCAAGGCGAATGCCCCACAAGATTTTAGTTTTAGAAGTTTAAGAAATCTTATTCTCTAGAAAGGCAAGCAATCTTTAACAGCTGACATTAAAGAAGAAAAAAAATCCCCCAAACCTTGGATCTTCTTCAAATATATATTGAGTTCCTTGCCCGTGGTGCACATCCCAGTCAACAATTAGGATTCTGTACAGATCAGTAAAAGAAAACATTCAGAGGAAGAACCACAGCATCTTAATCTACAGAAGGTATACATGAAAAACCATGAACCAAAAGGAACATGACACCCAGAAAGATCTAGACATTAATCTAAACTAGTACAATGACAAACTGTTGTTTACATATGAAAAGCTTCTCTAGAGTCAACCAAGCACTTACCTCTGCAGACCATATTTCAGTTTTGCATATTCTGCGGCAATAGCCACGTTGTTGAACAAACAGAACCCGTTAGCTGCATTCCTCTGGCTGTGGTGACCTGGAGGTCTGAACCAAAATTTTATAAATTATTCACAACAGAAGAAATTTTGCTAAGTGAAAATTTTCTCACGTATTTTCTTACCTGACTAACGCCATTCCATTGCGTACTTTTCCTGCCATCACAGCATCCACCAGCTGCAAAGCTGCTCCTACTGCTAGTCTGGCACAGTGGTAAGTGCTCTGAGAAAGAGAAACTTATCAGCTTAAACAAGGCACTCATGAATGCTTTAGCATCCCAACAGCAAACTGTCCTGACATAATTCTACCCCACTGAAGCTATACGAAGATAGCTGAAACAGAACTTTACAACACAGGCTCCAGTGTGCTTTCCCCTCTGATTACCAGTGATCACTATAATCTTTATAAGGATACTCTTTGTGGAGAGGTCAAAAATGTGAGATGGATGTATTGAGTGGAATAACATGGCATCTTTGAAAATAAGGAATGAAACCCTACAGAAACATAGCACAGAAGACTTCATCTCCATTTCATGGAACAACATTTAAGAGCAATTATTACCAAAATATGATTTGCAAGTCACTAATGGTCTTGAGTGACATTAAGTGACAAAAACAGAGCTAAAATTCGAGTAGTGCATGATACTAGTGTGATACAATTACAAAATAGATGACAGGACACTTGAACAATTTAAATTACAGCATTATACTAAACTAGAAACAGAAAATTACAATATCATAAATAAATGTGAGACTACACCAGCAGCAAAAAAAGTATTTTTAATCTTTTCCTTCTCAGAAAAATGCCACTAAGGTGCAGTAACACAAATAGTTGTAACTCCCAATAGAGGAAGCAGTTTAACTTACACACCGGATGAAAGAAAAATGCATCATAATTTTCAGAGACCCTTTTCAGCTCGTCCTCATTCATTGTCTGAGTGCTTTTTGCCACTTCCAAGTGCTCAAAACTGCAAGGGAAAGAGATTAACACAACACTTAAGTAAGCAACTATAAATATTTTTTGGAAGTTTACTTGCATTCCTATGTAAAAATCAGCATTCATTGCTTAAGACTCCACAGAGTGAGAATGTAGATTTACTGGAACAGCAGATTCATAATTCAGCACCTATGCCATACTCAACATTGTGACACATTTTCCATTGAAATGAATGGAGGCCACTGCATTTTGGAACACGCTTTTCAAATGGATCAAAATATAATCTGGAGGTATGAGATCTGCCGTTTCATTGAATTAATCTGAATGAAAGTTATGTTTCAGACCTGTGAACCAACAGGATCTCCTCCTCGCTTCCTTCTCTGGCGGGCACATGGACACACCTTTCCACAAGATGGTAACTTCTAAGCTGCTCATAGGAGGATGAAAGTCTTTCTGGCACTTCAATATCACAAATGGGACTAAAAATAAACAATAATTATATCACTGGAATACGATACCAGTACAGGTAACTAATACACTTCATAAAGCCTAGCTTTTAACTCCCCATTTTAAGAAAATTCATTACCCTCCAAGAGAGATACATGAGAGTAAAAATGGAAAAAAAAATCTTTAAGTATTTTCTGTTTCAGAACTGAGTCAAAAATTGATTCTAAAATATGTAAGCAAAAACGAATCTTAAAAAAACCCCAAACAAACAATGCAATTATTTCTTCTCTCACTGGTAAAAAGTTGCAATGCTTAACTACAGACACAGAAATGCTGCAGTTAAAAGCTGTAGGTTACAAAGAAGGTGAACAGAGGAGAAGCAGGCGTGGGAGAAAAGACAATGGATTGTTACTCTGAGCACTGCAAAGGAACTCCTCTAATTTATGCAAATTTAAGTAATATACCAATTTCTAACTGAATGTAATTGACATGTTTCAGCTGAGTGAGTATATCTACACACTTTTCCAACGCCAATGATACTTTAATTTTATAAACAATTAAATTAGCTTAGCACATTATTTAGGGGGCGACTCAGACGCCTCATCCTAACAACTCTCGTTAAGGCCTCCCAGACTGGATGCCTGCAGCTTCTCAAATCCAGTTTCAGATAATCTTTACAATATCTAGATACAAACTGTGAATAAAATATTTTTTTTTCCTCTTAAAGACTTTCTTATTACTTGGAAATGACAGGAAGTATCACCAGATACTTCCTATTACATTTACAAAACATGCATTTATTTGGTAGTGCTCTCACAAGTCCTAATAAGAATCTATTAATAAAAACAACAGCAGTGACTTACTCACTCCAAAGTAGTTTGTGAGTGGTCATCTCCTCATCATAAATCAGCGCTGTTCCTGAAGCCATTGCTACAACTGAGCAGAACAAAAACACCAGGACACATATTTCACAGCAGAAGAAACTTAAACCAGTTACCATTACACTAGATAGTGAGATTATAAGTACAGAGCATACCTGCCTGCATGACAGCTTTGTACTTTACACTTTGAACTTACAGAACTTACAGAACAAATCAAAGGAAAACCTTAAGGACTCTGACAAAAGTGCACCCACCGAAACTGGGTGCGGGCAGGCAGGATTCACAATGACCGAGTGCCCGAGAGCTGGGCGCCGGCACTCCTGGGCGGGGGATGCCCCAGCTCCCCGAACGCCCCGCGCAAGCCGCGGAGGCTCCGAGCCCAGGCCGCCTCCTCCCTGCGTCGCACACAGACTTACCTGTGCGGCTGGCCGCGGGGCAGAACGCGAGCTACAAAGCCACAAAGTAGGAACAACAGGATTTCATACACCACGCAGACAACAGTTACAGGGATCTGTCTGGTTTAGAACTTCATCGATCTCTCACAAACCCCAGAGAGACGCTGAAGAGAGATAAAGAAGCCGACGGGCAGAGAGCGGATGCGAGCGCTCTGGCGGCCGCGGGACCGCGTACCCTGAGCTCCGGACGCGCTCCGCCCGCCCCCCGCGTACCCGGCACCCTCTGAGGAAACCAGCCCGGCCCTTCGCCCGACCGACGCCTTCCGAGGCCGCGGAGGGCGGGGAGGCCGGCGAGGCTGTGGGTCCCGGGCCCGGCTGTGGGCGTGCCGAGCGCGGCCCCGCCCCGGGCCCGGCTGTGGGCGGTTCGAGGCGCGGTTCGAGAGGCGCTGCGGAGCTCCGGGGAGTGCAACCGCTGGAGGGGTTTTAGCGTGGAACTGACCCAAGAGCGAAACAACCCCCAGCCCCGGGCTGTGTGGCATCCTCTGGCATAATGAAAAATAAAGAAAGAGCCTGGACCAAAGGGGTGACTCGTCCATTTCCGCAGAGTGACATGTCCGGGCGCTGATGCCTCTCCTGCCCCTCCGAGACGGGCTGGGACTTGTACGCAGCTTCTCCGATTACTGGCGGCTTTTTCCCTCGCCTTTTTCTACTAGATTTCCCAGTTCATGGTAGAAAGTGATGGAACTGGTGTCATCGCATTCAATTCATAACCTGATGCAAAGCTGCACTTTTGGGTAATGTATCCGAAACCCAGATCATTACAGGTGCCAATTTGAGAAATCTACTTGCCATAAACTTGCCTCGTATTTGTTTCAAGAAAATATAATAATAGACACTGTATTTTTGAAATAGTTTCTAATTTATGTATTACCACCTGTTACTGTGTTTATTATATACATTTATAAAACTAAAATTAAGTCAAGTTCTGCCCATCTTCGTGTAGTCTTTAATTTCAGTGTATTGCACTGACCATGAGGATGCTAACCATGTGCCTACTGTAATTTTTTGTAAAATATTTTTGACTCCATTAGTTCCCTGCAGATTATTTGGAGAACGGGTAAATTTTATAAATTAATTTTTGTAATGTGTTTGAAAATGAAAACAGACTTTTCAGTAGCAGGGATCTGATTTATGACACCCAGTAACCAAATTTTCTTGCGACTGGGGCCAAACATACCGTGTTAATTATTCTTCTCTTTATTCCACTCTGATTCCGGTGAAAGCGACCAGCAGAGGGCTGCCTCCTTCCAACGGGAAACAATGAGGCCGATTCATTAAACATTAGGCAAGGAAAAGTTTAGGTAATTGGAGAAAATGGTAGAGCAAGTGGTATAGACAAATACATTGAAAGCAGCTGGATGTGAAACTGGTTTATGCTGGGTTTTGTACATATTACAATTTTTTTAATCATAACTCAAAGAAACATTTATCCATAGCTGTCCAAGTTCAAACAGGACGAGAGCAGCTGTAACACTACCAAAAGGAAGCCTGATAACAATGTGGTTTGAGTTCAACTTACAATACCATTTAAAAGGAAATGAAAGCTTTATATTCAACTTATAATACATTCCTATTTACAAGACAGGTTTGGCATGAGAAATATAATCATCTTTTTACAAATAATATGATAAATATTTACAAGCATTTATGGTGTCTCCACTTCTGAGTGGCCAAAGTCAGCTGGGAGTCCTTCCTCTGCCAGCGATAAACCTGTTTTACTAAAATGATGCCCTCTTCAATGTTCCCCACAAGGAGATACACCATGGGACGGTGGGTTGGAGTCATCCTCTCTATACATTTTTCATTAATTAGCAGCCACTGTTGTATCATACTCTGGGTTTCGTAGGGCAATAGTGAGCCCTGGGTATTGAATTCCACCTGGCATTCAATGTTATACTCTTGGTCCTCAAATGCTGTTCTCTTCTTGGACAGCTTTACTTTCACTGCTAAGGAAAAAGGAAAAGGAAGTGCAAGTCAGACCATTTCTCAAATGCAATAGAAGACAGTACCAGTGAAAAATCCTTTAAAATATGATCATAATTTATGTTGACAGAGTATAGTGAGGCCTTTTCCAGCAGAAGTTGAAAATATTTTTGAAAAATATTTTTTATGTAGTAAAGGGTTTTTTTTTTCCATTGAAATAGGTGACTAGGAAAAAATATTTTCACAAGCATGAGTAATTTATTTTTACCATCACCATGTTATGTCAGACTTTGAGTAATTACAAACTGTAAGCTGTTGGTCTTCTTGTATGACAAAACTGCCCAGCAACTGCCCAAGTAATTTTCCTGAAACTCACCTTGACCACGTGTGGAACCCCTAGGCAAAAATGGCTTGCTAACACCAGCCCTTTAAATTTTCCCTTCTCATTATAGGCATCTACCTACCCCACCTGACTCCATCAAGACTTTGTAGCATGACATTTGTCTGTATTTCTTGATCTAATGCTATCCAAAGTTGATGAAAGTCTTTGCACTGCCATCAAAGGCTTTCCAGGAAGTCTCTAGGGCAAACTCCACTCCTTCTCAGTAAGTTAGGTATCACAAAAAAACTCATTCACAAAAGTAGCACAGATACACTATATACTGGTAAAACACTAAAGCTTTACTTTCTGTTTAAATGCTAATAAAAGGCAAATTTGCTTATTTGGCTGCTTTTGACAGAAATATTTTCCATAAAGCATGTTGTAGCCAACTAGACCAGAACAGCTATTTGGTAGGAAACCAGATCATTGATAATTCTTTCATGCACAATAAATCCTCCTTATATTTAGATTAGAAATAACTTATTCTGAAAATCAACCTAAAGCTAAGTTAGCAGCCAAACTCCTAATCCTTTGAAATCCCTGCAGAAACTGTCACTAATTGTAATCCTACTTTTAAAGCATTCAGAAGAAGAGTTGTTAGTCTCTTTAACACCAGATACATTAGCAAGGACTTACCAAAGTTACTGTCACAGAAAACTTCAAGAACTCTTTTGTGTGTAAAGAATTCCTCCACTGCTGGGCAAGTCTGGCAGGTAGGCTTTGGTAGGACTGATAAGAAATTACAAAGTCTTGTTGTTATCTTTTAGAATAATTAGTTTTAATTTTCTGCTGCCAAAGCTGAGAACCCACTGTTTAACCACAGAAATGACAGACAAAATACACATCAAATACAGGGCCAGAGATAATAGGTAAAAAGTCAACACACTTCTCTGAAAACAAGGCTAGAGATGAAAAGGAGTTTCATTTTCCATGCCCATTCAGCCCTTGTTTTGACTGACAAGATCAATTATCAACAACAAATAAGGTAGCAAATACAGTATAAATTTTAACACAACTACAGTGGGTGGTAAGGGGTTAGGTTAGGTTAGGGGTTAGGTGATTCTGTCAGTCCCTCAGGCTTCAGCTGCACTAAGCCTGTGAATATACATGAATTTGGGTGTGCTAGCAGCAACTTAACCTTACTCTTTTCCATAGAGTTAGTAAAAAGATTTGAATATTTATGCCAGATAACTCATGTTTCTTTAAGGAAAATCAGATAAAACCATCCCAATTTTCCTAAGATGATTTGAGAACCAGTTTGTTGTACATATAAAATCATCTGTGACAAGGGCCGTTGGTAAGACTATAAAGAGACCTCAAAGCAATTCCAGCAAGGTGTGCTGCTGTGGATGGCACTGCCCACAGCTGGGCAGGGTGATGTTGCCTTCCTGCACTACCGCAGCACAGCCCCTGCCGCGGAGCCCCGGGCGCCAGCGCTGGCACTCTGCCGCCCCTCCGCATGGACACTGGAGCAGTGCAGCCACACCGGGCTGCGCTGATGAACCGCAGAATGTCTGTCCTGGGAACAGCGTCCCCGGGAACACGGGCCACGGCCACCCTCCCCTCCCCACCTCCGAGCTACCTTTGTGCAGGTAGTTATAGTCCTTGGTGAGAGGCGCCAGGCACGTGTCCTCGTCGCCAGGGAAGCGGTCGCAGTCCAGGCTGGCCGGCCAGGGCTGCCCGTGGCACAGGAGCACGGGGGCGCAGCTGGCGCGGACAGCGGCACACATGCTCCGGCAGGGATGGATGAACCTGGGTGCGAGCAATACCGGGCTCAGGCAGGGAGCTCAGGGATAACAGAAACTGTCGCAGCTCTGATTCCTGGGCAAAGTACAACAGCCTTGCTGACATTTAACATCCTTCAATAATAATATTATTCCAGAAGCAGCAGCTGTGTAAATTATGCAAGCTGTCTCTGTATGGACTGAGCTTACAATATCTAGTTATGATTTTAAAAATGCATTTATGACAACCTGAGAAAAGCTTCAGTATGAGCCTGATTCTATTCACAGTAGGTGCTTCAAGCTAAATGAATAAGAATAAAGTTCAGCTGTAACAAAATAAAACATTTTATCCTTTGACAACACCATCTCATGTTCCCAAGGCAAACTAAAATCGAAGTGGAACAAGTTTTCAGTACTTTTTTTTTTGATGAGTACAAAAAAGCTAACAGAATTACTTCATAAAAAGTGGAGATCACCTTTAGATTATGATAAACATTCATTTGATTTCCTTCCTGTTCTGGCAAATAAAGGCTGGAGTTTTGTGCTGTGCTGTGATACTTACGTATCTAAACAGATGGGTGCAAACAGGGAGCACAGGAACGTCCTCACGTGGGGGTGACAGTCTGTCTGTACAAGGTGCTGCCAGGTGCTGGATTTTAGGATAACTTCTGCCATGCTTGTGTGTCCCATCAAGTTGGGAAGTCTCATTTCAGAGTATCCAATCTTATGGCACATGCCCATCTCCTTGGGTATCACCACGCATTTCGTGGATAATCCAATGTCCAAGGCTGTTGCCACTCTTAGGAAACAATTCACAGCAAAAACAAGTATCTTTGCAGTCAATAACATCTTCCAGTGACTCCTGGGCTGCTGAACAGGGAGCTGTCAAACCACTCAAGTGCAGTGGCCTGCTGAAAACCTTGTGGCTTATATATCCCAAGAGCTTAATGAACTCTTGGTTATCAACTGCTTATCAAATCACTTGAGACAAGACCAGGTCTTATTGCCTAATCAAGGGATTGTTGTGACAGCCAGGGAGGTGGAGAAAAAGTATAGATGCGTGTTCCCCAAGGACACTGATTTGGAAAAGCCTTTCTCACGTCCCACGGTGTCACTGGCTGCAGCATGCTAGGTAGCATATTAAACTTTGACACCTGGAAGGGTCACTGTGCTTTCAAAAACAAATTAAGAGATCCCCCAGAAAAAGGGTTGGGCAGACATGCTGTCTCCTGGGGCTTCTGTGTCTCCTTTGTTTTCAGACACTGCTGACATGACAGGAAAACCAGCCCAGATTGACTTATCAAGTGAAAATGTTTTGCTTGTGCTAATGGCCCATGTCTCTTCCACAGTTTTACAATGTAGAAGAGGCACTTTCTTTTGTCAAGCACTGTAAAAGAGACAGACATCTGCCATTAACCGAGTATTTTGACTGGAAATTTGGATTCCTATTCTGCGACATGCTAAAGGACTCAACTTCTATTAATTTTAATAGACACCTGAAAATACAGAATTGAATTTGTAGCACTGTTGTGACTATCAGTATTTATTCAGGAAAAAAGCAGTAACAAATTTTTATTATTTTGAATGAAGCTGTCTACATTTAAAAATGCTCAAATAATGCAGCATTTCAACTATTTATTAATAAACTATGATTATATTAAAGTGTATGAAAGCAAATTATACCAGATGTGTACTTTTCCTGTTCATAGCAAAAAAAAAAAAGGTGTTATCACTGTTAGCATAGCTTTTTGTTATAGAGAAGATGGGAACTAATTAAGATGAAAAAGCATCTGAGTAATGCATAGTTTACATATTATGAACAGAAAAGTCAGATTATGGATTTTAAAAGCTGAAGATCTAAACAAAGCATTTTGTGGAGATTTTTTATTTGATGAAAGTATTTTTTTTCCAGTTAGTTATGGATGTTTATTTTTACTTCCACACCTGCTTACATGATTTATTGGCAGAAATGTTTAGGTATTAATAAGTTGTAGGTGGATCTACTGTAAAATAAGTATGTTCATAATAGTGTATCATCTAGTATTACTGATGCTTGATTGAAATACATTTCTTAAGAAACTATAGCTTTTTGTGCTTACACTGAGATGTCGCACAGTTAGACAAAGCATCACACATAATTTACATGTTTATACTTAAGGGTTAGGTTACTAATCCTAGCATCTTTAAAACCAAACACAGCACCCAACTGATTCCTCCTTAACTGCCATCTTTACTCTGAGCTACTAGTAAAATGACAATATCTGTTTAAATAAATAGAAAAAAATGACAGCATGCAAGGTCTCAGGAACTAAAAATGTACTTAAAACAACTGTCAGTTTTTCTTCTCATGCTCTGTTGCCAAATGGTGTTTTTATCCCAGCAAATGTGGCTCTGTATCCCTTAGCTCACCTCAAAGCAGAGGAACTGAACACCTAACCAGGCTGACTTAGGCCTGATGATAGCTTCCCTTTGACAGGTGCTCCATGTAGTTCTTAGGCAGCTAGAGCCTGCAGTAAGAGTCCCATCCTTGCTAAATCTACACAGGTATGTCTGCAGGGCACACTTCCACACAGCTCCTCTCGCTACCATTTTGCAGTGAACAACTTCACAAAGTTTCTTAACCCAAGAAGAGGCAGTTCCAGGCTGAGCCAACTGCACAGCCCTTTGTCTTGTAATTTTATGAAATTAATCAAATTCCTCTTTGTCTCCAGTGATATTCTTCTGTTATGCTTCTCTCATCCGATTGCTATCTGAAAGTAGGTGGCAAGATCTCTGGTGAAAGATCTCTTGCGTGTGGAGCCTGGTATTACATGCAGATTTCTAAATGTTATAAAACATAGACTAAGAAAGATTATTTGGTCTCTCAATGATTTAGATGTTTTTCTCTGTGTTTTTCTCAGTGACTGTTTCACAACCTGCAAGAAAACCTGACTCCTCTTGAAACCTGACCCAGCCTGGTTACTCCAGCTAAGGAGGGTGCTGAGTCTCTGGCTGTGCCCTTGGTGCTGCTCTGCAGGAGGAGGAGCTGTGCCTTGCCCGGAGCTTTACACCAGCCTGTGCCTCAGCTGTGCTGGGCTGAGCTCTGGCTGTGCCCAAAACCTTGGCTGCTGGTTTGAGAGGTGCCCTGAATCACGACTGATGGACAGAACAGAAGCAAGCATAATGAGAGTGTGTGAGACAAAGATCATCTAATATACCTATCCTGGCAAACTTAGTCTCCATAGGAACTGTCTTAGAAATAAATAATTGTGTCTCAGACAGCTTCCTGCCAGGCTTCCCAGGGAGGAGGTCATTTGTGAGCCAGTGTGGAGCTGTGCTTTAAAGTAACTTTTAGGCTCTTAAAGGCATCCAACTATCTTTTGATGCTTTGCCTTTGGAGAGCTGACTTTTGGTGGACTCAAGGGCTGAAGAATTGTCACCAGTTTCAAGAGAAAAATATGCCTAAATGCTTTTGCTGGATGCCCATCACAGTACTGGGTCCAAGGGTGGTTCTGAAGTGAGATCATTATCCATAATTCAGTAATTTTTGATAGCCATCTTCTGTCAGGAATCATTTATGGGAACTTCTGATTCTCTTCTGGAAGTGACTTGGTTCAAGTGGGTCAAATTTCTTACCCTGTGCTATTTTCAGTGTCATAATTTATTAAGGAATTTACCAATTTGACATCCTTTTCACTCCCAGGTCACTTTTAAGTAAGGGACAGTGCTTCGGTTCAGGCTCAATTATTTTCATGTTCTTCATGAGCAGATGTTACCTTTGAACTTGGTTTGATAGGAAGCCATTGTAATTTTTATTTTAGCAGGAGTCTTGCAGAACAGTTATTAAAAGTGAGCATGCAGAGTAGGTTGCCACTGGCTGGAGAGTGCTATAGGTCAGCAGATGTTGGCAGAAGCATAATGTGCAGCACCCATGTTGCTGTGCCATAAATTCTCCTTTTTTTTGCAAACACTCAGCTGCTCATTTCACGGTGGGGAAAAAACATCAAGCAAATATACACACAGATTGATTTTGTGAACACAGTAAACTGTTTTACTGTTGCCACACTATCTAAACCTTCAGATTGCACAAAAACTGGTGGCTCAGTATTACTGTTTAGAGTGATATATGTTTGTAGAGGGTGTTTGAACAAAGACTGACTGAAGTGGAAAAGAAAGATTATCATGGCAATTGCAGTGCCTGCACACAGTTAGAGATCTCAAAATCTGGAGTCCAGCTACTGCTCTTTGAGACTTCTGAAGAAAGCTGTGTGGTGGTTCCCTTAGCCACAGGCTGCATTTATTGTTCCTGGATATGAGCAAGGGACACCTGCTGATGGACCGTGATAAGAGGAGCAGGGCTGGAGGCTCCCTCCCTGCCCACCTCTGAGTCCTCTCCTTTGACTGTTACCAGGGAGACAGACAGAGATTAACCAGGAGCCACCCATCAGAGCCCAGTAAGAAACAGGATTGAAATTTTCTTCAAAGAAAGCAGGGGGTTGAGATCAAATTTGCAGATGTAGGGATTTTTGGTTTTAATCTAAACATTTGTTGCAATATTTGGCTGGAGTCATTTTTAACTGGAGTCAATTGCAGAGATGCAAGGCTCCCAGACAAAGATCAAAGCTTGTAACCATGTAAGAAGGCAGGGGAGAGGTGGTCCTTGTTCTGATGAAAGCTTTGCTGAACTAACATCCTTAATCTGCAGTGCAGGATTTACTTCATAACATTTCCTTTGCTTTATTAAAAAAATAATTAGGCCACATGTGGTATCTGTGAAACAGCAGAAAGAGAGTCACGGATGCCTTTGAAAAGGCCTCATTAATTTATCTGCCACAATGGCTTTAGCATTGGTTCCATTTTTAAAGGACAGAAATACTATACTTCCTTATAAATCTCTAATGGAAATTGGTACAGGCTCACTGATTTGGCATGCTCAGCGCTGCCCTTTCTACTGTCAGTTGATTAACTGAGAGGAAAGTTTGTTTTAATAGTGAAAGAGAAATTCCATGCTTTGGGTGACCCAAACTTAGTTTCTGACTCTGCCACATTTCTTCTGGAAGTTTTAACTCTGCTGCACTGTCCTCCTGCACACACAGATTGTCCTGGTCAGCAATGATGGGGGAATGCTGTAGTTAAACATGTTCAAATATGAAGTCTTCAGATGCTACAAGAGTGGGGAGAGGGCTTGTAAGTACCCAGACAGATCCCAGGAGTATCACTCAAAGCACAAAGGGTGTTGAATACTGCACAAAAACTGGGTAAGTAGCATTTTCTGAGTAGGCCAAGTCAGTCAGGGCCAAAAAAAGGACACAGGAAGATGAGGTGGCTTATAACCAGCTAGGAGCCAACACAGGCATACAAATCTGAGCTGTGACATCACCATGTTCATGGACCCATTCAGCTTCTGGAGGTCCTGCCCAGCAATGTTCTGTCAATGCAGAGCAGGGCAATTTGTGTAAAGGGATTTTAGAGGAAGAACTGAAATCCAGTACTGGCTTACTAGAGGCACACTCACAAAATTGCATTTAGGCCATGCCCTGGGTGCTGCATGTCAGGGCCTTGTGGTGAACACCACAGTGGTTAAATGCTGTGTGAAGCTATTTGCTTTCAAGGTGGCTGAAAATAGGAAAGAGATGCTGGCGCGGTTGTTGTTGAGAAAGTGGATTTTCGTTTTACAGCCATAAAAACCATGGCAGGATCAATAGTGTTGGTTTTGCTCCAGAGGTAAGCAAATTCCAAATAATGGCTTTCAGGTGGGAGCAAAATACAGTCTGTCTGGATTTAGGGTTTTACACTATTGATCATGTACCAGATGAGCACCTTCCCCATCCAGCCAGTAGTAATAGCCATTCTTCTCTGTTCTCCCCCAGGTAAAAAAATTAAATGTCTTACAGTACTTTTATTCCTTGGTATTGGTTTGCTGCTTTGGCTAATATATTTCTTTTTAGTCTTGAGACAGTTTTACTGGATTTCAATTTCGTTTTGCTCTGATTTAATTTTGTGAAAGAAGGACTATTTGACAAATGGAATATCATGTATTTCAGGCACAGAAAAGCTCCTCTTTTCTTTGAGACTTAAGCAGCTTTTGCAGTCTTTTGACAACTGGGCTGATGCTGGTTTTCTCTCTATCAAATTTCTATCACTGCTGAGTCCCCTGCCATGTATTGTCTGTCATAAACAGCTCCAAATGAAATAAAAAGTGAAGTTAAACACAGAGCTCACTGAATTTTTTCTAAACCTCTGTGAACATAAGGGAATACAAGTAGACTCCAACTCTTTCCTAGGGAAACAGGGCAACAGCTGTTTGGGCTCCAAGTAAACATTACATACCAACTATGTGTAGTCCATTGAGAAAGTAAACATCGTCACCTTGTCTATTCCCCCTCCCCCTCCTGTTCTTTCTTTGTCTTCGGTCTGTAGCCAACTAGTGATCATCAAGATAAGACAAAAACACATTAAGTCTTGAAAATCGTGTCTGGCTTCTAGCTGCCACTGGAGATAGCTCTATCAGTTAAACAAGTAAAACCCCGGGAGAGTGCTCTGCTGACTCCAGCACGCCTGGAGCCCATCCCTTTTAAGTCGCTTGGCAGCATTTCGCATTTAACTTCTGTGTATCCCAGGCACCCGCAGGAAATGCTCCTGGCATCTGACCTTTCCACAACACACGCAGGCCAGGCTCGATGCACTTTAACACCATGGGAAGCAGCAGACCTGAAGCTCCTGTTTAAAAGGCAAATTTCAGCCTAAATACTTTGTTGAGTAAGCAACATTTAAATAATTTCTGTAACGTTTCACAAATACACAGATGTGCTTCAAATACCTGAATTAGGTATAATGGCCAAATCGTCTCTAAGCAATGTTCCCTCCGGCATTTGCATAATTTTTCTTGAATAATGTAGATACTCAAAATTATTCATAGATTCATAAAATCATTTAGGTTGGAAAGGACCTTTAAGACCACCAAGTCCAGCCATAAACCTACAACTGCAAAGTCCCACTACACCTCATCCCTAAATGTCACTTCTACATGTCGTTTGAATACTCCCAGGGAACATGACCCAACCACTTCCCTGGGCAGCCTGTTGCAACACTTGATAACTCTTTCCATGAAGACATATTTCCTCATATCCAGTGTAACCTACTCTGGCACACCTTGATGGTATACTGGAATCTCATTCCAGACACTGGATATGTATTTAAATCTAAATAATCAAAGCAAACGTTCCTGTTGCAAATATTCTTGGTGAAACCAAAGACTTACCAAGAAATAGTCAAAGTAACACCCTGGACATGAGTTTGAGCTTCTGATCATCAGAATCCTGGCAGCTTTTTGTTGTTGTTGTTGTTGTTGTTGTTTTTACAAATTTCTGTCCAAACCAGGATTCATATTTTTTTAAGACTGTAGAATGGAAGTTTAAAATTTCAAAGAGAAAATATATTTTATTGATAAATCCTAGCTTTAGGTTTCTATGTTAGTGTAGTTTTGGAAAGAGATTTATTATTTTGGGCTTTCTAACTAAAAACATTTGCAAACTTTTTAATTCAAGTGCAGAGGTGTGTACTAAACTCTATTCAAAACAAATAGTTGTGTTCTGAACTCTAATGTGTATATAGACAATATTAAAAAACTTCTTGTAATTCTGAGAAAATATATTTTTAACTGTGGCAATTACAAATTACAGGACTAACTGCTTCACAAATCAGGGTGTCCATTCATAGGGTATGGTATATAATTTTTACCTGACAGCTATACAAATATTTTATGGGAATAGTTCTTTTCTGTTCTGCACCATGAACTATGTGCTCAAAGGCTAAGGATTACTCACTGACAATGTGAATTTTTTTTTTTTTCACTCTCCTTATTTTAGATATTACCTTACCCATACCTTTTGGACAAGGATGACCTCAAAAGGGAGTCTCTTCAAGGCACCTTCCTATCCTGACAAAAGACACACTTGCTATTGTAGCTGCCACTAATCTACTTTTTTCCAATATTCCTCATATATCAAGGAACTCAAAACATTTTTCAAGGTTCAATGAATGAAGCAACTGGCCTTATGTGTAACCTGTTTTGACTACAAATGCTTAGCCAAATCACACCTCTGTGTGAGGAGTGAAGAATTCGAGAGACAGCAGGAGGGCAGCACTGTGGCAGACAACTGGCAGGTCATGCCAGGTATTAGGTGGATCATCATGGGCAGGTCTAGATTTCAAATGTGATAATGGCTTCACAGACACTGCTGCTTCATTTGAGCCTTTATGATTTTCTCTCTGTTATCATGGTATGGTATCTCTGTAAATACTGTTTAAGTCTTTTTTCTGTCTGAGAAGACATCTAGAACAGTTTTGTAAAAGAAAGTGGATTCTGCTTCTTGTATTCTTATTTAATCGTTTTATATGCATTTTAATGGTGAATGCATAGAGCTTTCCTGTAACACTGATGCTGGGCCTGCAGAATCGGTAAAACCTCAGCAATTGTTCCTATAAGGACAATTCATATTGCCACAACCATTCCCACAGCAAGCCTGAGCATTACAGAATCAACCATTTCATCCCCCTGTGTTTTGTGAGACAGCCCCATTGGTATTCATGAAAGGCTTTACATTCTATGCAAAGAGGGAGAATTCAATTTGAAAGAACCCAAAAAACAAAAACCAAACAAACCACAAATCAGTCTTTAAAGAGAAAGCACAGATGCAATATGCTATACAAAAAGATAGGGAAGAAAAAATATCTTCTCTTTCTCTGAGCCTTGGGGCAGATGGCAGACTCCTTCCTCTTCTCTGTGGTGGCTTATGTTGCACATGCTGCCTCTGTTGACATCAAAGACATTTGGTTTCTATTACCCTATCTCAAAGAGAAATTCACTGATAAAGGAGTCTCCACCCTAATGATTAAACTCTATTTGGATTTCAATACCTGGGCAGAGCCCTGAGCCAGCAGGCCAGGATTAGAGGGTCCAGACTTCAGACTTCAGCCCCATTTGCTAATCTGGGTGCAGACTGTGGGGCCTGCCTGTGGAATGTTATGTCACTTGGTCTTCACAGCCCCTTACCTTCATTCCAGGGCAAACATTTCCTTCCAGTGGAGCTACTGGGAAGTGAAATGGGTGAATCCATCCTAAATAGCTACACAACAAAAAGAGCTGAGCAAGTAATAAAAAATGTAGAGCAATCATTTAGATATAGCTCAAAATCAAACAGTACCTAAATGACCTCTTAAACTATGGTCTACTTTTAATTAGTGTATGAAGCTCAGGGAGGCACAATCATACAAATAATTAAATTTACAGTTAGACAGGAGAGGCTGATGGTTTTTTTGGTCTTAGGATCCATTTTCATTCTCTAAATATCATTAAGGGTTTCATGCTGGTTGTAGTGATCAGAGATTGATAACTGTCTCCACAGGAGGCTCCTTTCATTATGGGAACCATAGAGGAGCAAATAATTTAGAGGGGAAGGTATTTTGAAATTAGACTGGAGTATCCAGAGAAAAAGGATTTGTGATTGCAGCTCTAGCTTCCCACCATAAAAGGCACATATTTGCCTGACAGCTTCCTCAGCTTTCTTCCTTTGCTCTTACATCAGTCTGATGAAAGTGATAAAAGCTATTGCCACTGCCCATAAGCCTTGTTACATCTACATCTCTACTACAGCATTACTAATGATAAATGTATTGGGTCAGGAGACCTTTGAATTGTTTGGTGAGAGAGAAAACTACTTTTAGAAACATCCACAGAAAATGCCATGTGTTTCTCTTCATGCTGAGAGCATTTTTCTCCCTGATATTCTAGCAAAGTCAAACAGAGGTACTGGAGTTACTGACAGACAGGTTCTGTACCTAAGGAAGGCAAAGACAGTTTCCATAATCCATGACTATACCCTGGAAGGCAATATTCTGCCTGTTTTGCTTCTGCTGAGTCTTAGAACACATCCTATTCATGTATCTTATGGCAGACCTTTATGTGACCAAAACTGACAAAGGTGGCCAGCATACACAGACCACTTTTTCACTCTTTTTGGTGAATTATCTTACACAACATTCTATAAATTGTTTGGTTTTGGTCCATGATGTTGAAAAAGCATTCAGTATGGGAGGTACTTTCCCTGCCATAGGGTTGGCTCAACAAAGCAGCCTCCTCCTAATATCTTGGCTTCAGCAAGGGATGCTGCAGATGCATATGCCAATCTTTAAAAAGGGAACAACCAACTTGTGTCCCTGTGCTTACTGAAGTCCTTACACAGCAATTCTGTCCCAACACTCCAGTGGGAGAAGCCAGCTTGGGTCCATGGCCACATGTGTGAGGACATTGACTTGGCTACGTCTTGCTTTGAGGATTAGCTGTATTAGATTTTCTTGGCTGGAATACTGCTTGGGTAGATAAAACTAACATAGAAAAATGAGGGGAATTAGTGCTTCAAATTCTGCCTACTTCCAAGTTTTCATGTTTCTCTTTTCTAAGAGGAAAGGACCATTTGTTGTAGAGGCCCTTCACGAGCAGGCCTACTGTCATGCCCATGTTTACTAAGGGCTAACAAGAAGAGAGAGATTTAGGCTTCTTTAAAAGCCTAGCTGATCACAAAGGATGTATGAACCAGCTGATGATGTCACAACACCATATTAGAGAAGATTTTATTAACCCTAAAGAGCCCTCAGGCATCCACTGGTATGAATTTGATACATTACAGAAAGCCAGTATGTGTGGGACACAGCAACGCTCTCTGCTTGCTCAGCTCAGCACCTCAGCCTTCCCTGAGCATTTTCTCATGGGAAGTGATGCTTGCCTCACTGCTAAGATCTGAGGTTACAGCATAAAGGGAATTTTCCCTGTACATAAATAATTTACATCTCAAATTACTCTAATGATACCAAACACTAGTTAAGGAAAGCAATTCAAAAGCTGGAAGACACACAGCAAGTTCATAACATTAATCATATGAAATCCAGGTGATCAAAACCACTAATCCAGTTGTAAAGCATAAGAGGCCACAAAACCCACTGAGAAACCTAAGGGAACATAGTTAATGTTCTGTTTTAAGGACTTGCAATGGCAATACTGAGTAGAAAAAGTAATTATAGTTATGGTGAGCTGCTCATTAAGAGAATCACATATGTTTCATTGAGTCTCCAAACATTCACTCATTTTTGTATGGCCATAGTTCCACATCTGTTCTGGAAAATTCAGCAATCTGAATGCAAAGCATTACCAGAGTGCTTGAAAGCCATATGGGGAGTCATGCTTGAAGTCTGTAAGGTGACATGAGACCTAGAGTTTATAGATGTGCCTGGTGACCTAACACTCCCACTCTGCCAGCAAGGCAGGACTTGATCTCAGTGTTCACAATATTCTCATTGCTGTGGTTTTACTCTTCTGATGAGTCTGATTGTTTATTTACAATATTAGTAACACCTTCAAAAAAATCTTCCTGCATTGCATTTTCTTTCGTTAAAGGAAATCTGTGCTCTCTTGCAGAAATTTTCTTTCCTAATAATTACCTTTTGCACTAATGCATCATGTATGAAAAACTTCATTAGTGATGTTGTCATGATACTTAGTCCAAACAGAGACTCACAGCAACTTATGGTAGCTTTGCCAACAGCACAGAAATACGTATTCATTCCATTTATCATGGAGCACTGCCAACAAATCTTTTCAACTTGACCCTAATTTAATGCAAACCACTATATCTAGGTCAGGGCAGATGGCAGGGGGCAACTGGTGACAGCCCCAGCCCTGGGTCTGGGGCACCTCCCTGGGGATGGGGACAGGCCAGACCGGGACATCAGCCTGCGAGTGGAGGTGGCTTGGTGGGACCCATGTCAGTGACAGGGACAGGGCTGCAGGGTGGCCAGAAGCCTCAGGGCCAAAGCAAGAGCCTCTGCGGAAAGCAGCTCCCCCCATCAGGGTTTGCCGCCACAGTGCCTGGGAGCTTCCCCCCAAGGTCACTACGGGGAAGGGGCCACCCTTGGCTGCAGTGGCTCTGAGCTGGCCCCCAGTCTCAGCAGCCCAAGCTTCGTGACCTGCAGATGCTCTCAAAACCCTTACAGCAGAGCTCACCATCAGGCTTTCCCAAACAAGCTCCTCACAAAGGCTGCATTGTTGCTCTTTCACGGCTGGAGAACAACGGACAAGAGATGACAGCCATATGCAGCCATCAGTTTGGCTGAGCACAATTTTCCAGGCACTCCTGGCTCTGTGGCCATGTCAGTGCTAGTAAATGAACCATGCCTGCAGCACTCTGCTGGATCTATTGCATGAGAGAAAACTTGAGTGAACGTTTTTCTGATTACATTTCGTGGCTGTGTTTTTTTCTCCTTAGAGTAGAGCACTGCCATTTTTATGAAAATGAAAAGTCAAACTTGGCTCAAACCCAAAAATGTACGGAGTTACACAGGAACAGCAAAATGTCTGGGCACATGCCAAAGTTGTACTACTTGTCAGCAGGAACCATCGAGTATAAATGGGACTTAAAAAATGCCTAAAAAACCTGGAATGGCCAAGGCCCCCGTGGACTAAATGGCCACGGTTTTCCAGGCAGTACAATTTTACTGTTATCAGCTGTGCTATAACAATGCTATAGTAATAGTGAATTTTCCACTAACATCAGACTGAAGTGGATTAGGGGTTGGTATCACAAGTATCACTTTGACAGAAGCCTCACGGCTGCTGACACCATGCAAACACAGCAAGAGACTTTACCTGCTCCCCAGGAGCATGCACTTCCAAGACACTGCGGGGCAAAACCAAGAACATTCTCAAACAGGACCTGAGCAATTCCATTCCTTGCATTTCATTTGTTTCACTGGCAGTCTATATTGCTTCTCAAAGATAACAGCATATTCAAAATGCTTCAATGAAAGGTGTAAGAGCTGCATGCCTGGATCACTCTTAACTTTGCTGGGAAATGCACCTCATTGCTTACTCATGAAGCAGACCACAAACCAGAAAACTCCTGGCTAGAAAAGTAGCAAGGGTAAGCATAAAGGAGCTCCCATCACAGAGTAAAACAGCAGCAGACAAAAATGATGAATCATTAAAACACCTTCCTTGTCCCCACTGACCTCCTCTTGGGATGCTGTTCCTGGTAGGTAAAAAGCATACATCAGTCCCATGCCTGAGAGCTGCAGATGGCTGCTAGATGAAAATACAGTTTTCAGACATTTCTACTCCACAGGCTACAAATGATCTGTGCACAAGAGCTGCTCATTAAGTGGTACTCCATGAAGTTTCACAGAGTGTCTGTATGATGGAAGTCCTTCTCCCTTGATCTTTCTCCAACTCAGGCTTCTGAATTCTTATGAAGACTTAGGAGGAGATTTTAAACACTGCTGTGCATTAAACTGCTTCTGGTATTGTTTGGCTTATACAACCAGTTGCCACCAGTGTATGCAGGAGATGGAGAATTAATCAGCAGAGACAGCAGGTGTTTTGAGCCCCTATTCTTTTCTGTGGTCCCTGCAGGGACCATAAAATACATGGCTATTTTATACCAAGATTCAGTGAATGATAGCATCTAACAGATGCTTCATTCTTTGAGAACTTTAGCTGTAACAGACCAGAAGCATCTGGTATTCACTTCTGAACAGCAGATCAGAAAGTAGGAAACTCAAAGAATCCCACCCAGCTCATATGCCCAGTAATTCCCAATTGAGAACAAAGTGCATCTTCTGAGCACATTTTGCAGGACACATTAGCATGCACCTCAGTAACATCCTATTAAAAAAAAAAAAAAGAAAATAATCAAGAAAGGAAGTTGTGAACCACATCTGGCCCACAATAACACAGTACCAAAACCCAACATTTGGTGAGTCTTCAATGCAATAAAGACTAATACTTAAAGGGACAATCTTGCTCTAAAATAGTCAGGGAACATGTGAACCCCACACATCCTACTGGAACTCTGCTAACTCAAACTTCCCTGTCCATCTCAAAGGGCTGGACATATGCTTGCTGGCCATCAGTCTGGCTTTTAAAATCAGGCTGAGAAATGCAACTGCATTTAAGAACCAAAATCCTGTCCTTCAGAATAAAGCAGAGATGTCTGGCAAAATCCAAGAAGTTGCTAAGAAATAATTTGGTGGCAGTAGTACAGTCAGATCAGCTCTGTAGCAACTCTGGGTTCAGAAAATGGGAGAAAGACTAGCATCTGTGGTCTGACTAGCTTCCAAAAGAAACTGCATCAGCAGCTATTATTACATGAAATGTACCTACAATACTAGTTTCATACAGATCCCTTTACCAAAAATAATATTTTCAGTACTGATTATACATCTGGGAATACATATGAGGAAAATAAGACCATTATTGTGTAAAAAACAAACTCACAATCTTTATTTGTCACATCACATTTCATGAACATGCAGAATGTATTTACATTTCTCTTTTAAGGCAAACAGAAATTGGGTTCTTATACCTGAGTTGCTTAGCACCAGTAGGAATAGCAAATAAAAACGTAGGAACTGTTGTCTCTCCTTTAGAGTAGCAGCTGCTTCCACTGCAAAGTATTTCTGCTTTCACCTCACAGTTCTTTTAATGATCTCTACTGCCACTTGGAGCCATTTCTGCAGAATTCAATCTCTTCACAGAAGCTTCTTGACCAGCTTGATGTTGGCTTTGCCATTTGCTGACGGCACAGCAGTACTTCTGCTTCTGCTGACATATGCATCAAGGTCTTCATTCAGTTAAGAGTTCTGTATTTCTCCACTACCAAGAAAAGCTAACACTATCTTTTTATGGCTTTCTCATATGTGCTGGCTGCTTCTCCAATGCTAAGTTAAAATTAAGAGAGGGAGAAGTTCACCTCAGTCAGTGGAAGATTTTAGGGCTTGACCTTGTGGAAATGCCCATTGAAGTGTTAGCCTTCAAGGAAGGAAGGAAGAAAATGCAAAGCAGTTTTTCAATTAAAAAAATGCTCCCTCCTAGTCTGACTAACTTTTGAGCCATCTGCATTATCTCCAGACTTTAGGCATTTACTGAAATTCCAGATTTTCAAATCCATTTAAAATATAGAGGCAGCATTTTCAAGTGTTTGACATTTTTCATTTCCCATTGACTCAGTCTATCAACACCATTAATTCCAAGAGGCACTTTTCCCCCACAACTTTTAAGAAGACCAAAGAACATGATCCTAAGAGACAACATCTATTCTCTAAAAGAGAAAAGTTTCTATTTAACACAGAAGTGTAGACGAAGCAGAAATTTCATAGTGCAAAATGGGGTACGACTCTGTGAGAAACCTGCAGTTTGGAAAAATATTTTGATTCAATATACATTCTCTGTTTTTTTTATCATTAATTCCTGAAAATGTCATTTTTAATGACTTGTCAAATACATGAATTTAAGGTTTCTGTTACTATTTAGTCTCTCTAGGTGTCCACCTCAGCTAATCAACTCTCCTCACAAACAATTTTTAAACAAATGCTAATATTTACAGGTGTTTAATTCAAACATTCATTGAAAGAAACAGAATAACTTTTCCCCACCTCTCAGAGACCCTTACAAACAAAGCACCTAGGAAAATACAGTGACAGGACAGTAAGAGGAACTCAGGAATCATCTAAATTATCTATCCCATCAGGAAGCTGACTCCTTCTGCTAAGGTACCTCTCCACAAAAGGTCTGAATGTTTTTCCAAGTAAGAAGAGTTCAAATGGGTAAAAAAAGGGAATAATTATTATTCTTCACCTGGTAACAGCTTTGTACTCTGTGAAAAAAACAGCTTGCTGCAGGTATTTCTAATGAAGAGGAAGTCTATAATTTTGGTCCTCATTTAATTTCCTATAAAGTGACCCACATGCAACTTTATTTTTAAAATCAGCACTGCTGATTGTCTGAGATAATTTCAATACCAAGATGTTGGAAAGCTTACAAAATTTTAGAAAATCTGAAGAATTTCTCCCCGCAAATCATTGATCCCTAGTGTACTATACAAAGAAAATGCACTGTATTTAGGGAAAAATATTATACAGTGATTATATAGCCAGTGACTGTTCACCTAGCAAGTTTATGAAATCTTGTCCTGCTATGCTGGTTACATTGAAAAAAATCTAGGACATCAACACTTCTGAGGTTCTCTTCCACTCACACTGGACGGGGGATGCAGGCACTCAATCACTCTGCTACCCACTGCAGTCCCTGAGGTAACAGGAGATGATTAGCCTTCCCAGGCATTTCAGCACTGTGAAATATTCCAGAGGAAGTCACATGAATACTTCTTGCATTCAGGACGGTTAAGTGGCCTTGGAAAGCAGTCACAACACATCTGACATACTGTGTTCTCAGCTTGCCTGGGGTGGTAACTTGTACTCTTCAGATCTCTGAGTTGAAGAATTAATCCTGCTCTTTTGAGGATGGCACCAGGTTACTGCAGTCTGAGTCCTTTTGTGCAGAAGGAAGAAGTTTGTAGGCAGAAATAAGTTTCTGGATATTTTTGAAATGCTACGCCCAAAGGCACCAACTTCCACATGCAGAGTAAAGGACACTGTTACAGTGCAGATGAAACAGATTACAGAGAGCTTATTTATAAGAAGTTTTATACACCTGAAATGTCACAAACATTTACAACTTCTCTGCCTTCCTCAGAGTTCTGAAAATACTGAGCCATTATACTGCTGTCTCCTTTGAGTCCAATGACTGTGGTGGCTTGAAGTTCAGTATCTCTTTATATGTAATGCCTGCAAAACAACAGAATAGACATAGCATTGCTGTGGTCTAATCAGAAAAGGAGCTGCACAAACATGAATGAGCAAGGTGCAACCTCAGCATGGCTGGGCTCTGATCCAGCTCAGGAAGAGAGACCTCTTCAGGCAGAAAGAGAGGATGAGTACAAAATGTAAGAGAATCAAGGATGACTTTTTCACCATTTCAGATTTGAAAAAGTAGCCCAGTACTGAAATGGTATAGGTGCTTTCAATGGGATGTGAGCACTGACTTTTGAGTATAGTGGGCAATATCCTCAGCAAGAGTTACTGACCACATTAGATTTAAAAGTTAGGTCCTCACTTGAAAGCCCAACTACAAACTTCTGACCTTAGATGAAAACAAGATTAGACTTAAATCTCTGCTGACACAGATACGTTTTTTCTCCCTCAGAGACTCTAACTGTAAGGCCAGCAACCACTGCAGTCCTGTAGAGGCAACTGTCAAACAATCTCTTCACCTGCTCTATCCACTTAAAGGCAAGTTACAGAAATGGTTTCTTTTCCATGTTCCAGTAGATGGGAGGACAGAAACATTAGGGAAATGGAGGACAGCCTCTGTTAGGAAGCACAGAAGAAACCTTTAGAGATCATTCCAAAAGAACTTTGTAAGAGGAACACTGGCTTATCAGTATCATTTCTCTTAATGCTGTCTATTTACCCTGTTTGATCAAAAGTTAATTTGTAAGGGGGATCATTTCTACTTCTGCATGGCCTTTCAATCTGGTTAATTCTGAAAACATCACAAAATTAAACTCACGCTTCCACTCATCTAGTGGAAGATCCATGTTATCAAATGTGTCGTCATATTTCTCAGCTTCAATTTCTTCCTCAGGATCGTGAATTGGTTCAAAGTAAGGATGCACCAAAGCCTCAGCTGCCGTGACTCGCTTCTCTGCATCCAGCACCAGCATCTTCTCCAAAAGGTTTACAGCTATTGCACAGAAAACCAACAGTGTATTCAAATCACACACCTGATTCCACTTGTTACACAGTAATACTGCCCTGGAGGTATTTCAAATAAATACATGGAGTAACAGTACAGAATCATTGCGTGTCCATTTATAGCCAGTGGGGCCTCTTTGCACGACTGTTGTGAGCAAGCTGGGATGTGCACAAAGCCTGATGCAATGCAGAGGTGCTCCCTTGCTTCTGTATGCAATACAGAAAATATCTCAGCTAATGACTTCTCAGCTTCTCCCTCCAGGACCACTGTGCCTGGGGCTTTCCCAGGTGTCTTTAACACTGACACTCATTGTGGTTCTAAGGTACATCACCCCCTGCCAGCAGCTGAATGAACAGGTGAACAGTGAACGAGAACTGCACTCTGTGTCACCAAGTCCAGACCAAGCACACTCTGAAGTTCACTAGGACAGGTCAGCTGTCCATACTCAGAATCTCAGAGCTAACTTTATCTGCTATGTGGTTTTGACCTCAGCCAAAATAATCCATTAAAGTTCTGCATGTTTCCCTCCTGAGGATTCTGGATTCAGTCCACTGCTAGACTGCCAAAGTGGACTAGTGTAAACAGGTATGATGAATGATTAATTTATTTTCTGGTTTTTTATTCTGAAAGGATGTTCTTGGGTTTGGAGCGGCTGAAAGGAAGTAAAGGCAGTGTGGGAAGTGATGCTTCACCCCAAGAAGTGTGGGACAGGATGCTTCAACTTCTGCTGGCCATGTTGCATATTCTCTTTAAACTATTCCAGACCTGATGCAGCCAGATGGCCACAGAAATGATAAAAGACATCCTAAGAACTAAATGGAAATGTGTAGCTTGCTTTAGCCACCCATCAGCTAACCATGCAGTAAGGATAAGAGTTGTTTATTAATCAAATGTATTCATACTGTACCTGAACCTAAAATTTTAACTTAAATTGAGAAAATTCAATTATCCTAAACAACAGTCTAACAAAACTGGCTTGTTAGTGTTTAGATCATTGGGGAATTGATAATGCTTAAGGAGAGCCATTTCAGAGCTCTGCCTGCCTCAGGTCATGTCACACTTACGCACAGTTGGTAGGCTCTTCTGACTGTTAAAATCAATGGAATCCAAGCCATTGTTTCTCAGGAATGCACAGATGTTTCTCAGGATGTATTAATTCCATTACTAAAATGTCAGCCTTCCATTTTCTTGTATTTCAATTGCAGATCAGATTGGGCTTTCAGAATTGTAATTCAAATACAGTACAGAGAAAATTTTATTACATATACTTGATATGCTAGGGCTCTTGAGAAAACTGCTCGAGTAAAACCAATAAGGAGGTAGTAGACTGAAACCCAAACCACAAAATACTAATTTTTTTTGATGCTTCTAAGAAACAATTAATTCCTGGCAGGGTTTAAACTTCAGTTTCTTCAATCAAAATTATGAATTATGGAAAGCAAGAGACAGAATAGCCCAAGAACCACCACATCACCTGTCTCATGACTGAATTATAATGCAGCTGCCTCCAATGCAAACACAAGAACAAGCTGTACACAAACAGCCTTACCCAAAGGATTTGCATACTTCAAGATGGATGCAAAATCTTTCTTCTGGACTTTTGGAAGGCTTTTGATGTAATTTTTTGCCTTAAAAGAAACATGGATATTAAATTAGATCTTTGCCACCTTTGTAATGAGACAACATTAACCATATGCTTAATATCTTTCTCAACAATATTTTGACAGCACATTGTACAAATGCATTTTTTCTGATGATATTCACCTTCTTCCAGAATGGAATCTTTTAAAATCAAACTTTAAAACCATTATTTATAAATTATAATGCAAAGCTTTAATTATTAGTGCTCCATATTTAGTATATTTATTCAAATAAATATGGATGAATTACTTGAAAGAATGTCATCATGAATTTACAGCAATCTCTAGAGGTGAACCTTATACAGTAATTCCTTTACATTTAAACTGAACAGTTACACTAATGAATAAACTTAGGGTCTTTACAGGAAGGGCCTCAGGATTCTAGAAGGACATCAACATAAGGACAGGAAAGAGACATTTGCAAAAAACTGGGTTTTCTGAATATCTTTGTGCTTTTAGTACCTTTACAATAAAAGTTGCCATGTATCACCTCAGCTGTGTTTATATGGTACACACTGGAATCCTGGAATATCTAAATAATCTTCTGATAATTTTCTGTCATTCCACCCTCCATCTCCAGTAGCTACTGTGGGTGCACAAATCATGTCAAGGCAGAAAAGGACCATTAGGGGTCATATCTGTAGTCAATACGTATTACCTCAGCCTGTCTAAGAACTGAGCATGGCTTAAAGGAAAATTAAGACATGGAATACCAACTGACAAATAAGAATACTCACATCTTGACTGTGCAATTTTTGAACAAAATCTTGAGTTGGTGTACCTGTTATTTTCATTATTTCTGTGAGTTGGTCCAGATCTGAATACCAGAAATAAGGAACAAATTCTTTCACTATTAGGAAACTAAGCATCCTGCAAAAGTAATGCATTTCTTTGCTGTTGGAGAATAATGTAAAAATCTTAATTCAATGACTGAACAGAAGAGTTACAAAAGATGAAACTTCTCCTTTTCTCTTAGAAAAGGCAAAGAAAATATCTTGTAATTTGGGAACACATAATTGAATCATCTGAAAAATTTTCTAATATCATCAGGCTTGTTCTGTATTGTTTGGACAAAAACCAGTCCAAAAATATTAAGAGTATCTAAACAATCAACACATGTATGGCATGCACTAGGAAAAAAAAAATGGCTTTTCCATTATCACAGAGCATTCTACTTGACGATTTGGGATGTGATTCAAAGATCACCTCTACTGAAAAAAATCAGTAATACAAGTTTTAATTGGCAGGTGTGCAAAAGCAGTACAGATATAAAATAACAATTTAATGAGAAAGCTGCAAGCCATTTTACTATTAATTTCAATTTATACTCATCTGTTTTTGAACAGACTTACTGCATCACATCACAACCTCTCATAATTTTCTTACATCAGTATCGTAAATTCACTGAAGGATACGATCATTTCCCTTGAACAGAGGTCTCCCTGTTATCATCTCAGCCATTATACAGCCCACAGACCAGATGTCAACTGAAAAAAACACCAAGAGGCACATTAACCTGTCTGTTTGAATGTGCATAAAGTTTAATTTAAAACATATTTTAAATAAGTATAAAAATTACCTTTATAGTCTGTTATAAAATAAATGTGTGCCTTGCCAAGTATGATGAACAGCACAGGTAAAACTACCAGACTTTCTAATGAGCAAACTGGAGATAATCTCATAACATGCAGAATGAGTTTCTCAGTAACAGACACAGGAAGTAAATCTTCAGTACTTTCAAAAACTTCCATAGTGTTATTTGAATTCCCTTCATTTGCCATTTCTCCCTGTCTGTTCAAATTAAAATCAGCACACCTTTATAGGAGCACAAGAAGAGAGACCAGACTGTCATGTCTGTATAATTTAAATAATTTTTTTCTAATAACCTTGGCACTTTCTGTTACTCTCAGAAAACATATATAAAAAATTCCCAAACTCACCACCACATGATTACCTGCAATTTACCTACAGGGAAATGTGCATAATTATATTGTCATTTCCACCTCAAATTTCTTGTTAATTTCAGAAACAAAGCCTTGTGTATGTATCACCTGACCCAGTGAATGCTTTAGCTGTTAAGACTCTTTTGAAGAGACACTGACCTGTCTGAGTATAATGCATCCAGTTAAGAATGACCTCTGGGGCTCTGTACCACCTTGTAACCACATAGCCAGTCATCTCACTGTCTGTATGCCTTGCCAATCCAAAATCCAGGATCTGCAGTGGAAGCACAAAGCACATTCAGATCAGATAGCTTGCTATCTAGTTCATACAGTTCCTGACAACTGTAGGAAAAAAAAACCCTGGAGCAATCTGCAGTGATTAGTTTATTTTTGTATCTTTTTCTCATTGAAATGTCTTGTTCTCATTCTAAAAATCAAGACAGAGGTAGCACAGAGATTTGAATAACTTTTTTTCAAGTTACATACTTCTATGGCACCATCAAAAGCTGTAAGAGGAGTAAAGAAAATAATAAATTATTCACTTATTAATTAAAAAGATACTGGACACATTTAATGCAAATATTCCCTGAGCACAGAATCACCATTGTATCAAGTTACAGCTAAAAGAACAGCACCCATTTTAGACAGTGTCCACTGCTCTCATATCCCAGGTGGCACAATTATTCAAGAGTGTGTTCCAACAATATTCTGAAGAAAGAAGGTATTGTTACCTCTACTTTATGAATAACTCATACAAGGGAAGACTTCCTCTAGGTCACATTGAAAACTGGCAACAAGAGTGGGGAATTACCATCACTCAGTCCCATCAAGTCTTCTCCAACCTCCAGCATCAACTACAGAAAAACCTTTTGTAACAAATGCAAGAACTGTGCAATTTTTTTTAAAGTGCTATGCACAATTCAGCTTATTTCTAAGATTCTCAGCTATTTCTCTCTAGATATAGCAATGTGTACAGCAGCAAGATTAAAAATAAATGTTATGGCCTTTTGTCAACTTCTATAAAATCTGCCTTAAGAAGGCCCACCTGTATGGACCATTAAAAGATGCTGAAAACAGCAAGAAAATTCCATTCCTGGAATGACAATCAGTTTGTATTTATTGGAAAGTTCATGCTTCTAACAAGAACGAGTAAGTCAAGTTCTACTGAAGATAAATCATGGTGACACACAGGTAACTAAACATGAAGCTTTGCATGAGCAGCCACAGTTTGCCATGTGAATCACACTGCACATGTTTATTGATAGGACAGGGGTTTTAATAGGAACACCTGAGCATTCCTACACCAAGAGTCATGTTTATGTAATGCTCTCTGCAATTAAGCATTCTAAAATATTTCAGGATAGTTTCGTCATTCCCTGGCACTAAAAGAAAAACTATATTTTCATTCACAAAACAAGACTACAAAATGTTATGGTTTATCTTTATTGCCATACTGGAAATATAATTTCCATGTTTTCCTCATAACTGCTGATTACCAATCAATTTAAAAACAGAAACAGAATGCAAAGGGAGACATTTTTTATTCATACCAATTAAATGCACTTGATCGTGGCTGATTCTCTGGGAAGTGAAGATTTACTGGATGCAAAATTTTTGTATATATAATTTTTGTATAAACCTTTATGTATTGCTTTTATTGTACATATTCAGCACACATATTTTCCCAGTATGACAGCAAGGAAGGTGGAAGAAAAAAAACAAAGTAACAGGTCAAATCCGGATGTGGTACAGTCTATTCTGTCACAGTCTTTTAGGCATTTTATCTACCAAGGCTTGTGACATGTAGAGTTGGAAACAGCTAAAATATAATTTGGTTTTGTAGACTTGTAGAAGTAGAAAACAACAGCAAGAATTTTTGTGCATTATGCTTTAACTTCATGATTTATTTTCATTTATATTCCATTAAGTTTAAGAACAGTGTATCTTATTTGTACTTAACATGGTACTATTTCAACAACTATCTTCATATAGAACTTTTATTCTCACACACAAATCTTCAACATTTCAGCTTGAACTTGCACAGCAATTTTCAGAGCATGCTTGAAAATCCTTCTTATACTTTGTGAATTATGAAACAATGACCCAATTTCCCTCAGCTCCTTAAAGGTAGGTCTCCTTTGACTCAGAAAACTTAAATTTTCCTAATTTTTTTCATTAACTAACAAAAATAACTTGTAACTTTGAGATGACAGAAAGGACAGTGATTTCCCCTCATACACCCTCCACTGTGTAGGTGGATACCTAAGTAGGAGTTGAGAGCATCAGATGAGGGAGAAACAAGCATCAGAAAGCTCACTGGGAAAAAAATGATAGCTAATTAATTATCCCTTCAAGGAATTGTTCCAACTTGTTAACAGTCTCATCATCACTGGAGCTGATGCAAGGGAAGCTGCAGAGTGCACAGACATGGGGGAAAATGGTTGCACTATTCCTGGCAACATGATCCTGTGCCTGGATAAACTAACTCAGAGAGTGTGCAGAAAAAGATTTGTTAAATAAGGAGATACAGATCAGGAGACACCTGGCATGCATCTCAAAATATAATTGCACAACTGGGGGTGTAAGGGAAGACATATATATATACAACTGTTTTTTCTAGACTCTTCTTTTCTAAACACCTTGGGATCCACTCATCATTTGTCCACCTCCAAGTCAGGAAAAGTCAATGGCTTTTTGTGTTTGATAGGAAAACACTAAAATTACAGAACCCTGGAACATTTGGGTCAGTCTCCAAGGACCAAAATTTGTATTACAATGGCTACATGCAAGTATATAGTTTGCATGTTGCAGGCTAAAAACCACTTTCTGCATCACATTTTATTCAATTAAGGGTGCCCTTCACAACCTTTGATGTTCTGTATCTCCCAGCTTGTAGAGTTAGACTTTTTCTATTTATTTAAAGTTTAAACTCTCACCTAACTGAATCACTCTCATCAACTCTTATATCTCTTTTAGGGACAACACCTGGGCCATAAGATCTGATGCGTCCTTACACATCAGGACACAAAAGTCCCCATTCAAATTCCCTGCTGTTTTGTGAGGATGTACAGGCCAATTGTGATTCAAGAACAAAAAGCCTGGCCCAACACTGAAACCAGCCAGCATGTTCACAGCTCCTGCACCTGTTGTCTTCTGTCTTCTAACATGTCTGACTGGTTTTTCAAATAAACATACCTTACCTTCAATTCACAGTCTTCATTTACTGCCAAGTTTCCAGGCTTCAGATCCTGCAACCAGATTTTAAATGAATGTTTTGAGTTTTGTTTTGCTTTTTTTTAATTTTACAGGAAGACAATAAAGTACTCCTTTTTACTATCTTTCCTTCTTTCTTTCTGATTTTATAGTTTTTATGTAACAATTTTGAACAGCAACAGGTGAAACAATGTCATAACACAAACAATACAAACAAGGATGGAAACTTCCATATTTGGCTTTTTTCCAGTATACTTCCCCTCCAAGAAAAATCAATTTTTTTTTCTGCTATAAGTCAGGAACATACTTGCCAGTGAAGGAATTCACTAATTTTTCTATGAGAGGAGTTTGGACATAAATTTGTTGCATTTAATATTAAGACCACAAGGTTAACAATTCATATATATAGTTCTGGACTGTACATGTTCCATATTAAAATATGCATCATAGAAGTTCCTTACCCTGACAGACTTAGGAGCACTGAAATAATCAAACAAGATTTTACACAAAACCCTATGCTCTCTTCTGTGGAAAAATCAATTTCCTAAAAAAGTCAACACAACTGCAACATGAAAAAGTATGTAAGAAGGCTTAAGTCTCTTAAGCCACCTTAGAGACTTCAAATGATCTTCCACAGTGGTAAAGTTTAGCAA
The DNA here is from genome assembly GCF_027477595.1 of Haemorhous mexicanus. Taxonomy (NCBI): domain Eukaryota; kingdom Metazoa; phylum Chordata; class Aves; order Passeriformes; family Fringillidae; genus Haemorhous; species Haemorhous mexicanus. The sequence goes on along the minus strand of NC_082345.1, from coordinate 56,565,154 downwards.
AGGGAAGACTACTGGCAAGGACTAAGATGATACTGCAACATCAGAGACTCAGAAATACATAATTAGATATACATGTTCCTTCAGCTTTTTCAAATCCTTGTTTGATACACTTTAGCACAAGATCTTTAGAAGTATCTTCTCTCTGAACTTTTTAACAGGGATCCGCCTGTTTTATACAAAGATCTTTAAAGATCAGAGGGGCCTTGGAGAGAAACAATTTGATGCAAAAAACCATAATGAAACCAAGAAGCTCAAGGGTCATCAAGGGAGACCTTAGAAGAAAACTATGCAATGGTAAGTTTAGACCATGATCCCAACAGTTGCAAAAATAAGAATATAAATATCTTACATTATTTTGTCAGTTGTGTAGTTTCTGTGTCCAGCTTAAAGCTACTATACAATGTGCACTTTCTATGGTGCTCCTGACACTTTCTTAAAAATGGACAATTTCTACTGTTCTAATGCAGTTTTGGGGGAAGACATACTGCTTGGTACCACAAAGGCATCATTTAGAACTCCTTCTTCACAGCGCAGAAGTGATTTTAAGTGGACTTTATACAGAGAAGGGATTAAAAAAGAAACAAATGCTTACTTTCTCTCAGAAAAAATTTGAGGTTCTTAAGTCTCTGTAATTTTGAACAATTTTTTTCAGTTTCTACCGTTCCCCCAAAACTTTGAACACTAATAAAACACTTAAAGAAAACCTAACCATTGTTTTTAAAAGTTTAATCTTCATTAAAAAAAAACCCCTCAACTCTTATCTATCTCAATTTAGACACTATTTGCCCTTGTGGGGACTTAAAACTCAACTTCAAAAAGTAATCTAGGAACCCCAAATCTAAGCTGTATTCAGTTATTCAGTGCAACTTGTGTGCCCAATTTACACTGACATAGCCATGCCACCTTTTGTTCCCACTGAAGAAGAAATCAAAGGCACCAACAAACTGAGAAAGCCTATAAACAGAATTTCAGGCCTATTTATACACATGCTTGTACACAAACATCACTCACATTATCAAAATATAAACATCTTTCATGTTTTTCCACTTACCCTGTGAATTATGCCTGATGAATGAATATACTGTAAAAAGAGAAAGTATTTTTTTAGTCAAGGTCCTGAGTTTAAAAGTAGCCTGGGGTAGGAGAGAAAATACTTTTACATAGTGCTAAAGTAAACTGAAATTAGAAAAATGTTATTTATTGCACAGAAGATCCCTTTAGCTATGGTTTTAATGTTCATTTAATGTTCATTAGCATTTTGCCCTTTCCCTGCCTTAATAATGAGAAACCACTAAATCAGTTTGAGTACTGCAACTGATATATATATATATATATATATATATCAGAATGAAATATGGTATGTTATACATCAGAAATGCTCTTCTACAATAGGTGTCTCTGGCGTGCCATCACAGTTTAGATTCACATGCTTCAGCAGCACTGGCTTTTAAGAGATCATTGAGACTGGGATGAAGGCCAGTCAAGGTCTTATCTGACAATTCTTGCTACATGCTTCAGTATTTCCTCAATGGAAAATGGAAAGGTCAAGTTCAAAGACATTCTCTTTACTTGCATATTTTCATCACCCATTCAGTGACCTATTTAAGGGCTCACGAAAGCCAAACCAGCAAACTGAACACCCAGGACTAGTTCTTTTGGGATGACACCTGATAAAATACAGATGTTCGGATCCATGACTGCCACCAAATGCTCCCCACTGAGGTGTGCAGCTTCTCTCACCACTGAATGATACCCTAGAAGAGACTATTTTCATCACAGTCAATAAAGGGAACTTCTGGTAACTAGCTCAGACATATGCATCTCTTGCAAAGATCGAAATGCAGAAAGCTGTTCTGAACTGAGAACATGGTTTCCAGGAGCAGCCTAGGATGTGCTAATCCCTTTGGGGTAGGGAACTGATCTGAAACTCCCACAGACCGTACTAGTGATGCTAAGAAACATGACAATAATAAAACTTTTAAACAAAAAGACTTGAGAAAAGATGAATAAGATCCAAATCCTCCAGCTTCACCTGAAGAATTTTCATTTTATTCCACTCTGAAAAATGGGACAAGGGGCAACAGGGTCACTGGGAACTAGCTGGCAGAGCCAGAGAAGACCAATCAGGAATAGTCAGCATAACATCACAGAAATGCACAGAAGAAAGGAGCTTTGCAGGATAATTGCAAATCATCTACAGCCTTAGCAATGACCATCTTCCCCAGCAGCCCTCAGGATGGGCAATTAACCTCACAAATGCAACAGTCCCTCTGCAAAAAGGTCCTCATAACACAGCTGATGAGAAACACCAAAGAAAACAAAGCTACAGAACAAAAACCAACTTCTTCAGACAGAATCAATGTGCCTTTCAGACTCAGATTTTGAACTTAAAACACAACCAATACAACCTAAGCAGCACAAGAGCTTCACTTAGGGTGCCAAGCTTTTAAAGCAGTGACTGAAAAAATCTCTGACAGTTAATCTTCTCTTACACCTGACCAGCCACACCAGATGTGGTCTCATAGGTTCTGAAAAGGGGGATGGGGGGAAAAAGCCCCCACTTCCTTTGACTCTGTGCCTACAACTTTACCAATCCAGCCCAGGCTGTGGTAGAGCCCTGCTGCTGCATGGTCACACTGCTGACTGCTGTGCCAGAGCCCAGGTCTGTCCTGGCATCTGCAGTAGACCAGTTCCTGCTGCATATTACTTGCAGATTGGGCAAGGTTTAACATCACCCGTAGGAAATGGCAAAGCCCTTCACAGGATTTCCTGGGGCTGACACAAGACTTTGAGGGCACACGGCTGCTTCACAGAATGTTTGCTGTAAAACCACTACAGCAAACACAAAAGTACAAAACGTTTTATCTATCATGGATGTGCATGAAGTGAATTGGTACAGGAGGAGGAGGAGGAAGTTTGTTAATTGTACATGGAGACCATATGCACTTTAAAACAACCAAACTAGAAATGTAACTGTAAATAGCTAAACTCCCAATTTTAATAAATTAAGAAAAAGATACCCTCTGTCATCACTATCTTGACCAAGGAAATCACAATATCTGCTTGCATTCTATTATTGCAATATCTTCTATTATTGCAATATCTTCTAATTGAAGCCTCTTGATTTTCCAGAACAGATGCTTAAAATATTCTATGGTTGGTTTGTGCTTCTAAGACTTTACACAGTAAAGAAATAGCTGTCAGACCCAGTCATTTGGCACCTAAGAATGTGGAATGTAGAAACAGAAATTAAAAGGTCTGCACCCTTCCCAATTTCAGTTAAAAGTAAATCTCACCTGTTCGGGGGGAAGAGTATGGTTTTGCTGTCATTTTCACCCCACTGAAGGTTTTATGAATGTTCAGCACCAAAATCATGTTAACACTTTGGAGAAAGCTCCTATGTTTTCTGAACGCTCCTCTTAACATAACACTACTGAGATTACATGAAATAGCAGTTATTCCTGATTGTAATGCACACATCAGCCTTTCTGTAAGCTGAAATACTGGTGCTTTGCTGCATATGTTTCTTTAACAATAGCAGTATTTTTTAACTGCATTTCATAATCTCCTGGCAGGTAGCAACACTGGAACTGTGCCAGTCTTCATTCAGAAGGTTTTCCAATTCTGTTCAACAGCCTTCTGAAATGGGATCCTGTTCTTACTGGTTCTCCTCATTAAATTATGCATCTATTGACAGATTTTTCATTATTAACATGGCAGAATGATTCAGAAGAGTAGACATATCCTTCACAATACTTCTACCATTTCACCTGAACCATATTTTATTCAAGAAGCCAGTTAACACAAGTGAAGTGTTAGAGCACAGGAGCTCTGTACATTATTCTAAAGACAATTTTGATAGCATGCAAAAATCCTGGAATGCAAGCTTCAGATTGTGCTAGGAAGTCATCCAACAATCACCTAAATTTTAGGCATTCTTTTCTTTCTATGTAATCTCTACACAAAATAAAAAGCTAATCAAAAGGGAATTAGCAAAGACTCAGGAGAATGTGTTCTAGGCAACATGCAAAATGAAAATGAAAAGCATCTTGGCAGGGAAGTAAAAACTGAAGAGGAAATGAGTCAGAGGGGGAATGGAAAGCAGAGAAGCAGAAAAAATCTAGCATAAATGTAAACAAAAGACAGTAAATACAATTGAGAAAAGGAGAGAACTAGAGTAATACATCTTACCATAAATATGGCAAGAGAAGCTTGAACAGGTGTTTGTATGGCCCAGGAGCTGTCTGTCCCTTCCCAAGCACTATGAATAAAGAGAGAGGACTGACAGCCACCTCCCCCAGACCTCTATGAACAGGAGCCCAGCTGGCATTCCAGCAGAACAGGGACCCAAGACTGAAAGCTGCGGTCTCTTTCCACCTACATATACAGACATTTATGTTTAGCCTTCCTTCTGTACTCTTTGACAATACACAGCTTTTCTGTCAAACAATAACAAAAAAAGAAATTATGCAAGAAATTATGCTTCCAAGATGCAAGCTCTCATGAAAGCAAAATTTAATACCAGACCAAGGCCTGACTAGGCAACAGGCAAAGGAGAGGTATGCCATTGTTTTTAAGTGATGTCACATCACATTGAGTTACAAGGCGCACCAAAGAAAGAAAATTAATATTTCATTCTCTGTAGAAAAAAGACAGTAAAATGATAAGAACTGACAAAAAAGAACTGTACAGACTTGCAGAGCAAAGGCTGAAGATACAAATCTTCATGAACTCAGTCTTGACCTCAATTTATACAGGTTTTTTAAAATAAAGGCTGCTGAGCCCTTTGTATACAACCAATCCAGAACCAGTCTACAGATAGAATGCAGAAATTGGGCCTGCAAGGAAACAACTGGGGGGCTTACCAAAAATCTCCCTTATCTCTTCACAGTACATCAGTCATGCAGAGTTCTCCCTTACACACATTTAACTGTCACATGTAAACAGGTTGTTACAGAAACATATGCAATGTGACAAAAATGATGAACAGCCTTCTTGCCTTTGACCAGACATAAACAGAGATACCATAAAGTTCTTTATACTTTACAAAGGACAAATGCATATTGCACGTTACATCTTTAACACCAAAAAAACCTCCCCAGAATAGACTCCGTCAAAGTTAAAAGGTGAAAAACAAAGTTATCATTCAAAGGAGAGGCTAAGCATTCCAGATCTACAGTGGCATTCTCCCCCTTCCAAGGTATTGCAAGCATTTTTCCCTCATAATGCCTCTACTGAGTACTAGCTAAGTGTATGTTTGTTCCCCATGCCCCGCCAAAAAAGCAATCCAAGTAAACACAGATGGGCTGTCTTTAACCCAGATACAGTAGACCTCAAAAAGTACAAGACTTTCATGAAAAACTTGGCTAACCCTTTCTTAAACAGCTAATTTACTGATATCTGTAAAAGAATAAAAAAATTACTGACTCATTTTCTTTCTTGTCTGCATGTTAGCAACACTCCTTTCGGCTTAACACATTTCCTAGCACAGACAGGGCTACAAGAATGTGCCTCAAACACTGGACCATTCCTATTTCTTAAAAATATTTTCAGCTAGGTGTGTACTTCTGTGGCTGAAATGGTTCAATGGTTAAAAATTTAATGGAACAGATACACTAAAGACTGTTCTCCAGTTTGCTGTGGAATAAGAAATGACAAAACATTCTAGTAGCTAAAAACTATTTTATTTCCTGCTGGTAATTTTGAGTAAGTACAGTTTTACTCTCAAAACCACGGGGTAAGAAACTATTCAAGTAAACCACTTCTCAGAGAAGATCTATCACAGTTACTACCTCAGCATCCCTGCTGGTAGCTGGTTGCCATGTGACTGCTTTTATTTTTATGTTCCTCCCACAGGAGACAGTCCTTTGTGAACTCTTTCAGCATGTGTTCTTTATACAGAATGTATTCAGGAGTGGACTGCTCCAGTGTGGGTCCCCCAAGGGCCACAGGTCTTGCCACAAAACCTGGCAGGGGCCTGCTCCAGGACTGGCTCTCCATGGGCTGCAGCCTCATTAAGGCCACATCCCTGGGCCCCAGCATGGGGTGCTCCATGGTTGCTGTGTGGATATCTGCTCTGTCGTGGTCCTCCATGGGTTGCAGAGGAGCAACCTGTGCCACCATGGTCTTCATGGCCTGCAGCAAAATCTCTACTCCAGCACCTGTAGCATCTTCGCCCCCTCTATCCTCACTGACCCTGGTGCCTGCAGGGCTGCTTCACATTTTCTCACTCCCCTCCCACAGCTGCTGCCAACATTTTTTTTACCCCTCCTTAAATGTATTACCACAGACATGCCATGAATATTGCTGATAGGCTCAGCTTTAGCCAGCAGTGGGTCTGCTTTGCAGTCAACTTTGTTCAACATGGAGGCAGTTCCTGGTGTCTTCTAACAGCAGCCACCCCTGCAGCCTTCACTAACAAACAAACCTTGCCACAAACCTACCCAATATATCCTTATAAATTCCTGCTCTGTTTTCTTCCCATGTATGTCAACCACACAGAGTTGCTCCACATTTGTCTTCCACATTTACTGATCCAACAGACTTCAGCATCAGCCTTGGGGGCCACAAGTTTTGCTCTGCTGGCCTCTGTCATAGAGTATCCGTCACTAGGACCAAAATGTTTCTAAACCATTTCACCAGAATTAAATTAATTATTCATCCTTTCCACTACACTCAACCTAAGCTAATTCTTTACCGTTCACATATTGCTTGCCTGTTAAGTCAGCACAAATGCTGTTTTCCATCCCTGGTGAATAGCATGCCTCTCCTGGAAACCTGATTCCCAGACAGTTACCTGCTGTAACTTAAACAGACCATTCCATTTACACAGTCCTTAAGACAACACTTACTAGGACATGGCCTTGTGATTAGGGAACTAATTACAGAACTGAAATCGTAACTCCACATTCAGAATCCAGATTAGAGGTGAATTTCCTCCAGTTTAAATAAAACCAATTTCCCCAAACCTGGCTTTAGCTTACCTGACTTTAGTTCCGGCACAAAAGATAATTACTTAGCACATGTAAAAGGCTATGCGAGCAAAAATCTACTAAAATTAGAACACAAAATCCAGGGCAGGGTCAAAGAGAAATCAATAATGCAGGACTCAACAAGAAAATGTATTTATTACGTTTTGTGATGGGAGTAAAACAATTTACCTGCCCTTCTGTATCTGGTAAGTGCTGAGGGACAACAGAATCGTGAATATGCTGTTCCTGATGTTCTTGTCCAGGCTCAGCATGCTGTGCTGCTATTTAATTATTTTTTAATAGTGTTTGGCAATGCAAGTATAGATCTGGATGAATCCACATCCTGATGGAAGTGCCAGACATTCCTGTATCAAAATGAGGTCTGTATTTCCACTGCACAAGCACACCCCTACACTGACTTCACTTATCTGTATAAGCACAGAGGAAATTTCTGCCCATACATTGTGTGCTTACAGGACTGCAAAACCAAAACTGTACAGTGCCAGCAGAAGCCAAGGAATGACATTCAATTTAAGACAGTGCCATTCCATAGCCTCCTTATGTGTCTCCAGAGCAGCAAAGAGAATTAAACAGCCTTTACTGCAGGGGAGCCTGGATAAAGCCTGCAGACGTAGGTCAAGGGTTTCTTCTTTTGGAATTGTGTCACCAAAAGAAAAAAGTAGTACATCCAAAAAGTAAACACAGTAATTTAAGAACTGCAGAACTAATATAGACCAAGAATCATTTTCCCATCACATTAATATAGGTTAATATAGATAAAAACAGGGAGCTTAAGGAATATCTTCTTTATGTGTTGTAAGACCATAAACTTCAATATACACAGTCCAATTTTTAAAAGCCAAACAGCAAAAAAAAGGAGTAGCAAAAATAAACAGTATTTAGCAAAAGATGAGGAAGAAACGCATGCAAAGTACATGACAGTTAATACATTTAGAATCATTCTTGTGAGAGTCAGTAAAATTCAAGATTATGTTTTTATGTTATTTGCTATAGCTGTAAGCTCTGCAATCCACAGAAGTGCTATATCTAAGAGATAAAACAGAGATGAATATAAACATTATTTCTGAGAAGGAATGGAGAATAAACAGCCAGGCTTACTATGTGAAAAGATAAAGAAAATCATGAACAAGACCAACAACTAACTTAAACATGGCATTTGGTTATACTTTTTATTTAAGAAAATGATATATCAAAATAATTATTCTTCCCAAGACTTACTGGAAGAGCTACAAGATGAAGCTTTCCTACACAGTTCAAAACTAGACAAATCTGCATGCGCCACTACAGTCTTTTATGAATGTTTTTTTAACTTCACAGTGTAAAACCTCATCACACAACAGACACTAGTTAAGTCAAGATCAAGCAAAAGTGTCAGGAGGCAAGAACTCCTAGGGAAACATAAAAAAGCATACATGAGATGGAAGCAGTCAGGTCACCCTGCAGGAATGTGGAGATACTGCCCAAGTGTGCAGAGATTGAATCTGGAAAGGCAAGGGCCTCTTGTCCTGAATCTGGTAAGAGACACAAAGGTCAGCAGGAAGGGCTTCTACATGCAAACTGGGAGCAAAAACAAAACTAGGGAGAAGACAGGCAATTGCATCAGGGGCATGAAAAAACTAAGGTACTCAATGCCTTCTTTTCATCCATCTTTACTGGTAGTATTTGCCATATCATAGGTCCCTGAAGCTGTTGGAAAAGTCTGGAGCAAGGAAGACTTAACCCTCAATGGAGGAGGATCAGATATTTCTTATCTGAACAAACACAAATTTAACATTTAAACACACAGCCTGATGGGATGCACTCATGAATTCTAAGAGAAGCTGGCCAATGTCATCAGGAGTCCACTTAATAGTATGTGAAAGGTCATGGTGATCAGGACATGTTTCTTATGATTGCAAGAAAGCAAATATTGCTCATGTCTTCAAAAGGGTATTGAAGAAGAGGATCAAGGAAGGCCAGTCAGCTGCACCTCACTCTCTGGGAATGTGATAAGCAAGTAATTCTGGAAACCAAAAATTACAAGGACAAAGAACTGATTGGCAGTAGTCAACATGGATTTACAGAAGAAAATCATGCTTGACAGCCTGTTAGCCCTCTATGATAAGACAACTGGATTGGTGGATGACAGGAGGGCAGACAGTGTCGCTTACCTTGTCTCTTGCAAGGCTTTTGAAACTCTCGTAACACCCGGAGAGACAGTGGAAGTAGGAGTTAGATTAATGGACAGTGACTGAGCTGCCTGGATCAAAGTTGGCTGAACTGCCTTGATCAAACAGCTGTGATCAGTGGCAGGAAGTCCAGCTGGAGGTCCATCACCAGCAGTGTCCCCCTTAGGGATAGTACTGAAGTCAGTTCTGCTTACCATTTTCATTAGTGACCTGGATGATGGGACAGAGGGCTCCCTCAGCAGCTCAGCAAATGATGCAGAACTGACAATAAAGTTGACACCCCAGATGATTGTGTTGCCATTTAGTGAGTCCTCCCCAGGCTAAGAAAATGGGCTGACAGGAACCCACCAATGTTCAACAAAATCCTGGGAGGGAATAATGCCATGCATCAGACAAGGCTGGAGACTGACCAGCTTGGCAGAAAAGGACCTCTGCCCTTATACCAAAGATAACCAAAAGCCTCATGCATTGGGCAGAGGATTGCCAGCACCTTGAAGATGATCCTTCCCCCTTTCTCAGCTCTCATGAGACACACCTGGAGTGCTGCGCTCAGCTATGGGCTTACCAGTTAAAGAGAGATACTGAAGCAAAGCCAGTGAAGCTTAATGATGATGACTATGGGACTGGAGCACCTTATATAAGACAAGAAACTGAGAGAGACAGGATTCTTCAGCTGTAAAAATATACCTTCTCTAATAAATGAATATGATTTTGATTTAGTATATAATTTTTACTGTACTAGGTGAGATAAATTTTATGCCGCTATCAAATTATAAGTACTTATAGCTCTCCATAACAGTTTACTAGGAAAAAAGACTGTAAAATCAAAATAGCAGTAGAACTGGCAAACCTTTAAGCCTTTCAACATCTGATATACCAGGAACTGGATTCGATCTTCAGTTAATTTCTCATGCTTCATTATCTTACTCAAGTCTGTTCCCATAAATGGCATGACGAGGTAGCTTAAAACAAAGCAAAACAAAAAAAATGGAAAGAAAACCAAACAGAATAATTTGATTAACTTTGTCATGTAAATTAAAACATAATTGTATATTTTAATTACAACATTAATTATTAATTAATTATAGATTATTCCATTTACTAAACAATTCCTTCATCATCCTCCTACCCTCCAAGCCTATCTGTTTTTATCTCATTGTCTTAAAGAGGTATTGCCCAGTTCTGTCACTGATCATGGAAATTTGCTAGTTATCAGAACTAGCTTAGAAAGAAACTAACCAAAAGCCTCATGATATTTCAAAGACAACTACACAAAAAACTAAGACATTCATGCAAGGCACTGTATCTCACAGTCATGACCTAGCAGCACAGCCATTGAACTAGCAAAATCTGGAGGATGATTTTAGGGTCTCATTTAAAACACAGTGCTTCAATGCTCATCGTGTACATGTGCATTCTATTACATATGCTGTGTAAAATGCTAAAATAGACAATATGGACAACATTCATTTTGGCTCAACAATCAATATGAACACATGCTCCATGTTTTCTGTACTTCATTTTCTACGTTCTTCTGTCAGATCACTTTCTTTGCTAACATATAAATACACAAGGTTGTTTAGGAAACATACATATACTAGATGACATCCAGAAGAGTTCTACTAACACAGGAAACCTACATTAAGCCCAAAAGGACTTCTGGGAGCTGTTTCTCTAGCAACTCTAATTCACCAGAACTGTAGCAGTAAACAAGTAAAACAGGAGACATGTTAAACATCTTGTGTTTGAGATGCCACCAAAAATCAGGGAGATGTGGTAGAAACAACCTGTATCAGGTGCTGTTTGGACCACTGACTGGGAAAACAGTCACAGGGCACAACATACTACAATGCAGATAAACACCAAAAAATTCAGCAGCAGCACTTTTAACTGATCCTTGAATTCGGATGGATCCCACTGAAATATGCCACATAATGGGAGTAACTTTCAGCCTACTGGATTGGGTTAAGAATTGTCCTACCATTTGAGCAACCTGGGCCTTAGGGTTCAGCTAGAAATCAGTATTTGTAAAGTGGATTAGGGAATTCACTTAACTGTCATTTATTAAGGGCTGAAAGACAGGAAACTGGTTCTAATGACAATCTGAGAACTCCAGCCCACCAAAGCTGCATGTAAGAGTTATATTAAGATGAAACTCAGAAAAAAGTCTATGAAGCAACAATTTGGAAATTCTCTATTTAAAAAGCAACAATCTTTCTTCCTGCACAAGCAACAATGCTCTGCTCCAAAAAACAAAAAACTTAGAACTTACAAGTCATTAAACTTCTCCAGTGTTATATCTGGTGTGAACACATCCAAAATTCCAATGACCTAAAAAAAAAATAGAAAAAAAATAGGAAAAAATTAATGGCTGATTTGACACAATAAAGCCTAAATCACCTAAAAAAGTGAAAAAAATATAATCTAAAACACATTGAGACATTAGCTATAGGCATAAACATGGCAGAAAAGATACCTAAAGTAGTGACAGGATTTGTTATGTGTTAGATTTTATACCTCAGATGGCCATTTTACCCCGTGAAAAAAAAATATAAGAAGTACCTACTGGAACTAAAAGTTCAGAGGCTAACAATTTTATGTAAGAGGAGACAGTATGTTATCACTTTAAATACTGACATCTTGAAAATAAACCAGAAAAATCAGTCAATAGTGTGAAGTACTTGAAAGTGCTCTCCACCTAGCTGGGCCTACTGCTTATCAATGAAGTGCACTTTAAACATCCTCCAATTTCAGTAACAGGGTAATTTAGGTACAATACAATAGATTCTTGCAAATACAAAGAAGAAACCAGAATGAAACTGTTTTTATTGAGAAAAAATTAGCAAGAACTTGATATGATTTACAATGGCTTATACCTCAGGTTCTCCAAAGAGGTTTTTTTGTCAAACAAAAGCATCCTATCACTGAACAGAGAAATAATAATCTAGTAAAATGGATTTTTCACCACAGCTTTTCCTATTAGTATGGGTTTTGGGAGAACTATACAAACTGACTGAGCACCTAACACTAAATACCAATGCTTCTTTCAAGACCACTGAACGCCAGAAAATTAAATACACAGAACTCAATGCTCAAAAAGAAGTAGGTGGAGTGATCTAAAGTCAGATTTTAGATGCTGCAAAATCCAGGCAGTGCCTAAATAACACAGGCTTTTAGAGCTGCTTTTTTTCTACCTCTGCTGCTAATTCATGACCATTTCAGTGTGTTCAGAGGAAGCCTCCCAAGCACTTCCTCAGAGTGCTCGTGGTGTTTCCCTGGTGCAGGCTGCCATGTCACAGAATCACAAAATATTCTGAGCTGGAAGAAGGGACCCACACAGATCATTGAGTACAACGCTTATGTGAATGGCCTGTATGGGGATTGAACACACAGCTCTGCTGTTCTTAGCAACAGGAGGCTGTGCAGGACTTTGCCAGAAGAAAGCTAAAAGAATAATAAACTTTATAACCTTGTTCAATCCTATCTTTATGGCCATATAGACATTAGGTCATACATCAAGAACTGTCATCCAAATCAGACACCTTCTTAAAAAAGTGAAAATAAAGAGAAGCATGAGCAGAAATGGAGGGGGAAAATGCAAGAAAAGGACACCTTCCTTTATTTAAAGCTTTAAATGCCCAACCATGATGAAACCCTTATTGCACACATTTTAGTCTTTCCATATTAAGGGCAGACTACTAAGGTTAGACTGGATATTGTCAAAATGATGAAGAAGATACAAAACCTAATAAAGATCAAGGCAGAAAATTTTAACTCCCTTTCTCTGTAGCCACATGTATCTTTGAAAAAAAAGTCACTAATAATATTTACTTGGGACAATTATATGAAACTAATTAAAGAAGAATAACTACTATAAAATAATAATTAAACCCACAGAGGATGTGGTTATTGTTTGAAGTAATACCGCTAGTGCTAACATTACAATAAGAATTTTCCTTTTCATGACAGTTTTACATAAGGTTTCCTTTTTCTCTGTGGAGGTAGTGAGAGAAAAGAGGAGGATGGGATTAAAAAGACATACTTTGTAACAGTGGAGCATAATGCAGCTCTACAGGCATTTCCTAAGGCAGTGTGTGTACGCAAACACACAACCAGAAAAGTTGTGTGCTCTTCAGATGTACATATATGAAGAAGGAAGTTAACATTTTAGAAGTAATCTTATTTAATATGCATCTTCCCTATTCAAGCTCCACGTTCTCAAATGTCTTGCTTGTTCTCCTTAAGCAAGTGTTTCCATGCCCTCATACACCTAAGCAAGAACCATAAGAAAATAAATCCCATCACATCTGAACATAGCAGTGAAAGACACTGGGACACCACAATGAAAAGAAGGGACACAGAGGAGGATGAAATAATGTGGCTGCTCTATCACCGGCATCTGTGCACCAAGGCATTATCAGGCACCCCCTGTGAAATACAGGAGCATGAGGAACATGCTTCCATGCAGAATATAAGAGCCCCAAAACACACTAATAAAGTTCACTAACATTCTAATGTGTATCCATTCAAGTACAGAATTCCTGGTACTTAATGCTGCCTGATGTGCACTCTTGCTGAGGTAAGGCTGTAAACTTATGGAGACAAACCCATCATTGCTGCAAATCCTCTACAGTGAATGAAGCCACCAAGACCAATGCTCAGCTCTCAAAGAAGGGAATTTTAAATAATTAACCAGAAAACTCTTTAAATATGCTAAGGATTTCACAATACATCTCTTGCTTTACAAACCAGGTTTTCTAAAAATCCTGAAATCCATGTTAGTGTCCAAAATGGTAAGACATACTAATAAATGAAGTTAATAAATAAAATAAAGTGAAGGACCCATTTCCTTTTCCTCGGTGATTTTTATTTAATAGCTGTGGTTTGGGATTATTTTCCTGGACTGGAGCAGAGTCATTCATATTTCCATTTAGACCAGAGGTTTTTGCAGCTATATTAAGCAGAAGGAAATATGTGATAAAATAAATCCTCTGAGGAAGATACAACTCCAGCTACTTGTTCAGGAAAAGGAAAAGAAACGGACAAAGTGTAGTCAACTCCCTCCTTTATAATATGATGGGAAATCCTGTTTCTGTTTGAAACCTCTCAATTAAAGACAGTACTTGTGAAGAACTTTATGATGTTCCAGCACTAAAGTAAGCCACTATTAGCAATCACAAGAATTATTTATTTTTTCATAGTGTTGACTATATGAAATGTACCAGAGATAGCTGTATATAAACCTTCTATACTTTGGTGTTAATCAGCACAATTACTGACACTATCAGAGTTGGAAGCTCCGCTGAGGAATGAATCCAGTACACTCTGCAATGGCAGTGAAAAGCATCTGTGGAAATCAGCAGCAATGCTGCCTTTTCAGGGTCTTATTTTTACCCCAACTAACTCTGCCAAGAGGCAATTTCTCCCACAAAGAATGCATCTACTGTACATTTGACTGAAAAATAACCAGGATTTCCTTAGCCTGCACTGAAGTACTTTAATAGCTTTCATCTCAAGGACAGGGTGTAATACTGCATCACTTCCATAGGACTACAGATTGGTTTGGCTTGGAAGGGACCTTTAAGCTCATGTAATTCTAAACCCCTACTATGGGCAGGGACACTTTCCACCAGACCAGGTTGCCCAAAAATCCATTCAACCCAGCCTTGGACACTTCCAGGGATGAAGCATCCACATCTTCTTTGAACAACCTATGCCAGTGCCTCATGACCCTCACAGTAAAGAATTTCTTCCTTATGTCCAATCTAAGTCTGCCCTCTTTCAGTTGAAACTATTGTCCCTTGTCCTGTCACTACAAGCACCTGTACAAAGCTCCTCTCTACCTCTATTGTAGCCCTCTTTTGTGTACTGGAAGGCTGCTCTAAGGTTCCTCCAGAGCCTTCTCTTCTTCAGGCAGAACAACTCCAACCTTCCCAACCTGTCTTCATAAGAGAGATGCTGTATCTTCCTGAAGTGCAAACCCACAAAACTACCCATTTACTGGTCTGTCTTGTTTTCCAAAGGTATGCAATCACCCCAATACATTTACTCTGAAGCCAGCGGGGAGTGGGTAACAGCATCTCCAGCCTTTCTTAACTCTACTGTGTGTGTGCCCGACCACACTCACCAACTTTACTATTGTTAACAAATAAATAACAGGTTCACATTGCTACAGTGGTTTCTGCCCTTCCCTTCTCAGATGCCTTCTTTTCCAAACACTATTTCAACAGCAGAGCACAATGGTGAATAGCTCCTTACCTCTGCCTTCCCCTGTACTTTGTATTGGATTACTTCTATTCAAGGACTGACCCATTTCATTTCTGTAAAAGACAGTTTCTGATGTAAGCAGCAGTACATCAAAAGACCCAAATCTAGTATAAATTAATAAGTAATGTAGGTAATGCGTCTCATACAGTAAGTGATGCTTTCTATTGCAGATGTTATGCATGAAAACACAGTGAAGTTGAGTGGCTTTAGCATTCAGGCTAAACATGCAAGTACATTTCTTAAGAGAGAGCCTCGCTGAACTACATATTATGTCACATTAAATTTTCTGCAGGATTAACCTCACATTCCTGTGCTGTTCTCATCATGGGCATCCTTTTAATACACTAAAAACTCTCAGTCTTTTTAAAATTTTTACTATTAATGGTAAGGCTTGTACCACAGTCAGCTTTCTTCCTCACAGAGATGAGGGATGCCCGCAATACTTTTTTTCTTTTCTCCTGGCAGCACATTGGCACTCACAAGCCATACCCATGAGCATCACCACACTCTTCCTTCAAAGGATTCATATGTAACACTGGACAGATTCAAATCCTGCAGACAGACTCATCTTCATCTCTAGACTGGATGGCAATCAAAAGAGAAAGTTTGGGTTTCAGTGCAGCTTTTCTTATTTTCATTTCATGGAATAAGCTCATCAGCCTGCTTTATCAGTACCCAAGGCTGGGTGTGAATAAACGACTATCAGCTGAAGCCCAGCCTACATAAAGCACCAATTAGTCAAGTTAGGAAAACAGGCAGAAAGACAACAGATATCCCTATGCTGATTTATTGACTTCTGAGTACCAAAATAAAATTAATCCAGTGTCCTGTTAGCTCCCTAGATGTACTAACCTTTCAGCCTGCAGAAAGGCAGACAGGAGTGTTTCTCCCTTACAGATCTTTGACACCAATGAACTGTCCAGTTATAACTGTGCTTTTGCTCTTATAAGGACCAGTAAGGAGATTTGCCACTTCCAGATAGGAAATATATGCACATTACTGGCATATATGTAGCCAAAGAATATGAGTTTTTAGCTGGTGTAGTCCTGCAGGACTTGCTGCAGGAAACCTCTTCTAACACAGCGAGCACACTCTCATCCATTAAGGCATCACTCATCTACAACTCCCTTGTTGGTCTGATTTTGTACACTGCAGACGCTGCTGCTTTCCACTGCTCATGTCAAGCTAGACGAACTGCAAAAGGAGACAGATTTAAGATTTTTCTCAGGCAAGAACACAGCGTGACTAACTATTTTCTCTGGAACTAACTCCTTCCCTGGTTGACACTCTATAGGTGAAAATAAAGAGCTCAACTTTTTTTTTAAATGAAAAAGAAAACAGAATTAAAAAGCAGCCAACCAAGAAGTGGATGATCCTCAGAAATATAATTGTAGAGAGACAGATAATTTGGTGTCTGTTGGATATCCAATTCCTTCCAAAGGGGAAAAAAAAAGCTACATGCTTCTCATAATGCAAAACACACACTGGTCCTTCAGATGTGGGAATACACCAGAGAATAATTTCCACCCTGAGCAACGAATGAGAGCATAATATAGAGTACCTTTAAAAAAATACTGCAGTGGCCTCTTACAGGAAGGGAAAACATCTGTAGAATATTAACTGACCCAAGAAATGTTTAATGGGCATTTGTCAGAAATTTTACTCCAGAAACACATTCAGACTAACTGGTAGAACTGTGCCAGAATTCCCGTGGGTGCCTAAATGTACACATAGGTATATACACATGTACAAATGCCACACTTTGATAAAATCCACACTGTGTTCTGACACAAGCCACCAGCATAAGCCATTGCTCTTCTCTTCCTCTCTCCAGTGCCGTCTCCCCTTGCCAGCTATTCTGCACTCCTGCATGAAAATTTCTCTCAACAAACTGGAGGTCAGGAGAGCACCAGGGCTGGACCACTACAAACAACTGTGCACTTGTTTCAACAAAAGCAGTATCAAGGTATCACAATCCAAACGTGTAAGAAAATCTGAGTTATTTGCCAAAAGAAACTAAAGGTTCTGCACCTCCACTTACTTGTCTGGGTTTCACTCTGCATATACAGACATCTCCATTAACTGCAGAAGAATACACAAATACAGAGCTATGCAAATGTTTGAGAGCTAAAGCCAGGGCCAAAGTTAGCACACTGGCCACTTTTTCACTGCTATTGGTTTCAAGCCAGAGCCATAATAAGTAAATTTTAAAGGTCCTCATTTCAAATGAACTCAAAATGGACAAAAAAATGGAACAGAAGCAGCACTACTGAAAAATATTTCCTAAAGGTAAAACGACTGCTCCTTGGTACAAGATTCAGAAGATGTGAAGAAATAATCAAGAGCTGCTAAGGCTGTAGTGGGATGAATACTACAAACCAACATGATTAAATGAAGGAGAAAAACAACCCCAAGAACAGCTTTCTTCATTCTGCCTTAGCAGTGTTTATTCCTCATTTCCATACCATGCCCTTCCATATGCCAGCTATTTATACAGCTACAGAGATAGAGCAATTTATCCCACTGGAAACAAACTTTTCTTTTTGGCAACGTCTTAGGAATTGATCTGTTAGACTGCTTCTTTAGTAGTAGAAACAGCTTATGAAGTTTGGGAAACAACCTGTGTCCTCTTAAATCAAAAAAAAAAAAAAAAAAAAAAAAAAAAGGCAAAAAAGCATACCAGCACCATTAAAGATTGATTTACCTCTCACAGACAAGTCTCATCCACTTCACACACAGCCTCTGTCCCTTAGCCCTCAACACTCCTTTGGATTTGTTTGCAAAGGGCTGATGAGAAGCCCCATGCAATCAAGTCTGCATGATTTACACAGGAACATTCCTCACTACATGGTCTATACAGAAATATGCCTCACTACATTTACTTGAGAGACCTTAGGGAGAGCAAAGGTCTAATGAAAGATGGTGCAATCGGCCACCTCCTCCTGAAAATGCCTAAAAAGACAAGCAAATTGACCTGTGACTTAGCATCCCTACAAAGTAAAATACAAGTCCAATAAAATTCGGTATAATTACTCCTGTATTTGTTTTTGCAGGACTTCTGGTCATCCTACAACCCTTCTGCATAAAAAAGATGAGCATATTCCTCAAAGGGGATATAATAGAGGTCATCTAGTGTATTAAACAGTAGTTTTCCTCAATTTTTCTTCACTGACATGCTGATGGATTATATCCATGAAACACAGGTTTAATAGTATCTTCTGCTATCTTAATGGAAGATCAGAGCTGCTATTTTTAACACAATGTGTCAGACCATTACAATTTCCTCCATCATTCTGAATACAAAATAAGGTTAAATAAACTGTGATAATGTATTGCTGCATGTTAAACACAAGAATTCCCTGAAAGCTACGAGGGGCAGAGATGGTCCATTGAGAGGTAATCACAGCAAAACAAATAAAACATCACACTTTCCATAAAAGCCAACATCAAATTCTGTGTGGTCACAGAAGTAATTTTGAAATAAAAACAGGTAAGAAGAGTGAATTGGATACAATTTTAACTACCAAATAAACAGAATAAAGTCTTTCCTATGAAGGTGGTGAGACACTGGAAAAGGTTGCCCAGAGAAGTTGTGAACTTCCCATCCCTGGAAGTGTTCAAGGTCAGACTGGGTTTTGAGCAACCTGGCTTAGTAAAAAGTGTCCCTGCCCACAGCAGAAGGGCTGGAACTAGATGATTTTTCATATCCTTTTCAATGCAAGGCATTCTGTGGTTACATGTTTCTACAAAATATGCAAAAAGAACCTCTTTGACAGAATGGTTGTGCATCCAAGGGGTCAGGCTGAAAATCATAACGAGGAGCAATATTGCCATTCTGGTTTACTTTTGGATGGGTGAAGCAGATAAAGGAGTACCCTTGAGATCAGCTCAGGAACTGAAAATCCTAAAAGGCATTGCTACTGCTTCTAATTCACCATGGCCAACATGACTGACAAAAGGGAGTGAGGCTGGGGTGGCAGACAGGAATTGTCTTGATGGCTGCACTGCCATGTCAGTCTCATCACAGATAGGTGGAACAGTGTGTTTCTGCTTCCAACCCCTGCAGCATCATTTATTCAGTCTTTGTTCTCTAACGAATAGATGGTTTTAACAATTCATGTTAAAACTTTTCCTTAGCATATAAACCACTTCTTTCTGTGGCCCAAACTGTTTCCTAAGATTGTAAATCATGCCCTTCCTTCATATATATTGATTTGTAACTTGTACAGATTGTGCTCAGGTTCCCCAGTGAGCACTTTCTTCTGGACTCTAATTACCAACTGAGCCCACAGTGGAATTCTAGAGTATTATTCCAAAGGGCATGCAATGCATAAAACCTGCTAGGAGTGGAAAACGCCACCCAACAGATTATTCTGGGAAATAGAAGAAAAATAATCTCAAAATTCTGGACACAGTTAGGAGCTTGGCAACTGCACAGGCTGCTCTGCTCCCATATGCTCAGTAAAGAAAACGCTGAGAGTATTAAAGCCCATACACAGGAGTTTCCTGCAAACATTAACTCTTAAACATATGCAGCAGTGGTTATGAGGCAGTTACTTTGAAGTAATCAGACTAAAAGATTTAGATTAAAACAAGTAGACAGTGACAAGCCTACAAAAAGCTCTTTTTCCTTCTGGACTGTCAGGATAGCCCACAAATTATTCTTCAAACAAACTTGTTGGTACTCACAATATTAGTATTATAATGTTGGTACTCACAATATTAGTATTATAATGTTAAATGGCAATGACTAGTTATTGTTATTACCACTTTCTCTCATCCTTGCTTTTGATCTCTCAGTTTTTTTGTGAAGGCCTTCTGAAGGAGGTATGCTCTAATCTTCCACATCAATTAACATTTTAAACTATGCTCTTATGCATAATTTTAAAACTCCCTCCAAATGATAAGGTGTTCTTATCCCATACACATTCTTCACAAACAGCACTTAAAAATACTACTGTAACCCTCCAAGCCCACCCCGGGACTCTTCTCACCTGGAATCCATGCTTTGAGACTCCATAACAACAGTTTTTGCACAAACTTCTTCTTTATTTTTTCCTAAACAGTATTGGCACCACGAATCTTTCTCTCAATCACACTTTCAACACTTCTACAGCTGTTCTTTCATGTTACATGGGAATTATGCGCAGAGTTCTATTACCTATTCTCTGCTTCACAGTAAAGTAAAGCCATTTTTTAGTTATTTGTGGACTTTTCCTGTTTCCCATTTATACCAGCCTGAAAGGTTCAAATGCATCATGAATGATAAAAAAGGAGAAAAATGCTAACCCCTCCTCAAAGATATGCATGTGTGCATCTTCATGCAAGCTCAGGGGAACAAAAAATAAAACAAAAGAAAAAAAAGGAAAATAAAAGAAAAAAAGATGCTGGCACCTAAGACCCACAGACCTGTGCTCTGTATTCTCCTGTAACTCATGGGAACATAGTAATGGAGACTGTACTTTCTGGTCTTTAATCCCTCTCACTAGCACTGAGCAAATTGCACTGCGGTCCTAACCTTCCCCACCCAATTTTTCCTACGTGGAAATTAAGTGGTGTTTCCCACAGGATATTCTAGTTTGTGTGACCTATTGTTTGTAGGACAGGCAGACAAAAAAAACAGGCTGAAAGATTTCAGAATTCCATTCAGCAACACATCTGCCTTGCCCAAATATACACATTTTCTTTGATTTAGAGTGCCTAAGTTGTGGTTTTGAGCTAATGACTCAACTCACGTTTTCATGCTTCATGTGTTTCAGGAGACGCAGCTCTCGGTAAGCTCTTTTGGCAAAGAGTTCAGACTGAAACGGGCGGTACAATTTCTTAATGGCCACTTTGGTACCACTTCTTCCATCGACGGCTGAGCTTTAAGGGAAAAGAAAAGAGTTCGCTGAGCAAGGACCGAAGCAAGTCTGCAAACCCCACCAAACCCGGCCAGCGGCTGCATCCTGCCCAATGCTGCCGGGCCCTCGGCCCGTAGCCGCCCGTGCCACGGGGGGAGACCACCTCCCGAGAGCATCTCTGAAAGCAGCCATCTCATTTCGTTCGTTTAAAAGCCTGCCAGGCTCTGTGATGAAATGCAGACAACTATCAAAAGCTCAAAAGAGGAACATCTGCGGAGTGGGAAAAAAAAAATCCCAAACTAAAAATAAGACAAAAAATTCCACTAAATACCCAAGCCCACTACCAACGCAGAGCCAAACCGAGGGACCCGCCCCAGGTTCTAAAACATCCCGGGCTTCAGGGACGCCGCCGCTCCGGGGTGCCGCGGGCCGGGCTCGGCAGCCGCGGGCAGCGCTCCCGGGCAGGGCTGGGGCAGCGCTCCGGGCTCTGCTCGCTCCAGGGACGGAAGGCGCTCTGGTCGGCTCTCCTGGCGGAGCAGCCCGGCCCGGGGCGGCCAGGTGAACAGCGGGGCCGGCCCTCTGCACCCGCGGGGCCGGGGGCACCGGGCGGGGCTAGCCCGGGTCCGCAGAACAACCGGGAAAAGTTGGCAGGGAGGAACGCGCCAGAGGGCCGGCCCCGGCAGCATCCCCCGGGCCGGGACAGAGGCCGCCGCCCCGGCCGCCCGCCCCCCGGCTGCCCCCGCCGCCCCGCTCACCACACGGCTCCGTAGGCGCCGGACCCCACCGGCTGCAAGTCCCGGTAGCGGTCCCGCACTTCCCAGAGAGTCTTGGTGATCTCCTGCCGGTAGAAGCCATTCTTGGGGGAGGACATGGCGCTGCCGACCCCGCCGGCACGCGCCGACAAAGAGCCCGGGCCGGGGGAGCGGGAGCGGCCGGCGCCGCCGAGCTGGGCTGCGCTGAGGGGCCGGGCCTGAGCGAGGGGCGCCGCCCGCGCCCGCCCCGCGCAGCCCCGCCGGCAGCACCGCCCGCCGCCGCGGCTCACCCCGGGGACCGGCACTGGGATCCGCACCGGCCCGGCAGCGCCCTGCCTCCCCTCCAGCCCGGGAGCCTGGGGCTGCGCTCTGCCGAGGCCGGGGCAAGAAGGGCGCGGTGTCCCGGCGACGGCGGAGCGTGCCCGGACAGGGAGGCAGGTGCCGAGGCTCTCGCTGTCCGAGGGAGTCCTTGCAGTGCGGACCAAACCCCTCCCTGCTGTCTCTTCCTCGCCACGACCCCCCCCTCACGCAGTGCCCGTTTTGCCTTTGTGCTCAGGTTCCGGTGAGGTGCCGTCGGTAGCTGCATCGACGTGTTAAAAAGTACGAGAGACTGCAGCTGGTAGAGCTGGGAGTCCAATCGTGAGCTTTTGTATGACCTCTGCCCTGCGACGAACAGCTGGGGTCCCCAGATCATCCCAGGGTCAGACCACATGTTACAACCATATTTCATATAGTTAAATAAAAACCAGCACACACTTGATTCAGGTGCTCAGAGCAAGTGGTCTTGTGCATGGCTGAAGTGAAGTGGAATGGAGCTGTTGCAGCAGTGGCTTGAAATGGTTGCAGTGCTGGAGTATGGACAAGAGCAACCTTCTCAGTAGCTCTGCAGTAAATAGGCCTGGGCCAGCAACACTTGTAAGGCAAAGACCTGGTTTAAAATATGTTTTATGTGTTCTCTGTGTTAATATAATTAAAATTCTTGTCCTTCAGGGTCTGGCAAAGCCTTTGTTTTGTTTGACTTCACCCCTGAGCAATGTTGCTGAGGTTAGATAATTCAGATTTGCCGTCACTAGAGTTCAATTTGTGGTTTAGCTCTAAAGAGGCAATCTGGACGAGTTTTGTGGTTCCCAGTGCCATTTTGGTAGTTTCCATGGGCCCTGCCCTTTTGGTGTCTGACTACTAAATGTTGAAGAGCCACCCGGCCCTTGCTCTTCCTGGGGTGCAGGAGGAGCACAGCCTTCCAGCCTCCAGCCCTGTGTTCAGCGCTGCTCTCCACTGAGCTGTTCCAATCTCTGGTTTAGCGAGAATGGAAAGCAACCTTCTGGCATTTAGCACTTAACATGAGGCTTGTGAGAAGTGTCAGATTAATAGTAGATGCTTACTTTTAAAAATCCACTGCCCCAGGAGATTATTTTTTAATTTCTGACATCCCTTCTATGCTGTTTGCCATTCAGATGTTGGCTGGTGTGATATGTGGTACAGGTCAGGTGAAGGATAGAGCAGCTTTCTCTCATTTTGAACTAATCCATTAGTTTAATTACTTTTAATAGCCATTATATTCTCTGTATTAGAAACATATATAATGGCTTGTCATCCCTCACTTTTCCTTTATCCAGTTGTGACAGTGATACTTTTTTGCTGTTTGCTTTTATCAAGGCAGAAGTTAGATTATTTTGATACAGTAGATAAAAGTACTAATTTAGCATCAAGAGAAGTTCACTCTTGTGGAGAAGCTGAGAATATTGCAGATCAACTTTTAAAAAACCATTTTAAATTGACAAAGTTAATAACTACTGCTGGTTTTTCCATGTTTTTCCTCCAGTAAGTATTTAGGCCTACTTTGCTATAGATGGATGAAATAGCCATGTAGGTCAAATACAAGACCAGCTTTCCCCACCACGTCACACATACTGGTAAACGTACTGAAAAGACTAGGAAATCAGCACTGTCATAACAAGGGAAGCTTTGCCTAATAAGCCATTCAAAATGTCTGTGAAGGGAATGAGTCAAGAAACTTGGGTCCATCCACAGCTGGTAGATCTTACAGCAATGTCACAAACTGCACCGGTCTCTGCATCCTGCTAGGCTCAGCTGGATACATGGTGATGTGTTTTCCCAAAGACAGTTTGTTGCCAGGTGACTGGTAGATGCTACAGCCATATCTTATTCTGGGCAATGTGTGCTTGACAGGATGGATTTTAAAAAGAGTGCTATGAGATATTTCTGCTTCTGGCATACATTTATTGTAAAGTTAATAGGAAAAAAGGGATTTTCTTCAGATTTCATTAACAAAAAATGATAAATGCATTAATGGTGCAAAAATTGCACTTTTCTAATGCTCATCCCATAAAGGGAAGATTAAGGGGTATCAGAATGTGGTGGGTTTTTTTTTAAAAGCCAACTTTTGATGTGCTGGATGGTTGCCATCAGCTGCAAAGCATATGAGGTACATATGATGAGATGGGTACAGTACTCTTTCTAATCCCTCTGATAACTGAGAACTCAGTTTCCCTCCAGCCTGGAGGTGAACTTTGGTGCTGGAGCAGAAGCTCTACAAGCAAGCAGTGAGAAATCTAACTGTTTTCTGCCTGTTTATATGTCTGTCTTTCATGTGATCATTTTATTCTTGTTACACAAATTCATATATGAATAATTTGGCTGTGTAAAACATACCTTAAATGTCAATAAACATAAAATCTTGCTGAATTGTCTAAAGCTGATTCCTAGAATATTATTATTTTTTAAGAAGCTTTCTATATGTCCACCTTCAAAAAATACTCTGTGCCTTACTTAGACCTGTTGCCATGGAGGACGTAAGTTCATTCTATTTATTACAACAAGAAGTAAAGCTTAAAAAATAGTAATCAAAAAAATCTCAGTTTTAATCAGAAAATACACTTGTGCTGTTTTGTCCCCACCCTTCCCCAGTGGAGTCACTGCCAAGTATTTTGCAGCTTTTCTGGTTTTATCTCTCTGCCCAATGAGCAGGGTGTTTCAGTTCCAGTTTCTGTGACATGTAGCCCTCCTGGGGGCCTTGCCATGTTGCAAGGTCACTAGGCCATCAGCAGAAAGGAATAAATAAATATGCGCACCTAAGTGCATTTTTAATATTAAAATATAATTTTAATGATACATTACATTTTTTTAAGAGGTCAAGTGAGAACTTACTAAGTAACTATGTACTACTGCATTGTCCCTGCTTGCTGGAGGTTGGTGGAGGAAGAGAGGCCAGTTGTAGAGAGTAGTAGACACCTACATATAAATCAACTACTTTTAACACTCAGAATTCTAACTTTTTCTCCTCAGAATCCACCAAAAGGTCCTCTCTTACAATAGACTGAAGGAGTTTAATTTGTAAACTATCACAGATTGTTGCAATATGAGATGCTATAGTCTACAGAGCAAAAAAACAACTCTTCAAGAGTTTCCCAACCTTAATGCAAAAATCATATGAAAAGAGCATTAATGGATATCACAGATGGATAGCTTTACTCATTTGTCACTGCATAGTTGTGCACATCTCCTATTTAAACCCAAACCATGGCATTCTTTCTCCCATCTTACTCATCCCTCTCAATGCTGCCTTAGTTTTGTTTCCACCTCAGCCTAATGAGAGAGGTGGGTAGGACAGGAGTACTGTATGTAATTTTTGCACAGAACATAATTTAACTATGGGTTCTTGAATTGAACAATCGGGCTCTAATATAAAATAGGCATATATTATCTGGGTGCTAATCCATAGGATATTATTCTGTAAGGAACAAAGTATTGCTCAGTGGAGGCTGCCACTTACGGCAGATTTAGTGTATGGTTGTCTCAGAGCTGCAACTGTAATTCAGTATTTCTACTGCGTTCAGTATTACTTGTGATTAAATTGGAACCTAAAAGGACTGGCTAAAATCTCTATGCTATGGTACACATCTTAATATGTGACAATAATTGGAGCTGGGGGACTATGGGAGTGCAAAATGAAGCATTTGTATGTCTGCAAGATGGAAGCCTAATTGAAGAGTTTCACTCATTGTGTTGAAATTTCTGACCTAATGGATTATGTGTCAGATTGGTTGGAAGATCAGTGTTCACACAGAAAGCTCACAATATATTCCCTCCGTGTAGTGAAAACTTAGACCCTTTTAGGTGTATCAGTTCAATATTTTCTTTTATAGCAGAAAGACGGGCAGTGGCAGCAACACTAATGTAGCTTTCTAAATCTCTTGGTGCTAGTGCCTTAAAACCCCTTACCCAGACTCATAAATTAATGACACTTGGTGCTCTCTCTTGTGCAAGTGTGCTGATTTTCTAAGAACCAGTGTTTGCATGCATAAACACTAGCAGCAGTAACAGCAATGTGTGACTAAAAAGCAGCTGCTTTTAAAGCAAATTGAAGTGCTGCTATTCCTTCCTTCCTAAGGAGACTGATCTTGTCAAGGTTGAATCCCTTTCTGCTGCTAACAAAAGACATAGTTTACCCAATTTACAGTGAAATTCTCTTTTCATGAGAGCTAAACCTTTACCACTGCTCATCTGTCAGGGATTCTTGGGCCAAGTCAGTAATTTACAGATGTAGCAAGGGATACTTAGGTAATTTGTGCTGGCAGCTCTGTACAGTACTTTTTGGACAGATTCATCTTTGACCAGGTCCCAAGAGTGGGGAAAGTGGAAGTCTGTTTTCTTGTTATGATCCAGGAGCACATGTGACAGGAAGAAAGGAAGTAACTTTTGTATTGACTGCTTCCAACCTCTGTCAAAGTTTCTTTTGCTGCCAACATTTTGTCCTTGAAAGGGCTGTTCCCCTCCTGACCCTTAGGGTGAGCTCACTGTCAGATCCTGTAGCACACTCACCCTCCTTCCCTCTTGCTTTCATCTGCTATACCATATCAAAAAAACCACCAAGAGCACAACCTGGAATTCTGCAACAAAGCTGTCTAAATAATGACTCTACCTATTGATAATGATGTATTTATTTTCATATATCAGTATTGATTACCTAATTTCCTATCCCCCCCCCCCCCCCCATAAATTTTTGAACTTATTAGTAACTCTGCTATTTCAGACTCAAGTAGCCACTTCATATCTTCAGGGTATGGTGCATGATATCGTCTAAAACAGTCCTTTTCCTCTAAACTATCCTTGGTTTTTCTTTCCATTGGTCCATTGTAGATTAAAGGTTTTTATTCCTGTCTGCTTTGGCTGTGTCATATCATTTCCTGTTGCTGGGTTTCAGTGCTGATGAGGTAAAGAGCTTAAAAAATAAAGTTGCAGATTCTAGAAGTGTTGTGTATACTTAGTCATGTCAAAAAGACTGAGATGCATGCAAAAGATTTTCCTTTTGCAAGAACTTTTGCTGCCAGTGATGATAACATTACTAGATTTGGGGTTGCACTGACCCTGATTATAGAGTGAGATAGTAAATACTAGCTGTGATTTCAATTCACTAGGTGGATGGATAACAAGCTTTTGTGACTGAAAGCTGAAATTAGATAAATTCAGATTAAAAGTAAATTGCTAACAATGTTGGTAATTGACCAGAGAATACCCTTGGACTGCTGTATTCTGCCCACTGGAAGCCTGAGCTGCCTTCTCCATGAGCAAAGCCCAGCCATGCTCCTCCCTCCCCTCTGTGCTTTGCAGGTGGCCAGGGATGAGAGTACCCTAATTTAGTGTGGGCTAAAACCTACTCTGCTCTCCTCAAGCATAAATGCAATGTAGAGGGCACCTGCAAAGACATGAATGTGCTACTTAAAGTAACAGTGCTGTCAGGAGATTAAACCCCCACTGTTTAAGCAGGAACCACTACAAGTTTTGCAAATAACATCTGGGCCATGTAATCAATGCCTTCATTAATGACATTTTTAGCAAATATTTTTTTTTATAAAAGCTTTATATTTACTTCCTCTTTAATATTTACTTTTAAGCCATCTGCCTCACCAAGCCTGACAAAGCCCTCACTCCTCTATATTTACCTCCATCTGCCTGTTTCTGTTGGTAGATAAATGTTTTCTTCCATCTGTGTTCAAATGATAAGCATTGTTAGTGCTAAGCCTCCCACCTTTCTGTCCCATTGGGGTACTGGCTTTCCAATTACCCTCTCCTGCTGTTGTAAACTGATAAAGTTATCAAATTATAGTCTCATGTTGGATTGCCACAAGGGAGCTGGTTACCTACTCTAGAAAAATACTTTAATTATTGGTTTTTGAGGTCTAAGTAATTACCTTCATTTTGCACATCTAAGAAAAATATGTCTGTCTCCCTACTGTTGTTCTTGACATTAAAATGAGATGATTTACAGGTTTTGTTAGTAATTCATTAAAAAGGGCTGAGCTATTGTTGCCCATTACTGTCATCTTTGATTAGTTTAAATGTGGCTATGACCACGTTCTTCCTACATAATTTATCTCCTAGAAAAAAACCTGCATCTCTGAATGTCAAAGAAAATATTCAGAGGAAGATTCAGAGTTGCCAGAAGAAATTTTGGAAGCAACATAAAACTTTCTTTCTACCTCAAGTGGCAGAGCTATGGCAACCAGTTTTACCCATCCTTTAAAGCATTTTACAATGGCCGCCCTCAGAGCCAGGAAACCAGCTTTAACAAATGAAGGGACAAACCCCATAATAAAATAATTATCGTCGGACACAAAAAGTTCTTGTGAAATCTCTTTACTTCATCTTTGTCCTTCCAGCTGAAATGGAGCTGCCAAATAGGCTTGTAAACTCAATATCAGATTTCAGAGAAAATAAAGCACTGAGTTACTTTAAACTGGCAAACAAACAAATTTAAAAAATGTTTAAGATATGACTGAGTGAATATTTTCATTATGTAGTTAGACAAATAGTTTAAAGATTTAGAACTTTTTCACCTATTTTAGTCAGCATGAAATTCAGTCATTTCATGATCATTACAAGCCTCATCCAGCCAAAGTAACAATGGCTGACAGCACTTCAGTGGAGTCACAAGAAATCCATGCAGGCATTTGCTTTAAGATTAACACACCCTGGGGAAAGTTGAATACAAGTGGCTGCATTTCATTGGATGCAAGTATTGGATAACTGGTCAACATTGCCAAAACAATCTATCACTTAGTCCATAAATTAGAAGCATATTTTCTAGATGGAATGCCTATTTCTAGCTTTGAAAAAAATAAAGTTCTTGGACTTGATTTTTTGTTTTTAAATCTGTTTATTAAGAAAAAGCCTTTCTTTTTACATAGAAAAAATACAGAGGAAAGTAAGTGCAGTAGAATCCATTACCTTATATAACTGCTATACAATTGAATATTAATGACAAAAGTTTCAAAAAACCTAAATATTATAAAAAGCCACCTCTAAAATAAGACTCTGACAAAGCAAGAACAAGACACAAATTAAACATTAAACAGCTGTGAATCACAAGTCTGTACAAAGACACAGGCAATACAATACAAGAGGCCTTGTGCCAAAAGGATGTTCCTTTTACACTATTATGCATGTTATGTTCCTGTATACAGCATAATGAAGGAATCATATAAATTTGATTATTTAAAATATCTTGATATCTTATGTATCCTGTAATTTTTAAATTTAGTTTGCCAACTTTTCAGAGTCAGAAAACCTTTAAAATTTTGCTTAAAAAGAAACTCCAATGTGAATGTTTCAAATTCTTGAATCTCCTTGTTTTGTCATGTCTTCCAAAGGCAATTATTAGATTACTTTCCCAAGGATTTTGTGAAGAAAAATAAGACAATGTGGAATATTTAATTCAAAGCTGTGAACTGAACTGAGCACTCCCGCGCTGCCATCTGTGACAGCCTTTGCTGAAGCTTGCAGAAGTCTACAGAGCTCTGCTGCAGTACCTTCAAGGCACCTTCCTGTAAACCCAGGCAAATTCACCAACAGTCTAGCAACGGCATGGTGAGGAATACCATCAGGAAGTAAAACTGTCTCACAAATGGGTATTGTGCAGAATCAAAAATAGATGTGGAAAATAATGAGAACAGACACTTGAATGGCAAGAGAAGAGAAAGATTTATTTTTACTGACTTTCAACTGGTGTTAAGATTGCTTGAGAGACATCCAGTACATGTGTAAGACCACCACAGATATGACTACATATGCATATTCTGTCTATCTCACTACCACACCCTCTCTTCATAAAGGCACTAACTATAAATAGTACGAAAACAGACAGATAAAATGCCACCAAAAGAAAAAGGATTGCTTGTATGGACTTCTTGTTTATGTTTGTATACATTCATGCTTTAAATGTACAATTTTAAAATTAATTTAAAAGGTCACCTTTATTTTGGCAGTACGACTGATAAAATGAAACATGCAGAACACACAGCTTGACAGAACTCAGTGCATAATTTTGTCAGAATGAAGCAGTTCTTTACCACCCTTTGTGAGCTGGAAATACATTCATATTACAAGGCAAAAACACCCCCACCCAATCCAGACAACATCTGGCTTCTGTTTAATGCATCTGTTTTTCCACATCTCCTCCAAAATCTTTGGATAGTAAAATCTATGTCTGACCACAGGTTAAATTGTATGGTTATATTTTAACAGTCTTCATAGTGCAGCAAGGCTAGACAGAGCTGCCTGTATTCACTGTTCTATCTCCAGGCTGTCCATTTTTAGGTCGGGTGGTTTAAAGCTATTCACTTCTTCATAGGTAAGTTCTGTAGAGGGGGTGTAAGAAAGAGAGAAGAATTAGGTGATATTTTCTCCAAAAGAAAAATATTCCAGATAAAACAGTTCTACAGATACATGTGACCTGTAGTTTGTATTTCCAGCCTCTTTAGCATCCAGATCCAAAAATAGACTGAATTCCCTAGGAATCCTCCTCTTAACCTCAGATTACAAATTACACTCACAAATACTGTTATTGTACAACATGACTGTTCCCTTCAACTAATTACTAAAACACACAGGCCCTGAAATGAAAACATCAATTGCGCTGTCAGATGACCTGCCAAAATGTAATAAATGACAATATGTAATGGAAAATGGAATCGTTAAAAGTACCTAGATAGGTTTTAAAATGTACACTTTTAACTGTGGAGAACATTCTTTATCATCTCTCAGTCAGTTGCCTTCAATTATATATCATTTGCAATTCTGTGCTAATTCCTCAGGATCCTGGTTTTTTGGTTTTTTTATTGGGCTTTTTTTAATATTTTACTGTAGCTGACTTAATTTTACGGTACTCTGAAAAAATTTTTCTTTTTGTCTTAGAAGTATGTAACAGCTTTCATCAGGATATGCTGTATTCATCAATAGCTAGAAACATGGGTTACTTGCTATGTTATCCTGCTTTGGGAATAACCCTTTATTTTTTCATGCTAACAGTCATGTCCTGTTCTCTGCCTTGGACATTAATGGAATATGTTCTCAGTATTTTGTATTTTCTCAAATTAGATGCTGCTTTTTAAGGACCACATCCTGTTTGCATATGGCTAACTTCAGGTGATGGCATTACTTCAGGTTCTGTTTTCCAAACAGTGATGTTGAAATCGTATCAAACTCATGCCTATTAGCTTTTTTATTAAGTAACTCTGTCTGAGACAGCTGCTATGCCTGCAAGTGTACCTAGGACTCCTCTAAAGTATGTAAAAAATCTTGGGACTGAATCTTGCCTATGCTCTGGTTGTGCTGTGCTGGACCACTGTGTACAGTTTCAGCAAGGGATTTCTCTGAAGGAAATTCTGTATGCAGAACTCCAGGCATTGGAGGATTTGTTAGGTGACTTTGAGTGACTGACTTATGACTATTACATAGAATTACAGGCAGCCAGGGAGCAGCTACAGCTGACTGAACTTGGAGAAGCCAGTGTCCTCACAAATTGGACACCAGGAACTGTATTAGAAAATATTCTTACTGGCTGTATGGTTTATGTTCATGAAGCTCTTTACACACTTCTCACTGCACCTACTCAGCAGAGACGTGCAACTGGGGCAACATCTAAGGAGAGAATGTATAGCATTCAACTCTGAATAGCATACTCTTGGCCTCTAAAATTTTGAAATATTTTCTAACTGATTAAACATGTCAGTAAGAAATCTATGAGCTTGGGTTGTGAGCCTCAGCAGCGTGCAATGGAGGCCAAAAAAACTCTGAAGTGCATAATGTATAAGACAAAGTGTCTGAAATCTCATTTTACTTTGGTGCCCAGTCCCTTATGATCAGGCATCACTGATTTTTAACTTGAACAGAAAACGAACAGAAACATGCCAATGGCATCTTGAGAAATTGGGTCAACATTTCATCAACACTACAAACATTTTATGTTATCTTACTTAAATGTGGCACATGCTGTACTTGAAAATAAAAAGTTTATCCCCCAAGATAAAAATACAGCCAGAGGGAAGAAGGAAAAGCAGCAAACCTGCTGTGCGAGTTTGGAGATTTTTCTCTCACACATTTTTTTAAACCTGAATAAAGAAGGAATTGGACCTGTAGTGCCATCAAGGTCAATGATGTAAAAATAGATGCATGAAAAATGCAATGATAAATGATATGATACTGCCCTTCAAGAGATTTCACCTTCATGTCCTTACTTCAGTTTAGAAAGTGTTAAGCTGTTAAGATTGTTGCTGAAATAATTTCAATGGAGTTTCATAACAAACAGAAATCTGCTTCATGACTCAGAAATTGTTAAACTTTCCTGTTAAAGACTCAGGCAACTGAAAAAGCAGCAGAAAATAAAATCATCCTCTCCTAAGTACAGCAGCAAATGAAGGCAGCTCTCAACAAACAAGATGTATGGGTGCTGCTGTAGGCTGCCAGGTTTTGCAAAGGAGAGCATGTGTAAGGAGTAAGCAATGCCAGTCAATCCTCCTTGTTTGTACAGACAGAGTCAGCAGCTACAAAATCCTTTCCTTTCCAGGGCTCTAGGAGGTTGATTTATTGTAGAGAGAGCCATGGCCCCACTATTATCTTTCTTTAAGATACATTTGCTGTAGACAGTCTGCTTTCTCCCCTGTAATGCCCAGGATAAAACATGGCACAAGTGAATGGGCATGAGTAAGACATGAGAGTATTCTTCATCATAAACCTAACCGCTGTGATAATACATTTTTATCAAATCTTTCCCAAGTAAAAGTTACAGAAAATACAAATAGAAACAAAAGAACATTTATTTTATGGAAGACATATGTCATCTTAGGCCAAGGAAAGACCTTTACTTGATAAACAGAAACAATTAGTTTTCTACAACATTATTCTCAGTTTAAAATTCATAGTAAGGAATTTTTAGAAAAATATGTCCTCATTATACAGTGGTGAAATTGGACTGTACTTTTCAGTGTACTTGCAGTCTAATGTTGAGCCACCTTACTTCCGTGATACTGCAGTGCAATATGATTGTGTTGCAAGCATGGAAGGTTGTTGCAGTATTTATCAAAGAAAGGTTCTGGGGTGTCACTCCCAAGTAAAATCAATTATCATCTCAAACAAGACCAATAGCATGCTGTAGTTATTAATCCAAATTCTTTTGCTATCTAAAGAATTAACAAAATACAGATCTATGTGGATAATATTACTTTCTGGTTCTGGTCAGAACTAGACCAGAATCCCAGGTAGTGTCACTTCCCCCAGGACAGTTACTTCAGCTGGGGATCTGACCTAGAAAACTAAAAGCAAAACAGAATGTGTAATTACCTGGTAGCTAGCATCAGCTTTTCATTAAGCTTTCACTGCTACAGGGAATCTAGTCAGAAGGAGGGGAGTGGGCAAAATCCAGAGAGGAAATATAAGCTTTTCTGCCTGTCCACTCCCACAAGCACACATATGAACTTGTTTGCCTGAGGCTTAAAAGTTCAAATTCCTCTGGCTAGAAATGGAGGAAAACTGTTATTTAAGTAGGGCTTTCTTCTGCTACATGTCTTAAGCAGTGCACGCAGTTCTGATTACCTTTCCATTCATCTATGGTTCGCTCCTTGTTCTCTATGGACTCGTCATACAGCTCGGCCTCAGGTTCATCATCCGGATCGTGATACTGCACAAAGTAGGGATGCGCAAGCGCTTCCGACGCAGTGATCCTTTTATCGCTGTCCAAAATCAGCATCTTCTCAAGAAGATCTACGGCTAAGGCAAAACCAGAAATGCAGTTCAAAGACAGAAGAGACCATGAGGAAATAAAAGGCAACTGTTTACACACCAGCTACTCTCACACAACTAATATTACTGGCAAAATTTAGGCAACACAACAAGTAAGTATTGAAGATTTTGTACTGCGAGTAAAAAAGAGAGGAAGTTTCTGGTTTGCTTGTGGCATGCACAAAGGTTCAGTATAGTCAAATGGAGATCTGATTCACCTCTTCAGATATCCAAGGACTTAATTCTAAAATGATCCGTGTGTGCTTATAAAGTAATATCCTGTGTTGTGCTTCGTGTGTAAGTTTGCACTGATCAGGACCAAGCTAAGTAACTTGTGAATAATAAAGTGTGAGATTACACTTCTAATAAGCTGCACCAATGAAACAATCAGATGAAAACCCCAAAGCAACTTCCCAGGAACTAGCATAAACAAAATATGTTTAAAGTTGACATTTGACGTATACTAGAAATAAGAGAGTTGTATGGCTGAAATTAGTTTTTTTAATGGAGATTTTATCATAACTATTTCAAATACTATTTTTTTTACTGCTTTCATATAAACATTGGCATTAATTTGCCTTTATGCTATTAATACATAGCATGCTGTCATGTACTTCAGGAAAATAAATCCCATTTTTTAATATGAAAGTGTTCCAAACTACTTGTATTTGTAAGAATAAAATTTGAATTAATACACAAAATGAATTCAAACCATTTTAACTCACAATACTTTCCTATAATGTGCACTTGATGGAACTGACCTGGTACTGCAGTGAGATGACTCTGATGACTCAAGTATCCTCTTTTTATGTCACAAGAAAAAGTTCACAGAAACATTTCTTTTGCACAGGCAGAACCAAATGATTATACAGAAAAAGAATTATACAGGATCAGATCAAAGGTCTGCCTTAGCCCAGTATCCTGTGTCCAAAAATGGCTCATATATTCCTAGCAAATAATACTCCAAAGGGTCATTCAAACAGCTATACTTCCTGGTATATTCTTCAGCTTGCCAGCAATTTACAGCTCATGGCCTTCCTGAGCCAGAAATGATGTCTCTAATCTAGACCTCATGACATTTTTATTTATTTCTGCTATCTACAGCTGGCTTTTGCTTTTCATCCATGAACCATTTCCCTTTAGGAGGTTCCTGTAATCTCCGTCAGAAACAAAAAGACAGGCTTCATGATGGGAAAACAGTCTCAGGATGAAAGGTTAAGCACTGCTTTTTGCACTGGTCTGATGATGATGATGATGATGATGATTGTATTTATTATTATTGATCATACAGCAAAGAACACAAGGAATGCTTGAGTTCCTGTCTTAGTGAAAAATTTATCTGTGTCAGTCTGTCTTGGTTGTCTTACCTAAAGGATTTGCACCACGAAACACTGCTTTCAAATCCTGCTGAGGCATATGTGGAAGAGATTCGATGTATTTTCTTGCCTAGAAATAAGTTAATGTACTTATGATAAGGGTTAAATTTTGCTCAACAGTAACCACATCAACTCTAAAAAACCAGACATATTTTTTATGTTTCTTACATGGGAAATCTTCTTTACATAAAATCACAGTGTATGACCTTGTTTCAAACACTCACCCCTGTATACTGGACAATAAGCAAGAGAGTTTTAAGCAGGTACATTTTGGTTTAAGGCTTGAGTGTTAGCACTTTAGTTTTCACCTGTGCTTACTGGTTCATTGCAGTACATCCTCAGGGAACACATGCATGTAATGCTCAATTAGAAACTGCAGCCTAAATCATCTTTCAGCTACCCTCAGCAAAGTGGTATAATTCAATCTGCAGCCTTCCCTCCTCTCTCTTCTCTGGTGAGACATAGTTTCACTAACCAAAGAACAAATTCTGATACTCCATGTGAACAGATTTTCAGATGTTTCACAGAATTTAAGAGCTTGCCTTTTCACTGTGGCTGTGAAAGGTTAATCCAAACTCAGCTAGTAAAAGCCTGACTGGATATAGGATCCACAAATGTCAGCCTGACAGTACATGAGCTACAAAGTTTTAGGCTGAGGTAGATAGGCTGTCAAGAGAAGAGGTTGCATACTTGGATCAGACAGAACAGGGAATTCTGAAAAGGAATTGTCAAAAAAGGAGCAGGTGGCTATTCTCTAAATCCATAAAAAAACTCAGCTGGTCTTTGGACAAACCCTAACCCTTTTAAAACATGTTTGTGTTACAGAGATGTCTCTCAAGATTTAGCAGTCCCGTTAGAAGGACAGTATCTGCATAAGGCTAACTAAGCATCCTTGGCCCATGGAAAACAGCAACTAATCAACAACTAATCCTACCATGACTGAACTTCATTTCATGCAGTGAAAATTGCAACCTCCAACCTTGCCCAGAAATCCTTTGAAAACAAAACAGACCTATCAATAGCCTGTCCCCTCTGCTTATATACTCACCGCAGAAACATGACCAGGAGAATCCCAATGTTTAAATTATTCTGAAACACAATTACCATTTAAACTCATATTAACATGAAACACTCACAAACACCTCAGTAACTTGTGCTGAAGCATCCAAGGAGGTTGATCTTTTAGCTTCCACTTCTTTAATCCTCTACCTATACCTGAATATAGACTTGGCATTTCAGTAAATCTCTGACATTGCTGTTACCAGAATGTTAAAAAATTGTCCATGTCTGCAAGCTGCATTAAGAAATACCTAAACAATAAGGCCAAACTACATGGTAAAGAAGAACTAGAATGAAGAAACTCCCTTGCAGCTGGCAATTACCTCCAAGCATGGTATGCATCTCATTTGATATTGCTCCTGTAATCAGGCAGCAGCAGCCCAGAGGTGACCTAGCAGCACTCCTGTTCATTAACCTGGTTTTTGTGTTCTGCCTATGCTCTAAAGGTATAATTAGCCCAAATAAAATAGTTTCAGGATTCCTGTACCTCACTGAGCTGTGCTCTGAAGCACAAGAAATTAAAAGAACAAAGCATGTACTATTTCTAGTTAAGTATTTAAGGTGTTACTCTCATGATCAAAAAGCTCACTAGTTGTGGGAAAATAGCACGTTTGTATACACTACTGAGAATGTGTTACAGCAAAACCTGTAGGATCTTAACAGCACATGAAGGCTACAAAAGGACCTATGAGACTTTACATGGACCTATGCTTAGGACAGCACAGTCTGTGATTAGTTGGTCGATGAAGGCCCTGGCAAAAGGATGGATGCTTAGTTAGCCTCCTGCCCCAGCCATTCCTAGGTGCTGGGTACCCAAAAACTCTGGGTATACTTGGACCTTTCATTATACTTGGACCTTTCAGAAATACAGGGCTGTCTGACTCTCCTACTGCTCCTGCTTACTTAACCTGCTAGTGTATTCATTAGCAAGGTCAAAGGAAACCCATCAATATATACACAAGCTGAGAAATAGCCATTGGTATTAGTCTGAGGTGTATACAGAAGAGGTTTAAGAAAAGAGCTGCAGCTTAGGAGGTATCTGTGTGCTGGTGTTTATCTGAACTCTTACACTGTGCCCATCACCTGCCTTTATCAAACAATACTACATCTCATTCCTCAGGTGGCTATCCACAGTTACTGCTTACAACGAATCTTTAAAGTGTCACTTTAGCAGAGAAATTAGGGTAAATTGGTCATTTACTAGATTACTATTTAAAGAAGTCACATGGAAAGTTAAAAAGCCCACTCTTAACTACGAATATTATCAAGAAATTGGACCTCACGCAAGCACTTAGAAAGATGAATAAATATGATTTTCAAATTAGGGATCTAAATAGAGCACTCATGCAGAGCACACATTTTTTGATTTGGATACATCTCTGTTTAGAAACCTTACAACAATAGAAAGCATACAAATTACAGAGACCATTATATTATTGCTACAGATTTAATAGCGACAATATAACGCTCTGAGCTGAGCACCAGTTTTAATTTTTTAAATTATAAGAATAATTTAATTATAAGCACTTTAAAAGATCATTGGGACTAATTTCTTAACACTTTGCAAAAACTGAGGAGAACAAGTATCAAAATTTATCCAGGTGACAGTCAAGGAATCTGGATGCCTCCAAAATCGTATTTTTTGAATGGTGGCATTCTAGCAGCAAAAACCAGAGATAATTTGCTCATTTCCAAATCAGTGTCCGTGTACCACAGGCAGTGACATACAATGCCAGTTAGAGAAGGAATGACAGAAAGTCAGTTAACTGAACGAAGCTTTGAACTCACATGTTCTGATGATATCTTCTTCAGAAGTTCTGAACTGGGCGTGCCCACAACTTCCATTATTCTCTTCAGCTGATCGATATCTGCATAATTTCAGGGAAATGAACAGCACACAGTCCTTCTGGGTTTAGACAGTTAATGAGCTTCCATGCATGTAACTAAGATGCTTAAAACCATTCAGCAAGACAATTCCATCACAGCTCATTGTCACAATCCGCCAGGACTGTCTCTTACACTCATGGAAGGCTATCAATTCATACCTGCTTAAGCCTAGTTCTGGAGAACCAGTTTCTCCACTGTACTATATTAACTTGTCAGGTATGTCAGCTGCATGAAAAATATATTGCTTTTCTGTCCTAGTTCCCAATTTAATACATTCTTCAGCTTAATATTAATAGCATATTTATGTTTCAGTGATCTGAGGGATTTCTAAACATCAATTTAATATGATAGGCTATTTTAGGCTCATAGGCCTAAATTACTAATCTGAAGACTGGCAAGTGAAAAGTCATCATTTGATACCTTTAAAAATTTGTTTTATATATGTCTTAAGATTAAGACCTTTGAAAATGTTAATTTTTCATTGTCACCTGGGACCTGTAAAGTATATTAAATTTTTTATAGAGAATTAAGATTATTTTACAGCTCTATTTAAATTGATATAATCACAGAGTTGTAGACAATATTTTATAATTAAAAAAATCTTATTTTTATATATATATATATATATATATATATATATATTGATTTTTTCAAATATCACATATCATGTAATCAATCAGTCTGAGGACAAGTCATCTCCTTATGATGACATACCTGGAGAATGCCTGGTTACAATAGAGCCTAATGATGTTGAGCACAACAGAAAGGTCAGAAAGGTCAGTGGGGAGACTTGGTCTCAGCTCTCTCAAGATTATTTCAGGCAATTCTAATTTCATAATGCTTTGCACCCAGCAACAGCTAAGTATTAGCAAAAGTGTTAGTTTTTGGAGGGGTCTCAGAGTAACAAAGAAGTGTTAATATTCAGTACAGAAGAATGTGCTCTTGTTTCTCATAATAAAAGCTTCATGCAGTTGGCTCCTCATTCCTTATTATGTGTTTTTCTTCAGTTTTCTTTTATTATTTTACTGCTCTCCTCAGAAACATCCCTTTTTTGCTCCTGCCAGCACAGGAAATGCCAAAATCCCTGATGCTCCATCAGGAACCACAGCACAGTGCAGCAGAAAAGAAAGGGCTTTGTTGCTCCTGTGGCATTTCTGGAACTACTGGCTTCTTTTGATATAACAGGACACAAAAGAACTATTAATTGACTTATTATTTAAAAGTTAACTCATTTGCATTTTCCAGAACTTTCAGCCTAAAAGCATTTCTATTTTGTTAAATCATATTAGCTGATGAAAAAATGATGCCTTTACTCAGCTTCAGTTTCAGTGTATGTTATTTCAATAAGATCCACACATGGAAGAAATCTATCCTGTTGTAACTAGGTTATTATTTAAATACAGATACACAAAAGAATAAGTGTAACTTTTTGTTGTATAGGAACATCCGTTACTGGTTTTTATCTTACCAATGGGTGTCATATACACTGAACTGAAAGATTAGCAAATTGTTTATTCTTTTACAAGTTTGTTACCTCAAAACATTGTCCATAGAAACACTCAAGTCCTTAAGAAAAAAAAAAAAAAAGGAAGAATTAGAGAGTATTTTTTTAGCTCAATTTTAAATTTTATATTAAGGATACAATCATTTCCTGGAAATAGAGCCTTTCCCTTCAATAGCTCTGCCATGATACATCCAACCGACCATATGTCAACTGCCAAAAAACAGAGACAGAAATGTGCACAATGAATCAAAGAGATCTTTAAACACAGCTGCTTCTTGGTTTAAAACTATCACTACATCCAGCTGTAGCAAAATACAAGCCTTCACAGTTTACCTGTTTGATTGTAGTGCATCCAGTTTAACATAATTTCTGGAGCTCTGTACCATCTTGTTGCAACATATCCAGTCATTTCATCATCAGTTTGACGAGCTAAACCAAAGTCTAAAATCTACAGAATAAAAATAAAATAATAATTTTTTAAAATCCCTTTCACTTTTGGTATAGGTCCTGATTTTCCCATTACTCATTACTGAGTTTTCTGTAGTCCCTTGCTATCAGTGAAGTAAAACAGCAGCACTCTGCAGATGAGCTCGTCTGCTCTCCCTGCTGTAACTGTGCAGCCTCTGGTGCTGCATAAAGATATTTCCACTGTAATGAACCTGGTGCTTTGTTCTCCAAGGCAGACTTTATATTTTGCCTTGGGTTCAATTTTCCACTGACATTAATTTACTAAAAATAAACACAGTTGCTATAAAAAAATGAAATATTATTATCAGCTGGGAATGTTTGTGTAAAACGCTAACAGCAAGTGCCAGTGGCCATTTAAAGACCAAATAAGCTGATAACAAATGTGCAGAATTTCTGTTGTCTAATTTTCTTATGTCTAAGCATCAACTCAAATCACACATTATCCTGATGCCACTAGGTGAGAAACGTATATCCTGAGTAACAATGTAAATTTAAATCACACTCCATTTGTTTTCAGTAGAACTTGACCACCAAAACAAACGACCTCTGTTTATGTACACAGAGGCTTGATTGCAAAGTGTTTCCCTCCAGATGCTTTCCCTTGCTAAGTTTACACTGATGGGAAGTTATTTCAACTGAACTTTCCCAGCTCATTTCCTTTCTTTTCTGTTCTATTCTCTGGTTAGTCTATGTCCCACCTAGCTCTACAAGAGACTGCCTTGAAAGGGTACCATCTGAGCCTCAGTGCTCTTGTCAGTCACCTGAGCTAGCCAGCATCTCTTCACTTCAGAGAAATGTGAGTAAGATCATTGAATGTCTCCTGTGATGAGATCCAGGATTATTTATTAAGCTGATGGCTAATCCTTTTCACAGGGAATAAGAAAATTTCAAGTGTATAATTCAAAATTCCTCAGTTATAATCCAATTAAAAGATATAAAAAGCCTAAAGAAAAATATTAAGATATAAACAATTAGCATCTTTACTTCCAGTATAGTTGAAAAGCATAATTTATTTTTTAAGTAAGTGAAGAAAAATGTAGGAGGCAAACAAGCACAAATAATGGTGTGAAGCTCAAACACTAATGCCCTTATTTTTAAAAGGATTTTGGTAATATTTTTCCTTAACAGCTGATCCCTTCCACCAAATGTGC
Organism: Haemorhous mexicanus; assembly: GCF_027477595.1. Lineage (NCBI taxonomy): Eukaryota > Metazoa > Chordata > Aves > Passeriformes > Fringillidae > Haemorhous > Haemorhous mexicanus. Next base: position 56,523,612 of record NC_082345.1, on the reverse strand, counting down.
ATACACACACACTTTCCTTCTTTTTGCTTCTATTTCCTTTTTGTTGGTACTTGGAAATATCCACTAGTTTGTCCTATTAAAAATAATTTGAGGAAGTAAAGCTATAAATATAAACAAAGCAGAGAGCAGTGTAACAAATGCTAGACAGGGAGCTGCACAGATTTCATAATAAGAGAAAAAAACAGAAAAAGTCTCCTTTACTTCCAGTACAAAAATATAGTACACATTTTAAAGTACATGATCAAACACAGATGACCTACAAAGTTTCACAGATGCTGAACATACATGCATGAAGACATTAAAGAGATGATCATGAAACTTGCTGAGCATCTGCAAGAGTCACTAAATCAAACAGGAACTACACTTTCTCACCACAGATCCGGATTAGTGCAAGAACCTAACTGCACTGCTCTTGCTCATTATTGTGGCTTTTTGCTGATCTTGTGGTATTTGGAGTCTTTTCTTAAATCCCTTGCAGCTGGGATAAAGTGATTACATCAGTCTTAGAAACAGGAATAAAGATGTTTCTGGCTGTCATGGAGAAATGTTTAACTTCTCATTCTTAAGCTTAAAGGCTTAGAAAGCTACAAGACATCTTTTCCTTCTCCAGAGTCTCATGCTTACTACGTAGTATCATATCACACAGACACACCAAGAGTTGTATTTATATGGAGATGTACATCAAAATAGCATTTGGGAAGCAAGGATTATAGGGTTCTTTTTGGTTGGTTGGGGTTTTTTGTTTGTTTGTCTTATTGCCTATAACTGGCAATACTGGTATATTTGTTGCCACATTATTTAATTTAGCTTGGATGTTCTATAGATACAAAAAATGAAAGTTGTTACAAGGCTTCATCTATACATGGCAGATGCACATACATATCACAGGTCAGATTCTCAAGATACACTCAGTTAAGTACTCATTCAGGGGCCAAACTATTACCTATGTACCATCGGTGGGGTACATAGGGATTTTGCAAAGATACTTGTATTCCTATTAAATTAACATTTGGGAAAAAACACATGTTCACAGAAATGGGCAAGTAGCAAACAGCTGAAAATAATGGAATGAACCATAAAAAGATAACTAATGTTTTCTTAGAAAACTTGAGAGTTATTACAACACTCTTTGTCACAACAGTATGATACCCACCCTCAATTCACAGTCTTCATTTACAGCTAGGTTACTGGGCTTCAGGTCCTGTAGCAGAACACAGAGTTAGTCAAGTACTACTTCAGTCTTTTAAAATATATTGTAACTATGTCTTAGCAGCACATTTGATGCAGAGGGACACACTTCACTCATTTTCATTACCTCAAAGACTGAACTCACCCGATGGATGATTCCAGCTGAGTGAATATACTGTGAAACAAAACAAAACAAAAAGGGTAAGATATGAAGTTCGAGGTGAAGGGAGGTCAAAGCCACTCGTCTTGTTTTTTTGCTTCTGAGACTGACTGTTTTATATACAGAAAATACTTACTCATACCATGTTTACAGATCAGAGGTATGTCAAACTTCAAAACGTTCCTCTTTTGTCTTATCCAGAATTGGATATTTCAAGAAAGGTAACCATGAAGACTAGATTCTACCATGAAAGGCAGCACTCACAGTGATTCTTCTGCATAAAGTCCCTTACCAATTTGGAATTTGTTCCAGCCTTCCCTGGATGTTGATCAGCTAGTGGCTAGCGAAATCACTGGCCTAGGGAGCAGCATGGTTGACTCCTACAGGATATAAGTCACCTTCCCATACTCTGAACACTGATGTGGGTGAAAGCAGCCACACCTACACTCTGGGACAGGTCAGTGACCAAAATACCCACCTAAGCCACAGCATTACTTCAGATCTAATTTCAAAGTGGTATTTCAGTGGCTATTTTGCAGGTCTACAGCATTACTTCAGATCTAATTTCAAAGTGGTATTTCAGTGGCTATTTTGCAGGTCTGCTATTTTACATAAAACATTAAAAAAAATAATTAGAACAGCTTACTCTGTCATTGCCTATTGTTCTCTAGTTAGGATCAACAGCAAGTTTATCTATGATCTTATCAAGCAGCATGAGCAGGGCCTTGAAAACCTTCTATTCTCTAGAGGTGAATTCACCTTTTTCAGGAGAAGGGATTATACACAAAAACTCTATAGCAACTGGGAAAACCCAAAGAGAACACAAGGGCAGTCTTCATGTTCCAGACCTAAGAACAGTTTATCAGAAGGCAGGGCCACTCTCAATGTTCCTCACAGCAGCTGCAAGCAGCTGAATGAAGGGGAAGCCAAAACACTGCTATCAACAGAAGGAACCGTGTCCCTGCTCTGCTGAGGCAACCACAGCAGCCCCTCCTGGTGCCACCAAGCAGTCATACACAGCATCAAATGTTCTTTTGCTAATGAGACATGAGAATTTCATGAGAATTTCAATTCCAGAAGAGAGAAGCCACCAGCAACCTCTCCCCTTTGAAACAGAGACAGAAATACAGCTGAGTGCATTTCTGAAATTAATACTCACTTAGAGCACAATTCTTACTTTTATTTATCTTTGACACAACGTAGACTTATATTCAAAACCACAAGCAGGATAATTAATGCCAGAATCCATCTTCCTAACTAAGCTATTAACTAATGTAAATGAGACAAAGCAATTAAGGGCTCAGTTGTGCAATTTTTAGTCATTAAAATCTGTACTTAGAATGATGGAATCTGCATGCATGAATAAGAATTACTGTCTCAGGCACAAGGTGACTTGCTGAAAATCATGTAATAAATATATTTCAGAGCCAGTATTTACCATGGCTTGCTTTCAAACACATATCATTTTCCATGTCTAAAATATCAATTACTGTTAAGTTAGCTAGTAAAGCTGCTGACCTCTGTCTTCTGTTTGCTTTTATCTTGGGAAAATCCATACTGGTCTGAGAAAAAGCTTAGCACCTAGTAACAGGAAGCATTACCTACATCTTCTGTTTATAGACATTTACATATTAAATATCAGCAAAATGATACATATTTTGATTCTTTTGGAAAAAAATTTTTCTGTAGATTCATTGCCATTTGCCCGTGTTATTAAAGTGTATAAATTTTAACTGATATGATTAAAGGAAATAATGACTTTACAGGCAGACTAAATCCTACATGATTGTGTGCAGCATCAAACATTGCTGGGATAAATTTCTATTCCCCAATATTTCCCAAAGAACACAACTAATTTGGTTAACTCTTCACCCACGTGACACTCTCTACAAAAATCAGGACTGTGGTTTTTCAAAGTGCCTCATGTCTTTCAAAGCACAAATGTGAGTTACTTTCCATATTGTTCTTTATCCATTTCATATTCTTCAGAATTTTTGAGACATTATATAGCATGTTATTGTCCTGTAATAGGAACTGAAATAGACACTGATCCAAAGTTAACTTTCAAGGGGAGTATTCACGTGTATTGTGCATGTAAACATTGGTAGGCTTGGGAGTTTATTTCTGGTTAGAAAAATTATCTGATAATTGATAAATTATTGCTATTTGTGCACTTTTAAGACATTAAAAAACCCAAAAACATTTAAGTATGCTCATTGCAAGCATCCAGTGCTTACAACATTTAGATTACTGACTCATTACTACAACATTTAGATTCCTGGAATCAGACAGTACCTTAAGACCTCGAAGTAACTGATAGATGAGAAACTGTATATGGTCATCTGTTAACTTTTGGCACTTCACAATGTTATTCAGGTCAGCACCCATTAAATTTGTCACAAGATATCTGTGAAAATACAGAAGTGGAAAAAATCACAGAAAATTCTTCTAGAAGAGTATCTACACAGGCCACGGAAGTTCCTTTTCCACTGTCTAGTAACATATTTTATATCCTTTAAATCAGCTGTGAGTTCTAATAGTGCAATCACTACCATGAGACTTATTATAATTAAAAAGAAAAATCCTTGCTGTATATTAGAGGCTTTTATCTCTGTTTTCTCCATGACACACTACAGCAGTGATACATGCAACATATTTTTTAATGAAGAGGAAGCCTCACCCAACATCAATGTGGCAGCCTGAGCCACCAAAACTACAGGACCTGCAAGGCCCTGGAATATCTAATGATGGAGGGAAATATTAGAGTAGCAGAAATAAGAGTGTTTTGTGTAACTTCCCTCTCTGTTCCCACTGGAAGTTTTATTTTCTGACACATTTTGCAGAAACATTGATTCTTTTCCAAGTACAGTGTTTGAACAAAAGCATGCATCTGTCATACCCAATTCCCATTTGTGTAATTTTGCCCCAGAGTCAGAGGGGTTTGGTCACTAATTTCCATGGAGACCAGAACATGTTAATTACTATTTCTTCTGCTAAATTGTTTACTTAAGTACTTATACAAATATGTAAACCAAAAGGATATCAGCATAAATCATATGTTTGAGTCACACCAAAATATACCTGGTTTTAGGTTAGCCAGGCATCTAGCCTAAATTTACCTTGTCTCAGTTAACTAACAGAACACTTTCCTGCATTCCTGAACTCTGCCATCTATGTATGAATAAATAATCCACAGTTTACAAACACACAGTTGAAGTGAAAAGGTTTTAAGTCTATTGGCATTTATGCAGCATTAAATCATTTACCATAACCTTCTAATCTAATTTAAATAATTTAAATTTTCATTTAGAAAAGTACAAAAATGAGGTCTATCTCCCTGCCTCCTCTTTTGTGGAAATGTTGTAAAAAGATTTTTACAAAGCTGACTGTGGCTGAAAGTCTTTTAGAAATGTATGTTCTTCCTTTTTAAAAGCAGAATGGTATTCACTTACTTAGTAATGAATGATCACTTACTTAGTCAGGATGATTAAAGAAATTTTACTTACACTTCGTTAAAGTTTTCTATTGATGTTGCAGGTGTAAAAACATCAAGCAGTCCTATAACCTGTAAGGTGAAAGAAGGGGAAAGAAGTGACATTTTATTTTTACAAACCTGTAAAGCAACATGTGATTTGCATTGACAGTGCTCAACATTTTCAGGATGAAACTTACAAAAATAGGACATATGGTCATACTGAAAACTGACATAGTAGGTGATCTATAAAAGTATCACCACAACCATCCTAATTACAATCTTAATTACAAAGAGTAAAAAAAAAAAAATAAAGGCAGAAGAAGTAATGTCTCGTTACAGAAAAGCGGACACATGCCTTACACAATTGTTATACTTTAGATAATGCACACCTTCATGAGTTTTCTTGGTCTGTTTTTGTCAACTTTTTTATTCTTTCTCCAGGATATTTTTCAATCAACCATATTTTTTTATTCAGGCTTCAAGTCATCAAGCTACCTTTAAGTAAGTGGATGCTCCACTGAAATCAACTGTTTACCACATAAACTTAGACAAGTACTTAGTTATGTGAGATCTGAAGGTCTGCTGTCTTTCATTTAGCTATTACACTGTTGTCAATTGCAACAAGACTAATCTGTCCCTAATTTCTCAACAGAATCCACATTCAGCAAAAGCAGGTTTGAGATATGGGGTCTTTTTTTTCCCTGGGCTGATGTTTCAAGATGTTTCAACAGTAATGAATAGAATACTTTTATTACTTTATTAGAGAAGAGTACAATGACTTGTTTTGAGTTCCTTTAACCTCACCTTCAAGATTTAATTAGATATTTTTAAAATAAAAATGCAGCGTGTTGCTGAAAGCTTCTAAAGTTCGGTGACTTCACAACACCTAAGGTGTCTAGGTCCAGGTATCTTGAGTAGCTAGACAGTTGCACACACCTTTTTGTAAAAGACTGTACCTAACTGAAATTAAGCTTATATTGTAAACTTTTGTAAGGTCAATCCAAAGGGAAGAACTCACTCTCCACTTACATTCTCATGCTTCATGTGCTTAAGCAGCCGAAGCTCCCGGTAGGTCCTCCGGGCATGGATAAGTGATTGAAAAGGTCTTGAAAGCTTTTTCACTGCCACCTTCTGTCTTGTTTTGGTATCATAAGCTGAGCTGAAAGAGGGAAAGAAAAAGTCCACAATGATGCCATGTTCTACAGCAAAGCTCTCCACCAGTTCACTGAAGGAACTTGCAGTTTCCTGAGGGCCCTTACCCCTTTCTTTACCCTCTTTCACCTTCTGCTCAGGGACTGCAACCAGGGCGCTAGTCAGCAGTAACTCCCGAGTATTTGAACACAGGTCCCTTGTTTTCCATCTAGCAAATTACTAATGCTTATGGTACTGTTCAGGACTCATCCCCAGGCAGCCCTTTCCCCAAATGGCAGGAAAAGTAACCAGACAATTAGCTCCATTCGTGCAGCTCCAGCCTCCAGCTCCAAGGCAGGGCTCGTAGGGAATATGGGGATTCAAATTGAAGCCTGTTCTTACTGGGCAAATTGGAACTTTTACTAATTAGAGGAACACTGCCTTTGTATCTATGACTATTAATTATTATGTAACCATTAGCTTGATAGATGGCAATGTCCCCAGGCTGGTATCAAGTTAGGATGCTGACATAACCATGCCCATGCCTTTCCCAACAAGTGAAAAATGGGCACATTTTATACTGCAGCTCACATATCCATAGCATGTGCTTAATGTCCCACAGAAGGAGGTGCCCTGCTGAAGAGGACACTAAATATATAGTCAATATTTGCAAGCAAGGGAGACTCTTTTTTTTTGGGCATTAGAAAGGCATGACAAGCACAAGCCACAAATAAATGATGTCTGATATGTAGCACAGGGCTAAAAATGATCCCTGTATATATTACCTCATGACACTACATAGTACTATTATAAAAATACTGTTTGTAATCTCCTCTTAAGAAGAAAAAAATTTCTTTCAGTTGTTACTCTTACTTATTAAGTAATTGTGTTCAATTAAAATACCTAGAAATTCTCAGTTTAAAGAGTGGATAACACTATGTGTACTTGTTAGAGAGCGCTAACAAATCAAGAATCTTCCCACATTTATCTTATTACAGAATTTTTTTGGAATTACACAAAAATTAAACAACATGAAAAACGGGTGGAGTAGAATGTCAACAGTCAGCAGACACATAAAATGCTATTAACTTATTCTGCACAGTGTTTTAAACATTCCCACTAATCGTTGTAGAACATACTTGCTAGAGACAAAAAACACTGATGGTGCCTGGAGTAGCTTCCAAACTAATATACAGAGCCTACAATCAGCTGTAAACAGGTGGACTCTGACACATATTTGGTGCTACGCTAAAGTCACAAAGAGCCAAGTGAAGAGCAAAGCCTCTCTCTGCAGGATAATCTGGTGTTTCTAATCAGAAGAAACAAAGGATACAATCAACATGCAGGAAGAACAGTGGCATCCAAAAGGTGATTGCCCTAGAATTAACCCAACCTCCACAAGGCAAATCCAGAATTTCATAAAGACAGAATAGAATCAAGTAGATTTAATTAACAAGTTTCCTGCAGGCTCTATGGAAGGAGGGAGTCACTCATGAGATAAATGACACAGATAAGCAGATTACTTAGCTAGTTCTTTGCAATCATCACAGAAACTGATCTTCTGCCAAGTTTTAAAGGTGTAGAGTGCTGTGGTTTTGCTGAGCACCTCAGAAAGAGCATTTCCTGAGCAGAAGAAAGAATGCATAGGAAGAAGGAGAAGACTGATATCACTCTGTTAAGTGGGTGGAAGGGATACAACAGAGAAACTCATTCCAGCAGTGGGGCAGGGACTGAGTTATTCAGGATATGTGAATTGAATACATGGAGCAACTCAAGGAACAAACAGTGTGAGAAGAACAGACAACAGAAATATCTTCAATTCCACATGACCAGCCACAGGAAAACATGAAGGTTGCACAAATAAATCTAAAGAAATAAAAAGGAAGCCAATGCTTATCTTCTAATATAACAAAGGTTAGATGTAATTGCCCTGTCTTTAGCCACGGGCAACAAAGCCACTGGAGAACACTGCCAAGTCTCACAAATGCACACTGACTACAGTCTTTCCAGTTTTTGGGGGAAAGTAAATGTTTATCGAGGTAAATAAACGATATTGCTCAAAACAGCAGTCTGCTTAACATCTCAGCTTTTCTGGTAATTCACAAGCCTTCCCGCTCATGCTTGCACCAGTCTGTGAAATACTGTACACATTATACAGGAAGGCTAGGAAGAATTAGATTTTAAGCCCGTTATCATGATAAACATCACTCTCTTCCCAATTCTAAGTTCAAATGTGAGTTTCAGTAGTTTAAAAACCACTGATCTCTATGATGAATTGCTTTTTTTTTTTATCTTCTATATGACTCAAGGCTGCAAAGCTTTCAGATGATACAAAGCACAATCTTTTTAGCTTCAGTAATTCTTATGACAGCAGCTTTTTAGACCAAAGATGGTATCACATAAGGAGAGAGAAGGAAAAGGGAAAAGTGAAAAGGGAACAGTGAAAGTTGAGTCCTGACACCTCCAACAGGAAATCACGAATCGAAGCTGCACAGGCCAGGGACTGACTTGGTTTAAATGAGTACTTCCACACTCAGCTAACCAAAGTTATAATCAGAGCTAATGCCTTCAGATTCCTTCCTTGCCTGGCTTGTCATCATCACAATTCAAGTTATTAACAGTAAAGCATTCAAAAATATGTTTCATGTTGTTTGAACTGTCTTGTTTATCAGATTTAAGGAGGACTTGCATATGTGATCTCTGCTACTGCCTCTGTAATCACATTTTTAGACTAGATCTCTCTGTCTTGCTATTATATCATCATAGCTACAATCTAGTTTGTCCCCTGAATCCTTCATCAGCCACTGAGTAAACTGTTAGGTGGATAGAAGGAAGGATGAGTTGCTTTCCTTTCTTTGTGATTTCCCCATGAACACTCAGCTTTCAGAGAAGTCTCTGGAGAGGACATCTGTGGTTCCAGTCAAAGCAAAAATACAGGCACACCTGTGCTTGGCACCTGTACATCCTTCCTTGGGGGCCTGTAACCAGCATGATTAAAATGAATAAAAATTCTTTTTAAAAAAACCCCAAACCCATGCTGATAACTATTTTGATTTAACAGGGAAGAAACAGAGGCCTATTTTCATGGTTTAACCACAGCTGGCAACTAAATGCCACACTGCTGCCTGCTCACTCCTGTCCACCTCCATTTCAGAAAGAAAAAGTAAACTTTATATGTTGGCATAAGAACAATTTAGCAATTGAAACAAAATATAATAAACTTTAATCATGATGCCAAATAACTGCTCTAGACAGACTTTCTATCGTAATTTAGAAAGAAATAGAATTACCACTATTTTTTTAGCTAACAAGAAACAACTTTGTAACAATCGTAGCAATAGCTTTTTCAGATACAATCACTTTTGACCCAGAACCCAACAGAGTAATGACACATTTTTTGCTGTCTCTCCTTTTCAAGATCAAGGATAAAAAGCCATTACTCTGCTGGGATGGCATCATTTTCACACAGATTAGAGACTTTGGTTTAGTGTGATTTTCAATCATTGCTTAAATTAGACTCACCTTTTTAGTGTTGTCAACTCCTATATTTAATAATTCTATTGAAGTTCCACTAGATGTAATATCAATTTTTAGTTATATGCACATTTTCCCAGTTCTTAAGATTTCAGAGAAAAATTTGAACTACTGCAGTCCAAAAACTCAAGAGGCAGAAAGCATGGGATTTTAACCTCAAGATAACCTTCAAGCCTCAAGATAACATTACAACTTTTGATGAGATATGGATTTTAGTAGCTGATGTTTATAACTATGGTGTACATACAATAATTTCCCTAGGATCCACAGAGTTTACCCTGTGTGGCTGCAGAGCAGTAGAACTGGACAGACAGGCCATTCATGTGTGCAGCCGGCTCAGACCCCTCGGGCATTTTGGGACTAGAAGCACACCATTCACCTGTGGCTACTCAGTCTTTGGGATCAAATTTGCTTCAGCAGCTGGAGGGCTGTTTGTAGGAGCCTGATCTTAAAAATCACACATGGAGCCAACTTGTATCCAATTTAGTAAACTCCAGTATTGAATGCAGGAAGAGTCCTTCCTGGGATCAGATGGTCCCCTTGAACTATAGCCAGTCCCTAAAATTCCTAACGCTTTGGGCTCAGAGAAGCTTACTAGCTGGGCACAGCACTACCCACAGTGCCTGGAAAAAGTTCATCTTGAATGCAGCATTCAGTCTACAAGTTCTCTTCATTCCTGGAGCCAGCCTAGATGTAGGGGATGCAGAATGAAGGCATGACCCAAAGCTGGTTGTACATGGTGCCAGTGTGAGGTCTCCAGCAACATTCCTGTTTGCTGTAGGTTACCCATGTCAGACAATATTCCATCCCCATCCATATTTCATCCCATCACTCTGGATAACCACAAGATTTTGTTTGTCTACAAAGTCTTTCAGCATTATAGCTGTACAAATTATTTAGGTATATGCATCCTAAGCAACTGATTTGGGGTTAGGTGCAAAAACCAATAAATTTGGTTTTCAGATTTTTAAAAATATATTTCAGTGTCTCAGCTTGCAAGGCTGTTACCTTTACACTATCAGAAGTTTGACAACTGGCTGGACACACTATACCAAAACTTAGAGAGAATGCTGGACAAGAACATGTGACAGGGACACCGGGTCTGGTGTTTCCCCATATTGTTTCAGGAGTCTATTTTTGTTTCTTTCACTGCAGCATGAGTTTCTTTCCTTCACTGGGTCACATTCCTCCAAAACATGAAAAAATTCCCCATTACATGTAACTGTTAAGAGAAAGAAAACAAAAAAAAGAAAGAAAACCCCCCAAAATGCAATTAATGTTCAAAATAGAGGTTCACAATTTTGAATTCTTATCTGCAGACCTCAACACGCTTTCAAGTACCCATTGACTCCTTCCACTGGAGCTGACAGGAACTTCCTTGTGGACAGATGTACTCTTAATTTGGAAGATGCTAAGTTATTGAGAAAAACAAGTAACAGCGGCAGAAGGGTCCATGTGAGCAGGTATTGAAGGGGAAAGGACTGAAGAAGGGCCAAGACTCAGAGAATCTCTTCACTGATGGAGGCAGCCCTTACGGCACCACGCACTGGCAAGTAAGATAGAAAAGAGGGACCACAGGAACCCTGCCCTGGGACATTTTCTAGTAATTTAATGTAATTTGGGCTCCTATAACTACAGTGAATAACAACCCTTTTTTACACTTCTCAAAAATGTCATGTAAGTGAAAGAAAGTAATTACATGAACAACATGGATTTTATTTTTTATTTGCAAGGTTTAGTTTGTCAGCTTTGTCTTCTGGGACTTACCTGTCTTCTTGTTCTTCTTTTAAACACAAATTTTTATTTATTTTTAATTTAAATAAAAACCTAGTTTTTACTGAGATATGAAGTAACCATGAAAAAAAGCACACACAGCATCCATCCAATACTGGCAAAGGACCATATCAGCTATTGGCAGTGAAGCAAGAGAACAGAAAACAGCTACCCAAAGCCATTTTGAGTTAAGCAGTAAAGTAAACCCTGGAAATTATTAATTTGTTTCTTCTTTATAAATGTTTTGTTACTGTTTTGCAAGTTCATGTTGGTGATTTTCACCCCTAAGAGCTAGCTGTAAGGTTTGTTTGCTAAACCACACAAATCACAACATATATGTGCATCAAAAGGAAAGCATAAAGAAAAATTAGATGGTGGCAAGAAAAAACAGCAAGAGGATGTAATGGGAAGCTCTGAAATGACACGGTAATCTTCTCATTTGACAAAAAAACCCACTTGCTTGATGATGACAGGTTATTGTACTGTAAAAATTACATCCCCTCACTTGGATATTATTCCAACACACCATGCTGAGCAGTAGCATCAATGGTTTTGGTTTTAGTACAATGACTGTTAATTATCTCAGATTCATTTACCCACAAATATCTCTTACATATGCAACATAATTGTTCTATAACCAACATAAAGTATGTTGCTTTTTTGTTTTAAGCAGACATTGAAAATACTAAAAAATAATCACTCTCCACATGTTAATGTGAATACATCACCAGTTTTCATTCAATGGAACATGATCATAAAAGTGCTGTATCAGCCTCTGAATCCACAAGTCGTATTTATTTTTTGATCTGTTTCCTGTGCCTCCACAGCGACTTAAAAATTTAAATAGCTTTACTGAGGAGCAGTCACACTTTTTTAGGAGAAGCTACAGAAAGTACAGCTTTTATCAGTGGGAATGAGGTATTAAATCGTGGTTGTGAAAAAAACGTACAGAAGGTTGGGGTCATAAGCTGTTAGTTTCCTCAGCATGTGCAACCAGCTCATGGATACTAAAATAATCATACATTCTACATAACCTGAGCCCACTGTCAGTAAGTAAACAAGAGTATCAGTCAGCTGCCACTAAACCAGTACACTGCTAGTGACAAATGTGTTCCATTCGGTATTAAAAAAAAAAAAAAAAAGACTGACAGGTAGTTTTATATTGTGGGCTTAGAAGCTTCAGCTAGAAATGCTTGCAGTTAATCTGGATATAAAGTTGCACATGAAAAATAACAGTACTTTCAAAAACATTAAACAAATCCATACAGACAAAATCTCACCTATATTTTGTCTTTCTTTTTCCTATTCCTCCCCCCACTTCTCCTTCACATTTCCTGTTTCCTCTCTCCACAACAGCCAAAATATGAAATGGTAGCAATTTATTCCCAGGTTACATAGGGATTTGAAATGTCCTCCCCCTTCCTGACTGTATGGGCAGAACTGAGATACTGTATTTTTGGTATGAAACAACTAATAGGTTCTGAAATTCAAACAGGTCATTGTGAAGCTGTACTGAAGCAAGCAACCAGGCCCTAAGATTTTCAGGTCTGTGGGACAGGGACTGTGTTCCCAACTGTAATCATGGCTGACAACAGGAAAGGAGGCAGCTATGCCACTGCTGCCTCGTGTAGTCAGGAAGGTAAGTATCATAAAAAATATATTGAAGTAAGGACAGAGGAGACCTGCAGATACAACCATCCGCTAATGTATTCTTACAGCCACACAGAAGGCTGCCATTCCATGATCCCTGTTGCCTTTCTGCCACAACTGGTTCACCTCATGCTTCTCATCTCTCTACCATCCCATGCCTCCCCTTCCTTTAAAAAAGATCTCATTAATACCCTGTGAAAGAAAACCTGCGCAATACAAAGTCCCCACTTCTTAAACTTGTCTTTTTTTCACCTTTCCTACAAACATCTCTATCACCCTTCTCATGCACACTCATGTCATCTGCTCCCAAGCTACTCCACAAGCTTAGTGACAACACCCTACACAGAAATATGTTACAGCAATTCCCAGTCTTTCTCATCCTTCTCCACAAACACCTCCTTCTTTAAATCTTATTAGACATTCTCATTTAAAATAGGGACCTTGACACCTTCCCAAGTCAGTTAACTACACTTTTCCAACAGCTGGAAAACAGTGAGGATGAAACCAGAAAAAGGAAGGACAAGCAATCTGCATTCCACCCTAGTTTTCCACAAAATCACTCTCAATACACTCCCTATTTGATGCCTTCCCAGCCAGTGCTCAGAAACACCCTTCCGTCTTCCTTCATGTACTTTTCACTAAAATTCCTAAATTCTTCACCTTCCTTGGCTTTGTAGCTGCAAATCCCACTGTGCTTTTATTTCAAATGGCTATTTCTTTATGCTCCTCTGAGGGTCTTTTTCACTCCACAACATTTTTTTGTTGCTTCGCTTATTTTCATCCATTCACTCCAGCAATACTGCTGCAAAGATCCTCCTTCTAATTGGTAACACTGACCATGCAACCCCTTTTATTTAGTTCTCCTCTCCATTGCAACCTCACCTTCAAGGCCTTGTTTCCAAGTATTTTTATTACATATACTGACTTTTAAGAGCTGTCCTACCTTTGACTGGGGTCTCATATCAGCCTTCATCTCAGTTCTCAAGCAAGTGTTTCAATATGCTTAGAGGGGTCCATTGTAAGTATCTGCACAACTCAAGAAAGGCGTCAATGCTTTCCTTCTGAATGCTGCCTACCAAAAACAGACAACTCCTATCAGATCTTGGACAGCAGTATTTTAACAAGGTTGTGGGAAAAGTTTCCAATAATTATAACCATTTGTAAGATGAAGTTCAGCCCCTGTATTTATACTGAAAACAAAAGATTTGATCAGAAAGCAGTCCAAAGCGAGTCCACTAAAATCCACATGTGCCTGGGATTGTGCATTTAGCCTGTAAAGATCTATACCATCCTCAGTTTCCAGCTGTATTTACATACAGCAGTTGTGTGTTATTACTACCCTAAAAGTTTATCTCAGCATTTACTATTTAAAGTAGCATGTAGTGCTACAGTGATACAAACCACAACTCCAGTAACCTGATCTCACAGTTGAAATCATACACTTAGTATCACTACAGCTAACTAAACAGATACTTAAAAAAAAAACCAAAAAAAACCACAACCTGAAATCATCAAGTACAATCTTGGATGAAGGAATTTTTCTCTTTGTCAGCTAGATACGGTTTTAGCAGCTTTTAAAACCTTCACATGATACTGAGTTGTCTTAGCATCTTCTTAGAGTTCCTCAGTGTGAAAAGGATGGTATCAGCAGTGTTATGTTCCAGTATTGCATGCTAATGCCCTCAAAACATTTGTGAGTACCAAAAACACAGAATGGGGTGAACGGCAGGAAAGAAGGGGTTAAACTTCAAGATCAGAGCCTTCTGCTTCTATTTTTCCACTTGTACTTCCTCAAAGCAAAACTGTAGCCTAAACACCTTCCCCCATTTTTACACAAAATTAGCCAGGACATAACCTTAATGAATCTTAAGCATGTGCTTAAAGTGAACAGGATAGACAGATGCTGGAGGCATTGTAAATGACTTAAGGCAGGCTTTGCTTTCCTGCTTTTTTTGAACTGAGGCCTGGGCAACTACACTTTTACTGAGCAGGCCTCTACTTAAACATGTGTGAGGTCACCTGAGTTGGTGTTAGCAATTGCATAGTCTTAAAACCAAAAGAGACTGAATGTAAGTACTATTGATGCCAGCAGATTCTGAGAGAACAGTGCAGGAATCTATGGCTGTGAAGAAACTCTGGACTCAGTTTGGTTCATCTTGCAAGGTCTGTTCTTTCCAGAGAAGGCAGAACACAGAGCCTGCAATATGCTAATGGGAAACAACCTGTTGGACAGATCAGAGACAGCATGCTGCAGAATGCCGTCAATCCCTCCCAGGCAAAAATAAGACTAAATAGGTTAGAACACAGTTTACAAAAGCTGGCATAAAAAGAGGCATACAGGCTTTAAAAAGATCCAAAGAACAGGAAACCAAAAATCTATACATGTTACATAATTTGTGGTATAATAAGAAGTCTGTTAAAAAGATGAAGCTCTTTCTCAAGCAGGCAGCAATGCCACCTCCCAGAAGAAAAGCTGGTCAGGCATCAAACCACAGTGGAACCACCGGGGCAACACAGCTGGAACGCACAGATGCTCCAGGTAAAGATCCTGTTTATAAGCAATACCACTGGGACAGCTGGAAGACTCAAACACAGCCAGAATTCGTATTTTAAAAAGCAGAACCATAAGGAACATGAACTTAAAACTCAGTTTTACCTGAGACATAGTCACTTTTCTTTAGAGCTGAAAAGAAAGGGTTGTAGATTAAGACTACCTTGTGAAAGTAAGGTATCTTGCTTCCTATCTAAATGGCTTAATATAACTTAAATGCTGCAAAACTCTCAATTAGTAGGTCTGGTGCCTGGTCCCTTAAGAGTGAAACAGCTCTTTGACTTCTGTGAGAGGTAATTCAACTATAAAGGCTGGACACCAAAAATGCATTTTTTGAAGAAAACTTTAACCAAATTTTAGTCTGAGCAAGAGTTAAAATGATTGTCTAATAATAAAAAACCTTCGCCTTGATAGGTAAAGCTATAGCACAAAAACAATCCCACACCAAACCAGTTGTGCATGTAAATTTAATACTTGCCAAGAAAACCCAACCCCTAGAAAAAAAGAGAAATTAAGCAAAACATACGGTTGAAAATGGCAATGATAACTTTACTTGTAATTACACACTCCCACCTCCCCACCCCCTGGCTTTAAACTTTTTTTCCTAAACTTAAAAAATCAGATCTGACAGCAGCAAATGACAGAACATACAAGAGCTTGAATGGCCATAGGGAAAAGTTCAGGCAAAAGAAAGCCTTGCACAAAGCTAAGGTACAAGAGAGTAACATAAAAAGTACTTCAAGGATTAACTACTTGAGGGAAAGACCTCACAGTTCTCTCTGTGATTCACATAGATGCTAAGGTGCAACTCTGCTTTGCAGTGCAGCTGAGTTTGGAAGATTTCCAAAACCAAACGTTCTTTGTGATATGTCATTAAAAAAGTGAAAAAGCAGTAGAACTCTTTATACAAGGGAAGATTTGGTGTTTCTACCTATTCTACATCTAAATAAAAAAAAAACAAAAGAAACCCGCACCAAATGGGAAAGCACTGTACTTGGTACAGATATATCTCTGAAAGTGAATCTGTTTTAAACCAGTAGTATCTATCTCCATAGCATATTTGATGCATCTGCAGCTAACTCAAACACAAATTCTACTGGACACATGAAATATCAATAAACTGGGCCAAAACACAGCCTCCTAACACAAACTGCTCTATTGGTTTTGAGCTGCCAGCAAAAGATGCTTAAATGCAAGTATTTACAATATGTTTCTTATTATCAGTTATCAATTCAGTTACCCAAGTCTGTGGGCTATGACTAATAATTTACTGTAAAAAAAGAAAAGGATAGGTCTAGGGAAGAGTTGCACTGAGGTAGAAAAAATTTGTTACAACAACTCTCTTCTCATTTCAAAGCCAGCGTTTGGAGTTCAGGACCTTGGCTGCTATTCATCAAAGCACTTAAGAATTTGTTTAATTCTAGTAGTTTCTGTAAGACTTGAGTATGCTTTTAGATATTTTACTGAATAGGAGTACAGCTACTCACAGAAGCAATATAGCATATTACTCAAGGGAATGGTTGCATCTTGTAGGTCTCCTGGGTAAAGCACATGCACACAGACAGAAAAAAAAATCAATTTCAATAGACTCTAAAAATAGATGGCTTTTCTCAGAGAGATGCATACCTTTTCCTCACATTCAAGCTTCTGTTTGGGTTTATACTTCATTGATGTTAACAAGGCTATTAATATAGAGCAATGTTTTATTGCTATATTCTATTTTTAAATGTCTATTTTAGAGTAAACCTTTCTCATAGCATGTTCCAGTTTCCATTTCACATCTTCATTTCCTAGGCTTTGCAATTGATAAAAATTACTAGGATTTCCTTGGCTGTGCAGTTTCAAAAACCAAAGCACCAGCTGTGCTGCAAGTGAACCACGACATGTTTTCACTTCCTTTGCAATTTCTCAAAAGTCTTGACATCTCATTATAAAATTCAGTAAAGTAGGTCTTTCCCTCAAAACTATGTCAGCATAAATAGGGAAAGTAACCAGAAATGCAGTTTCAATTGGAACACAAAGTAGCTACTCTGCTATCCATCCAGCTCATAGTTTACTTTCTCCTCTTTTCTTTCACAAACTAAGATTTTCATAGTGTAAATAAATTAAGTCATTGTGGAACTATTTTCAGCATCTGCTCGGAACAGTTAGCACATGCTAACTACAATGGCAGGTATCCACACTCACATGGTTTTGGCCTAGACCTCCCTGGTGCAAGCATAAATTAGAAATAATTTAAAAAGAGAAGAATTCAAAGATACTTCACATCAGTTCTGAGTGTTTCTGCTGATAGTTGGAGGTTTCTTTAAAATGCATACTCCTAGTTTATGTGCCAACTTGGACATTTCACAGAGGAAGATAATGAAGTAACTAATACAAAATTCCATAAATGTTCTGTGGTATCTGACTGAGAGAAAAAGTGAGAACTACTGCATGAGTTAAGAGCATGGCAAAAACCAAAGTTCTATAGAAAATTTAAAAAAGAAAATTTATTTAAGGTAGCACTTGCATTTAAAGGGCCATGGATTGTTTATTATGGATTGTTTTACATATTTCCACTCACCCAGCTTACAAAAAAATCACGACTCTTTCTCAAAAACCCCTTAAACGCCACTATTATTTCCATAAATTGATTTAAAGCTTTTATAAGCGTAGTAAAGTGTGCAGCAAATACTAAAGTAAAGCCCAGCCTGCACTGGGAGTTCCCGAGAGTGCAAGCCTGACGTAGGAATAATCAAAGAAAGAGAAACGTTTTATGACAACATGTGGCAAACCTTTCCAAACCCTTAAGACGCCGAAGCCCTTGGGCGGCAATCTGTCCTAATTTGCGATCCCCCCCGAAAGCACCGAGTGAGCATCCCGTCTTCTCCCTCAGCCCGCCCCGCTCCGGGGGCTGCTCCCATTGTCTCGGCGGACAGAGCTCTCCCCCTGCCGCGGCTGCCCCGGGGCCTTGCGGGGTGTCCCGCTGTAGCCCCGGCTGGAAGGGCCGCGGCCGCCGGGAGCCGTCCCTGCCAGCGGCGGACCCCGCTCGGACAGCCCTTCCCCAGCCCCGCCGCCGCCTGCCCGCCCTCCCCGCTCGGAACCGCCATGACTGTGCAGGATTCTCGGCTTCGGGGCAATTCTCCCTCCGGAGGCGGGAGCAGCACCGGCCGGCGGCCCCGCGGCGGGCGGTCACTCGTGCTGCCGCTCCGGGGGGCGGCCCCGGGGAGCGGGCCGGCGGCAGCCCGGAGCCCGGGCGGCGGCCCCGGGGCAGCGGCGGGAGGGCGGGCAGGGGCTGCCCCGGGGCGGCGGCGGGCGCGGTTGCCCGGGTGACGGCGCGGCATGCCCGGCCCCGCGGGGTCGCCGGCCGGGGCAGCGGGGCGGGAGCTCCGGCGCCGCTCACACCGGTGCCCGGCGGACACGCCCCCGCCCCGCTGCCGCCGCCGGCCCCTCCGCTCCCCGCACACGACCCCCGGCGCGGCGCGGGGGCTCCCGCCTGCCCCGCATTGTCCGTCCTCGCCGCCCGCCGGCTGCACCTGCCGGCTCCCGGCCCCTCTGCCGCCGCCCCGCACCTACCAGACGGAACCGTAGGCGCCGGAGCCGACGGGGGTGAGGTTCTGGTAGCGCTGGGGCACCTCCCACACCGTCTTGTTCAGCTCCTGCCGGTAGAAGCCGCCGCGCTCGGACATTTTCCCGGAGCCGCCGGCAGCAGCGGCAGCAGCAGCGGCAGCGGCAGCCGCCCCTCAGCCGAGGCTGCACGGCCGGCGCCGGCGGGGAGGAGGGACCGGGAGGGGAAGGGGAGGGGAAGGCGGAGGCCGAAGGGGTGGGGGCAGCGGCCAGGGCCGGGGGAGCCCGGGTGGGGACAACGGGGGGCTTGACGAAGGGGCCCAGGATCCCCGGGGCGGCACCCGGTGTCTTTCCGCGGGGCCACCCGCGGGCTTGCGGGGAGTGGCGAAACGCCGATTCCGCCCCGGAGCATCGCAGCCGGGGCGGTGACGGACCGGAGCGGCGGCCTCACAGCATCGGCCGCCCCTGCCCGAATGTGCGGGAAGGGCCCGCGCCGCCGCCTCTGCTCCCCGCGGGGACGGCGGGGACGGGCGGACCCGGTCATCCCGCCCTTCGCCTGGTGTCTCTCAGGCTTTCTAAAGCCTTGCTGGCTGACACCTTTCTTACTTTGCCACGGCCACCTGAAGTTCCCTCTGGGCCCGCCAGGCTCGAGCTGCAGTGACAGCGGCGGTGACCCTGCGCCAGGGTATCGTCCGGGGGGGGCAGTGCAGCCCCCGCTCACTGATGGAGCCCCGGCCAGGTCGGGGGTTTTCTCGGTGTCCTCTGGTGCCTAAAATTGACCCTTACCGCTTTGACTCCCGCAAGCACTCATCTCAGTCCTCTTCCTTTTCATCGATGAAGACTCGAGCCCTCAAGACAATAGATAGTCTTGAAAACTTTAAAAGTCCAAAATTCATGCACCAGTTAAAGGTTCTCTGACTTCTTTAATGTGTGTTTTCTTCTCTCCAAAATGTACCTTATACAATATCTCAGTGACTTCTGAAATCATTGCAGCACTACTGCAATGCTACCGGTATATTTCTTTATGTATTGTTTCCTTCCATGGCTTCTTACCCTTCTTTGAGCACCTGTAAGTAACTTGTACTATGCAAACTAGCATGTTTGCATAGATTCAGTGTACTGGGATTGCTTTACACCTGCCTTTGAATCACTGGGGAATAGAAATCTTTGCTTTTCAGAACCCTCCTATACCATGGATTGCTGTTTGCTTTGGCAAATAGCTGCTCAGTTTGTGCTAGGACACAATGTGACTGTAGAGAACATGTATGCTTGAATAGATGTGAGCATGATGAGACAGAAAACAAGTGTTATGGATGCTCTAAACACTGGATGGTTCAAGTTCCAGCTCTGAAACCTCAGCCCATGTTGCATGACAGGACTTCCACACTAGGACTGTTCAAGTGAACAGCACCAGAACTTGGCATTTGCTGGGTGCATTTCAAATAAAAAAAAATATGCGAATGGTACTACTGTAGCCGTTTATCTGCAGCCATCCACTCAAAGACTACTAAGTGTTCCTAAAGCAATAGTCTAGTTCTCACTTCTACCCTTCTCCAGTGCAGCAGACCTCTCCAGTTCTCTCCAGACTGCTCCTTGGTCCCACTTGAATTTCTATTCTGAGGGCATAGTGCTTGAAGGAAGTGAAAAGTATAAAAAAATCCATCAATACATTAATTTATCTTATTTTTCTCAGCACCACCGTATGGAGTTTTAAAACTGGAGTGACAGTGTAGTGACACTACACCAAGCCAAGAAGAAAAATTTCTGTCACTGCCATCCCCCATCTTATTTGCCCCTAAAGTAAGTGGCCCCAAATGTTTACCATTGCTAAAATGGAACAAATACTCCTACTTGCTAACTTTTATTGCACTTTGTCTCTAGAGGTGTTTTGGTGTATTAAATTATTTCTTTCTAACTGCAGCCGTGATTTTTGGAAGTTGTGTCTGTCCATGTCTACCCAATCTTTTAATCATGCAATTTCCACAGGATATAATTTTTCATATTATTGGTTAATTATTGGTAAATATTTACAGTTGGTCTCAATTTTCTGTCTTCTGTGAATTTCTGTCAGTTATTTGTGTTGCAGTCATGACTCTGAGACTGTGCTTGATATCCTTGTTTTATTGGATACTACGTACATGGTCTTCTACTGTATGTAATGAGGGGGATAATGGAAAACATCAAGATGCAAGGACAGTGTATTTGAGTTGTCTCAGAGCTAGGTAGGTTCTAGGCCTCCAGAAGCCTCCCATAAAGCAAGCCCTGACAGCTGCCTTTCCCATGGCAGAATCAGCTCATCCATCTTTGCCATCCCCATGAAGGAAGAGGAGGAGGAAGAGACAGCTCCCTTGTCAGCTGTATTCTTCTCTTTTAGCTGCAGTTTTACAGGGGGTGTGAAAGCATGAAGAAAAGATAAGGCCACAGCTTCTGCTGTGCATACGTTGCCTTCTTAAGAATTTTCACTGTCTATACAGGAAATACTGTTACATAAAATTGAGCCTGAAGCTGTGTTGGGACTCTGATGGACAGGGAGAGCCCATGAAACAGCTGTGGACACTGCACACACCTTTCCTGACAGCATCCTGTGTGACAGCTCCTCACCAAGTCAAGTGCTGGTGGCTGGAGGGCAGCGGGCAGGGACTCACTGCCCTTCACACAGGACACAGCACTGGGAGGGACGCCCATGTGCTGCGGCAGGGCCGGCTGGGACACGCAGGCGGTTTGTGGGGTGGGATCAGCTGTGTGAGCCTCGTGGCTGGGGAGGGAGCCCTGCATTCAGGCGTGAGGAGGCTGTGCCCCTGGGCAGGGTGGGATGCAGTTCCTCAGACACACAGCAAATCTAGCAGGTACGAAAAGAAAACTTGCTGGCAGATCACTAACTTTCTGTTGTGGCTCTTCTCCCACTGCATAGTCAAACCCTACATTACTCTCATTAGAATAAACCTCAGTGAAAACAAAGGAATTTATTATTTTAGCCAGTTGTGAGTTACTAATTTCCAGTTGTTCCTCATTCCTATTTTTTTGAGTTAGACTTGATGATCCTGATGGATCCCTTCCAACTCAGTATATTCTATGATTTTTACCTCCTTTTTTTTTGTTTTATATATTGCAGAAAGCTTGCACATCTTTGCTACCCTCCTTCAGGTTCCTTTCAATTCTCATTTATCCTCTCTCTATTTGTGTTTTCGTATTCAGTTTAGAAATCTCAAATTTAATATATAATGGAGTTCAAAGATTGCAATTTTCATACTAACAATAAACATGAAAACTCAAAGAAAGAAAATGCCACCTTAGTACTGAAAACATATAGTTTCCTGGTGGAAAACATAATCATATTACTGTAAACTCAGCACTGATTTAAAAAAGACTTTGAAACTCATAGGAAAGACTGTTTGCAGATCAGAGCTCAGACTGTTCTCAATACAATTGCTGTGAATATAGGATAGCTCCAACTAAAAATCTACCAAGTATCACTGAGGTTTTAGGATGAAGCACTGTAGTTCTGTCACTATATCTGTTATATACTTAACTTTGTACTTGGAGATGTCCATTAATGGATTTCACCATGTCCACCCTAAGTTAATAACAGTAAACTAAACATAGTAATGTTGTGAAGGTGCTTCCTGTGCCACTTTCTTTTGAAAATGTCGTAGGGTATATGAAACCTTTATAAAAGAAAGATTTATTTATATTATACTTTTATTATATTTTTTTATATTTATTATTTGTTTTTATTATTTATTTATTGGTTTTATTTGCAGGTTCTTGTGAATTTCTGAAACTACATCTACAAATATGTAATTATAACATAGGAGAGCTGCCACTGTTTGTACCAACTGAAAGACAAAGTACAGACAGCAGGAAAGGCTAAATGAAGCCCTCTGTAAATAGCAAGTCAATCATTATCTACTCCTAATACATTAGTTTCCATGAGATTGCTTTGCCAGGGACCATGTATCTTTGTGACTGAATCACAAGACACTTGTTGCATTTGCCCATGAAATGCAACTCTCATATTTCTGCTATTAAGTGCCTGTTGCCAACTACCTATTTGGAAGGCTTCATAGCACCTAGGTTGATCCAGTGACCTGTCCAGCCTGAGACGATTTTGTCCTGTTGGGTCTTAGATATTTAAACTAGAAAAGCTTTTTTCTTTTAATCTTGTGAGAACATGAAGGGTCTTGCATTGGAGAAAACTTTAAGTTTAGTTACTCATTTTGAACCTCAAGTTGATCATGAAACGTCCAAGGCATTTCATACCTATAATGGGGTGTGAAATCAAATGAGAAATCCTGCTATTTATTGAGGAGTTTTAAAATCTGGGTTAAATCCTAGTAATTATACGGGAAGAATAGTTTTCTATTCTTTCTGAGAAGAGAGATTCTAATATGGCTTGAGTTCAGAGCTCAGGCTTTGTTTCCTTTTTTTCCACATTCCTTCTCTGTGGAATTAGAATGGCTACTAGATATCTCTGTGCTAGCTTTCCACATTTATGAACTGGGACTAGGATTGTTTCCTTATTTTAAGGATAAATACATAAGACTGATACTACCTGAGATAGTAATAACACTTTTACTAGCTAAGCTTATTGCTTGCAGACATTGATAACAATTTTTCACATATTCCTATCATACTGCTGTGGATACAAGGTGGGAAATATTTTCTAATATTCTGTTAAAAATGTAATTCTGACCAAAAAAAAAAAAAAAAAAAATCAGTGTCCTTTACCTGAAATTACAGAGGAGTGTATCTTGGCCTCCTGGAGTCTACTAGAACAGGGTGGCAGTGTTTCTTCTTCATGCAGGAGCAACATATGGCTGTTATTCTAAGATCATGTTGCTATTAGATGTCTCAATGTGATTGAGACTGCAAGCATACTGGCAATTGGTGTCAGAAGTCCCCAGAGTAAATTAAATAAAATACAATATCCCGCTCAGTCATGTCAACAAAGGCTTCTCAGTGTATGTACATTCAAAACAAGGCCATCACCAGAAAAATAAATAGAAATTTAACTTTATAATAGTTCCTAATTAAGTAAACAAAGGTCCAGATATGAGGAAAGGCTGAGATGGGCTATTAATACATAGTGCTATATTTTCACTTGCAATCCATGTAATTATGTTGCCTGCTGAATCACAACACCACCATGATGCTGTATTCTTATGCATAATACAGCATCAGTCAAACACAGTCTAATATTGACATGTATAATCAGTAGCTGTGGAGAGCCCAGCACTGCTCCCATTCAAGTCAAATTTCATTATGAGAATGGGAGCAAGAACACATTGTTCCAAATGCATTCATTTGGGCTTCTGTCCTAAACATACATCAGCTGTAAATTTTTTCACAGTGACTGAAGGTACTCCAAAGATAAAGGCAGATGCAGATGTAAGAGCCCACATACACCAAGCCCAGTGCTTTTCTGATGCACATTAAGAAATCACACTCAAGGAAGACTGTTTAACTGACTACTGTGTTGTTTCTTTTGGCTCCAAAGAACACCATAGGTTCTTTAAAATGGCTGTGCATTGCGAATCATGAATTCTTCTAATCACAATCCAAAAATAATTATGTATTGGAACAATTATATTAATGAGGTGTCAATCTGGCTAAAACTGTGCTTATTCTGCATGTGAAGTCAATATGAAGAAAAGTTGTTGCTTACAGGATTTCTAAATGCCATGGGGTTGTAGATGTGTACAAACTTGCACCCACACCCATAGGGCTGCTCGGTGAGCTTTGGAACATGGTAAACTCTATTACAGTGCTTTAAAAATATGCAAATATTTGCAGTTGAGGGAGAGCAATATGAAAGCAATATCTGATTCAGCTTTAACTCTTAATGAATACTTACAGAAAATTGATACCAATGCAAACTTGTAAAAGCAGAATACAAATTTCTAGTGAATTAGCCTGACTTAGTATGAGGTGCATGTATTCACATGCCTTCATTTGCCATCTGCTACTCATCTGCAAAATTTTGCGCTCCAATCTGGCGCTGTTCATTTCTCATAAAGCAGTTACATTCAACCTTGTCATACTGAAAATACTGCATCCTTCTTCATAGTTGTGTTTTTCAGTCATTATTTGAGATATTGTGAGGATACTTCTCAGGCAGCTTGAGAAAAATTGTACAAGTTCAGTTATTCTATTGTATATAATCCTGCCCAATCTATCTGCAGGGTTTTTTTTTTTTTTTCCCATTAGCACGACTCCAGTGCACAGTGGGCTATTCCACAAAGGTGAAAAGTGGGATTTCTACTTTAATCACATTTTATTCCTCACTCATATTACAATGTCACATTCTTGATTTTGACTTAATAACCTGTGTTCGGACTCTGCTGAAAAGACCTTTGGTTCCTCAAAGTAAATGTGTCAATAAGGCTTCAAATAATGGTTGCAATGTGACTGTAGTAGTGTGACAAATGATACTGCAGATGTTGAGCAGTGTGGACAATAATGGATCTGATGGCAGCGTGTCCTCTACTGAGGCTTCACAAGGGCTTGATAAACCCAGGGAAATGGCTGTTGTGTGGCTTGGCAGGCTGTTATTGGGCACATTTGGACCCAAAACATACCTTGCTTGCTAAATATCTGGATCAAACTTTCTGCTATTATTATTATGGCAGGATGGTAGGACAATAATGTGATGTTTTAAAAATAATTTCAAACAATCATTTGGATCCAAACTGTGATCCACATTCTATTTGGGAGCTGTTATCCATAAAAGAAGACAATTTTTTCACAGTTTCATCATAATTCAGGATGTATTTGATACACATTGGCTTTTTCAGGCTATATAGACCATGCATCTACTGAAATCTAATTATAGTTTTATTAATGAACCTACATAGTCTCTATGCTTTGAAAGAGCAGCTTATTACTCCTTAGTTTTTCTTGTACTTACAGGAGTTCTTATGAACTGAACTACAAAAGCTGTGGCCACAGCTTAACCAACTTTCTTATATATGTATGGCCCTCTTAAAACAAATTAAGCCTTTAAAGCAATAAACCTTTGTATATAGAACTGTGTAGACATATGATATACATCTACTAATATTTCAGGAATAAGTATCAGGTGTTGCCTCAGTTTACCTGTTTTATATTATTGTACTTGAATTACACAGTTAAATCAATGAATAAAAAGCAATGGCAAACATAAACTGTTTTTGAGGAACAATTAGTTGAGGGACTTGAACCTATGGATTTAAGCCTGTTAATATCCCTTTTATAAACTTGAGCTTAACAAAGAGAAGACTGAATCACTGTAAGATCAGAGGCCCTGGAAAGAAGTGGGGTTATCAGTAGTTGCAAGGAATAAGTGAGACAAATCCTGACTACAACAAGCATATCACCACACAAAAAGGGGAAAGGAATTGTGCTGAAAAGAGTTTTCAAGGGAAGGCTGCTACACTGATGAATAATATCAGACTGGAGGCGACTTCCAGTCATTGAATTACAGGTGTTACATTCGCCGTCACAAACTTACTGAGTGCCAATTAATAAGTGTTTTCACTGGCCTTATCAGAAAATTTATATTAGGTTGTCGACTACCAATGTGTACTTGTGATTATGTCAATGCTGATCTCTGGCCTTTCTTTGGTGTTTCTCTTTCCTCCAGTGTATTTGTTGACATCAAGTATGTCTCTGGCAGTATTAAGTTTTCTCAGCTCTTTTTGTGTGCTTTGGTAGGATAGGCTCGTTTATAGGGTTCTGAGGAAAAGACCAAGCAGAAACTGTAACAGCTCCTCCTGTGGAGTTGAGCATTTTATGAAAAATACTATGCAACTGTTCTCTGTGGCCACCAGGGAGTTACAAACTAATCCTTTTTTGTACTAGAGTCTGTTGTTCTAAGAAGAATTAATTATTCCAAATTTCCTTGGGGTTTTATTCATCCTGTAGTAAAACACAGACTGTCCTGTTTGCTGCTTGCTTACTGTTATCTCCTGCTTCAAATGGTAAAATAATAAATAGGTTGAGATTTTTTATTGATTGAGACTCTCAGACATGAATGGCATAACCGGGCTTTTAAAAGCAAAGGTCACGTCCCCTGTCATATTTGTGTGAACGTTTAAGTGACAGGACACTGACCTGTGGCAAAACCTTTTAGATTCCCAGTGTGCATTTGGGGGCTTTTCAATATAAATTTTTCATGCATACCAAGTTAATGTTTCTGTCTCTAGTGGTTTTTAACACTAAAGGGAACCAATGAAAGAATGCTTTGCTGGCAAAGGCAGCACATTTGTTCTAAACACCAGCCTGTTTTACAGCTAAATACCTCGGTAAGCAAAGGTTTCTTAACACTACTTCTTATCTTCTTCAGTCTCTATTTGAGGTGGAAGTAGACTGAGTATACCTTGAGAAATAAAGCAAATATGTCCTTAATTGCAGTTTACAGATGGTGATTTTTCTGCCATGCTGCAGATATTCTTGAAATTATTGTGGAGATGGGTGTGAACCCAGTTTTTATTACTGCCACAGTTACTGTTTCATCTTACTCCAGTTAGATGAAATACTTCTGTATCTAGTGGTGTGCCTCTTTTTTGCAGTAGTGTGGAACAGTGGAGTTTGTAAGGAGCCTCTTTATCAGATATAATTCTAAGTTTTATCTGTCCCAATATATTTCAGTTTCCTTCTAAAATACATCAGCCAACTGAACTGTCCAGCATTTTTGCTTAGAGTAGAGCTTATATTTTCTTTAAAACCTTGGAATGATTGGAAGCATGGCATTTGAAACCAATTCTCTCTCCCCATCTTTATCCCTCCATTTCATAACACAGAGGTTTAGCAAATATTGTATCAATTTTAGGAAATTCTTCTAGAAAGCTCTGTAGAATGCTTTTCCCAGTAGGGGCTTTAGAAGCACCAGGTTTTCCATAACTTTTCTTCTTTTATTGGTTTTCATAACTTTTTCTGCCCTGAAATATAGATGCAGCAAACCTTGGATCAAGCTTCATTTGAAAGTGGTTTTGTTATGTATTGTAAAATTCAAGTCCTTCACAGCTGGTCTCCTGAACTTAATGGATGTCCTTACAGAATGTCCATTTACTCCTTGCGCCTGATCTGTATTTTGGTTTTTTGTGAGATGCTGCTGCACCTACCTGACAGTTTTAGCAGATCTCTCTGACATGACTCAGCAATTATTAATCTATTTTGAGGCCCAAATCATGTCTGGACTTGCCTCAGTTTGCATATCCTACACCAAGATATATTTTGAAATGAGGATTAGCAATATTTAAAGCACCTATGGCAGACTATTTTTTCCTCCAATTTAGATAACAAGTATGTTACCAGGAGCTCAGTGGAATGGTAGTGTTTTGTCTTTATACAAATAGAGGCTGCTGGGTTTTGAACCCAGTGAGATCCCAGTACCTGTGAATGTTGTTGATATCTCCCCCAAGACACACCATGGTGCTCAGAGTCTGGTTCTGTACCATCTGTGCCATTTAAAAGAGTCCATGTTATTCCTGCTGCAGATTCTGCCCCTTGCTTTGGTGTGATGAATTGCTGCATACTGGAAAAATAAGGTACTTTCTATTTGATTCTGCTATGGCAGCAGAAGAGCTTTGCAATCACTGGTGGTTTTGTGGACAGGTGATCCTGCAAAGTCATTCAATCTCAGCACTATTTTGTGTGCTGACTTACAGAAATTGCTAGCTATAGAGTAGCTCCTTTAGTCTCAGAAAATCAATAAATTATGTCATTAGCTATTAGAACCTCCCACACTCCTTATTCAGGTGGAGCAGTAGATGTTTTGCAAGCATCCAGCCTCTTGAAACTATTTTGTCTCCTAGATAATGGTTTTCTCACACTGCAACAGCAGCAATGTCATCACATTTAGGTCTTTTTAGTTTAATTCGTCTGGCTTCTTCTTTTCCCTCATTTCCAGTTGAGGATTCCAGACTCATTTCTAACTGTCAGGTCTCTCACTCCACAAATAATATCTATTTGTTAAGACTGGACAACATCAAGTCATTCATACTGCAAAGTGTGGCAAGAATTACGATTGTTCTAACAATATTTGATGACAATGGGAGCCTGGACTTGACCTGTGAGATTCCTTCCCAGTGCTATGATGTTCCTATTGCAAATCATACCAGCAAAAGACCAAATGGCAAAGAGAAGGAAAAGCTAAATCATGACATATAGACTTGAAACAGCACAAGAAATTCTCTGTGAAGGCACAGCCCCCTACCTCAATCTCACTGCCCAGTGACTCATTGTACCTCAAACAAAACAATTTAGCAAGAGCTCAGATCTTCACAGCTATGTGAAAACCTGTTCAGACCAGGAAACATATTTTTTGTCAAAAATTAAAGATGAGAAGGCTGTATTCTCCCTCAAGAGTAGCTATTTTCAGTTATTTCTTTCTATAGTCATGCATGCATAGTTGTCAGCAGTTCTGCTTTAAGAGGTAGAACAACTTACCCTAATTATTCCTGGACATTCCTTTCCTACATATTCGTGCCCGCTCTTAGTGAGAACATTTCCTTCCTTCCTTCCTTGGTTGCTTGCTTTCTTGCTTTCTTCCTGTCTTCCTTCCTCCTTGCTTTCCTGTGTCTTAGACCAAAACAAGTCTTACAGATATTTCCCACAGTCCCACATATGAGAGAAGAAGACAAAAAGAGACTTGAGGCAGCTGGGTTGGCTTGCATTAGTCCCCACTGCTGTATTGATTGCGCATTCTCCCTCATTAGCTTACCTAGGATGGGGAGGTTTGACCTACTCAATTCTGCATGAACTCTTTTTTCCCTTATGTCTGCTTTTCACCATTCTGTTGACAGATCCAGGCTGTATGGCTCTAAGGATCTGCCTAGCAGGGAATTTCCCTCTGTAGTGCAAGCTATGGATAGTATGTATATGTGAACAGCCTGCAAGGGTCCTTGCTAAGAGGGTATGAGGAAAATATTACTGAGATTGGGCTCAGTGACCTGCTTCCATTCATGAGATTTGCAGTAATCATAACTCAACCTGTACTAATAGCAGTTAGGCAATATTTGTTCAACAAACAAAAATAACATCAATAACAAAAGCTTAACCAAGGTTCACACTTGCTTTCTGAGGTACAAACTGGTAAAGTGTAGCTTAGACAGAAATATCAGTTTCATTTGACCTTTTGGTTAAGGTGGTGGCCCTAAGCTTAAGGAGTATGACAGGTGATGCTTTAAAGGAAAAGGCCACAGATGAGAATGCTTACATCGTAAATGTTGTAGCTATCCTGCTTTATTTAATGAAATGACTGTAATCACAGAGAGGAAAGTAGACAAATGTTTCACACATATGGCAGGCTTC
This sequence comes from Haemorhous mexicanus, assembly GCF_027477595.1. Lineage (NCBI taxonomy): Eukaryota > Metazoa > Chordata > Aves > Passeriformes > Fringillidae > Haemorhous > Haemorhous mexicanus. The sequence continues at coordinate 56,493,312 of NC_082345.1, read as the reverse complement.
AGCAATTCCCCCAACACAATGAATGCAATCTTTCCAGCTCTAGGCCTTTGCCACAAAGCTAATAGCTCCTCTGTTCTGGAAACCAATCACATGCCCCATGCCTCTCCCTGCAGGTGCAGCTTTCCTGGACAATCCAACCACAAACACTGTATTTTTGCACTCTCATGTACAGGAGTAAGTTGCAATCCTGCAATCAAAAAATGCTGTCACCAGAAGTCATTACAGTGAATTTTCTGAAGTAATGCAAAGGCACACAGGAAATAGCTTTCTATGATTTAAAGCCTTTTCACATGGGCTGCTAAATTCTCAGAAACAGCAACTAGTGACTGAAGACAAGTGATGGGTTATTACTTTCTCCCCTGTCCTATTTTTCCATCAAAGCAGGAAAGGAAATTAAAGATAAATCTGTTTTATGAAATAGAAATAGGTTTTTTTATTACAAATAAATCTTGGACAAAAACAGAGCAAGTGAAAGCACTGCTGTTTCTCTTTTTTGGCAGGTAACTTGGTAAGGTATGGGACAGGTAGCTTCAGGAAGTAAAATACTCCATGCCTCTGCATGTGTTTAGTGATCTGTTAAAATAGCAGCTGTCCCACTCTCATCTCAGTCATAATGAGAAGGCAATTATTACAGCCTTAATTATCATTATAGGTAAGCAAACGGGCTTCAGCACAACTTGAATCCTGGCTCTTTTGCTCTTGTTTACCAGAAGCCACACACTGCTCCAGGCAATTCACACAGCAAGCAGACACATCCAGTATCAGCCAGAATGAGGAAGGCTGTTGAGGCGTCAGCAGTTGCTTAGACCTTAAGAAATGTAGGTCTAGTTCTTGGGCTTACACAGGGCTTTGATGGGATTGTTTTGGCATACCTCTTCCAGCCCCAGTGCCCCTGGAGCTGTAGGCTCTTTGGCTCACTCAACCCTAACTGTAAACCTAACCCTAACCCCAGCCCTAGTGCTAGCCCCAGCCCCAGCACTAGCCCTTATCCAACCAATCCTATGAGTTTTCCAGATCAGAAAGATGCTGGAGCAGCAAGGAAACCTATAGTTTTTGTTTTGTGTTAAGGCTAGAGATAAAGTTAGGGTCAGACTTAGGGTTAGGGTTAAGACTCAGAGAGTCAAAGAGCTTACATCTCCAGGAATACCAGGGCTGGAAAAGGTCAAGGCGAAAGGCCAAGGCCTCAGCCTTGCTGGGTCCTACATCTTTCTGATCTGGAAAACTCATAGGATTGGGTACGGGCTACTGCTAGTCCTGGGGCTAGGACTAGGGCTGGTGTTAGGGTTAGGTTTACAGTTAGGGTTGAGAGAGCCAGAGAGCCTACAGCTCCAGGAACACTGGGGATCGAAAAGGCAAGCCCATGGGCTCCCGGCAAGATCACAACCTTGCTGCTCCTACTTCTTTCTGATCTGGAAAACCTATAGTCTTGGGCTTGGGCTGGGGCTAAGGCTGGTTTTAGGATTATGGTAAGGTTAAAAGTTTGGGTTTGGAGTAGGGTTGGAAAAGTCAACAAGCCTACAGCTCCATGAACCCTTGGGCTGGAAGTGGCATGCCAAAGCCAGCCTGGCAGGGCCCAACCTTGATGCTTCTACTTCTTTCTAAACTCGAGCACCAATGCTGCTGGGGGCTTTGGGCTTAGGGGTAGGGTTAAGGTTAGGTTTGAGTGAATCAAAGAACCTACAGCTCCAGGAACACTAGGGCTGGAAATGGTATGCCAAGGCCATTCCAGCATGGCCCCAATCTTGCTGCTTCTACCTCTTTCTGACTTGGAAAACTGATAGGATAGGGGTAGGGTTAGGATTAGGGCTAGGGCTGCTTTTAGGGTTAGACTTAGAGTGTTATGGTTAGGATTCAGAGAATCAAAGAGCCTACAACTCCAGGAACACTGGTGGTGGAAAAGGCATGCCAAAGTGGCCCTGGCAGGGCCCCAGCCTTGCTGCTCCTACATCTCTCTGATCACGAAAACTCAGGATTGGGTTAGGGCTTGTGCTAGGGCTGGGGTTAGGGTTAGACTTAGGGCTAGTGATGAGAGAGTCATAGAGTCTACAGCTCCAGAAACACTGGGTCTGAAAAAGCAATCTATGAAGTTTGCCTTGGCAATATGAACTGTAATTCCAACAAAGAATAAAAGATTTCAGAAGAAAGTCAATTCCCTTACAGCACTTAACTTGAGGCATATTGAGCTCAATCTGGCATGTCCTTGTGTAGGAAAAGTTCATTCTGAGGTCTGACACCTTCTCAGCTGCACTGTTCATTATTAAATTTCATCACAAAGATGCTGCATGTTGGCCATGGCCTTCTGGTGCAAGCATTGTGAAAAGGAAAATCAGTGTCCAAGAAGAAACTCTGGAGAGAAGATTATGATCATCTTCTCAGCATCTTGTCTTCTTTCCCTTTTTCCTTTCACTCTGCAGTAAAGATTCATCAGCAGTTGTTACAAGTCCCTGTTGCTGGAGACCAATGAAAGCATGGACATAGGATGCAGTCTGTTGCTCAGTGCTGAATTGGTATTTGTGTGAGTTTGACTTTGTTTTCACTACTGCTAGGGGTGAAAGGGACATATAGCACATACAGCAGGATCAAAAAAAGGATAAACCCTCCATTACTATGCTTTACAGTGTTTGGCATTTGAAATCAAGAGATAATGTTAAATTCTGTCATATTGATTATGCACACACACACAAAAAAAAAAAAAAAAGGCCAATGGTCAACTTGTGACACAGGAGCCTATTCTGAATGGCCCACAGGGCAATTTGAGAGAGTGCTGGGAAATTCTATGGTTTGAGAATTCATCTGCAGAAGACAAAACTTTCTAGTTTCTTCGGAAACCAGTGAAATTATTTGAATTTAGAGAACACAGGTAGTCCCTGTCCTTCAGAGGCAAGGTTCTGCCAATTGATTGACGGGTATCACCTTTCTGTGAGGCAGCATCCCTCTGCTCCCATCGATCTTCTACCAGAGCTGCCCTTAACCTCTAAATTGAGAAAGAAAATACAGCTTGGCATAGAAAAAGGTTGCTTCTCCAGCTTTAGAGTGCAATTGTCTTTGAGGATGGTGCATTTATTTGGGCTCAAACACAGTTTTTAATTGAAACTGTTAAAGCTCCAGACTGAAAGTGCTTTTAAAATTTGGTATGTCTCCTAAGAATCACTTCATGTACTGAGATCTCTATTGTCTCAAGTTGCCTTTTTACAGCTCTAGGCTAAAAACTTAAAAGCACAGCATTTTTAAAAGCTGAATGAAAGAAAGGAAACACAAAGAGACTTGTCTGGCTCACAGCCAGGCCAAGGCTGCTATCTGAAGAATATTCTGAAATATAAATCACTAAATATGGAGACTTACCATGTCATCAGTTACTTTTAGCAGAGTGAAGAAGAACTAACTTAGTTTTAAGAAACCTGTAAGAGAAAGATGCAGCCTTAAAATTAACTTTGGTTTAAGTTTCTTCCTTGAACTGCAGGTATTGAACATTGTGATTTGCATTTTACATTTTCCTTGTAGATGCCTGCTGCTTTGTTTACTAATTCAAAATACACCATATTTTTCTATAATAATAATATAAAGCTTAAATAAACAACTATGGAGATAAAAAGTAATATGAAAAACAAGAGCCAGAAAGAAATCTCGAAACAAAATAAATAAATAATAAAAACGAAAAGCTATTTATGTATAAAATAAATAAATTTTAAAAGTTAGAAATAAGTCTCCCTGCTAGCTGCTGGGAGAAAAAGCAGTTCTACACATTTTATAGGCTTTGCATTTCTATACCTCAAGTGTCAGCTTACCTGATACTTTCCTAACATTTGAGGGGTGATAGCCAAAGACCTACTCATTCAACTAACACCTTGTTATGTTGCTACACCAAATGTATTTCTGGACTCTGGCCCTAATTCAGAAGATGTCTATTATTTTCTTGTGCTGTAGTTCTTAGTCTGGTACATGCTTTAAACTTTAATGGATCTCAAGTTGTGATAACGTTCATGAAGGTACTTATATGCTTATGTGAATACTCATAAGCACATGAACTAGTGTTCCAGAAGTCAGCTTTGCTGTGAGATACAGAATCAAACCTACTGCTGTAGGATGCAAATAGTGATGACAGCAGCGGCACACAGTTATGTCAGCTCAGGATGAGAGGGGAATGACAGTCTATTAATCTGTTCTAGAGCTGTAGCCCACGAGTTCCCTTGCTTCATCACATTGTAGCCAATGAAATGTTAAATAGTTATTCCAAACTTCCATTAAATTCACTGTAGTCACCTTGCTGACTACAAAAATCCCTGCAGCTACGCAGTCCTAATCTGATTGCAAACTGATTTGCTTCTGACAAGTCATACCACACTGTACAGGACGTTGCCTTTCATCAGAATAGGTATTTCTCCATTAAAACAAAGTAAGTGAAAACTGATGAAGAACCAAAATTCATCCTGGACAAAAGAACTGTTCTGTAAAAGCAGGGAAATATTTCTGACACAAACAGGGATTTCTGACTGCTGAATCACACATGAGTGTGGCACCATGTTAGTGGAAGGACTGGGAAGCCACTCCTGTACTCATGATTGGATGCATTTGTTAATGAGTACTAATAGGAAAGGGGAAGGAGGGGAACAGGGATCTACAGTTTTCTCAATTATTTGGAAATTCATACTACTTAAAACTACAGTACTCAAAAACTATGTCCCAATATGTATGCAGGTGATCTACAGGCTTTACTGGCATATCAAGGGCCATATCCTCCTCTCTTTTCCTCACACAAACTGGGGATAACTCAAATGCAATTCATGTTGCTGAAACAGGGAGAAGGGTCAGATCTGAAGTTTAGTCTTCTCTTATTTTAAATGAAGCTTTTCTAGCAAGCTATCATTTCCATGCAATGCAAGATGTCCCCTTGCAGAAACTCTAAGTGCTATTGACAGAAATATTCCAGTTTAATTAAGTTGCTAAAAGAGACTGCCACTTTTAATGTAGAAGAAGAAGCGGAACTTTCAGGGAAAGATGCAGCAGAAATAGCTGCCTCCAGCAGAAATGAAATAGCTGGGGGAAAAGAAGCCAGCAGCTGTACACAGTGCAAATGGTGATTAAATGGAACCACAAAGGAAGAATAAGGAACAAATCAGTGAAAAGAGAGATGAAGACCTAGAAAACAGAGTATGAGAAATAGTGTTAAAGAAAAAAATGACTTGTTGTGCAAGAGTAATGAAAATGCTAGACTGTCTCTGAAATATGTGTATTCTTTACACATATTTCACAGTGTAAAGAAGTAGTGATCATTGTGGGAAATTATGATTTAGAAACTGGAAGGAAAAAGTGCTAACTTAAAACACAGCCCACATCCTTAAAAGGTCTGAGAGCTCAAAAAGAAGCTAGCTTTAAAGATTAAATTGGAGCTGCACAGGATGAAGGAACTGTGTATGAATAAGAGTTCAGGGGAAAAAAAGTTAACATCCAAAGCATATCTTCATGGCTTTGGAAGAAGTTCTTCAGACTGAAATCTGAAGAACTTAGAGAAATTTTCTCTGAGAAATCTTAGAGAAATTGTGAAAGGCTTCTGGTGCTATGCATTAGATTTCTGCAACTTGCAGTGAATTACCATGTGTGTTTAATAAAAATCATCTTGAATGAGAGTAAAAAGGTCAAGCTGAAGAGATAAATAAAGCAAAAATATTGAAAGGACAAAATGAAAAAAGGATTTCTTCAAATTAATGTAAGAAAGGATGCATGAAAAAGAAGTTTGTCAGAGGGGAGAGAGACAGAAGAGCATGATGGAAAAACCTGGCAGTTCAGATATACAGCTGGTAATTAGGCAGTTCCTGGGTGTCTTTTCCCTACTCCAGGATGAGAGGAGGTTAACTCCCACTCAGATTAGTCAAGGATCAAGGACTTTTGAAAGGCACATAAAGCAATTTTTTCTTTCTAACATGGTTTGGGATGCCTCTGAGCTAGTCCTGTGTATGCAACTGGAGTTTAAAGAAGAGAATTGCAATGAAAAGACTGAAAAGGAGGAAGAGGATTACCAGGGAAAATAAAGTTATTTTTAGCTTTTCTTTTCCTCCAGTACTTTTTCTCATAGTGATGAAATGTAATTAATATTGATCCTCTGTGATTCAGAAACTGCCTGTAGTATTTTTGAGTCTATATGCCACTTGCACATCTGCTGTTGGTTTTCCAGGTGCACAGAGCTGCACTGAGCACCACAAACCACGCAGAAGAGAAAAAGTACCACTGGGTATTACTCTGATAGGGGAACTAAGTAGAGGCAATGGTTTTAGCAAGTGCGTTTAAATAGGTGCCTATCACAGCTTTAAATTGTTAGATGTTGGGAAAGAGTCATTAATTTGATGCAGCAGTTGTTTACACATGGCCACATTTGGAACACTTTTGTAGATGGGATATATCATAACTACTCCAAGTTGTGACAGTTCATTGTGAAGTTCATAATCTGTGTCACCTGTGTGCACCCTCATACAAAACCTGCTGAAAAACCTGTATCCTGGAGAGCTGGAGGCAAGAAGAGCAGATCCTCCAGGCTGCCAAAGTGCCACTGTTGACACATTTCTGCCAATCCACTTTCATGACAGACTCTTCTTTCCAGCCATGGTAAGACGTTGCATGTCCCAGCCCATCTGTCCTATCAAATTGTCTTCTCTCCCCCTGGCTGTTTCGTGTTTCACTTGTGTATGCAGGGTTTAATCCCTCCATCCGATTAGTTGGGAGAAAAAACAGTCTTAATCTGACAACAACAGGATAATGTATCACTGCAAAGATAGGATGATTACATTATTGAATTTCTTGTTTGTTATTTACTAATGTGGTTTACAGCAGAATGCAATGAGGGTTTTTTCAAGAAACTAAGAAGTTATCCTGAAAACATATTGGATTTAAGAGTACCTTATGAAATACTGATATCATCCACTAAGAAGAGATACCTCTCAGTTCATTTCAGCAGCATGTTTTTACGCTGATGTTCCTAGGGGACTTAGGATATCTTTGCATTGTCTTGTTCTTGGCTCAATTTGCCCCACCTGGGAAATTTTGTACATTCAGAAAAATAAAAGCCAGGCACATGTTCCTTTATTATATAAAGTAGCTGCCCTCCAAAGAAATTTCCTTGTAATTATTTTCACAATGACCTGGCTAAAATAACTTGTAAATGTCAAGGCTTAAATTGTCAATGTATCAGATATTTGTGTAAAACAATTCATTTATGCAGGCCTCACTGTTTTAGCTATTGGTCATTATTTGAGACAGATTAGCTGGGAATTTGGAAACCCATTTTGTTAAATTTTTCAAGTAAGCTTATTAGACATCTTGTAAGACATGAAAACAGTAGTTTAATAGAACTTATTTTTGTACTGAGGTGTGCAACCCTACTTTTTCACATCAGCAGGCACACATCTGGTGCATTCAGGACAAGGAAATGCACATCTGGATTACATGACAGCAGTGAGCCTCCAGCCTGCCTCTCAAGTACAGAAAACCCCTCCAGAGGTCTGGAACTTCTCCTCTGATAGCCTTCCTGGTGACTCCAGGTGACCACCCACAGATGTCTAATGACAGAGGATCCCACAGGCAGCGAGGCTGTGGAGGACACAGGCAGGGAGAAGCAGCATGTCCAGAGTAGGGAATGCCTGAGGCAGAGCTCAAAGCACACAGTCAGCAGCTGGCCTAATTCAGGTGCAGATCAAGGCCATTGCCACTGACCTCAGTCAGACTAAATTTGCAGAACTCTTTCCAACATCTTTAGCTGCTTCTGTTGGCAATATTTCAGCCTTTAAATTTAATATATTAAATACAAAATAAATATATATTTTAACTTATCTTGCTGAGTCAAGTTGGAGGCTTATGCCAAGGAAAAGTTGAGACCACAGTGAGAATCTTCACAAAGAGGTAAAATTGTGCTGTATGTACGCTATGAGTGAGAGGGGAGAGCTTAGGCAAGTCCCTGCCTTTGACAGGTTTCTGGCAGTAGACAGCAGCTTTATTGAGGTGGCCAGCACTCCAAAATTCACTGTCACTCACAAGCTCTTAATAATGACAGATCAGGCCTACAACAACATGAATCATTTATTGAGGAGACCAAAGAAAACAGACATAAGACTTTAAATAGACTACTTACTATACAGGATAACACAAAAAGAGCTACTTGTAGATAAAAATACAGCGCACGATAAGAAAGGTACCCATGTTACAGCTAGCAAAGAAATAGTATAGATTGAGTCAATGTCATTTACCAGTGCATGATAGTGGTGTGCAGAGAATCTCCTAATTTCTCTCAACCCCAGAGAGGCCTCTTGATGTGAATGTCTCCACACTGAGGAAATCTTTTATACATTGTCTGAGGGGAAGGTGCTTGACAGCCAAGAGAAGGCTGTTACTGGATTTCTGGTTTTGTTTATTGTTGCTGCTGCTGTTGTTGTTTGTTTGCCTTGTTATACATACAAACTAGTAAAGAACTGTTAATCCTTTCCCCATACCTTTTCCTGAAAACCCCTTCATTTCAAAGTTATAATAATTTGGAAGGAAGGGGGTTATATTTTCCTTTCCAATGGAGATTCCCCCTTCCTTGGCAGACACCTGTCTTTCAAACCAAGACAAATATCTAAAAGAGAAGATTTTAAAGGTTAAAATTTCAGAAATAAGTAATATAAAAGACTACATCTATTACAAATCAAAGCTACACATCAAGAGAGATGAACTGTCATTGAATTTACATAGGAGAATTGTAAATGCAATGCTCCTTTTTAGAAGCTTTTAATTATTGATTCCACTATAACCTCTTGTTAACAAGAACTTGTTTCCTCCCTCTGCAAAGGAGATTATTTTATGCAGAATATACAAACAGTACAGACTTGTATAATTCAATTAATATTTAATTAATATGTTCTCATACACGTAATCATATTTATAGTCTCACCAAATGTTAAAAGTTTTCTTGAAGTTTCCTTGTTGAATATCTTATTTGCACTGAAATTTCAATTAGAAAATTTTGTAAAATGCAGCCAACTCATATTTACAGTCATATCTTGCTCTGCCATGGAGCTGTCCTGGTTTCCCAGGTAGGTACAGTTCTGGAGCTGTGAGATAGTCCTGCTGAGTCCCACAGCTTTGCTGACATTGTTGTTCAGTTCTGAGTGAATATGTGTAATTCCAATTATTCACAGCCTCACCAGAATGTTTTTAGAGCCCTCTCTGCTTTCTGAGCTCAGGAGAGATATTTAAATAGTCTTTTATTTCCTTTATGCCTGGCAGGATGTTCCTTCTGAAGGTGTTTAGCTCTCCTGGTGTTTTCTCTCCAGGTTGCTGCCTTTGCACCCTGGTGGTGATGATTCATGTGTTGGTTACTCACGTGCAGACAGAGACTGGTGACACATTTGCCCACTGCTGCAGTCACAGATGTTTCCCAACAGCAATACCTCTCAAGCATCGCAACACCACATATTCAAAGCAACTCTCTTCCCCATGTCCTCTTTCCACACATTGCCTCTTTGTCCAACCAGATGTTCAAAGGATGTCCTCTCCTTATCTGAGTAACATGGAGAGGGTTTAACTTCAGGTTTACATTGAGAGGGCTGATCAGAGGGTGACTCCTGGGCCTGGTAAGGCATGTAGGCAATTCAAGTATGGTTCCTGAGGTAGAGTCAAGTAATGTGGCTGGCATCAGGGTCGTGCTAGTTGGGAGGTCGAACCCCCCTGTGATGGAAAAGAGGAGGTCCAAAGGGGCTGCTGAGGCTGGCTCTTAGAGTGCCTGTGATCCTGCCTGGTCCTATGGCTGAACCTTTAGATCCAAGTAACACATTCTTCTTACTTCTCTCAGCTGCTATGTCAACCATGGGAAGATTTGAAATAGCTTCTACACAGCCTACTGGTGTCTGTAATGGCAGCAGCAGGCACTGCATGCTGAATCACAAGCTTTTCTTGCTGCACCTGGGCAAGCTGGCAGTCTCAACGTTTGGACAGGCTGCAGCAATGTTTTTCAGCAGGTTTCGGTGTATCTCATTCCAAACACTATAGTGCAAAGCTCATACCTGCCCCAGATAGACAAAGAATGATGGAGAAAACACCTGCTTCCTGAGTAGATAATTCCAGGACTCAATTATGTTCACTGTGAATAATGTGGTCCTATTTTTGTTCTCATTTTATTTGGCTTAGTTTCCAGCTAAAGAATCTTTCTGTCTATTAGACAGGAAGATTCTTTAGCTGGAAACTGACTATTAGAAATCTTCTATGCAGATATTCAATTGAATCAACTCTGAGCTTCCTCCTCAACAAATTAAGTAATTTGAAGTTCTGTTATTAGGTTCCCTGGGCTTTATATAATTCTTTTAAGTCATTCTGGAAGTCCTTTCACATTTTTCAGAGTTCTTCAAAGAAAGCAGAAGTTAATGTTGGGCAGTATTCCAGGTACAGCCATAGAGTCGTCATCTCAGCTGGGGTGCAGAAGTGCTCTAGGGTGTATTGTGCATTCTTGATCTTCTAACCATTCATTAAATTAAAGCCATTCTGGCCATGACTTTGTCATTGCATAAACCACCAGGTAATAGAAATTGTATCATCGCTGCTTTTTCTGACTTCAGTGCTCCACAAGCCCTTCCATGTCTCTCTGAAAAGTCACATGCATATTTTCTGTTCTAATTTAAACCATTTAAAATTCAGCTCATCTCTGAAAAAAAGTTATTACAAATCTAACTTTCATAATTTATTTCCAAGCCCAGATGCCTATAACAGCTACAATGTTAATCCTGCTTTTTATTCATTAAGTAATTTCAGCTTGTTTATGAATTGGTTTCGTTGGTCTCCGACTATGTTGCTGTATTTTAACACACAGCATATTCTGTAAGGCTGATGCATTAATCTGGTTAAGAAATCAAAACAGATATTTCCAGGCTGAGAGGTTTCACTTGTTGAACCCCCAAGGGAATTTAACTCTGTACTGTGGATTTTTGACTGTTTTAATTTCAATTGAATCAGAATTGTTATGCTGGGGATAAATTTTTACCAGCTTGTTCACTGGCTTATTTGAATGATTACACAATTGTCACACTCTAGGAAATAATTCTGCTATTCAAAGCATAGGGCTAATCAGAATTTTCTCCTTGGAAATAAAAGATTATGGGTAAAAAGCATAGAGGAGAACAAGACTATATTATCTCATGAAAGCAATCAACAAGCACTAATCCCTTTAAGTGCTCAGTTTTGAAGTAGAATAGCACTGTGCATAGTATAGAATGCAAAAGAATCAGTATGTACTACCAGTTAGGTGGACATAATAAATAGAAAAATACTCCAGTTTACACCTTTCTGAAAGAAATGTTCTTTCCTTCTGTTATCCACTGGATTGTTATTCATACCGCTCTTTGTGATTTTTAGTTAATACTGCAAGAGAGAGAGTAATTTTATTTGTTTTAGAAGTAATGTTATTATGTCAGCACTAGTATTTCTGTTACCTACTTATCATTTTGAATTACACTGTGTGAGCCTTGCTTGGTTGTTTCCATTTTTTCCTTTTTTTCCCCCTTTTTTAAAATTTTTTTTTTTTTTGAGTTTGAACAAAAGGTTTATCTGATTACAATAGGTATTTGCTTTAGTGCTTTAGTTAAAAAATGTCCAAGAAAAGACATCAGGCTGTACTTGAACACATTGGACTGCATTCAAGAACATGAAGGAGACCTGGCTGGGGATATTCAATACCCCATCATTCATACAAAGTTTGCTGATCTTTCTTATAGTTGCCCAGCAACAAAGTATGCAAGTCAGTCCCTTTTAATTAATGACAGGGAAGCAGTGGGTTAATAATTAATGCAAAGACATGGGACTTCTGAAGTAAGGTCTTGACAGCTCATGTCTTTAACACATGGAGCTGGCTTTTAACCTAAGAAAATTATTTTTCTCACAATATTTAAATAAATGTCTCATAAGTCTATTGAAATTTAAACTGAATTAAATGCCTCTCACTTTCAGATCATAATCAACATCTGGATGATGTATATTCTATCAAGTAAGTTGAAGAAAAATGGTTTTGTCAGATACCTTAAAAATTATAGGGACAAAATACTCTTAATGCATGGATTGCTATATAAAATGGGATTGCCAAGGCATGAACTCTGTCTTAATTTTGTCACCCCTTCTCCATTCTGGGCTTATTCATCCTAATTGATCCCCAGCCACGTGACATCTCCACAGAATGTTCACAAGTACTCAGGTCTGTTATTCAGAGTACAGCTCTTAGTAGAATTGTAAAATAGCTTGCAGGAAAGCCTTGTCTTCTGAAAATAGGCTGTGACAAGGAGGTTGCAATTGTGTTTGAAAAATTTTGTCAGAAATGTTTATTGGCCCTGGTACTGCTCTCAGTCAGGACAGGGGGATGTTATCAGCACTTGACTCACAACAGCCATATCATTTAGGTGAAGGCAAAAGCGAGGAGAAATATTTCACAGTGTTACCAAGAGACGAGTTTCCTTGTGAAATTTATTGCCCATGAAAATAATGGATTGTAGAATTAACCTGTCACAAAAGAAACAGATAATGTGGCCTCGCTCTTGCTGCTCAATGGCCTGGCCAGACTGGGGGTTACTGGCAACATGGGTGATGCTGAGGTACTTGCAGTTTCATGAAATAATTGCAGCAGAAATCTCCCAGTTAATTTTTTTTCTTAAACAGCGCAAAGATGCATGAGTTAATGTCTTCAAGATGTCTTTTATTACACCAGGGCTGGCAGTACTCCCTGAGCAATGGTCAGGCCCCGGAGGTCACAGAGCCGTGTGGGGAGGTTGGCCAGCCTTTCCTAAAGAGAGAAGTATCCCCAGCGGAATGTCACTGAGGCCATGGACCCCTGGCACAGTGCCTGAGGGGTGTGCAGGTGAATTTTAGGTACTCCTCTGGAATCAGCGCAGGAATGGGGAACACAAAAGGAAAGCCTTCTCCGAGAGACTCCAGATAACTAGAGGCGTTGCGGGAACTGAAGATCCTGGCCATTAAAGCGCAATACGTGATTTATTGCCGCTGCCAAACCGTCTGGTTGGAGCTCAGGCCATGGGGCTCCGCGGAGGCCGAGCGCCTCCCGCCGCCTCCCTGAGGCCTCGGGCCGGAGCCCGCCCGCCGCCAGATGGCGCTCGCCGCCAGCCGGAGGAGCCGCCGCTGGCCCGGTGGCGCCGCGGGAGAGCGGGGACGGGGCGGCCCGGACCGGCCTTGGCCGCCCCCTTAAACCCGCTCAGAGAGTCCCTGTTTATTTTTACACAAGTGTTTAGGACTTTGGCAAATACAGGCCAATGCCCCGAGATTTCCAGGCAGAGCTTTCTCACTGGGGCAGCGTTCCCGCCTGCCCCCGCAGGGCTTGGTGCGGGCCTGGCGCCCTTGGTTCCAACCCCTCGGCCTCATAGCATGCGGTAAACCATCAGTGTGCGATTGACTTCAAGTCTCCGCCAACGAACTGGTGGTTTTGTTTGTTTGTTTGTTGTGATTTTTGTGTTTTGTTCTGTTTGTTTGTTTTTTGTTTGTTTTTTGGTGGCTTTTTTAAATGCAAAGACGGTACAGCGGGGTATTTTGTGCTGCAGTTGCCTTACAAAAGGCAGCAAATTGCAATAAAGGCATTTTTAACCTACTTGAAGCAAAATTTTAGTTGTGTGTGACATCGTTCAGAAATTTTGAAATAATTTGGAAGTTTTTTTTTTTTTTAATCTGGATATCACTGTACTTGAACAGTATAATCTTAGTAATGTCTATTTTTCAGTTTGCCAGGAGAGAGAGGAGTTTCCTAGGAATGCAGGAAGCTGTTTAGTCTACGGTTTATGAGAATGTCCACTGGTAATAGTTACCAACTTGCAGCATTTTTGCTGTCTCATCTAGACGGGAATTCTAGCCAGGGAATTTGGGAAGTGTGCACAATTTATTTTAGTGTTTGTAATACTTTTGCAAGCTGTGTGCTGCTCATTAAAGAAGAAAAAAACTGAGAAACAGACCTAAAATAACAGTATAGAAATGTTCCAGAATGTAGTAGTTTTAATTTTCTTAGCATTAAACTAAGGATTCAGGGAAATGATGCAGACTTTCAGATAGAAGTGATTTAGTGTCAGAAATCTGAGATAAAACTGAGTTTGTGTGGGTGGGAAATAGATGGAGGTTTAACTGGCGAACATTTCTTATAAATTAGAACAACTGAGCAGAACAGCAGCAAGAATCTACTTCTGGTGTTTATGGTTCTGCTGAAATACTGAGGTTTTTTTCTGTAAAGGCACAGAAAAAACATTCTAATTAATTAGATTTATTTACAACAACTGGGTTTGGGATCGAAATAATTGCCCTGAGACGGAAACGCAGCTGCAACACACATTCCAGATGTGAAATGTAGTACTGTGTTGTGGCTGACTTCATTTTCTGATTTTAAACCCAGAATTGGTTAGAATTAGTCAGTGAATAAGTTACTATTGTCCTCTGAATTAATCCAATGCAGAGGTGCTGTCCCATTTCCTCAAATAATCAGATGTGTTTTGGGAATAGGCAGGGAAATAGCTTCCTGTCAGATGAAAGGTCACCCTGAGAAAGATCATTCACTTGGGTCTGGGAGGTAAAAAACTCCTACCTCCTGGGGCATGCATGTTCACTAGATTTTAATTTGCATTGCAGTTTGAAGCTTGAATCAGCAGCAAGTTACCATCACATCCCTGACATGGATCGTGCTGTGATCTTCAGATGTGGGAGCTCACCAGGAATGTCCTCTGCTCCTGGGGAAAGCAGCCGGGTGTGGGCTGTGTCCTGCTTCCTGCTGGTCCTCTTGTTTTTATTCTTCCAAAGCTCAGACCGGTTTTGTATTAGGTGGCTGAGTGACATCAGAGTCTGTGTGAACAGCTTAGTGAAAACAAAGAAATGATAAAAGAACTTGTGGAAAAGCTGAGCTTTGCCACTTTCAACAGGCAGCTAATGAGACCCAGTGTTTGCAAGAACATGGAACAAGTGTTCCCTTCACTCTTCCAGCTTCTTTTCCAGCATACCATGATGACAAGCGTCTGTTTTCACAGTAACTTTTGAAGGGTATGCTGTTCCATGCTTAATGCTTATTTCAAAGTGAGAAATTATTCCGTCTAATTAAACTGATACATGTAATTTTTTTCATTCCTTTCTTACTCTTTCCTTAGTATAGCTGGGCAGTCATGTCACAAATATGTGATTTACATCTGCAGTCTACTATATTTTTACCTGTCAGAAATGGTTTTCTTTGAAACTCCGTCTTGCTTAATTTTTCTGGAGTGTCTTTTTACTTGTTTTTAGGTGATGGATTGAGATATTCTGATTAGGAGAGATTTTTAGAGGCACAGCTGTCTCATTTCTAAGGAAAAATACAGGTTCCTCTGAGAAGCTTTTGTTTTGGAAGCAAAATTCAGTTTTCCATAGGAGGAAGCCTGGTCTTATGTTGTCAGAGTGCAAAACTTCCTACAGTTCATTAGGCTAGGGAAAACTGTACAAGGATCTCCAAAGTTTAAAAAAAAAAATGTACTTTATTTCCTCTTAATTTGTCAAACTTATTATAACAGGAATTAATTTCATTTGGCATAGGTCACTGTACTCTGTCACAATTCTGTAAAAATTCAGTGCTGCCTGAGCATCACTGAGGGCTTGGAGGAGCAGGGGTTGCTGTGTTTGGGCATGGACTTTCATTGGTGGGTTCCATAGTAGAGAGCCTGAGAGGGGACAGTGTCCAGGAGAGTCAAACCAGCCATTTTGAGCACTAACTAGCTAATGCTCCTTCATGGAGAAGAAAAAGAATTCTTCTAAGAACCAGTCCAGGTCCCCATGTTACCTACCCCAGCTTATGATTTCTCTGAGTAGAATTCTTAGTAGAAATGTTAAACAAGTTTGAGATGCTCCCTTAGGTGGTTTTAAACATTAGTTTTCTGGCAGCAGCTCAGACTAGGTTGTAAGGTATTGTGCAGTGCTAGGAGATGGACCAAATTCCATCCCAAGACAGACAAAGATGTTAGGCAAAGGAATGGCAGTGTTTATCCTTGAATAAACAAGCTTCTTAATTTCTTCCTTCATGTTTCAGAAAGGACATATTGGGGAGAACGTAGGAAACAGCATAGAAGCAGTGTCAAACTTGTAGAAAGTTAAATATCTCCTAGCAGGAGAAAGTGTGAAGTATCATTGTTCTGTGTGAGATATAGTACTTGTCTTATATTCATTATTCCACTATAAATACTTTTATCATGGTAACTTTAGAGATAGAACTCACTTAATGCTCTTCATGTAGTGTTTTTGCATCTGTAGACAGAGCTTAAGGGCATGGGTATTTAATACATTGGAATTAGAGTTTACCTGACAGTGGCATCAGAGGGTTAGGGTGGTTTCTGTGTCCTCTGTGTCTCTGTTTAGCCTATGTCTATGCTGTGAGCTGTGTGAGTAACTGATTTTCTCAGCCAAAAAATAACCCAAAATTAACATCAGACTAAGAACCTTCACATCACTGTACAGAAAACTTAGCCCAGTAGCCTGCATGTCGTTATGGCACTGCGGCAGGAATGCTCAGAGAAAGCACAAGAACAGTGAACAGAGAATGTGAACAGTGATCTCTGCTGCCCAGATTTCTGAGTCAGAGGTTGAATTAAAACTACCGTTTTGTTAAAAATTTTATTGATTTTTATCAGTGGACCAGCCTTTACTTAATTTCTCTGACTTTTTGACTTTGTCAACACTTTTGGCCTGCACAGAAGACTGTGACAATATAATTATGCACTGTGTGAAGAAATACCTTCTCTCTCCTCCTAATTTGACACCTAATAATTTCAGTGGGTGCCCTGTAGGTTTTGTGTGGTGTGACACAGTGAATAGTCATTACCTCATCACCTCTTCAGCACCATTCTTTGTTTGTAGCCTTACTCATTTGTCTTTTTCCTACCTGGAAACTCCTCATCCATTTGGGTTTCTCTTATACAGAAACTGCTGTCTCGGATCATCCTCACTATTATCATCTCTGCTTTCCAACTTCTACCCTCCCTGAGGTGAAAGGACCAGACTGCATACAGGGACTTACCCAGCATGGACAGGTTTTTTGTCAAAATAAACCATGAGAATAGATTATAACCTTGTTTTGTTTTGTTTCTGAACAGATCTAATAAAATCAAATCACAGAATAGGATAAATGGTGGTGATGTCCTTTATGTATATATCAGTTGTCACAAAAGGAATGAAATCTGAGTTCAGATCCTTTCTGCCTACCTTTGATAAGGAAACTGAGCTACAGGCTGATCAGGGTAATCTCTCTTGGTTTTCCTGCACTGGTTTTTCTCAGAGATCTTTCAAAGACACTGGAGTAGGTACTGAACCCCAACTACTTTTCTTCCCAGATGTGTGCCTTTAGGGAAATAGTTCCTTGCTCATGCTCTTCTCTGTGTGCCTTTGCTATGAACACCCTTTATAGCCCTCAGTTTATTTTCTTGAATAAGTTTGAGCTGATATCCTGCAGAACACATGAGTTCAGAATCCTGATGACTCAGGGCTGTTTTATCAAACAACTGCAATTGCTGAGGATGCAGTTGTTAATTACTTAGCTGGTATTACACCTACCCAAGGAGTGCAATAAGTGGTTGCTCAGGAACAGCATATCTTTATGGTGAAATACTCATGGCTCTCACCTCACTTTGACTATTCAGACAAATTTATTTAGAAGTTGAGGAAGCATGGCTGGAGCTCGGCTCATCTGCCCACTCACTCCTACCAGCAGACGTGCTTTCTATGATCAGAAAAAGGACATGTTTTTTTAGACAATTTTAGGCAGCAATAGGCCAGTCACCTTAGAACTTCATCTTTAAAACTAAAGATGCAGTTTCTTCTGGATATGGAGTCCAGGGCTTCTGGTTCAAGCAACTCTCAGTTTTTGTGAAATATCTGGCCTCAGTGCAAAGCCCTACCCATTCTTCTCCCTGACCTCCCTCTTCTTTTAGGCTTTTGGAAACACAGCCAGAGAGGTCCCTTGCAGCAAAGAAGAATAAACACTTTTTGACCTATTGCTAAGATAAAAGAAAGAAAAAAGGCACGTGGCCTATTTTGACTGTACAAGCCTTTTAGGTAGGTGTAATTAGAGATTGCATTGTTTGCCTTCATTAATCTTAATTAGATGTGGATTGATAGGCACCTCTCACTCTGGTCAGTACCTCTTCCCCATGTTCTTCCTGCTCTGGAAGTATTCACTAGCAACACTTAGTGCTGCTTTCTGGCCTCTTTTAGGCGTGAAAGTTTTCACAAAATGAAGGTGTTTGATTGCAGTTCACAGCATTAAAAAGGAGCTGTTACTGTATTGGCATGCCTGGATGATCTCTGGTCACTCTAGCCAGCATGGAAGGTACTAGATCTTCCAGTTCCAGTTTTATATGTCCTCACAGCAGTCTTTACTAACAACAAACACAAATCAGTGTTTACAACATAAAAAATGGGAGAAATAAAACCATTTGTTTGCAGTTTTCTTTCTGCCTCAGGAAGAGGTTTTTTTTTTGTGTGTAAAAATACAACCTTGTCTGCAAGCCCAACCACCAATGCATTGTCACGGGTTGTTTGGGGACACAGCACTTGCCCTGTACATGATTCAGGGTTCATCTGCGGTGTGAGAGGAACTAGCTGAGGTTTGTACATCATCCTGACACATACCCTCAGGACACAGTGATTTATATCTCTGCATCAGCTCTATCATCCCTAACTTGGCACATTCATCTGTACAATGCTGCAACATGCGTGTTACTCTTTTCCTCTCCTAAGAAAATCCTTGACAAAACAGAAGGTTCTAGATGGTTTATTGGTCAGCAGTGTGAGCTAGTCTGACATCAGTGCTCTGTAGAGACACCTGAAAGCCAGGAGCTGAACTTATGGCAGTTGTTTCTTATATTCTCTTCCATTATTAATAAAAGGCCCAGGCTCTGCTGATCTTGACATTTAAAAAGTATTCTTTCTCACCAAATCTGTTTCAATTAGTTGCTGAGAAACTGAAACAAGCACTTCCAGTACAAGGTTGATAGCCCAAGCAGAGTGGTGGCAGAATCAGATTGCCAGCTAATATTTGCTGGTTTTCAACCTCCAGAAGTGTTTCTTCTTGTTCCAGGTACATAAGATTGGTCTTGGTGAACTTTGGAGCTTGATGTAAATGTCTCAGAGAAGTGGAGCTGGTGTGGATTCCTGCTGTGACAAAAGAGGAAGGATTTGCAGGACAGATCGATAGTCACATCTCTTTGAATATTCCTGCTTTTCTCCTGTATCGTGTTGTAAATTCTGTCATTCTGAAAATAAAGTACAGCAGTTTGGAGAAAACTATGATATTGCAGTGCATAGACAAAAGCTTTTCAGATGGAGAAAAAGTGATATCCTAACCCCTTTTGTCCTAGTATTTCTTGGTTTAAGTTATTTTGTTTTACCAAGTGTGCTTTTGCATAGCTGTAATCCCTGTGTGTGTGTGTGTGTGTGTGTGTGTGTGTGTGTGTGTGTGTGTACAGTAAGTAGCAGAGGAAAGAATTATAAGCTTCTGTGAACAAATTACAGAAAAAAGCAGGTGGTTGTTTACCTGACAGTAGTGCATCCAAGACTGGAAACGCCAGAGGCATGGCAGGAACATTGTTACTGTGAAAGTTTCAATTTGTGCACTGGGATCAAATGTACTTAAGGTTAGGAAAGACCTCACAATATCAGTTTAACTGCCAGTTTTAAATAAAATTTAGCTATGGGGAAGGAAGAATGTTCTTGATCACAAGATCAGGGAATTTGTGCTCTAGAAAGTCCCTCCATCTCCTCACCCTGGGACTTGTGTTAAGACTTAATTAGTTTCTGAAGTGACTAAAAATCCTGATGTAAATAAGTCAGTAAAAATGGGAATACAAGAAGACTATTTATATGAAAGGAGAAAACAGCCTGGGAAGCAATAGCATCTGTATCACATATAGCCTGATAATAACATTACCTTTAGAATAGTTACATGTATGAGTATTCCTTTACACCAGTAATTCAACTACTGCCTTGTAGCAATGTAATTACCCTGCTTTCTCTTTGAAGGCTGGCTGTGGTTTCAATTAATTTCCATTCTAAAGAAATCTATTTTTTTTTAATAATAAAACACGCCTTCTCCAGGTTTTAGCAAGTTGTTTTAGCAGATCTCTGCTAGGCCAGTACTTGTCTGGGAATTGTGGACAAATTTGATTCTTCTAAAAAGAGCCAAACAGGTAGTTTAAGTCCTTCATCCAATCCACTGAAGCAGAGCAACTTTCTATAGGCAGCTGTGCAGATAGTCACAGTCAGACATAGTTTTGTGAGAGGACAAAGCATTCCAATCTGCCTGTATTCAGCTTTCTTTCACAGGTGTTTGTTGTAGTTTTGTGTCTGATTGAGCACTTGGAAGATGGGTGGTGGGTAACAGCATCCTGCCATCAGCTGGTAATGAACTGTGTGGGCTGCTTAGGCTGGGGACAAAAGCTCTGCCTTCCACTAGCAGGTTGCTGAACACCTAAACATGACTTATGGGCTTCTCCTCTCAAAAATGCCTACAGCTCCAGTAATGAGGATATGAGCATTCCAACTCAGTGTGGTTTTGGATGGTGTGCAGCCAATAAGACCTCAGCAAGATATGTGCTTTCTGCACTGATTAGGAAAATATACTGGATACCTGGGTGCATGTTCAGAGAAGATTGTTCTGGAAGCAGAAGGGTCTGTGTAAAAAATGCAAATGTAAAATATGTGGAATGTGAATGTCCAGAGTGGAAAATGGCTATATGCAAAAGCTGCAAATCTTTTGACCTCACCTGAGCCATGCAGAAACTGATGTCGAGTTTAACCAAGTACCTCATCATACTACTGGCAATCTCTGTCACCCACCTGGACATGCTCTGTCCTCCCTCCCAGTTGTAGAGGGACATAGGAAAGTAAATCTGTGGAGAAGCTTTTTGATAGCTGAAGTTAGGTGATATGAATTAGGACTACATTCCAGGAGTCAAATTACTGCTGTCATGAATAGCTCGTATTCTGATATTTCCTACAAATGCTGTAGCACTTTCAAGAAATTTCTTGGATGCATACAGAAGGAGTCCTTAGATACCCAGATTGCATAAAAATAATTTACACACTGGCTGCACAGAATGCTGAACTCTCTAGAAGTTGTAGAAGGGCTAAAATGCTTAGTTTCTTGTAATGTAACATTTCCAGGTGAAAAAGTAAGGCATGTCCTCTGAGACTTGATAACCTTAATTGCCCAACAGTTTGAACTCTTCTTACTGCAATCTCTCTGTTCCCTTAACAAGATTTTTCACATTTGTGAAGGTGTCACAGGCATGATGTGGAATGAACTGTAATATATGATTTTGAATGGTGTCTTTCATTGCTAGGAACCTTTAAAACGAGCCCTCTGTGTGTACTTATGGCTATTGTAGTGAAGCGGACACAATTTTACCTAAGTAAAATAAGAAAGTAAAATCAAGGCAAGAATTCTGTTCCTGAGTCTGAATTACATTTTGGGCTAACTCCTTGCAGACTCTATTTTCACTCTGTCAATAACAGATGTGCTGTTTGCAGTGTATGGCTGAACAAATCTATTTTCGAATGTCTCCTTGACTCCTTCACAATCTGTTGCATTCCATCGGTAGTACAATAAGCTGCTCAGCTGGGAGAAGTATGGAAGATAGGAACAAACTTGACTTTATTCATTTGGAGAAAAAAAAAGATCTTCAGTTCTTTTTGTTTATTCATGAAAAAGTCAAATTTGGAAATCTAGTTTTGTAACTTTTGGCTCCAGGAATGGTGATAGCAACAATATTACCTCTTATGAGTAGAGAACTCTCTTTTGATTTCTTACAGCTACTTATTTGCATGCACTCTCTGTTTAAATTTTACGTACACCAGAAGTGCCTTTTAAAGCAAACACATATGGTCTTTCTCAAGGTCTCAAGGCATTGCAACTTTTAAAATTATATACCAAAAATACATGGATTAATTTTTACTTGGCTTAATTATAATAAGTCAAATGTTTACTCTGAAAATAGAGAGATTTCAAGTTGATAATTAAATAACTATTGAAATTGACAAGAACAACAAGCAGTGCTTAGAAAAATGGAAAATACTTTTTGCTCAAGAACATTTAAGAGACAGGGTCAGTTCCAAGGAATAGCTGCTAAAGATGTTGGTTAATGCCAGGCAAGGATGTGACTAACTTTATTAACGCTAAAAACACAAAGACATGTTCGTTCACCTGGACTAAAGCCTGAGGAGAGCATGAGTGCATCACTGATTGCAAAGTCAGTGTGGGTAGGCTTGGCCTCTGACACTGAGGTTAACTGGCATGGAAGAGGCTATGTCCATGCCATTAAACTCTTTTATCTGCTCAAATGGGTCAGCTCACACAGTTTGGCTCTTGGGAGAGGTATGTGAATGCCTGAATTACAGCCTAGAATTATGTGGAGGAGTATTTCTTGGCCCTGGACAGCAGTTTAGTTTGTGTCTTGACCTAGCCATGTCCTCTCATCTGCATGCTGCAAAAGGGACTGTACACTCCATGTTCTGCTGTGCCCCTCAGGAAACAACAAGGACGAAAAGGATGTGACTTGACCTTGCCATGGTACAGAGTTGCTTCTCAGGCTCCCTTCTGATGCTTGATACCACAATGGGCAAAACACCCAACCAGCTGCTTGGCCCCCACCCCGAGCAAGACAGTCGTCAGGGAAAACAGGAGTAACAGAGTAAGTAAACTCATGGGTCATGATAAAGACATTTGGTGCCATCTCAGCTATTTCTCACACTTTTTGTTTCCTAATCATCCTTTGCCTGTCTGGCATTTCCTCCCCTTTCTTAAATTAGTTATTGCACATAACAGAAAACATAAATGTTTTGTAACCAGCAGAAGACAATTTTCCTGTGCCATATTCTCAAATTCTGTCCTAGACCACAAAGGCAACAAGCTCCCTCAGCATTTTATCTCAAAGAAAACGCCAGATAATTTTTGTCATGCATGAAGTGACTATAAAGAAAAGGAACCATGAAGCATGTACTCAGTTCATAAGTTTTTTGGTTTTTATTTTTGTACGGCTGTATGGCAAAATTTAGGAGAATGTAATGCTTAATACAAGGATTTGAGCAAATTTTGCTAAACCATTGATCTCAGTACTTCCAACAACAGTTTGTTGGTTGTATACCTTACAGGACAGGAGAGGTCCTCAGACCATTTGAGGTAGCTTCCCATGTGTCACAGGTGTTTAGGATACCCTATGTTGCAGTGTTAATTGTTTCTTTATGAACACGTATTTTGTTTCCACTGAAAGCCATGTTTGAGAAAGCATGTAGACTTAAAAAACCCCAAATGATGAAGAGTAAACCTTTTAATTTGGTAATTTGTTTCAGTGTTTAACCATCCGCTTTTTAAAACATGTTTCTATGGTTTGCCTACCTTACTGCCTCCCATCCCTTGTTCCTCCCTTCATCCCTCTGTTTTTCCTCCTCTTCCCCTTTCTGTTTCCCTTCTGTTTCTATCTTACACCACTGATTCTTGATAGGTTTTTGACTGCTAGAATTAAAAACTTAGCAGTTGCTTCCTTTGACATGCTTACCTGGCCACTCTTTTGTCATCATTTTGGTCAGCTAAAAGAGACAAGGCTTCTTGTCTTCTCCACTCCAGCTCGCAAATAATTTAGTTGCTCTATCTTTTCTTGTTTGTCAACAGTCTTTTTAAAAATAGGCTCCAAACCCCACAGAGTATTTCAGTCTTCATTCACCAGTACCTATAGCACTTAGTCAGTTTATTAATCCTGTTCAAACTTCCCCTAGCTAGGTTTTGTTGTTACAGTTTTGGTCTATCATAACATCAGTCTTTTCTTGTATCCTTTCCCTTATTCAGTAAGTCTAGACTTCCCTTCATCTTTTTAAAAAGGAAGAATATCCTTTGGCTATACCAATTTTTTTGAATGGGTTACTCAGGTTACCAGGCAGTCAGAGGGTTTTGTCTGCTCTGTCCTTTATTACCGTTTGCTGTATTTTCAGTCTTTGTCCCTGGAACTGCAATTTCCTCTTTCATCACTTTTGAAAACAAAATCTGAGTAGTGAAACTTTTTTACTGATGCTCCTCTCTTGGCAATGATATTTCCCAGAATTTGCTTTCAATCTTATTGCATTTATGTTATATAGCACCAATTTTTAGATTACTGTAATGTTGTATTAATTTAACAGATCTATATAAATCAAAGATATTTGTGCAGTTACGACACAATCAAAGTTGTAACATAATTTTAGAATTTGAGTGTTTGACAAGAGCTATTTTCCTAAAACCATGCTGACAAGAATTTCCTACATTCCTATCCTTTAAATCTTTTTAGGGTTGAATGCTGAAAAGTGATATTTACTGATTTCAGAAGGAAGAGGAGAGATAAGTTCACAGAAGGAGGTAAGTGGATGCTCTTGGTACAGGAATGACTGCAAATGGCACTGATAATTTAGAATAGAGAAATAAAGCAATACTTCTTTAGCAAACTGTATTCTGGTTCTTTTTGCTAACTTCAGGAAAGATTTATAGGAGGCGAGGGCACAGTGATGAGAGCTTTTTTGTTTCAAGACTCCAAAACAGAACAAAAAATCAGAGTCAAGCCATCCTCCAAAACTGTTCATACAAGTAAAGTGTTAAAGAAAAAAAGAACAGATTAACAAACCCCAAGATTCTCATTATTATCCTCCAAAGGCTGTATTTGATAAATAAAACAAATCTGCAATTGGGAATTAATGAACAAAATTTTATGTGCTGCATGCTGGGTCTAATAATGAAAGCATGGGTGGCTGGGCCTATACACATTTGTGGGGCTGTAAATATCAATGACAAGAAAGCAGATGGACTGAAAGGAGCAAGCTTAACTGTGGTGATTGCCACATTCCCATTTTAGGGCTGTGGAACCCACAGTGACAATCCTATGCCCTCAGAAGCCCAGAGGTGTCACCTGCTTGGGCAGACAGGATCTGGCCAGATCACATCCACTGTTTTGTTCCTGAATATTCCTTTTTTCAACTTCCTTGTGTTCTTTTTTCTCTTTTCTTATCTGGTTGTTTATATCTTCAATGGAAGTCTGGTTCAGATGACTAAGCTTGAATCCTTTCCAATGTTATTTTAACTCTTTGGCCAAAAAGGCAAGTAAAAGAGGAACTTTAAACAACCTGTTGATTGTATACATCTGTGTATGATAAGGCTATGCATGCATCTATCATTCTTCAGCAGAGTTGCACCAGAAACAGAGGCAGCATTTGTTATCTCTTGCTTTTATGTGACTCTCTCCAGTTTGTATTCAGGAAAGCCAGATCCCAGAATAAAAAAGCAAGATGCCTTCCAGCTCACCTTTTTTTCCTCTTTCCACTTCCCCTTGCCTCCATACACAGACAGGTATATTCACTACATTTATACTCTGGACCACTTAATACTCAGGAAATGAAGATGGATTATTTTTATTGAGAGCTCTCTGGCATGTTACCTGGGAGGTGGAAATACTTTTTCATAAATCACAGGCTCATGGAATGGTTTGTGTTGCAAGGGACCTTTGAAGATTGTCCAGTCCCACCTCCCCTGCTGTGGGCAGTGATTTTTTTCCTAGATCACGTTGCTTCAGGCACCATCCAACCTGGCCTTGAACACTCATGATGGGGCATCCACAGCCTCTCTAGGTAGCCTGTTCCAGTGTACACACTGTTCACTTACTGTGAAAAATCAGTTTTACTCAGAAGTCTGTCAACTTCTATTTTCATTCACAACAGACCTGTATCATGTAGGACTTTTTGGCCTTTAAATTACTCCAGCTGCCTCTTCAGCTAAGTACTGTAGAATACAGCTCTCTCAGGTCCAGATCATATTTTCTGTCTCACATGCACTAAGGTGGAGAATTTGGTAGGAGAAGTAGACATCTGTACAAAACAAAGTAAAAAACCATGGAAATGTAATGAAGTTCCTTTCTGAGCGGGATTTTTTTGATGGGCCTCTGGTTCTGTAACATGACAGTCAAGGAAAAGGTGCCTGTCAAAAGACTTCACACTCCTCCTCTGATCAATCAGCAAGGCTTAAAATGATGTGCTAGGAAGGGCTTTCCTTCTCCATTCCAGTTTGCTCACATCCCTCTCTAAAAAAGAACAGCAGAGACCACCACTCTAAGAACCACCTATTGGAATCAATAAGGATCATCACACAGCTCCCTCATGGGTATCATTGTTCACTGCTGTCATTGCTTGAAAATACAGCAAAAATCTCATTCTCAATCCTCTTGTACTGCTGGGTAATTTTCTTTCTCTTTGACTGTTCTCTAATGCAAAGCATTCAAACCACGGTTGCCTGCCAGCCTTGAAGGCACCTGAGTCTGGAAGCAAACAGTGAAAGTACTTGTGGGCATATCCACCTTGTACAGTAGCACATGTGTCTTAGGTCACACTTCATTTCACAGTCTATTGCCACAGCAAGCCCAGCAGTGCTGAGAAGGAGGGCAGGGTGGCTTGGGCATAGTGCAGGTTCAAACTAAAGTCCCTTAATCATGTCCCCTAATAATTTGCCTCCCTAGTGATATCTGGCTGTACTCAAATGGGTAACCTGCCTGCAGATCCTAGATCCCACATGTGCTTATCCTAGAGGTCCTTTGTAACAATTCAGAATAATAGACAGTTGAAGAACTATTTTACCAGACCTCAGAGAAACATGTCAAAAAGAGCTGCAGTATAACTTAAAACAATATCAGTTTGTTGAAGAAGACTCAGCATATATTACATGTCTTCAAATTTCTGCTAGAGAGATTTAAAAGCTCTTTAAAGGACATCAGAAATGCACTAGGGCCAAATAACCTTGCATCTGCTCTGTGCAGGGCATGAAAATAGGCAGTATGTGGAAACTAACTCAAAAGTTCAGGTTCTTGGTAAAGCTCATCTTTTAAATTTAATTGGTGCCCTAGGGGAACATGAAGGCCAGAGTCAACTCTGAGGACTGAAGTAACCAGCTTTTGGAGTTGACCTCCCTAACAATGTGTGAAACCACTACTATGATTTCAAAGTCTCATTAAGTATTAAATATAGGGCAAGCCAGAAGTGATTTTGCAGTAAATAAAAATGTTCATCCATTTAAATAATCAGACTGTAGTCTCATTACAGCTGTATTGAATGCATGAAGCATTATTTGTAGAGAAGACTTCTTAATCATCCACTTCAGTCAAATTTATAGGGAAACCAGCTTTAGTGAGTTAATTTCAAAGAATAACATGTTTGGTTTTGGATTATTCTTTCACAGCTGAAAAGAAAATCAAAGTGTTTTGAAAATTACTCTGAAAGAACAGAAAATTATAAGCAACATTGAGTGAATGACTAGTAACTGCCCATTTGCAAAACAGAGGAAAACAAGATTTGCAAAACATAGCCTGCCTCCAAATATGAGAAACTGTTGTATGGATACAGCCCTCTGCCCCTCCTATCCCATAGGAATCAGACACCGAAAACTCTAGGGAACAAACCCTCAGACTTTCAGACCTTCCAGATGGAGCATTTTACTCAAAGAGCCACGAGACAGTGTTGACATTGCTAATGAGAGATGGCAAATATCCTTTTAACTCTTTCTGTGATCTTCTGTATTGCTGTAAACAATATACCTAATAATAGAGAAAATTAAATCTTCGATGCTCTTACTAACCAGGAGGAGGGGTTTGGGTGACTGATGTAGCATGTTAGATATTTTGGCATTAATATGTATAGATCTGTAGTCTTAAAAAGAGATCTTTTTTTTTCTAAACACTGCAGGCCAGGGAGTGCCCTCCAAACAAAATGGTAGAGTTTTTCTGGCCACAGGCTCATCTGGGAGTTCATGAAATGGGTGTTGGCCTATGCCTAATGCCTGTTGCCTTTCTGTCATGCTACACCATGAAGAGCCTGGCTTTGTGCTTCAAATGACTTCTTGTTGGCTAGTGGGGACTGTCTGAAGGCGGGGCAAGCCCATGTCCCTCAGACTCCCTTCTCAGGGTAAGTGCTCCAGCACACAGCTGGCACCATGGCCCCACACTGAATGTGTTCTGGTTGATGGATATTTTTCTTGTACTGATTGGAACAAACAGACCATGCACCTTACTTGAGGTGAGGTCCAGCAGCTTCTACACAGAGAGAGGTAATGCCTTTCTGAAGTCCTTTCCAATAAGAATTTTTACACAATCTAATCAAATTATTGGCTAGTAGGTCCTAAAGGAATAAGCTAACAAGGCTGCAGGAGGTAAAGACTTCATGTGAGTGTAGGTGGGCTGTGTGGTGTGATTGGGTGGGTGAAGATGAAAAGATGAGGGATGTTAAAGGACAGAAGCTGTTGTTGAGGCAACAAGGGAGAAGTCAAAGTAAAAAATGGTGGAACAACTCACCTCCAGAAGTTCAGTTAAATGGTCCAAGGTTTTAGTAGAAATCATGGAAATCTACAAATGGAGCTGATGAAGTGATTAACTTAGGAAGAAAATTCTTGAAACAGGTGGTTTTAGGGTGTAAGACAGTGTTAGAACTTGCTATCTCTTTTCTATCATTATTGCTTAATTACTCATTAAAACATTGAGAAGAAATGGATACGAAAATGCCTGGAGTATTCTTTGTTTCTAGGCATTCTGTAGTGTGGCAGTACATGGCAAAAGCTTTTCTTCTCTTGGCTGAGAAGGGAACATGAAATTGCAAAGGGGAGAGCAACAAATGAAACCATTCTGCTCCTCTGAGCTGGAGATCAAGCTTGTCACATCAGACTGCATCCTAAGACTCAGGATATTTGTGTTTTCCTAAAGCTCCAGTTTCTAGAACCAAGAAGCAAGCCCTTATGGTTTTAGTGAGCACCTAGAAAAAACAGGGGACATTTCAATGTTTAGAGCCTAGAAAGCAAATATTTCCAAACACTCTGTTTCATAGTTTTCTCTTTTTCATTCCTTGCTCCTGGAGTAGTTGGTCAAACTGGCCACCATAACTGTGTTTCTACCTATTGGGACACCAGTGATGGAATACACAATTCAGACAAAACTATGGTGAACATGGGACACGTTGTCTCCTGGTTTTAAGCTCTCTTTTTACCTGGTGACAGTGAGGAGCTGTGGTCACACATTTGTGCATTACTCTTCTAGGGATTTATCCCTGAGGAGAGAAGATGAGGAACGTTACATGTCCCAGGTCTGAAGGGTCGTTAGTGCAGCAACCTCCATGTACTGGTTTCAATGATGAATGTGTTTGACCTGAGTCATACAAAACCTGCTTTGAAAATTCATATTTCCTTTTTCTTCCTGCTCCCAGAGGCTCAGTGTACTCTTTGAAAAATGACTCACTTCTCTCCAAGACCACTTGATATTCAAACAGCTGAACTACTGCTTTTAACCAATGGTTTATTGAAAGATTTGCCCCTGGCCTTGCTAGCTCTTTTGGGCAAACACCTTTTCTGCCTTGCCTTGCAGATGCATTTATGAGTCCCATCAAAGAGCCCAAGCAAAAGGTTTCAAGATAAGTCTTGTCAAGCAGCAGAGGTGAACTTTAGGCTGACATCAAAGACAGGCCAGAAGTGTGTCAGGCCAGTCAGGCCAAAGCCCTGGTGCAGAGGGTGACATGTCCTGGGCCAGCCCAAGCATGGTGCAGCTGTCTCTTCATGCCGTGTGTGCAGCAAAACCACCCAGCTGAAGGAAAGGCATTCTGATACAGTACAGCTAATGGCACTGGAGGTGGTGGGTATTTTGGCTCCTTTGGGTTATATTGTTGTTTTAAATAGATGCTTTGGCAATTTTTATATTCTAAACAAGGACAGCTGGAGACAAAAAGCTGCTGTGAGTATGTCTGAGAGCTAGTATGAAAAAGCTGTGATCACACAAAGAAATTTTATGCCTTGTTACTCCCTAGAACAGTTAGGAGTGGACAAGGTTTATGTTGATCACAAATATTCATAGATTTTTCTGTCTTTCCTGCAATATCTACATTTGCTTCTGGAAAATATTCGAGATGCATGGTGGGGATGTTAAATTTTAACTAAGCTCTTTCTTTCAAGATATAGCTGTTCTCTTTCTCATTTATGTCTTGAGTAAGTGTTGATAAATGTTCACATTTGCAGTAAAATTCAGAGGCAAAGACAGTTTCATCTTGGTTTTGCAGTGACCATATCTGAGCAGAGACTATTAATATTGATCATCACAATCTAATTCAAAGCAGAGAGCAAAACACAGGGATGTTAAAGCCTTGGGCAATTGTCATAATTTACTGTTAAGGAGAAAACTTTATGGTTTAGCTGCCCGGATTAAAAATCCCTAAGAGTTTTCCAGAGGAAAGTTTTATTAAAGGCATGCAGTATAGGTAAATGTGTTATACAACACTCCCTCCTCACATATATAGTTACATGTACATTTATATATCTGTAAAATCAAATTTCCTTGCTTCTGTTAAATGACATTTTACATAGTTTGAAAAAGATAAAAAAATACCATATAATTCTTTGTATCACTTATGTTGTATTTTTACAATATTTTCTGTTTCCTTCAGCTCAACCAAATGCTTTCTCCACCAAAAAAAATTCCCCAAACCAAATCCAGAAGGACCAGTTATCTTCATTCCTGTCAACATGTCTGCATGGAAACATTTATCCAATCATAGTCAGTTTTGCACCCTGGCAATATTTAACTCAGCTGGAGAAAGCCAGTTTGATGGTCTCAAACACCAGTTTGGTGCTTTGAGCTGGGATGAGGCTTGCCTTGCTGCCTGGGTATCTCTATTTGGTGCACTCAGCTGGCCTGTGAGACAGGGACTGTCCTGGGAACTGGGGCGCAGGTTTCCCGGCTGCCACGTCCTGGAGCATGGCAGTGCTCAGCCTGGACAGTGTGGTGATGAGTTTTGTCAGGGCTATGCAAGCTGGAGCTGACACCAGCCCAGGGAGCCTGAGCCCTGTAAATGGTTGGGGAGAGGGGCACAGTGCAGTTCTTTGCTCTTCCTGAGGTGGCACCGAGTGTCCTGCAGGCCTTTGCTCGTAGCTGGGGCATGCACAGGACCCCTGTTTGTGAGGATCAAGGGTCTGTTTATGCATCATTAGGTGCTTGGTGAGGTGGAATGAGAGGTGTGACCTGCAGTTCAGGCAGGGGTGCCCAGGTTAAACATCAGCTTAGTGAGGAGCACGGCCAGAGCCCTGGGGGCTGCAGTGGGGCAGTGGATGTGGCCAGAGAGGAGCTGCGTTTGTCCCTAGGCAGCAACAAGCTCTGTGCCACAGGTGGTCATGTCCAGCTGGCTGTCTTCTGAGAGTACACACTTCACCTACAGGCGTGTGTCCACAATATTTTAGGCAAGTATAGATGGTGGCAAAGTTACATTCTTTAACTTTTCACAGGCTGGCAGAGTTACATTGTACCCACATTTACAGGATGAGTGAGCCCACATGCTGGGAAACTCTAAAAACCAGGCCTCACACATCCTTTTCATAGATGCTAAATCTCCATAGTTTGCAGACTACAACTTGGGCAAAGGTATTTTCAACACAAGCTGTATATATTTAAGCACAGACAGGAGTTTTTCTTTGAATGATAGATTTTGAACATATCACCCTTGCCAGGCTGGTGTTTTCTATCTTCACTTTGTGTCTGATTTTTTTTTTTTTCTCTACAAAACCATGGAAAATTGTAGCATGGAGATAGCAATTTAGCTGAATAAATTTTAATTTTTCTGTACGTAGCACTGTCAGCAGGTTAGATTTAGGATCCAAGGATCTGGAATCTGAAGTTTTATTCTCAGCCATGCAATTGACTTGTGCTCTAACCTAAGGCAAGTTGGTTTTGCCTTAATTTTTTATTTTTTCATTTTTTTGTTGCATCAACAGGAACAGGATACAACCTCACAGAACTTCATTAGTGTTTGTGAAGCATTTCAAGGTTTTTGGATGAAGACAGGAGTCATTCCATATGATAATCCTGATGTCTAATGGCCAGCTCAGGGACTGTTCTGTGTGCAGAGCAGGCACTCAGGCCATGGTATCAACCTGATAAATGATCTGCTTGGTTCCCTTCTCTACCTACCTCAGCCACCTGCATCAACCTCCAGTTTCCTCTCTTATGCTGATCATGTTAAAGCACTAGCTGTATTGATTTTAGAGCAAATATAATTGATCTTAGAGTAAATCTCCTAGATATAGCAGGAGAGATTCAGAGTCCATTTAAATGACTAGGGACCCCCATGCTTCATTGGATCCAGGGCGAGCAGGTGCAACATCTGCAGCATAGTAATAACCAGATCAAAGCTCCTGCTATGTTAACACATAAGAGAACATTGAAAAGGGAATGCAGATGGACCTGATCCCATCCTTCTTTATTGCTTAGTAATTTGGGTGTATTTATTTTCTCATTACAGGCATGGGTGATATGGCTGATAGCTGTGTTGTGTGATATGATAGCTGTGTTTGTGTCACATTCTTGAATCTTAGATCCAAGCAAAATAGCCAGTGGTTCTAATGAGAACAGAATTCAACTCCATCTGGAGGAATAAAATACTCTGGATTGCAAGGCTAGAATGTTCTTAGCAAAGGAATTTCCTGTAGTAAAAACAAACCAAAAAAAAGCGCAAACCAGCAAAAACAGTCATGGTGAAGTGGCACAAAAAATTAAACTATCTGGGTTTGTTATCAAGGAATGCAGATGTCTGGGTTTGTGTTTTCATTTTCCCTGCAGATAGCCCCTAACACAGCCCAACTATACATTGCTGGAATAACAGTGTCTACATCAGCCTCTGCGGAGAAACTTGTAAACAGAGGAGAGTCACTGGGAAGTCGCTGACATTCAGCTCTTGTGGAGCATAGTGTGACTATGAATATGATACACTTCTGTGGTGCAGCCATTCATCAGTGAGGCTAAGAGGGTCTCATAGCTTCAGGAAATAAAGAGAAAGGGGGCAGAAAACATATTTCCTTAAAATTTTAACATGTTCCAGTTCATTTCTGCAGAAGCACCACAATGGTAGGAGCTTTAGAAATGCAGGTACTTCACAGAGGATCTCCTTGTGCACCACAGACTTTCTAATATGGATATTGACATACAAACGAGTGTTTCCCAGAGCTTTTGGTAACTGCAAAGAGTGGATGTGAGCTGGGTTATTTCAAACAGGATTTTTAGATTAGGTTCTGTTTGGAGTTCAGAGCTGATTCTGACCTTTGAGGTTTCTTTATTCCTCCTAGAATAAAGAAACAGCATTGCATACTCCAAATTATATTTCAACATTGCATACTCCAAATTATATACATTTCAGCATTGCATACTATATATACATTTCAGCATTGCATACTCCAAATTATATTTCAACGAGCTGTTTCATCTGGGTGCTCCTAACAGCTGGCCCTGTAAGACATTTGTCTCTAGATCCATACCTGGGAGCTGAGAGCACTGTGAGGGGTGTCTGGGCATGACAGTGGCTCTTGGTGACAGCTGTACTGCTCAGCACTGGGCATAGAGAGCAGAACCATGCCTGATCAAGGTCTCCCTGTTGTGCCATGGGCATGACCAGCCATACAGACGCAGTTTCACTGTGTCAGTGCTGCAGCAAATTCAGTGGAACAATGCTGCCTGCACCAGGCCGTGGTGCAGTTCCTATCCACCTCAGATCCTTGGTAGTCAAAAAAGAAATTGAGATCTTGGAGGCATCTAATGACTGTCGCACATGGGAGTCAGTCTGCCTTATGGCTTCCTTGCATGACACCAAGGCAGAAAATGGTGCATTCACAGTGATCCCAACTGAGGAGAGTGTCCTACAGGTTACTCTTGCAGCAGCCAGTGTTCAGAGAAGCTCCTTGTCTTGAGGGCTACATGCCTGTCAAATCAACTCAAAGCTTGGCAAGACTCAGCAATCTGATCCACTCCCTGGCCTTATGACTCAGGCTTCACAATGAACTTACCTGTCTTTGGGCTTGCCACTTGCTGGCAGGAGGCTAAAATTAACATCCTTTCCCAGCAGAGAGTTTACAGAATTCTTTTTGGCTGCAGACATGCCAATTGGGTCATCACTAGTGGATCAAATCTTCTGATGAGATTCGTAAATCACCTGTCCAAGAGCAGTTTGACTTAAACAGGAGCTAACCAAAGCTCAGCCCTTAATTAGTTAGACTCAGTTCCTAGAAAACCACAGGAACTATTAGCACAAACAACTCCCAGCCCTTAGCTAGCCCAGCAGGTGGGGAAATAGCCTTGGCTGGCAGATGAGCATAAGGGCCCTGTGTTCAGGGCAGAGCTTCCAGCCCAGCTGGCAATCCCCAGTTTACCCCAAGCAGGACATGGGTGCAGGCCCACAAAGAAGAATTGGTTAAAAGTTTAAAATGAATAATTCAGTGCTCCTTTGATTTGTTTTAACTACTGCAGAATGTGTGTCCTGCCACATTACTTCAACCTTGGAATGAAGTACAAATAGATGTGATTCAGACTCTAAATATTTAAAGCCAGAATCTAATCTTAGATACATTGTGTGTGCTGTCATCTCAAAAATCCGCTAAAGAGAGATAATGATGGACAGCACAGATTGAAATTAAATTCAAGCTTTGTATTAAAAAACTTGCCCTGCTAGTTGACATGAATGATTAACCACAAAGAAACTTATGCCTGTCAGTGACAGCAGTGCTCAAATGTTCTTTGTCATCACTGTCTTCGTTAACTTTAGAAAAGAATAGTCGAAAACCACCTCACAGGGAAAGGACGTCACCTCCCCTTTCTCCCTGTTTCCTTAAAGAGATGCTGCTAAACCATTAACTTTTTCCAGTTAAATGCCAAACAAAACATTTCTAATCTTCCTTTCACTGAAAAGAAAGATAAAGTCACAACAGTAACTTAAATCAAAAGCTCTAATGGTACTTGGGCAGTTACAGGCTCTTACTATAGATAGGCAGGTCAAAGCAATCAGCATATGAATCTTCACACACAGCCAGCAAACCCAGGACTTGACACAGCTCTCTACCGAATATTATTCTAAGAGGAGTAAGCACACCAGGGCATGACCCTATTAAATACCAAACCTGTAGCTCCAAAATTGCACAAAACCTAGATGGATGATCTCATCTCCAGCAGTAATGTGCCAGAATACAAATAGAGGATTGTCACTGCTTCAAGTGCACACGGGAACAAAATAAGGCCATGTTAAAATAAAGGGTGGAATATACATTGACAGCTGAGCAGAAGAACCTGCTGCTGCTTAAAATTATGGCACTCTTTCTGTTCCCTTTGCTGGACATTAAGGCCTCATAATGGGACTTTTGGATATCATAACCGTATAGCAGCCTCCCAAGACAAACTTTAGTCCAATAAAAGAAGCAATGAGGCTAAACACCCACACCAAGCAAGTGAGCTGTGGAAATCTAGCCTTGTCTAAAGGTAAAATGGTATTAATATCTACATCACTTTCTAGTTTAGGGCTAGCATAGTGCAGCCACCAATCCAGCGTAGAGTGCTGCAGAGTTTAGGTGGAGTTCAGACCAACTAAGAAGGATCACTCATACATCAGATGGGAATGTATGCACATCAGATGTGAATAGATATGTATGTGTAGGGTACATTATTAACAAATGTCTTTTACCTTAGACAGATGGAGATGTTTGAGGTTTCAGTAAGGTTGTCTGCTCTAGCACAAAAAAAATCCTCTCCTATAATTTTCTAGTGATCTGAGCCTGGGAGGGTCTGAATGCTCATGGGGCGCTTTGGGGATGAAAAGTGCATAATTAATCCAGGCAGTGATTGTTTCCTTCCTTGGGCTTTCAGAAGAATGTAGCATTGTGGTTCAGAAAGTGGCAGTGAAACACAATGTGAAAACTCACACGAAGAAGGATCACATGAAGGAAGATGAGGAAAGCAGCCAGACCCACGATAATAGTATTTCAAATAACATCCTGGAGGCAATTTTACGATTGTGAGCATTGCCACGCACCCAGATGTAGCTGCAGGAAACATGGATTTGGGTTTGTTTTAAATCCCATGGATTGGCGTCCAGGCTCTGCAACTAGCAAGTATGATCTCTTACTGAATAGGAGCATAGCCACAGGAGAGAAAAGATTAAGGGTATCAAAGGAATACATTTTTTTCATTTCACTCCTTTCTTATTACAGTAGATTAAAAGAAAAAAGTGAGTTTTGTTCAACATTCAATTTTGAGGACAATTAAATACGCCAAAAACATTGTTCAGAATTAGAGCACTGAATAAAGGATTTCAAAAACACAGTGTGGGGTTCATGGTGGGATTTTTATTTCCTTTTAAGATAAGCCATATACATCTGTATGAGATCTATTGTCCTCTGTCCCACTGAAGAAATAGTTTCTTTCTGAAGCGTCCAATCTGTTAAGACACATAGGTTCTTTAAAAGCTTAAAAAAAGAAGGAAAGCACTCAAACTCTCTTCTGGTTCAGATGGCAATTATCTGAGAAGCAGCAGAGAAACAGGAATACATGGGTAAATGAAATAGCTTTTGATAGCCTGGCTATGAATGACAGTAGGATTTGTCCTCTTTGGTAATGACATGCAGCAGCAAGCAGTATGCACTGGTAAGACAGAAGTCAGCCCTGACTGTCTGGTACAACAGCAGTGATCTTTCACAGCATAGATGGTTATTAGAAGCCTGCAGAGGGGAAACCACTTTATTCTCTAATGGATGGAGAAATATTCCTTGATACTGAGGCAAAAGGGGACACCATTTAAAGAAAACAAAACCTTTGAAAACTTTCTTGTAACTGTGGGTCTGGAAAGTCTCTTTTCCTTTTGTTCTGCAGGAACTGTCAAACACCAAGAATTCCACCATCACTTTTGGGCCCCATCAAGACAAGGGCTAACAAAAGAGGGAGGCTAAAAGACCAACCCTAGTTTACAATTCCAGCTTTCAAACTCATCATTCATCAACTGAGGGAGGGTTTCTCAAAATAAAAAACCACAGACTAGGTATGTAGATTCTGAGAAAAAAAAAATCTCTGATCATTATACCTTGTGTGCTGCTATCATTCATTCTCCAGGGAATCCTGTGCTCCAGGCAGATCTGGCAAAACAGACAACTAAGAGAGGAGCTTTGTGTGATGGAGAACCTGGAATGCTTCAGGTACACAGTTTGACTGTATTGAGCTTGGAATGAGGGATGAAAGCAAGGGCAACAGTGCTTACGTTTCCATTGCATCAACTCTAGTGACTGGAAGTGCCAAATTTCAACTCCTCAGAGTGTAAGGCAGAATAACACAGGACTCAAGTCAATGGTTGCTAGAAAAATGGCAGGTAGACATCCTCCTTTAAACCTCTGAAGCTGAGTGTCTCACTGCTCTGAATGGTATCTCTAGACAGAGATAAAAAGGAAAAAAAAAAAAGCCCAAACAATTTCGCCTGTAAGTTTTTTCTAAGAGAAGACAACAGACTTGGGAAAAGTCTTAAGCAATCTTTGCTCAAGATCAAATTCTTTAGAAAGGAACTCCTCAGAGAACTGTTACACCTCATGCTGATGTGCTTATGTGAACCCTGACTAGAGCAATTATCAGGATAAATAGAGGTTTTGGAACCCTAGGAAGCATGTAAAAGAGGGCTTTCCCTATCAGATTAAGAGATTGGGTTTTTTTAGGCTATGTAGGTACATATAATCAAGGACATACTATGGCTGAAAATGGTTGTGTTACTAATAAGGCTGGAGAACCTGGAAGGGTAAAGTACTGGCCACAAAAACTCATCAGTGCTGGTAAGTCCAGGGCAGCTGAATTTCAACCTCAGAGACATTTTAAGTCTTTATGCAACTGGCTAAAAATCCTCCCGTGTTACGACAGTTTGTGAATTTGTGAATTCCAGTTTGAATTTCTGAATTCCCTGTATGGTTTTGTTTATAGTGACGGCTCTGTTTATTTTCAAAAGGTTACCAGAAAGGCCAGCTTTAGAGAGTGCATGTAAATACAGCTCAGACTCAGCAGGCTGAGAAATGTGTCCAACGCAGCAGGGTGCAGAAGGGGGAGGATCAAATAGGGTGTCACAGACTGATCGGAGAAGCCATCTTCAGGAGTCATTATGAATGCCTCACATATGTGAGTTAGCTGAGGCCCTCTCCACCCATAACCACTTGCTTATACATCTATAGCATACAGAGAGCAGCAAATAGATCAAGTAAGGTGTCAGAGGGAAATCTGGCGCTAAGGAATAGAGAGTGAATTCTTGGCCAGAGACAAAAAAGCCCCCCCGTTCCTGTTCAGTTGGGTGAGTTACTACATATCAAACAAGCAGGCGCAGGGACCTTGTTCTATCATAAGAGATCTCTATTTGCAGGTTTGCTGGTGAGGAGGCAAGCAAAACCTTGGAGAGACTGCTGTCAGCAATGGGATTCAGACCTGCTGGTGGTGCCTGTACCCGCCTCCAGTCTTGGTCTGGGAGATGTCCAGGCAAAGGAACTTCACTCACAGCTGCTGCTATGGAGCAAAGTGATTCCTATTTGGCAGCCAGAAGGTTCTTGTGCTTTAAGAAGTGCCACTTAGAGGAGCTGCAGAAGGGGTGAAAAGGAGGGAGACCCCCAGTGAGCTTTTTCCCTTTATCTTTTAGATGAACCAGGTGTCAGGAGCAGCAGAAACCAAATGAGGATCATGAAGGTTTTAAGAATCAGATTGCTAAAATGTAATGAAAACTGAACTAGGCCTGGGCAAAACAGAGCACCAGAGTGGAAAAACAAGCACTGGAGGAACTTAGCCAAAAGGGGAAATGATAAAATAAACAAGCTCAGCTCTTCAATTCAAATTCCAACTTTGTCCTTTCAGGACAGGGGACTTGAAGAAATTGAAGAGCTGGCATTAAGTTTCTTTGTAGCTGCAGCTGCTCACAGTAATCTGCCTCTGTGTTCCCTGGCAGGCAGCACTGCAGCACTGATAGCCTACAAATTTCCCAGGATGTGAGAAAAGGGCACTAAGAATGACTAATGGATCCAAGATGAAATGGCACACACCAGCAGACACACACGCCAGTTGCCTCACAGGTAGGATCCAGCTAGAGCACTGCTGCATCCCACAGCTGCAGCCTGCAACTGCTCTGTGTCAAGTCACTGCTGATAGGGGACATATAATGTTCCCTCTGAAAGCCCTACTTGCTCAAGCAGGGCTTTCTCTCCTCTCTGGAGAGATGCTGCTGAGACTGTATTTTAATTGGCTTTCAGGTCCCAAGATACATCAGGCAAGAAGACCTCACTCTGGTATGTTGCACTACATCCTTGCTTCTCCAGAGTACTGTCATTTTTCAGAGCAAATGCCAATAAAAAGGGCATGATGTCAGGCATTCCATCTGCAGGAGGTGCGGCGCTCCTCCTTTCCCAGCCACAGGCTGATGGACGCTGCTGCTCCATCACTCCCGGAGGGAGCATTACAAATCCTTTCAACACCCATCCCCCCAGTTTCAGTAAAGATCCACTGACACTTGGTGGAAAAAACAACATTGTATTTGATTTACAATTAACAGGATTTACAAATAATGAAAAAGAAACAGATTAGCCATGAAATTAGGATGCCTTTGTTGATGAAAGCATAACTGGCAAAGCACCTTGCTGTAGAAGTCGTATAGCTCAGTCCTAAACAGTATAAAATAAGTTACAGCCCAGGCAGGTTCAGGAATGATTATAGACAAATGCAAGAAGTCGAGTACAAAGCAAACAAAAAAACTGCTCACAGCCTACTGGGCAGGAAACCAGTTCTGGTGAGGCTTTTGATTTTCAGAAACTGAAGGAAAGGCCCACTGACAAATACTAGGAAATTTTCAAAACGGGAGAAAAAAATAACATCAACAGACAGTAAAAGTCAGTGTGCGACAACCTACCAGGCAGGGAGAGCGGGCGGCAGACACTGCATTAGCTTGCTGAGAGTCAGCAGAGTCCGGGTGCTTGGCAGGACAATGAACGAAGGAGTACAGATGGCAGCACTTCATTAAAATGCTACTTTACTGCCAAAAACTTGCAAGACAAAGAGAAGTAAAGTTCTCTGATGTGCAATACAGCAATTTAAGAAGACGTACCTAACTTTTTGATTTGTACGGCGCTTACCTATATTGTAAACACACACTTTCTGACAAGTTATTTCAATTTTCTTTGCTATGGATTATTGTGTGTATTCAATCAAATGCAGCATTCCAAGGCTCAAAACTGGCTGAGTGGTTTTCAATAGATGAGTATATGATTTTTTCCAATATCATAGTAGTATTTTACATCACAGATACAATAAAAACAAGTGATGGTATTTCTAGGACAGTTCCAAGATTCAAATAAAAAATCATCAGAACCATTCTAAAATAGGGTATTATACATAATCAAATCATGTTAAACAGCACACTCTCGGCAAGCAGCTAATTACAAGCATTCTGCTGGTCATGTTTTTCACACAAGTCATTCAATAGCACATAAATACTTATTTTTCTGATCTGCTTCTTTTTACAAAACCATTCATCAGATTCACAGAATTAGTACAAGTAAGGCACATTAGCATATATCATAAAACTCACAATAATAACAAAGAGTTTTAAAGTTTTAAGGACTGATTCCTTCTTTGCAGTGATTTCTGAACCGAACAAGACTTCATCAATAGAACTCTTCTACATTGATATTACTCTTATTTCTCTCACAGCCAACTGTGGTGGGTGCATCACCATTGAGATAAATAATTAAATTTAGAACCATGTGTGGTAGCAAATCCCATTTTCAGATCTTGCAGAGAAATCAGAAACTTTGTTCACTATGTTCGTTATGAGCACAGACCAAGTTTTAGAGCTCTACGGAAGTCAATTTCCAGTTATCAAAATAAAAGGGGATATTGCGTGTGTCTCTGAGTATGTTATTGTTTTCCTAGTACAAATATTGCTTAAGGTAGAAAGGATGCTATAGTATTGAATTTACTTGCATAATGAATTCTAAATGCTGATGTCTCAGATTCTACTAAATCAAATGAAGGATAGGTTTTTCTTCTTCCACCCCCCACCCTGCCCCCAACCAAAGGACTCTCTTTCCCACAGAAGATTCATTTACACACAACACAGCTTTTAATTAGAAGCATAATTTACAGTAAAAATTCTTTACATTACACCTCTGCTATCAAAAAACCATGAAATCTTTCATTTAAAGTTGTAATTATACATTAAAAAATAGAACACTATTTCCTTAACAGGAAGAATGAATTTGAACATCTTCAGATCAGATTTCTTTATTGCGGCTTTTGAGTCAAAGGTCAGTC
Source organism: Haemorhous mexicanus (assembly GCF_027477595.1). Lineage (NCBI taxonomy): Eukaryota > Metazoa > Chordata > Aves > Passeriformes > Fringillidae > Haemorhous > Haemorhous mexicanus. Next base: position 56,452,162 of record NC_082345.1, on the reverse strand, counting down.
ACTTTATTCTCTAGCGCAGCTGCTATTTGCTGTAAACGGAAGGCAAGCTGCATTTTTTGTGCAGCTGGGTCCTCTTCAAGTGCATTTATAATCTGGAAGATATAAACACAGAAAGTTTAGAATAATTTAGCTTAAAATGTATGACATAGTTCCGAGACCAAGGGTTTGACACTACTTTGGTTGTTAAGAGTCTTTTGCATTAACTCTGTACTGAAGTCCATCTATTAAGCCCCATGTTCTATTTTTTGACAAAGACAGTAAAAATGATTGTTACTTTATCTAAGTTGCTGTAATGTTTCCCATTATGTTTGGATACAGGCAAATTAATAGGTCGTACTTATCTTGTAAAATATTACATTCCAAGATGGAGCAGGCAGGGGAAGAATTTCCTCAGAGCTATTTAAGAAACAGTGCTTTTACATACAGTGCACCCTACAAAGCTTAAGAGTCATTTACCATCAGTAATTATATCCCATCCACATGAGCTGTAGTTATGAGAGGCTTCTGGGTGGTCCATGCACAGGCATGTGGTAGGACAACGCAAGGTCTCCTGTGTCTGTAGGCAATGTGAGGAATAAAGCCAGCAGCTCCCTTTTGGCTCTCGCCAAGAAGTGCCAAGACTCTGGCCCAGCACAGCATAGTTCAGGAAAGCAAATAGCTCCTCAGAGGAGCCCCCAGCATCCCACAGCCTCTGCTGTACAGAATATATATAAGAGGATATGACTCTTAAGACACCAGGGATTTGAAAACAAGAGCCAGTAAAGGTCAGCTGTTATGAGAAGGCTTTTCTTCAAATAGAGTTTTTAGGGCTTCCCAGATCAAATTCAAAAGGTTTTGAAAGGTTTTCATTTCCACCATCCTTTAGGAAAACTTTCCCGCCAGCTATTAGATTTCTCCATTAGAAAAATGTGTTACGTGACAAAACCATTCCTTTTCTAGAACTAGCTTTATTAATATAAGTCTGACAGTGTAATCAAGCAGAAACCTTTAGCACTGTTTAAATACTATATAGACTTGCAAGTACGAAGATGGAAAAATGGAGTTTGCCTGTCACTACCTGTGGTTCTTATTACTTCTCGAACACCACTGACAATGGAGATTAATGCAGTCAGAATCAATCTAGCCAATAAATTCACTTTGAAGGGCTGGTATAGTGTTTGCATTTCCAATACTGGAGCAAATTTGTTTAGAAATAATTATTTTAATGAATTTGTTTTTAAAGCGTGAAAATATTTTTACATAAGACAGACTTAATAAACACTTATTGCAGTATTTAAACTGGGCCTGCTTTAATTTGATATTGTTTCCTTAATTTAAATTATATCTAGCTGTAACTCCTCAAATCTAGACTAAATAATTCATGATTATCTCTACTGGTGAATATATCCTTCATATAAATGTGGACAATTAGAATGTACCCACTTAGTCATTGTCAAGCCCTGCAGAGATGCAGAAGGTACAGCACATGCTGGGAACCACTGTGTCAGTAATAAAGACAAGGGCAGCTGCAAAATGTTCAAATTTATGCAAATTAAAACATTTTCATGGAAAATAAATAAGCTTGATTAATTTTACTGAATGGTGCTTGACAGATTATCTCCACAATTCTGAATTAGCAGCCTTTTCATCAGATGCACCTCATTGTTACACAGTGATGTAGATGGAAGGGAAGAGTTGCAGCTATGTACTGGGGTGTGCTGGCCTGCCACTGATGAAGTCTCACAGACTGGTGTCTCTGCCTGAGGTGTGGGTGAATCAGGGGTTTACAGTTCAGCTGTCATTCAGGGTCCCTGAGTGTTTTTGTAAGAGGTCAAACTATGGACATATTTGGAAAGGTGCTGAAAGCCAGCTTAGCACTGCTGGTGAGGGGTGAGGGAATGCCATGGGGTTGGCCTACATTCCTCTGTCTGCTTCTCCCACTGACCATCATTGTAAGACTTCTCAGGGTGATTTGATTTTCCCTGCTTGCATCTGTTTAAAAGCTGTGACAGGCTGGCTGCTCCTGTATAAAGCAGCTGCAGTGAAGGATGCGACTCACTATCTTTAGTGCTGAATGTAAGTGAAACCACGAACTGTGCTGAGGTGCAAGACTAAGCGAATAGAGCTCACATGTACTGTGCTCCCTTTTGGTTCGGCATCTGTTCTTACTTGCTTTAATTCTGAGGGTTTTCTGGAGGCATTCATTTCCATGGAAACCTTTGAATAAAAGTTTCCTTCTCTCTTTTTGTCTTCAGATTAAGTTTGGAGAGCCATAGCCACAGCCCAGCTACTCTGGGATATTCTTTGTCCCCCTTTCCACAGGGTGTGAAAAACCAAAGAAACTTTTTAAACTGAAGCTGTGAGCCTGCTTTTGAATCAGGCTACATTCAACAGTTACTCTGCTTTGGTTTACCATAGGCAAGCACTTTACTTGGCATGGCAAAACAGGGGTGGTACCACGCACAGAAGTTTAAAGAGCATTTTAACTCATAAAAAGGTCATGGCTCCAATTCCTACAAGCAAAACAAGTTAAATATATTTTTCCTCATAAAAAAGCACACTGTCTTGAAACCAAGATATAGCTCTGATGACTTTTTGCTTGGTGACATTGTTATATACTTATTAGGATGGTAGAACTGAAGAGAAATGATTTTTAAATTTATTTCTCTTTCAGATCTTGTTAAACTATCCATTGAACTATCCCTACCAAAACCAGATAGCCATAATGAAATTGTTCATTTATAAGGACATTAACTTGATCAGTGTAATTGCCAAGCAGGGTATATAACTGCAAGGTTTTTGTTCAGCATTGCTTTTACCTGATCATTCAGTGAAATCCAGAAGTCACTCCTTTAGACTAATGTTAGCTTTCATAACCTTATACCATTGATATAAAAGCATGAAAACAAAAGCCATAACTTACCTCATCATAGTATTTGTTAGTGTACTGGTAGAGTTGGTGTAGAGCCACAAGCGTGTTTAAGGAATCAGTATGTGCCTGTTAACACAAGCAGGCAGCAAACATGTCAAAATAGATCACACACAGCTGAGACTTATGCACATGCACAACTGTTGGGTACAACTGACAAGATTTCCAAATGCAAGCTCTGTGTTTAACTTTTGTTAAATGACACTTGGGCCAGAGAAAAGGGGTGAGAAAACTTTGGTTTGGTGATTTTTAGACCAAGGCTTTCCCTCTGGTATTTTTCCAGCCTGCCCACAACTCTTAACATTGGAGGGGGAAGATATTTTGAATTCTGAACGTCAAACCACAGGCTACAGCTCAAACATCTGTTAGCAGCATGGGTGTGAAAAGCTAAAGCATTTACTCAGTACAATCTACATATTGTTGAGATATTAAGCATTGGTTGTGACATGGTCATCATGGGTGTTTGAAATTCTTTCTCCAGCTCTTTTTACATCCTGGAAATTATTCACACTCCACTATAGCTAAGGTGTAACTCATCAATATCATGAGCACATGTACATTTGGAAAAAGCCACCCGACACATGAAGATAGAAAGGTGGAGCGTGGGGGGGGATGGGGGGGGGTGGTGAGAAGAGAGAGAGAGAGAGAGAAAGGACTTCAAATGAAGCAGGAAATAACCCTTCCATTACCTTATCTTCCCCCTGCCCCCACACATATGACTTATTTAGTGAATGTGCTCTACCTGTCTGAACAGATGTTCTTCATTCAAATGTGTAGGATTCAAGTCTTTAGCTATGCCTTTAGTCTTTTAAGTTAGTTAAGAAAATGAAGAATTGCAAAATATTTCTACTGGCATAAATGATTACCCCAGGGATAAAGCAGCAGAGAAACATCCATCTTCCCTTGCTCTATAAAAGTCACTTCTAGAGCTGGTCAAAATTTACAGTGTTCAATCACTCCTTCCATATTAATTTTGATCATAATTTATAATGAAAATAGAAAGGAAGAACATACCCTGCTGATGTTAAAACATTATATTGAATTTACTTTTAATCACCAAATGTTCTAATTTTATATCCATCTCAATTTCTGTAATAAATAAAGCGAACTGTAAAATGAAATGTCACTGCAGATGAGTTTTGTAGTGAATGACTGAAAATAGAAATGCTCTCATGAGGATGTTGATCTGCAAAATGTTAGGTCCTAAGGGCACTGAAATAAACAAACCGCAAAAATTTCCCCAAACATCCTCCTTACGCTAGAACTCTTCAACTAAATTAAGCAAATGAGCAAACCAGCCGGTAAATACACTGCCTTCTTGCTCGGGCTAAACAACATCTTTAGGACTGGGGAGGGACTCTCCGGGTTCTCCAGTTAAATGGAGTGCTTCAAAGGCAAGAGCCTGCCCCAGCTGAGCTGAGCTGCAGAGCAGACAGGCTCTTCCAAGACTGAAGCAGGTTTTGCAATGACTTTGTTCCACACATCTCCAACCAAAGTCCCAGACAGCAACCACCACACTCTGCTCTTCTCCACGTGAGGTAACCCAAATAAACTACAATGAAAAATCTGCCACTGAGCAAGCACATGATGAACTTCTTACATGTAGCATAAAGCAGAAGTATTGCTCCTGTATAGACAGTTCTAAAATTCGCTATACTTAATGTTCATGCCTCTTCTTTAATTTCTGGAATCTAATTTTTGCTGTGGTAGCACTGTGAATTCAGTCACAACTCATTATCAGTATGATCAATGCTAAAAATCGTCTATATGCTGTGGAGAGAAAGCACAGTTCAAGAGCGCTATAATTTTTCCACAATGGCTGTGAAAAATCCAAACACTGTGCTCTATTCCCTGCATAACTTAGACAGATTAGTGACAATAAGGATTCTTGATTCCATTCAATAATCAACATTTCAAAGGTTGAAATGTTGGCATGACTACAATGAACAGGAGTATTTCAGAGATTTATGAAATCATCTGATATTTGCACATACAAAAGACCCCATTTGTTGAGATAGAAAGTGAAGACAAAAAAAAAGCCAGTGTTACACTTGGCTCCAATTTCACAACAAGAAAATGGATTCTATTCTTACCCTAGAAATCTCTGCTAGATGGGTATTCATGTCTTGGTCACTCACTGGCACCATCTGACGAATACCTTTGTAGTAACTGCAAGAGATTACAAAAGATTTTCAGTTTGGAAAATAAACTGAGTCTTTCTGGTAATTCTTCCATTATTTCAAACATGCTTCCTTACTAACACAGGAAGAAGACACAACAGACCAATTATTCCTTCAGTAATCCTGCCTTCCAATATTTGTACTTTTGCAGTAGAGGTAAATCTTACCTGATTGTACAGGAATGTACCACGGGAAAAAAAATCTATAATTGCAGATAATGATTATTTCAGGTCTTAAAACTGTCAAGAGTTTCTTTGTGTGGCAGATCTTCCATGATATTAACAGAATTTCCAATTAGTAAATTAATAAAGTCAGAGACAGCATAGAAAAAAAATGTTTCTGAAAATGTTTTCAGGATTTGTTCTCTACTGAGTTATGGAAGTGCAGCATTTGTTAGATAGACCATGTGGGTAGCAAGCTGCAGAAAACAGCATCATATTTTCTCCTGAATGAATCTATTCATCTGTCCATATAGACAAGAATATGCACTGGGTCATAAGGGAACTCCATTTCAACTCTGCCAATGCCAGCACTAAGGGGACCTTTAAACATTTGGGTGTAAAATTTTTAATATTTGACTTTGACTATATCAGCATTCCCTTTTCCTCTTACACAGGCTTAAAATCCTAACAACCGAAGAACCATGAAAAGAGTTGATACTTACTCTTCCACCATTTTCTTATAGTTAGAGATTTCTTTCGCATAAAGTAATTTATTACTTGGAGAATCCTGAAAAATTTAGAATACAGAAAAAAGTAGTTATTTATGAACATTTCTAGGAAGCAAAAGAAAGTTAAGAATATAAGATCAAGCCTTTATATTCATACACTCGAGCTTTACATATATTAACATTTGGATTAACATAGGTGGGATTATTTAGTAAAAAGATGATGTTTACACATGGTATTATTGCTGAGTTTTACAAACGTATCAATGCAAGGTGATAGTAAATTATTCGTGGACTTGAAATAATCAGTTCTTAAACATGCCTTTTATAAAAGCAGTTGCTATTTTCTCCTTTTTCAATAGTATCAATTGGCAGACTACGCAGAAATACTGGCAGTTCACCAACCTGTTAAGTGGTGAAATGTTAACTTCATTATAAAACTAAAAAGAAATGATCAAGGCTTTGTCTCCTCAGAGAATGGGTATTGTCTGTGAGGATGCCCTTTGTCTCATCAGGCATGAGCATAGTCAGGATGTAGAATGCAAATCACTTACTCTGCTTAATTTGTGCTCTGTTCTTGTGCAAGCATCCATGAAAGTCTGTGCAATGACTGACAAGGAAGCATCCACTACTTCATGAACATGAACATCAAAGATGAAATGGGGATTTTTCAGTATGTTTACCCAGAATCTAAGAGGCAGGCTAGAAAGTAAGGAAAAAGATAAATAATCCTTTTTACACAATAAATATTCTACAACAAGAAAATCACATGAAATCAATATGGGCTTTGCATTTTCATCTCCTCACAACAGCGGTATTTAATTTTACATTTCAACGTTTATACTCGCTTGTCTGGGTTCCATGCCTGAAAACCAACTCTTTACACCTCTCAGAAAAACTCATTTGAGAAGGATCTTGAGTGTCCCAAAAGAGCAAGGCACGATGTATGCATGGTCAGAGAAACTATCAAGTAGTATGTATTAGATTTTGTGATTTGACAGGTAAATCTAGTCCCATTTGCCTCTTGCTTTCCTCTTCTCTGAGGAAAGACAAAAAGTAAAACATGGTAAATCTGCCAGTGACAATCCCATAGGTAAACTGGTTTCATTTTTTGCCTCTTCTAGGCTTACAGGGAATCTTTTTCATCACACAAACATATTATCCCAAAATTCTGAGGATTATAAATGCAATTTACTTTGATTTATGGTAAGAGTGTTAGTATTTACCTGGGAATTATACTCTTATTTCTCTGCAATACATGAATGACTCTGTTCATACCGTACCTGTTTGTTTTCCAGATGTGAATGGTATCTTCATCCTTGATGTCATGTTTTTCTGCTTGCTCATCAAGAAAGTCAAAGAAGTACTTCACAGCTGGTGGTACCACATGGTTTGAGTTGAGTACGCTATGAAAGAAGTCATCTACAAACTGCTGAAGTGTCCCCTAAAAGCAAATTTTATAAAATCAGTTTCATTTGTGTTACAAGCTGAACTCAGTATCTTTTATTCCTATGGACATTATCCAGTTGCTGTCACTGATGGTCTTTATCCTGAGTGCTAAGAGCGACAAAAAGCAAACAATTTCTTAGAGCAGTGACTTTGTAAACTGCCAACACAGTAAAGACCTGCTAAAGCACAATTTAATGTTCTGGACTCAAATGCTGTAACTTCACCAGAGATCCTGTTTGCACAGAAAGGCGTGCCTTCTGCTTGACAGAAGAAGCAGAAATTGGTTGCTACATTTACCCTTCAGGGTTGTTGTGCACATGAAATCATTTTTAGCCACTTTTTAATGGTTTTGCAGCTTCCCACATCCAGTTTCTCTGACAGCAGAGCGTGGCAATTTTTAGAAAGAGACTGAGAGGAAGAAGTACCAGTGAGCATTTGCCCTTTTTGTTTAAGGGCAAGCACATGGGCCTTATCTGACATCCAGTCTGACTCAGCTTCATGAGATCCATGGAGCCCAAGGAGTGAAGTGTCCAGAAAGGCTGTGTTCTTGGATTCTGGTATCTGCCTGGATCTTAGTGATGGCAACCTCAGAGACTGTCCCCTTGTTTTAGAGAGGACCCTGCTGAGGCCACATAGAGCTCATCCCCAGTCAACTGATTGGCCCTGCTGACGCCTTTGAAGGGCTGCATCCTCTTCCCAACCATGACTCCAGCTGACAGCCTCCAGACAGGGAAGGGACCCAGATGGCAAGGAGCTCTAAGACATTCTACTGTCAGCCAGAACACACAAGTCTCAGGGCTGAAGGGGTAGTTGTGATCTCAGCTGTAACACCTCGCCAACATTTCATGAGTCAGTAAAGCTCCAGACTTGGTAATAATTGGGAATACAAAGCAGTGGATTTATTATCGGAAGAAAAGGATGCAAGCATCTTTTTGGCTCTTCATCCTGAGTCTATGTCATCTGGCCAAAGACTTTCCTCCATATCCACTTCCACGCTTGGACAAGTGGCCTTAGCTGGAGCCAGACTGACTTCATTTTCACAAAAGGAGCCTGACTTTGTGGTCATTCAACATATTATTCTAAATTCTAATTCTTTCTCCACAGAGAAATGTCTAAAAAATTACTTTTGCTCATTATCAATTCTGCAGTAGAGGCACTAAAAATACTCTAAAAGGACTACTATTATATGGAAACTTTTTTTTTTTTGGGTCTTACTGTAACATTGATCACATACAAGAACAGGGAAATATAATGGGAAATATAGGAGTTTATAAAGCATTCGAAAGAAAACCCAACCCATTTATAAAGCAAGTTCAAAAGAAAACCCAACAAAGTATTATCTAAACAGGTGGCACAGAGCAGAATATCCATCTTTGCCTTGCAAGGGAAATCCTTATTTAATGCTCACGTAATCATGGTTCCAGCTTTGATCAGGAGTTGTATGTTATCTCTTTCCCAGCAATGCTCCTCAGGGCATATTAATCACTTGAAGCCTTGAACACCCACTTGTATGTACATGACACATATTCCAAACTGCAGATGAACACATGACTAATCTTTGCATCTATTTCCTCAGTTATATCTTAAAATCTGTAGAAGTAAAGTTAACTACAGCACATCTGAGCCCTACCTTCACAGAAAGAAGTCTGGTCAGGTAGATCTCTGTAATAGCTTTGGTCCTCTCTTTTTCTTTCACACTGCCCCGCTTTGATTTACCTTCATCCATTTCATCCACTGGCCGGACTAGATGCCAGACCTTGTTTTCATCTTCCAGGAGTGCATGCCCTAGAAACAGTAATTGCAAGAATTATAAAAAACCCCCAACCCCAAAGCAGCAACAGAAAAGTAATCATATACACACATACATGTTCCCTATTCTTAACATACCTGTCCTCTTGCCAAGGGGATCTAGATTACTCTGTTCCTGTCCAACATACACAACTCAAGTTTTAAATGTTCAGTGGCACAGAGCTGAAAAAACTTGCGTTTGTTGAGACCAAAGGGAAAGGAAAGAATCACACAATAGGAAAACTTCTATTTGGTCATTGTCCTGGTTCAGGCCAGGACAGGGATAATTTTTGCAGTAGCCAGGAGGGGTCATGGCTGGGACACGGAGGTTGTTCTAGATCACCTCACGTCATTGCCACAGGTGGGGAGAAGGGAGTTTCCTCTGGGGAGAAGGGGTTCCTTCCAGTGGAGTGAGTGTGGAGGGAGCAGTGGGGTAATGCCAGTTTCAAGCTGGAGGGAGCAGTGGGAGTAGCATAACAGAGCGAGCAGTCAGGTACTGTCTGTTGTTGGGGGTTTCTACGGTGAGCAATAATGTTTCTTTTCTTATATCCACTGTCATTAGTTTTCTCATCTCTTTGCTGTTTCCAGTAAATTGTTATCTCAAACCATGGTTTTTACCTTTTGTGTCTCCCATTGTCCTCTCCATCCCACTGCAGGGGAGGGGGAGGTGGAGGGGGAAGTGAGCAAGCAGTGCATGGCTTGGAGTGGTAGGAGATTAAATTGGATAATACCATTCCTAAATCACAACTGTCATGTAAACACAGTATGTGTATGTTTTGAGGTTCACACAATTAAGTTCTTTTCTTCTTTGTGAATTCTCAAAGACATGATCAAGTTATAGAATCTTAGCTAGGTCTGACCCCATGGCCACCACAGAAATACAAATTGCAGCCTACTCCTGGTACAACCTTTTCTCTAGGTAACACCATTACAACTCACATCTTTACTCCACTTACTAAGGTCAAAGTATGGTACCTCAGTTCAAACTTTCCTTTTATCAGCTTTTGATAAGCACCTCTTGACTTTGTAGCTGAGTGGAGGAAAAATACATCCCTTCACTGAGATTACATGAACTCCAGCAGCCAGAGATAGTGACTGAAGTAAATTCATATACATTATAATAAGATTTTAAAAAAATTTGTTTGTCAGCATTCATAGTTTAAACCAGAGGGAGAGACTCACATCAAATCTGTTACAGTAAAGCAGAAACAGGAGTAAGCACTTGGATGATAATGGATGGTTACAGTGCCTCACTGTGCTACCTGGGGCTTGGCCCTGTACCCGGTGCCAGGGCTTGGACCAATGATCACACAGTGCATAAAAACAGCATAAAAACATAAAATAAATGTTGCATTTCAGCATCACATTATTGTTCAGACAAACTCCATGCCTAAGGAGCTTCTGTTACAGACAGTTCTAAAAGAGATGATACAATTGTTTTAACTTGCCATTAATAGTCCTTGGAAAAGGTTTCTGTGTCACTTTCAAATCTCCTGGTTTTGTTTGTTCTTCCTCTGATTCCTGAACTTTTGCATATACTTGGCATAGTCCCTAAAATCAATGGTGCTTTTCCAGTGGAAGTTATTAAATTAGTACTTTTAAAATCATTGACATCTTAAAAATATCAAAGTTATTTTTCCCATAAAAATTGTGATTCAGCCCCACTGTACAAATTATTTTGCATTCTGCTAAGTTTTATGTCTTAATATGCACCTCTAACATAACTGAATCCCAGTTACAGCACAAAATATCAGTTTTTAATTGCATTAACTTTGACCATAATAGTTAATTAACTAAGTTCCTCAACAACTACATTGAATTTTCCAGTTTGCATGTACATTCAATATTTTACATCACAGGGGAAAATAACATTTAAGAGTAATCTGGCTAAGCCAACACTTTGCTTGAATTTACTTTATATATTCTCATGAAAAGCATTAGTTATGCAGTCTTCTGGGACATTTACTTCTTTTTAACAAGGTAGGGAAGAAATATAAATCCCACATTAAATCACATTGTCCTTTGAGAGTCCTTAATTCAACTTGGAAGTTCGTGTGAATGAAGCCAGAAAAAATAAAAGCTATCCCTTTATTTTGAAGCAGTTGTGATTTCACAATAGATGCCATTCATAGCAATCATCTGCCAGTACAGTAAGAACCACTGCTGGGCATGAAGTATGGAATTTCTTTTGCAATCCCTGTTATTCACTTTTGGAAATTAACAGATCACATCATGCAGTTAGACCAGAAACTATATTTCAGCCTTATGTCAATTCTTTAGTACACTCCTGCTTCCTGCTTTGAATCAAAGGAATTTATTTTTTCTTTGCCCTCCTGATGGTATATGGTCCAGTTTAACTTTGGACAGAAGAGGAAACAGCTAAAGTGGTTTCCACTGAGATCACTGGTTCTTACATGCTGCTGAGTTTGTTCTGTGTTTGTTTAGCAACAGCAGAATTGGCTACTAGTGGAATAGTAGTTATTTCATAGGAGAGTAAGGATCAAGAGACTACAGCTCAACCAGATGAACTCCTGCAACCCGAAGATCTCACTTCATTGCTATAAATAGCAGGAAGAAAGAGGAAGAGAAATTCAGAACATGGACCAACAAAACATGTTAGCAACATGGTTGCTAAGAGAAAATAACAGTTTTATGAGATAATATTTTCCTCAATGGGAAAGTAGGAAATGAAGAAAATAAAAGATAGGGGGAAATACCTCCTTTTTATCTCCTTAGTCACACTAAGCATCAAGCTGTAAGCAGGAAGAAGAAGTCCAGGGGGCCAAATGCTTCCCCCTGAGCTCTTTGTCTTGGCCCTTGGACATTCTTTGGCCAATATAATTATTGGGGTTTTGGGGGAGTGTTAATGGGAAAAATTGACTGTGCTGACTAATTACAGTGGTAGGAACCATGAGGTAAACATCAGACAATGCAGTCCCTTTCCTCTTGTGCGACCTGCAGCAAATTATCTTCCTTCCAGCCTCCCCTACCTCATGAATACTGTTCCATGGAGATAGAGGAAGGGCTGCCCTAACAGATCTGCTAATTAGTATTTCTGATTTGCAACCCTGTGTCTATTTTTATTCATAATTAAAAAAGGAAAAAAAACCCCAACAAAACAAACAAAAAATCCCCAAAACATAAAATCAGGAAAAACCACCCAAAATAACAGAATGTGTTTTGGTTTATAGTTCAGTACAGAAATACTAATATGAAATCACTGGAACCATTCTCCTTCTTGATACAAATTAGTAACTGCATTTATTGTCTCCAGAAGCAAAAGATGCTGCATTTAATTTGTCACAATCTCCAGCTTCCAGTGTCTTCCTGTTAAAAGCTCTGAATAAAAGCAGCACAGAAGCCATGCCAGGATTTAGAGCAACATCTCTGAACATGGTTTTACATTTTTGGTCGGTGCAAAGCCTCCTACTTTGGCTGACAGTCAATGGCTTCAGCTGACACTTCTCAATGCAGAAGGTGCAAGTTAATGAGACTGAATAAAAGGAAATCCACTTCGTCACAAGCCTCATTCATAGTCAGGATAGGATTTCTGTTTATTCAAACCCTGTAAACCCCTGTGCCATATAAATGTGTATGTGTGGGAGGGGAAGCCTCTGATCCTCTCCTCTCCCTTTTATACACAGTGTCTCACAAATCATGGTCACAGCAGGCTCTCACTTTGTACCAGCTTTGTAACATTTTATAGCTTTCCAAGAGAACAAGTTGGCACCAGATAGCTCTGAGGACCTTACAGTGCTAAAGAAAGCAGGGTAGCTTGGCATGAAACACTGTCATCCCAAATTTGTACACTACCATGGTGCAAGACAGGTGTAGAGAAGAAACAAGGTGGGAGCTGTTAGCACTTGATACTTTGGGATCTGAATTCTGTAAGGACTTTTCTCTAACATACAAGAGCCCTTGTGTGACAGCACTGTTCCCAGAAGTCTGCTTTTCCTTTACAGTTTAGTATGCCACACAGATAACTAATGAATTCACCTTGGAGTACAGATAGATTATGCTTGTTCAAAGAGCCTCACCATACTGAATCATATTGAATGATATAATTGCAGAGAAGAAGGAAAGGAAAAAAACCTAACCCAAGAAAAAACCACGAGATCTGGTCCTCTACTGCGGGCCACAGGGGTAGAGAGGTGAGGAGGATGAAGATTGGCAGTGCAGAACAGAAGGCTGACCACTATTCTCTATCAAGAAAGCAAACCAAGTTAAGGGCACCACCAGGCTCCATTCACAGTCCACTCCACTTATTTAGAGGTGAGGTGACCATAGCCCCAGCCACCAGTGCAGCCAAACTGAATCAGGAATCAGCACCTCACCTGGCTGCACTCCACTGCCTTCTACATTAAACTGGATTGCTTTTTCAGTTAACATGCTGGGTTGGCACCTGCTGTGACAGAGCAGTCACTGCTTGGCCAGCTGTGCCAGGCACTTGGAGTAAAAGGGTGAGGATAGCAGCAGCAGTGTAGTCATGACCATTAGAAGACTCTTTTTTCTGGTGGAAAAAAGTCACAAAAGAAAGAATCCAGGAGGACAGAGTAAAAAGTAAACAGTAAGTAATTCTGCCCATCTTAATTTCCTGTCCAACACTCAAAACAAATGAAAGTCTGAACCTTTCTGCTAAATAGCCATATATGTCAGAGCTATCAGCCGAGACCCATCTTTTTGAAAAATGTACATTTCTGGCATATTATTTCCAACCTGTTTAACTGCCCAGCCCTCAAAACGTATTAAATTTAAGATCAGTAAATCTGTTTAAAGGAATGAAACTATTAGGTGAAGTAATGGCCTTTGCAATCAGTGCTAGAGAGAAAAGCATATCAAATGAGTTCATGGGAGGAAGAATGATCTCAACAATTATTGTTCCATAAATCTAACTTCTACCTCATGTAAAATAACTGAATATAAGGACAAAAAAACCCAGAGCAACTGAATATCTGAAGTCAGTAAAGGAAATACATGTGACAAAGAACATACATTCACAAGTAAATATTGCCATAAAAATTTGAGTGCATTCAAGGCTGTAATGGATATTGTGTCTCAAGATATTTTGAAATATAGAAAATTGGTCTAGAGAGAATACTAACACACAAAAGTAAAAGCTTTTAAGATGGGTTGCAAGCTAACAGGTTATCTTCTGTGTTGCAAAGTCCAGCATACTGTAGCAGACAGCAATACAAGAATTATGCAGCAGATGCATTAGTAATGTGAAAAAGAAGAAACATTACAAGGAAATTCCTGATGCTCACTTACAGAGGATTGAAAACCTCAAAAAGAGCAAAGGAATTGTGAAAAACCATGCATCTAATAAAGAGTCAACTAAAAAGCCCTGGGAAAAAACAAGTTAGCATAGCTGATGAAACATCACTCAAAAGGAAGGGAGACACAACATCTGAAGGTACAGATATGAGTTTATAAGGCAATACAGTTGTAAGAAATGCTACAAAAAATTACATCAGATTCATTATATCACAGAGAGGGGATCTAGTCTCCACTGTGCTTCATCTAGAACACTGCATTTAATTCTCAGTCTAATAAGAAGTGAAAGAAATTTGAAGAGGAACGTGAGTAAAGGCTTTAAAAAGGAGAAAAAGAGATAAAGCTCTGGGAAGATGAAATGTACAGTTTGACTATAGATGTAGTGTGATTAAAGAACAAAATATGGAAGGAAATATTTAATAAGAGTGCTTTCTATTAAATTGGGGTATAGATGCACAGCAGTTATGGTTTAAGATTTTTATAATGAGGGCAAAGAAAACCATTGCAAATGTACAGTGGGTAACACAAAAAATAAACCCTATATAGTCTGGTGGGGAATATCTAGCTCCATGGAAGTGCTTGATGAACAAAATCAAAATGGCAGCATCAGTATGTGTGTTTTGACTTCTGGTCATCTTGGCAGGTAGGGAAGCCACAAGACACTTACTTTCCCCTGGGACATCTTGCTGATTATCCTCTGGCTGCTGGGAAATCCCCATTTTTGATAAGATGAGCGTGGCACCATCTCGGACCTTTGGGAATAGAAACATGGAGATATTCTTTGAAAGAACCAGGTGCTACTGAACCTCTTTCTTAAACCCTAAACTAGGATTTCTGTGATTGGTTGCAGGGAATCTATGACAAATGCTAACCTTCCTAGGCTTCTTGGACAACTGGCTCTGCAACTCAGAAAAGACTCCCTCCCACTCTCTAAGAGATCCCATCAACAGCTCCTCTGGGATTACTGAAATATTAGGAGCATATTTGAGGCTTAAGTGGTTCCTCAACATGGTGTGGGTGCCCTCTGGACAAAAATAGGGTTTATCATGAAGAATGAGACCTGTCTGTTTTCTTAAGGAAAACTAACCAACTTTTCTCTTTCCCAACCAGGATTAACTGCTGTTATAAAGCAATAAATAGCATAAAAAGGAAAGATAAGTGCGTGGTAGAGTGCACAGTATGAAACCTAAAACAGACAGTACAACAATGTCAAAATCTGCTCCCCTGATTGGGCTTTTGAACAAACCAGACCGACTCAAAATCTATTTAGCAGCACAGCAAGGACAAAGACAATTCTCAGGGGTAGAGAGTGGTGGAGAAAAGATGAATATGAGGCCCAGCAAAAAGTTAAATGTTCAAAATGGAATTTAGATTTGGATACTTCAATGTTGAGGAAACCAAGGTACTGGAATTTAGGTTTTGTGTTTTTATATAAAATGCTTAGGCATAATGTCTAAACCCAGCCTTTCACAGTCCAAACCTTTTACTGACTAGACACAGACCCATGTTTTTCTTTTGATTCCTTATCATAGAATCATAGAATGGTTTGAGTTGGAAGGAACCTTCAAGATTTCCAACTCCCCTGCCATGGGCAGGGACACCTTCCACCAGGCCAGGTTTTTTGGTGCCCCTTCTGGCCTGGCCTTGGGCCCTGCCAAGGACGGGGTATCCACAACTGCTCTGGGCAACCTCTATGTGCCACTGAAATTTCTCTATAAACAAATAAAGATTTTATTTATTGCAAGAAAACAGGTAACAGGTGTGAACAATATTTTTGAAACACCTTACATTGTAATGCATTAGTGTGTTGATACGTTTCCATCTGCCATCTCTCTGGGATGTTAAATCCAGGTCTGAGAGGATCTGTGCAGTAGAACCTGGACGCCATTCTAAGGGGCAATTAAAGTGAGAAAAAACAATTAAAAATCAAACCAAACAAAACTACTCCAAGGAAGTTTTACAGACCCATTGACACATTGTGGAACATCAGAAGAAGTAATGTAGCACATACCCCAGTGTGTGTTTTTTATTGCTTAATCATTTGGCCTTTATTACAGAAGTTTGCACAAACTATTCCTAACCATGCATATGACTTCTGATTATCTCCCATAACTATAATTCCTTCTCATAGAATTCAATAAATATATATAGTAAGATCTGCTATTGGTCCAAAACAGAGTAGGATTTCATGGAATAGAAAAGACATTTTTAGGGGATTTACTAGGATTTTCTAAAGTGCAAGAATTCCATCTCCTACTTTCAGATTAATGCAGTAATGAAAATATTGAAAAAAATATTAATTGGAGCTTTAATTCTGAGTCTATTATGCCTTTTAAGGAACACCATTTCCTTTTTTTTTTTTTTGTCAAGAAGAGAACAGCTATTTTGAAAGCCTTCAAGGAGGATGATTTTCAGAGACTAAGTGGTACATCATCTCCTAAAAGTGCAGTTCCTGTAAGTTATAATTCTTTTGAATAACCATCATTAAGGCAACTAAAAATCAGTACCAGTTTCTGAAATTGCATCATTACTTCTCCATCAGTTAATTATCCATGCTGTCATTATCACATTAATTAGTACCTGAGATACTGACTCTGTCAGACATGAATTCATTTGTGCCTATAGTCATTAACAGGCTCTTGCAATGCTGATGACAGTATACCAAAACTTTAAGAGTCAAAAAAATCGAACTAATAAGAAAATATTAATTTTTAAAGCATATTGCTGCAAATAAAAATTGCTGCAAAATGCTGTATTTTTGCATTCAGCTGACCTTGAATTGAGCTTTAGAAAAAAACAAACCAAAAAACAAACAACAAAACAAACCATAACCAAGCAATAAAATCCTTTTACAGACATTTTTTCAGAAAACACAAAGTCACACAACAGATCTCACCTGTTCAACATAGTATCACAAGTAAGTACATACCAAGAACTACACTGTCAGCTTTTGGCCACTGAGAACACGGCAGATTTCGATAGACTTGGTCTATTATCTTTTCCTTCACTTGTGATATGGTATCACAGTTGAGCACTTTCACAGGTATGGAATCATTTCCTCCCTCTTGCACATATACATTAACTGTCTGTGAAGAAAAGAATGTACAGGGTTATTAAGGCAAATCAGTGCTGAATTACCTCTGAATCTGTTCCTCTGGGTGATTTCAATGCAAACAGTATCTGAAATTCACCATGCAATGGTTATTGCACAGCAACACATATTTGCAATGGGAGTATAGATTATTTGAAGGATCTTTTGCTGTTATGCAGCCAACCAGCTATCATAAATTCCAGTTAATTTCTCCCACTAAGACAAGACAGAAAAGATACAGAGTAGAGTTAGTCATGTCTAATATGCTACTATTATGAAGTCTTGGGAGTTTATTAAAGAGAAACACGCAAGAACAAAACAGTTGGACCACTGACTTGTTACATGCTTTACATTTAACCTGAAAATCCTAAACATAAAAAGGCAAAGTATTGCAGTCCCCAAATTTCATGAATTCCCAATAATAATTTGAACTGTAGTTTGCTGAACTCCTTAAATATTATGTGCTTTTGCCTTCCTTTATGCTTTCTTCATGGCAGTGGTTTTAAAGATGAGCAGACTACTTCTGTACATTTGGTAATTTAACATGGCTCAACTGATGAGCAATGAGTAGTTCAGCTCTCCAAACTTTACTTCCTGTGACCAGCTGTTCATTAAACACACACACATACACATATGTATGTACATATAAAAGAAATTTCTATCATTTTATGTGTTTGAATACCTCATTTACTGCCTACTGCTGTCCTGATAACTCTAATAGCTGCAGGGAATACACCTAAGTAGCTTATGCTAGTTCCAGCATTTTAAATAGTACTGTTTTCTGATAGTATTGACATGGTTTTTTCAATGTTAAAGAGAATTTCTTGAAAGCCTGTAATTTGCTAAATCTAGAGTGATTTTTTTGAAAGAAGCTTTTCTATGTAAGTGTCAGTTTCAAAACAAAAACAAAGAAGAAAACCATGGCCAGAATACCTCCCCAGAAGGAAAAAACCCAAATAGATACTGTGAAAATCCTCTTTCTTTCACTAGCTGAATCAGTATTACAGCTCAGAGCCCTTGTGGATCTTTTGCCAGTCAGGTAACTTAGGAGGCCAGGCACATGTGAAGCACTGCAGCTCTCAGATACATACAATCCTGCCAACCACAATGCCTGAATTTATCACATCAGACCTCAGAAATAAACTTGCAAAGCTGGTATTTTGAAAAAGTGAAGAAAAGTTATGCCATATGGCAGTCAAATCAAACATGATTGCACTGTCCCTTGACAGAATGCTCAAACTAATAATGTGATTTCACCTTCCTTTTCCTATTAGCTTTATGGTAATTAGACATGATTTTGCTGCTGGTTCAGTATGCAGCATGTCAGTGTAACCAGTGATGCAAAACAGATTCATCTTTTAAATAAGAACAATTAGAGAGCAGACAACTGCTCTATGCTCTACTTACCTACCTTGTCTCACTTTCAGGCAGAAGTGAAGGAATTAACTCATGCTTTAACTTACACTGGTGCACAAATGCTCCCTAACTCTTCAGAGTTACCACAACATCATCATTATGCCAAAGGTCCCAAGAACTAATAGCAATAGTACCCCCTCCATAATGTTTGATCATATGTATATACACATACATGTGTTTACACATGTTATACACATACATCTCACCAACTTCCATGCATGCACATACACAAAATACTTGTTTGATGGGAAATCTGTAAGCCTGGACCAAATACTGCTACTGTCCAATGTTATAATGTTTATTATCTAGCTAATATGTGTTTTGTGCCCACATGTGATTGCATTCATGAATTTTCTGCTTCACACTGAGTCATATAGCTTAATTACACGCTCTTTTTTTTAATGAAAAGAAACAGACCAGATAAAGGATTATTGCCATTAAGACTTACGTGATGTACCGTGCAAATAAATTTTGTTTTCCATACACAACAGAAATTATAGATGGTATTGCCAATCAGTGTGTTTTCTGTGTGTGGCACTTATAAAGATGGTACCTAAACAAATCCCCAAAATATCACTTGAACTTAAAATTTCTTCTTGCTCAACACATCCTTCATCCAGCTACTCTCTAGGTCACAGTCTGGTGACTCCATGAGTGCAAGTCCTACAGAACTCTTCTCCCATCAGCCCTCCCATCAGCATCCTTTCAGAATACATAAAATGGTGGTTTTTTTTTTTTTAATTCCCCGACAAAGGACTTAATAAAGCTTTTTATTAAATTTCTTTTCCATGCTGCATATATGTCACTGCATCTTACTCAGTTGAAGACAACTACAAATGACTTCTAACATGTCAATAAAAAAGAAGTTAGAAAGGGAAAAAAATCATGAATTGGTCTCTGAAGGACAGCCTGTGTACCTTTGATGTTCACTACACTATACCCTGAAGAAAACCAGCAAGACTGTCAGAAAGAGTAAAACTAGATTTTACACTCCCTGAAGAGCTAAGGAGTGGGCTGCTTGAATTTTTCCAAAAGGACAGTGAATCTGTGTTCTGGGGTATGTTTGAAAAGTGGTGGAAATTTCTGACAGTGAACAGAATTAAGTAGAATTCATAAAAGAAAAGAACTGGACCGTGGCACTGGTGATCAGATACAGGGGGAGGTTGAGTCCAAAGGGAGAGTTCCCTTGCCAGGAATATCCATTTCTTCCCACTTGGAGCAACTAACACAGGTCTCCAGAACTGGCTGTAGAGGCACTGTAGGGAATTATTTCCCTGAGAGGAAATAAACAACTTTCAATGCCAGTTGGGCTGCCCACGTTCAGGAGATCTTGACTCACACAGAAAAAAATGCAGAAAGAGGTTCATAAAGTGTTCTGGAGATTGTGGAGCCATCTCACAGAACTGCAGAGGAGCACAATCTGGTATACTAATAAAATGATCTCTAAAATGCTGTTCAATATGCTGATTAGCAGCAATCACAAGGGAGAAAACCTGAAGTTCAGGCATAATGGCAGTGCAAGAATTCTGCAAAAATCAATTGCCAATGAATTTAGGTGAGAAAAGGGGAGGAGCCAAACATCCTGACCACTTTTCACACCAACTGAAAATTATGAAAGGGATTTATTGAAATGGATTCTGCACTGGCAGGATTTCAATTTTACTTTAGAAGATACTTTATAATTTTGTTTTCCTGCTTGGAGACTTGTTTTGATCAAACTACTGACAATCCTGCCCATGACCAGAATTTTTATGCAGTTCACAGTAGTCTAGAATACTGTGTACAGACTTAATACAATATGAATTAATTTTAAAATAAAAAATGATTTTATAATCTATTAATCATGCTTTGCTTACCAACTGTGTGTACTCTACATCATCTCCCAGTAAGCCTGTGTCATTCAGTGTATACTTTGCTTTCTTCAGCACAGCATCCACTGGGCCTTTTTCTACCTGGTGTTTGATAGCCTTGAACAGTTTATAAAGAGGCTCCCCAGCATTGTCCTATGTAAAGGAAAGGAAAGGAAAGAAAACAAAATCAAAAGACATACTCAAGTGCAGCTTTGTTAAGTATTACTGATTAAAGAAAAAAACCTACAGGCTACAGACTTCAACTCTTACCTTGAGGTACTGATATAAACAAATAGACATCCAGTTAGACAACATTCTCTCAACAACTGTTTCAGACCTGAAAAACAAAAAAAACAACTCTGAATTTAGTAAGGGCACTTAATGACAAGGTTTAAAAAAAATCCAAACCACTGCTTACTTGAAATATAATATTTTTACATGCTTAACTGCATTCAGTCTCCTAATGCAATGATTTCCCTATAGAGTCTTGAAAGCATATACTTGCTTTAGGATAAGTGCTTTGTATTGCTCATCAGTCCTGAGTAGGTGCCTTCATCTCACTGCTGAAAAGCACAAATCCTTTATTCAAAATCTTAAATTGGGTCTGTGCTGTGAGAGCTAAAAACTTAACCCAGTTGTGCAGTTACTGGGAAACAACCCACAGATTACAGAACTACGACATACACAGAGCAAGATCTATTGAAATTTATTGGGAGTAACAGCTGGGTTAAAACACTAGAGCAAGTCCTCACTGAATGCACAATGCAGCTGATTATGTGTGCTCATTGTGGAGGTGATGTGTGGTATAAATGCTAGATCATTTGGAATAAAGTTAGATTAAAAAGTAAATTAAATGTTCAGTGAGGTATTTCAAAGTGAGGTAGGTGTTTCTACACTGCAGTATTTGAATAAGCAGTCCTGGCCAGCATCCTGCTGGTGCCTTCCACAGCTGCTCCTGGTGGGCTTGTCTTGCTAATATGCTTGGGCCAAATTATTTCTGATTTTACAGATAGCTGGCATTTCACCACAGTCACACCGCAAAAGAAACACATTTACAGAAAGCCAGAGACATACAGAAAATATGACAATCATTCAAACCTTCTTAGCATCAGCTTTGGGTTTTTGGCCACAACATACTGCTCCATCAGTTCTAAGAACAGCGTCCTCATGATGTCAGTGTAGTATTCTAGTTTTCCATGCAAAGCGACAGTCAGCAAAGATGCAAAATACACTTTAGCTCGGGCAGAGAACTCCCTTTGGTTTTCCAGCGTGTGAATAAACTGAAAAAGAAAACAAATGTAAAATGAAGTCCAGTTTCTGAAGAACCTCAACACTTGTCTGCAATAAGAAGATGAGCAATATTATCTTAATATTAAATCTCCTAAGTGCTGAATCAAGAAGTTTTCGGAAGTTTGAAAGAACTTATATGAAAATGTTGCCTAAATTTTGATTTTAGATATACAATGTACTGGACTGACCTAAGGAATACTTCTCTAAAAGCTTATCTAAATACTTCTCTAAAAGCTTATCTAAAAGTATGTTTTAATTAAATGTAAAATAGTGTTCTGTGACAATTTTAAAAGAGACAATCAACTCCCCTCTCCCCCAAATTCCCAGTCCTTTCACATCAAATTGCAAAGACACTAATGTAAGTACACCTGTAAATGTGCTCTCATCTGCCATGAACTCTAATTCTACCATTAACTAGCTCAGCACTAGATTCTCATTTAAAAAAAGAAAAAGAAAAAGCTAGAAGCCTAAATCTATATTTAGGTGTCTGACAATGAGCTTCAGTTTTTAAGAGTGAGCAATTATAAGTCTCTTCAGAGCAGCTGTGAGCACTCATCAGTCTTGTTGAATAGGCCACTTGAGGAGCCTCTACCTTAATTGGGGCAGAGATTCTGGTAGATGGCTATCCACAAGTGACTCCTGTGAGGAGCCAGGATGGAATCAGCACTCTGATCACATTTTTTAAAAGGCTAAACCAAACTTGTAACACCAATTTTTATGTCAGATTGGGAAATACCTGCTTTTTACAGCCACTGCAGTGTTGACTAACTGCATATTGCATAACCTGGCACAAAATGTGAGACCCAACATGAAGCTCTGGCTGTGATGCCACATATCTGCAGTGATTACTGTGAAATCAGAATCATATGAAAATCACTTATTTTTATTAATTTTTGTTCAGTTGTGCTTGCAAACGTGCTGTCTTGCACACACAGACACAGGTATGCCCAGCTAAGAGACAAGGTGCATCTAGTTCAGTACTCACGTTAATGAGAAATGATTTGCTGTTGAGGAGGTTGGAGAACTGGTACAAAGCCTGCTCCACGGTCTGGCGCCTGGCCTCAGGAATATCCAGCTTTCCTGTAATCATCACATCCTTCTCTCCATCTTTGGAGGGCAAGAAGAAGACTCTGTCCGTGTAGGTTTTGTAGTCTAGTACTGGAATTCCAGCTTCGTTGATATCATTTGTCTGATCCTCCATCTCTATCATTAGATCTGCAATATGCAATGCAGTTCAATGGCTCAGTTTAAAAATTCTGCAGGTTTTTTAGGCAATACAAGGTCTTTGAGTGCCTTGTAATAGTGAAAAAGCAACTCAGCAGCAAAAACTGATTTCATCTCACATTTTCTCTTGCTATTTTTAACAATCATCCTATTAACTATAACCACAGCGAATCCTATGGTGACATGAGGATAACTGCCTTTAGCACTGATGGTTTCCTTGTTGCCTTTCTGTAAAAAGGCCCTTATGGTGTCTGAGTGTATTCATACAGATGAATGTAGGATTATAGTACAGAACAAGAAAAAGACATTGCAACATTTTTTGTCTTGTTTTGGTTTTATTTTTCTTTTTTCCCAATCCATATTCTGTACCCTCTGAGTCTAGTTAGGACAGAAAGTTATTTTAAAAACACAGCAATCCAGGAAAGAGAGGTTTAAAGTGTAAAGCAAGTTAATTTAATAAAAATGAAGAGGATGGCAGAAAGGAAGAAGGTTAAGTGGTTCACTGAAATGGATGGAAATATTTCTGTGGGACTCAAAAGCCTGAAGTTTTTAAAAGGGACAAAAATTAGAGAATCATCCTCTGGACCAGCTACTCTAGCTGAAGGCTTTCCAATTACCCAATATTGCTGATTGATTGGAACACCATGTTAATTAATATAGTGACCTATTGTCTCAGGAGTTTTATTGCTCTTACTCATTCATTTTCCTCTTTATTTTATAGCATTCATCAAAGATGAGGGACAAAGAATCTTCTTGTTTCCCTCTGTGGGGTATTAGAACTTCCTTCCTGCTGTCCCCTTCCTTGGCTATCTTTGTTCTCCTGTATTTTAGACAGTTTGCACTTTGTGCTGTTGACATTACAGTTTCACAGCATAGAATGTGTTTTGACTTCAGTGTTTCATTTAACTACAAGTCAAAGTGGATGTAGTTTAGGAACTGGATTACTCCTTGGATGTGCATTCTACTCCCCCAAAGCTTGTACTTCGTGGAGCAGAGAGGAAACTTTCAAACCAACAGGTAGTAGGGACGTGTAACTCTCTACTCTTGCCCCAGCAAGAGAAAAGTATCTTCTCCTTTCCGAAATGGGGATGAAGTGCCCGGGGAGAGATGAAGAGAGGGAGGGAGAACCTTGATAGATCCTCTCACAGTTCAAAATGCAGTTTGAAATGAAGCCCATTTGGGATTGACTCAAACATTTGCTTCTAGTTTGTGTCCACAACCTGGAAGGAGTTGGTTTTCCAGAGAAAGCAAGCTTGTACAAGTAAAGAACATCCTGTCCCAGAAATGCCAGAAAAAACAGGACTGAGGGAGGCTTCCAGTATGGCTGAAATCTTTGAGATACCCTGAACTTCTTAAATGAATGTCAAACTCTAACCTGAAATTGTTGTTTTAGTCAATCTTGCATTTTAGCCACTGTCAATATGAAAGAGTGTTTTCTCTGTAGCAATAAAGCATATGGGTATTTTTTTTAATAGAGATTATTTCAACAAGACCCAACAGCAAGTATAATTCAGATAATGAGGTGACATTTCATGGTAATCATTTAGGCCAATATTTGCAAAGTTTGCACTCAGATGCCTAATTTAAGCTTTGTGATGAGTAGTCCAACATGTAAAAATGCTGAGCCTTCACATGTCCTGCTGCCTTCCCTGGGATGATGCCTCTACATTTACACAGAACAATTAGCTAGCTCCTCTAATCAAGCTTAAGATTTTCCATGGTGAAGAGGGTAAAATGCTATTTTTTTCCTGTGAGCTTACCAAATTATCCCTTTGTATGCTGATGGCTGCAAATAAATTTTGCAGCTCTGAAAACAGTTTTTAATGTACATACATTGCA
The DNA here is from genome assembly GCF_027477595.1 of Haemorhous mexicanus. Taxonomy (NCBI): domain Eukaryota; kingdom Metazoa; phylum Chordata; class Aves; order Passeriformes; family Fringillidae; genus Haemorhous; species Haemorhous mexicanus. The sequence continues at coordinate 56,427,186 of NC_082345.1, read as the reverse complement.
CACACAGTCATTGTGCTAAATATTAAGTGCACTGTTAGTCACTATAAGACATTCTTTGTGTTAATGGCCAATCACATTAATAACTATAAGTAACTCCAATCTCAGCTAGTTTCTACGCCCAATTCCTAACTCTGTTCTTCCTTTAGACTGAAAGAATCAATTTATTTTAATAACCTCAGCTACCTATTTTATTTTATTTACTTCTCTCATACATAATAACAAAATACCTGCTCTGTGTCAATAGCAGTAATGAAGACTACTAAGATGTATTGATTATTTCTTCCCAGAAGGCAGTTTAAGTGAGCTAGCACCATTCCTCCAGCATGTCTTGACTGCTGAAGAGCACCCACAGCAGTGAAAATATCTGTAATACCTGTGAACTCCTTCTTGCACCGGTCTCTGACACTCTCCTCCAGGCCTTCGAGTTGTGACTTAATTTTTTCATACTCTCGTTCTGCTTGTTGGCTCTTGCGTCTTTATGGAACAGAGGTAAGAATAAAAAAAATGTTACAAAATGAAAAAGTAAATAATTTGCAACGGCTCTGAGAGGGAAGCCCAAGGACTGGAAGAAATTTTCATGGCTTTGATTTTTTTAAATACAGCAGAAAGAGAATGGAGGACAAAAACAGCAGCAGTGGCCAAAATTTTCATTCCATGTAAAGTGACTTGGCACTATCATGGGCTGGTTGCTTCAAAGCAGACTTGGACCAGTAATTTAAAATCCAGTAAGAAGTCGCTACAAATGCTTTCAATCATATATCAAGTACAGGAAGTCAGATTGAGCAAGGATTGCTTGCAACATGTGCTGTACTGGCTCTAAGCCACCCAGGGCAGTGTCTGGGATCAAACTCAGAAGGTTTGATGGAGGCTCACAAGAACTGTACAGCACATGCTTCAGCTGTATTGATATGTACTATAAGAGTGAAATCCACCCCTTCCTGAGGGACAGTATGAAGCCCTCATTACTAACCTTAAATTTGGACCAAATAGTGAAATACAGACATATATTCTGGCCCTTTATGAAGCATGAATTCTGACATTAATCATGAAGTTTGAGTGTGGGTAATTTAGCTGGAAAACCAAAAACGACCCCTTAGCCAAAACCAGCCAGCTCATACCTACAGTGCTGACTGAGGCAGCATAAATGGTCATGGGTATTTATACTGAATAAGTTATCCATAAGTTTTCTCCTCCACAAGTGCCACTTTAGCTGCCATTTCAAAAGGGTATGTGTGCAACTCAGTCTGCAGTTGTTTATTTGGGAAGCCTGGGACCAATTGTGTTTATATATAAAGGAGGGACTGGGCTGACTGACACCAAGGAATTTGGCATGCGTGAGAGGAATAAATTGCTGCCCATACATATTTCCAGCTGTAACTCCTTTTCTAAACTCTGCAGCTCATAAAAAAGATGAAGATAGTTTCTGTAGACTGAACTGAAAACAATCAGGTAGTACATTGAAAGCTTTAGGAAAACAAAAGCACCTAATTAGAAGAAGTTACCTGTAGCAGATGATAGAAATGACGATGATTACTATCATAGGAATAAGTACCAGTGGCAAAATTAGATTCAGTGGGATATCAGTCACACGGTTATCATATTCCACCCTGCCAAGAATCCATTCCCGGAGTCCAAATTTTACCTAATTAGATAAAGACAGACATTTGTCTCAACAAGTGCAAATGTAAGGTGGTCCACTTCTCAGTTGCACTCTAAATTCTTAGTAATTTTCACAAGTGAATTTCTCGCTCAAACTTCCAAACAAAGGAAATACTTCTGAATATTTTACACTGACTTTGGGTCACTAGCACTTTATTCCATGAAGTAATTAAATTTTGCTCAGCTGAGGAAGAAAAAACCCCAGTCTGTCTGGCTAGAGTTCCACATTTCTATATTATGAAGGTATTTGGCAGCCTTGAGACTGCTCTTTACGTGTGACATCTTTTATGCAATAGGCAGAAGCTGGAGGAAGAAAGAACTGCAAAGAGTTTCTTCACAGTACTACAACAACTTTGGAGAACAAATTACTTCAGTCAAGAGGCACTGTAACAGTGTTATTGATACATGAAACTAAATTCCACAGAAAAGGTAACGTACAATGAATTCGGGAAGGTTATTGATGGTATCTCTCTTCTGCCGTTTCTTTGGCTGAGGCTGTACTTCTGGTGGCTCACAATATAAGTCTGTTTCTGTCAGAGTTTTTATATTGCAAGGCTCATCACCCACAAAAGCCTGGGCCTCATCTATCGTCATGGCTTTGTTCAGGTTACTGCCCTAGACAGAAAATAAAAGGCTGAGTTATCGTCACAAAGTCTTGGGGGACAAGAAATCCAGAATTGCAACTTTCCATTTGGAATCACTTTCAGCAGCAGATATAATTTGCACTGCAGCCTACAGCACAGCAGAGTGATTGGGAATTATGTGATTCCCCTCCCTTCCTTCCTGGTATGTCCCTTCCATAGACCTGGGAGGTCTGTTGGGGAGGGCAGTTCCAAATGCAAATGCCAGACTCAGCAGGAGGGGGCATCCTCGGCAAGCCCAAAGTACAGCTAAAAAGGATAGGAACTCTTTCTGAGAAAGGGTGTGGGGAGGAAAGGGGAGCTGCCAATGTTCATCATCTAGCAGAGGTAAGGGACTCTACCAAGAACTTGGGGTATGGCACCAAACATCTATTAAGGCTTTCAGAAAGGAACGAAAAATTCCATACATGCTTCAAGGACAAAATGAGCAAGCACCAACTTTTGACAAGTTTACCTTTGCATTAATAAGTTTGTTGACTTGTTTTTTGATGCCATCTGTGAAGTTTTCAAAAGTTGGGTCTGCAACATAGGCAAAGGAGTGGCTCTCATTTTTTACAACCAATTTATAATGATCCATTAGAATAACAGTGGTAATGTTATAGTTTTCTGGGTCTTCCAGTATTGGTGGGGAAGAAAAAACCACTGTGGTTTCATTAAGTCTTGTAACAACCTTCCCATAAAACTGTAAGAAACAAGATAAGAAGAAGAACATGCACATTTTAGAGTCCGATTCCTTTCTGTACATAACTGTTGATAACTTTAGACCGTAGAAATAAAACCACCGAATTGATATCCTCTCCATACAGCAGAAATACCACAGTATAAAGTATTTTTGAAAAAGAAAATGAAATAAATTTGATAGTAATAAATCATCGATTCACTATATTCCAGCAGTTGCCTGCAAAAGAAACTTGGGCTACGGGTCAGTTTCCATTGCCTCCAATTTGTTTGGCTCTTTACCACTGGACTGATACCATCAAATTCCTCTCAGATTAGCAAGTTAACATGTCACCCTTAATCCTGATCATCTTCTGTACCTTTGAGTAGCTTGGGTCGATTATTTTCTGCTTACACCATATAATACTTCACTGGATTTCAATACAATCATTAACTGAAATTTTTGGAATAAAATTCAACAGTTGTTACTTAACTACTCAAGGCAACAACTCAGTTCACCCATCCTCCATCCCCAATACAACAAATGTTTTTACCCTGACACGTTCAGTCATTCAGTAACATCAACCACAGGCAACAACACTAATAGGAACCCTCAATATTTATTCTGTCACCACCTCTGTTTCTCACTTCATGACTCAATGCAACTAGATAGCTTCTCCCCAACATTTCTGATATTGCCATGTAAGTGAAAGCAAACCAAAACATTAGAAAAGCTGAGTAGTCTGCAAAGTCTTAACGAAGAATGTGTGCTATAGGTAATGCTGACTCAAGCTAATGGGTTGAGTGTACATAAGAGGAGGTTTAAGAAATGTTGATAAACACTGTCGAGAATGCTAAATAGAATTTTAGGTTGTCCTGGGAGTCAAGATTATCAAGATAATTACCTTTTGAAGTTTATGGCCTAAAGAATGTAGTCAGTTTTCCTCTTAAGAATCTTTAGGGATAGGGTTCTAATGTATCCCAATCCATCTGGCTTTGGCATACTCTAAAAGTTGAGTCATGCATATAATACAAAACATGCACATTACAAACTTTATGGATCACAGGACAGTCTTACACTGAAGAGCCAGCCTTAGCAAGAGTCTTATAAGGTTCTTACAGGAAGATCACTTTTAGGTCTAAATCAATTAAATTGTGATCTTCACTAGAAGAGGGGGAAATTGATAATATTGGTAATGTTAGTTCCTCGTTTTTTTTTAATGCTATTTTTCACAACTTTTTGTGACCTCCTGTTGCAGGTGGAATATGCACTAAGATAAAAAAAAAAAAAAGAAAAAAGAAAATAAGACTTGGTTCATTGAGATGTCAGGAAATAAAAGACACTGATTGTGCAAAGCTGAGTAGTCCTGCATTGTCTAGATTTAGATCCTGCTTCAGGCAAATTGCTAATGGCTGCAGGGGGAGAAGGAGGAGAAAGATAAAGAAAAAACAAACACTTCCAAATTCTGAAATACATCTTTTATCCTTATCCATATTGAATGAAATTAATTTTAAAGCAGAAGATTGCAAAGTACAAGTGAATGTAAGGCAAGATGGTAGGAAAGCTGAGATCTTCCACAGGAACACCCTGAACAGACTCATAAATCTGTTCAAACCTCGTTTCAGTCCAAGCCCAGTGAAGTCCAGTGGGAAAGTTTATATGCAGTTTTTGAACAGATTATATGCTGTTCATCCAGTGCTATGCCTTTGGGGGAAAAGAAAGAAAATTACCTTTTTTTGATTCATCCTCCCTGCTTCTGGACGCTCTGCATATATCACCAATGAGAAAGACTGGATGAGCTCAAAACCAGTTCCAGTCACTGTAATATTTCTTCCTCCACTGCAAGGCAGAATTAAAAAAAGAAGTCATTGGCAGACTACCACAGATATACACTGCTTCATTCTGCACTGCTATTGCCTCCATTGAAAAAAAAATCTATGTGCCATGCCTATATGACAATTAGATGTCCTACAAAAAGGACTTCTGTTAAAGCTATTGATGATGAAAGCATTTAAAAGAGCAATGTCAACTTAAAATTCTATTTAAAACAACAGAATTGAAAAAAAGTACAAATTGCTTTGCCAGGATTTTTGGCTGTACATTGATGCCAATCTTTGTGTGCTTTACTTCTCCAATGTTACTATTAAAATCACTCTGCCTACAATATACACATAGAGACAAAGCTGAGAGTATATTTTCCACAGGTCTGCAGGGACTTGGCTTCTCTATTCCCTTTTATTTGCAGCACATTGTTTAAAAAATAATACATTCACATAAGAAGAGGAATGAATGCAAGTTGCCAGTGGGAATTAAAGTCATTGAAGTGACATGGATTTAGAGGGATAGTAAACCTCAAAGCAATACATAAAAAAAGGCTTTAGTTTATATAGAAGAAAAAAAAAAGTAATTTGAATTCCATGGGGTAAATCACTATTGATCTACCAAAGGAAAATTCCAGGTCCCAAAGTCACCCAACCAAAAATGAAAAGGAAACATTAAAACCAAATCCTATTTTACACAAGCGATTACACAATATTCAAGAAGACAGGTACTAATATCTCCAAGAGAAGTCACAGCCAAATTTATTTCTGATGTTCTGTTTGTTAGGTCATGATGTTGCACTTTTTACATTGACCTTTGAAAAGGGATAAAAATTTGGAAGTAAACAGAATACTTTCAAACATCAATTGCAGTTAAGACCACAAGCCCTACACACCTATGTGCACATTGCTAGAGTATAGGAGTTTATTCCAAACAATTCTATATTTAATATTTTTATTACCAAATACACATATTTTAAGCCAGTTGTGAAGAAAGTTACGACAAACATTTCATTACCTGCTGAAGCTGTTGACTGGCAGGAATTTGGTGACAGTAGGATTCTCACTGTATGTAAACTTCTGTAGGACATCAATTCTCGTGCTCCCATAGGTCATTGTGACTGGAACAGGTTCAACCTTGTTGTTACGTCCTGTAATGCAGACGATCTCATCTCCAAATTCAGTACTAGATTGAAGAAGAAAAAGAAGAAGAAACATGTTACTAACACTATGGAGTTATGTATTCTTTTACTGTATGCTCCAGAACAGAGTATTAACAAAAATACCAGGGCTCTATTTTTGCAGGGTACAGTATTTATGAGAGGAGATAACACTTCCATCAGTTCACATAAGCTTTTAAACAAAAGAGATATAGGATGTAACAACGAACACTGCACAAACACAGGAACAATGCACACTTAGTGTCCTTCCTTTTTTTTTTTTGAGAAAAGGCAAGGGCAACAATTAAAAAAAGGAGAAAGAAGGGAGAAGAAAAAATCATGGGAGACTAGAAAATTAATATTTTATACAAAACCACTGAGGACACGTTGAGTGAAAGCATGGGTGAGTTTGAAGCAGCCATTCTAGCAGAGAAAGCCAAAAGTGGAGAAATCTTTGGACATCTAAATTCTCCCACTTAAGGCATTTTTATAGCTGCTCCTTCCACTGAAGCCTCTGAGTGAGTTTCTGTCTGAATGTTACATGCAGATCTCCTTGGCATGGGAGGAGTCAAAGATATAGACAAAGGACTTGTTTAATTTATAAAGGGCAGAAAAGGTTGGTGCCTTTTTAGGACACAGTCCTGTATAGTTGGTTACTTGGGCTACGTACACATTGCAAGGCTGGCTACCAACGGTAACTTGGACATCCTTCTTGGAACCAGTGGCCAGATTTATACCAGAGATGGTAAGTCTGGTTCCACCGGCTTGTGGGCCACTTTCAGGTCTTATTTGAGAAGGATGAGGTTCCTGCAAAGAGAAGATGGTCAAACTAAGTGAGGAAATTAAAATAAAATTTATAGCAGTATTATTTAGCTTAATAGGTAATATAAGTTTAATATTACTACCTGAAAAATAATAAAATTGGAGCAATGACAGAAAAATCTTCTAAAATAAAACAAAATCTTTTACTATTCACGTTGAAATAGGTAACAGATAATGTGAATGCACTTTTTTTCTTTATTGTATTTTATGAGGCTTTATACAAGTTTCAATTCCCTATCACAAAATGCAGAGTTAGCAGCCATTAAGTTTGTGAGAACTTCCTGTTGGATTTCCTGGTTTCATACTTATTTTAAGATTTCTGTCTTCTTTATGGCTGAGTCTACCTTCCTCTTCCCTTACCCTTTCCTATATTCTGTATCAGCTACAGGAGACAAAGAACAAGGTTTTCAAAACTTGCACTAAACAGAAAGAATATAAAGATTCCCTTTATCTCATAAGGCTCTCAATAATGTGGTAAAACCGTTAACCTATTCTTAAGCAATAAACTTGCAAAGAAAGAAAATCAGAAAATGCTCAAATTGTCTTAATGTACCTAGAACCTTGGAGTGGGTTCCTTAAAACCAATTAAATCAAGCAGATATGCTTCAAATTGTATAAAATTTGTTTTATATTTAAATTTCTCAACAAGTTCCCTCCTTTTGTTCTCAATTCCTCTTTTGTCTTTGTTTCAATGATTGTATTCTGGGATGAATACCGTAAATTAACAGCGAGGGCTTTTCATGAGCAGTGTGATTTAATTACTTTGTCACTAAGTAGTTTCTGCTTCCAGTTGAGAAAAGCATCCTTATTCAGGACCACACTGAAGCGGCTGAATCAAGAGGATGATGGAAGCCGAGCAAGCCATGTGATGTGGGCTCCAGCCGCCTCTGGGTGCCACTGCCCACTGACCCCACGCCTCACCACGCCTGCAGACGTGCCACAGCCCTCGCACCCACGGGGCCACAGCTGCTGTGCCTGCAGGCAGCACCGTGCCCTGGGCAGGCAGCACCGTGCCCTGGGCAGGCAGCACCATGCCCTGGGCTGGCAGCACTGTGCCCTGGGCAGGCAGCACAGTGCCCTGGGCAGGTACCACTGTGCCATGGGCAGGTAGCACCGTGCCATGGGCAGGTAGCACTGTGCCATGGGCTGGCAGCACCGTGCCCTGGGCTGGCAGCACCGTGCCCTGGGCAGGTACCACTGTGCCCTGGGCAGGTACCACTGTGCCCTGGGCTGGCAGCACTATGCCCTGGGCAGGTAACACCATGTCCTGGGCTGGAAGCAGCCCTGGGTGTTGCATACAGAGAGAGGATGCCAGGTCTAAGTGTGTGGCTGGTGCATTAGGCTGGGGCATTGCTATGAGGGAACCTGATCCTGCGTTTGCTGAAGCATCCTAGATCAAGGCCTTAAGGCAGGCTGTGAATAGGTGATGCCTTTTCTGATGTACAGCTGTACTGCTTCACCATACTAAAGCAGGCTTTTCTTAAATGAGTCGAAAAAAGTAATAAGCTTATTTCCCAGACTCATGTATATCTGTAAATGACAGCTGTTCTCCTCTTGCATAATCTTGCAAAAATAGTTGACTGGTAATAAAGTCCAGGCTTGGGGCTATTTCATATGAAGGACGTACAAATAAAGAAAGAGGAACGAAGTTTGAAAACATCCCTTGCTGATGAGGGTTTTCTCCATCACTATCACACAGCACTGATCTTCCTCTTGAAGGAGGAAAAGCCCTTCTCAGAGACAGAGAGCAACACGCCCACCTCTTCCTCGTCATGCAGCAAACCCCCTTTTCTCACGTAGCTTTGCTCAGCCACAGACCATCACTGTGACCAATTGCAGGGAGGAAGGGACTGATATACAGCATTTCGGTTCAAAGCTCGGTGAGTCAGCAACAGGTTTTTAACAAGCAGCAGGAATCCATAAAAATGCATCCAGCTGACTTCATGGTTACTTTACAAATTTGTTTTATTGAAGCTCAGATATTATAGAAGCATGGAGAACACTTATGCGCTCTGCTTTTTTTATACTTTCATGTCTAAGCAAGTTCCCTCTGAAGGAATGAAGGAATGCATCATGGTTCAGCACACTTCACAAATCCACAATGACAACCGTAATTTGCTCTCGAGTCATTGAGCTTTAGGAATATGCTTTAACTAATTGGGTGTCAATTGCTTTTCTTCCCCGAGAGAAATCTGTTTGTAAACCCTTCACTCCTCAAGAGTGAGCATATGACTGCTCTCATGCACTACCCTTTGATTTAGCTTTAATTTAATACATCACTCAGGTTACAAGATTTTATATAGGGAAGTCACTCAAAGTAATTTTAAAGCATTTTAAAAGCTCATTTACGTCTATATAACCTTGTATGTGCATCCTCATACTTGGATTTAATTGCTTGCTGATTTAAGCGAGATTGAAACAAGACACACCAAGGTAAATAAAAAGTTTTAGGGGTTCAGTTTTAAAAATAATATTTGAAGTTTAAATTATAATAAGTCTAGATATGCACTTCATAGGAAAAACTCATTTGTCCCTCTTTACAACAGAATTTTGTTGCTAAAAAGATTACAATTAGAATTATATATGAAATACACAGTTAATAAATACACCGTTTATAAAAATGGGTCAAATACTTTAAGCATAACCTTACCACATGGACAGAAAACCATACCTTTAATTAAGTTCAAATTAAATCCTAATTGCTATAAATTGTTAACCATGCTGGACTTCTGTGTTTTCCACAGGAATTATTAGCTGCAGAGCATGCTTAAGGAAGCTTTCAGATTAATGTTTTCCTCAAGAACCACTAAGGAAGCAGTATAGGCAAATTCTTTCTCTATGAACCTCTGAAAAAATCTGTTTAAAATTTGTAGCCTTTTCCCTAAACACTACCTCCACTGGAATGTTAGGCTCCAAGGACAGGCTTAAGAAGAAAATGAACAAGAAACTACTAAAAGCAAGCCTTTAAACATAGACTAAGGAAACAAAGAAAGAAAAAAAGGTTTCTGAATCATCACACATACTATTCTCTGTAACCTCAGCATAATGAATGACAGGAAGCTTGCTAGGAACTTCAGTGGACACCCATATTCCTTTCTCTTAGCAGAAGTGGGACTTACAGCTCTGTTGGGTTATCTGATGGGTCCCTTTGGCAGGGCTCAGCTGTCCTTGTTGCCAACAATCAGTAAATACAGAGTGAGCCTCAAACTTGAAGTCAAACCACTCAGCATCATTGTCTTTGAAGGACCTGTTAGTGGTTGCCTGCATTTATCTCCCTAGGAATAAGGATGTAGGGGTAACCAGCTAGCAAAGTTATCTCTGAAAAGCACAGCTCTAAGGGGGAAGTGAAAGAAGTATCTGTTCTGTCATCCACAGAAATGGGTTTTTTTTCTTTTTTCTTATAAAGGCATCAACTCCACCTCTTGGAATTTAAAGCTCAGCTACACAGACAGGAGAACTCACCACCCCCCTGCCATGCATCCATTGTGCATACATATCTCAGTTGCACTTCAGGCTGAATGGAAAACTGGGGTCTAGAACCACTCTGGGAACTAACACAGAGAGCAGCCAAAGAGGAGGTGCAATGGTTATGGCTAACCCTTATTTTGTCTTTAATTGCTGATCTTGCAGCTGTCCCTCAAAAGACTATTTTAAAAGTGCTTAATTCAAAATATTCATATTTGACACATTTAAAGTAATTCTGCAAATACCAGGAGCTCTCAAGGGAACAAATAATGTGGATGCTTCATAAAGATGATCTAATAAGGAGAAGATGTACGATGCTTTGTGTGCAGAGAAATTCTTCAGCATGACTGCTAACACTTTGTTACTGTAAACTTGGAAGGAATATTATTTGATTAATTTAACCTTGCTATTTTCTGTTTCATATTTCCCCTCTTTCCCTTCCTCTTAAGGACCTGCCAGAAAAAATAAGCAGCTGAAATAAATTATCAAGAATTTTAACAATTTTAATAATCATTGTATTGCAAAACCAATGGACTATGAATAAGTTTTATTGCTCCTCTAAAATATTCATGGATGGCTCAAAGAACAAAGCTCCATTGGCCCACCTGGCAGTCTTCTTAAGAGTACCAATAAAGGAAAAAGTAGGGTCATGCAAATGCTCAACCAGAAAGCATTTTTCAAAAATGCCATTAGGTAGGCAGGATCAGGAGGAGAATGATACTTTACCGAATGCCAAGTTAATTTGAAAAAGTGCCATCAGTGATGCTACAAGACTTAACAAGAACTGTGTTACCTAAGGAGAAGGCAGCCCCTTCCCATGGTACTCAGCAGTCAGACAGACACATAGGGGTCCTTGGAAGGTTCCAGGCCCAGTCTCATCTTACAAAGTCTTATCTTATGCAGCCTGGCAAAGCTGCACCTGACCCACAGCTCTAAGTTGATTACCAAAATCCTACATGAGATTCCTTCCCCTTGCAGAGGAAGACAAGGGGCACACAGTGAATCTGTCTGTGCAAGCCATCTTTGAGGGATAATAAAAATGCTGCTTTTACCAAGAGCCCTTTAAACTGAACTCAACCCGAATGTTCAACTGTTACAAATGGGACTGATAAGCCTCCAACCTCAAGTGCCGCAGTACCAGTGACGGTATTTTTTTCCAAATCCCCACAAGGATTTCTTCTCTCCTTCTTTCTGCCCTTTTGTCATTTCAGTCTCTGAATCAGAAGTACACCTGCTGTCATGATAAATACCTCCCTTTCTTTCTCAGCCCTCTGCACCTTGAGATCTTTGTTGGCTCCTTCAGAAGACACCCGGGGGAACTCACACTTTCTATAACATCACTGTAACATCACACTGCAGTGCTCAGTGCAATTATGATGTTAAACAGAACATTTGATAATGTGTCCTGAATGGAATTTGTAGCAGTCCTGTAATAATTCTTCTGGAAAACATCAGCCCTTGTGAGGACTTGGCAATGCTTCATTTCTCATGGACGCAGGAAAATTTAAACAACCCTGTGAATGATGATTTAACCCTTGTTTTATAATTCCTTTAAGTGTAGAAAATAATTCACACATATTTCAGTTTTTCTCTTATTTTTCTTGAAATGGAGGAATGTTTTTTCAGGTCTATAATTCTTTTGTCACCAGGAAAATATTTACGTCTTCCAGGTAGTTTAATGTTTGAGCATAAACATTTTCTGCCATAACAGGCTACCTTGTTATGAGGGCTTTTTGATAGTCTAGTTTGAAAAAGCCTGTTCCAATGTCTGTCAGCTGTTCAGTGGCCTGGTTTTTGAAGAGTCTGGTAAGCCATTTCCCAGCAGAGGGACTTAGTGCCACCAGGACTCCCCACTGCCTTTCGTTCTCACGATCGTGGCCTGTGTTTGTAGAAAGTGGATTTGCAGTTTTGATAAAACCTGTGCAAATCCACAGCTATGCTGTTCAGAATAAAATTCAATACAATAGTTCAGTTGGGAGTGATCTTCAATCACCAGGTGTAACTTGCTCCCTACTGCATGATTTATCCTGAAAAAATTGTTTGATCTAAACAGGATTTCCTGCTTGTAGGTCCAACCAGAATGTAGCTGTTTGCAATGGGAAATTTGAGCACTTTACACATAAATCTTCCTTAAATCATACCTAGATATAATAATGTTGAGTTAAAGATCTCAAAGTCCACTGCAATCCAAATTTTCCATCTTGTATCAGACTGCTGGGTAAGTATTCCTGAACTGATAAGTAGTTTTCCCAATGCTTTGATAACTGCAAGGCTATTATCCTCATTGGGAGGATAACAATGCTATAAATAGGTTATCTCTTGTGCTTTTAAACCTGTGGTTAGTACCCATCCTGTTGCTATGGTTTACCTGAAAGCAGTGGTTCTCTGCTCCAAGCAGTGGGACAACAACACTGGTACATTGCTTTTGGTACCTAATGTTCAAATAATGAGAGCTGTTTAGTAGCAAATTCATATTTTCTCTTTGTAATACCAATGCAAATGTGGCATTTACATTCCTGTGTGCCACTGTCTTATCCTTGCTTCATCAGCACAGAAGTACTGGGAAAAAACCCAAAGAAAAATATTGATAAAAAAGCTCCAGCAGGCCCAAGTGTATATCTGACTTCACATTCAGGCCATTTTCCAGTGTCCTGTATTTTTCATCAGAGCCAGAAATCTCTTCTTTGCTTGCTTTGTTTTTATCTTTTGCCCCTTACTTAAAAATCTGTTCACAGAAAAGCTGTGTGTTTTTTATTGTAGTTTCATGCTTTCTGTATGCTAGAGGGTAAATTATCTCCATGTCTGTTCCACTTACAATCACATTTAGACATGAACTTGCTTATTAGCAGTGTACATGCTGCTGCTCTGACATAGCTACTGTAGTAGCTCTAAGCATTCACATTTAGCTCTTACATTTTTTATCCTGTTTATTAATCTACAATGAACTTTTAAATCTTTAATATTTTATGAGTAGCAATTAGTCTTTTTGCAGAGTTAGGAAGGTGATGCCTTATTTCTTCAAAATTTTTTACTTGTATTTTAGTTAAAAATACCATTTGTAGTCAGAAAATTCTCTGAGAGAGCTCCTAGCATTTTAGATCTCTGTGGTCTGCTGGTGTCAAATCAAAGCCATCTTTTACCTGGCTAGCAATGGGTTTATTCCTTTTTTCTTCCCTTTTTTTTTTCTTTTTCTTTTTCTTTTTCTTTTTCTTTTTCTTTTTCTTTTTCTTTTTCTTTTTCTTTTTCTTTTTCTTTTTCTTTTCCTTTTCCTTTTTCTTTTTCTTTTTCTTTTTCTTTTCCTTTTCCTTTTTCTTTTTCTTTTTCTTTTTCTTTTTCTTTTTCTTTTTTCTTTGTTTCCTGGTTTTTCACAATTTTCTTTGCAATTAGAGATATTGAGGTGTAAAAGAGAACCATTTCCCCAGCCTCTTCTTCACTCACCCATCTTGCATCTGGGGTTGGATTTTCCAGGCTGATTCATGTTCTTTCCCACTTGTTTTGTTTGCTCTGCAGCTTTCCTGGTGTGCACTGTCATGTCCAGCCCACTCACTCCTGGTCCCTAACAAACTATCCAAGAACAAGAGGAGTGCACACCCATGGAGCATCACCAAAATTCTGCATGTCTTCTTTATCTATTTCTCTACTTTTCCATTTGTCTGTCATCAAGCACAACCTCAACTATACAAAGTTTCCTTTCCCAGAAGAATTCCTGGACAGGACTCTGTAAATAAGGGATACTGTCCACTATGGTATCCATCTGTGGTAAGCAGTTTCTAGGCCATGAACTAAACCTCTGAGATAACACTGGCTGCCCTTTATCCTTGACTAATGTAGAAGATCAAAGAGAGAAACAGCAAACCACCAAGGAGACTACTGTGGATCACAAGAGGGGCCAGAAATTCAAGAACAGTTGGACAGCAACAGAGGAGAGGAACCTAACAGAGATGCACAGAAACCTTGGCATGAAATCTATGCTTCAGAGGGGGATGCTGGAAAAAACACAGCTGTGCCAGATCACAAGCAGAGAGACAACTGGGAAGGGAAAAGAGGATGGTGCAGAGTGTGGCCCCGTGATGCTGAGAGATGCCAGCTGCAGCACAAGGGGAAGCCAGCAACAGATGGAGGTGTTCAAACAGACATGATGGGCAGCAAATGGCAAAGCCACCTAAGCTCCTTTCTGTTGGCTCCTGTAGGCACTGACCTCCATTTGGGGGTTTGCCTTTGATGCAAGTGCACTTCTTCACAAGTAGGAATGGGCTCTTGTGCCTCCACACAAGCAGAGAACAGGGATGCTGTTTCCAAGACCTGATGACAGTGCACACAGATGTAGATAAGATTTTCACAAATGTACAGGCCATGCTGCTGTTGTGCCTTTATCACAGCCATCTTTCCTTCACAAGTAACTCTTCCCTCTTCTCATCCTGGTTCCAGCTGCAGTAAGTTCTGGCTCTTAAAGAAGTAATTTTTTACCAAAATTATCTGCCTCACACTGAAAGCCAAATTATTCTGCCAACTCTTGCATGTTATACTCACAAAAATAAAAGGCATAGCCCGTGAAGTGCTGTAGACACCAGCCAGCTTCTTGGAGGTCAAAATGTCATTTCATGGACTATAAAGGTAACCACAGGAGCTAAATTAAACCTCTGAGTGGGGAACTCAAGCCATTAGGCTCTGTTCTTTTCCCCTCAACTTCCCTCCTTTCTCAGACTCAAGGGAGCCTGTTTCTTGTTTTTTCAGACAAGCCACCCACTCACAGGATATTCAACCAGAGAATTTCCACGGTGCATTCTTGGCAGTCTGGTGCTCACCGCAGTGGCTGACCTGACCCACTAGCTTGCCTTGTCACAGCAGCCATAACACAAGTCAGTTCCTAGGTTTCTGCAACAGCAGAGAGATGAGGAACTGAGCCCTGCCTTTCTGGGGCTGCTTTGTCCAAACCTTACACCACGTAAGCTGATCAAATGCTTCCAGGCACTCCAGGTGCCCAGGCAGAGCATTTGCCTGGCAATGTGCATTCTTCCTTGGCTGCTGTGGATGGGACACTTAAGCAAAGGGCTGGTATGTTAAACAACTTATTCTTTGGACTGAAAGCAGCACCTTTTTTCATGAGGCACATACTACACAATTTTCTAAAAAGACCACAGAGCTCTTCTGACAGGTTTGGTGGAGAAATGGAAGCATGCATGACTGAAAGTCTGCATTATCATACATCCAGTGTTTACTGGCAGCTCTCAAGCAGAATTATGAGTACTGGATGGTGGGACATGTATTTAAATGCATGGCTCAGAGGAAAGAGAGTTAACACTAATAACAGCCACATGAATAAGGGCCAACTTCACTAAAACTCTCAGCTATCCAGGAGTTCTCCTGTCCCCCATGCGGACTGACACACAAACAAGATGTACTGCAAGACTTCAGAATAAAATAAGAACCTCTGGAAGCAATTCCAGACTTCTGTGTACATGTGGTTTATCAGCATCAATCATAATGGCAACAAGCATGCAATTTTCCCCACAAAAAAACCCACCCAAAGCCCTCAGCCACGGTGTAGAAGGAATGTATTGAGGCAACGACTCAGGGTGAAAAATCAAGGAGAGAGCTGAAACCCTCCACAAAAGCCTTGAGGTGCTGATCTGGTGAGAACTTCCAGGGCAATTGCTTCAAACATCAAGAAGCAAAGCAGAGGATGGATGGCATGTAAGAGGAAACAGCCACATTTGGGGGTAGATTAAGGTGGAAGAATGCACCTTGATAAATGTAACTGTCCTGTTCATTTCCCTTTCAAACTTCCAGTATGGTGACTGTTCATGTTTTCAGGTAAGGCTCTAATTTATCCTCCCCTCTTCCTCTTTTTGGTTACTCATCTCATTTAGGTAAAGAGACATCCTGGTTTACAAGAAGTATTTTTTTCCAAGCCAGTTCCTAAACTACCTTCAGCACCTCAGAAATGTATTACACTTTTGCAGAGTTCTGCCTCTAATTTCACCATCTTAGATTTATTTGAGCTTTCTGAAAAGTCATTCTAACCCGCACAGCCTAAACCTCACAAAATTGTTCCAACAAATGCTGGAGATGCCAGAACCAGCCACAAACTCTTGTCCTGGTGCCTTGAGTCTAAAGAAGAGGTGTTCTGAGAAAAGACTCAGCACTTGTTGGGATCAGCAAATCTAGGCCATACACATTGCAAAAGCTTAACTCCTTCCTTTGAGACTGCTTCTCACTGCCATAGTAACAAGCAAATCAGATAAAGTTAACAACAAATGAAAAAGCAGGACTGGCCTTTAGCCATGTTACTGCTCCACCTGCTCAGAGACCAGCCAAGCTGTCAGTGCTCCAGATGTACAGCATAGCTGGATATTAAAATTTAGCAGAAGTTCATTTCTATTTCACTAAACAGGAGAATGGTTATTGCCTGAGCCTCCTTATAGTGAAACAATAGAAATGTCAGCAGAGGATGACTGGGTTATCAGAATTTAATTTCATTGGGACTGTATTTGAACTGAACTCAGGCTGGATAGAGAAATTGTGATGGGTAGGGAGACATAAAGCTTTCTTCTCCTATTGTGCAGCAAATAGAGTATTTACTGTACAGCACAGACACTTCTGGACCAAGGCATTTTTGTTCAGAAATAATTTTAAATTGAAACCATGGCTTCCCTTTTAACTGGATTTTTGACCCATTTCATGAAGGTCTTGCACATTTGTCAGTTCTGAAATGCTCTGTGCTGGCAGACAGGAAAGAAGCATGAGTCTGAGCCCCAAGTTGTTCTGACTATTGATTCTCATCAATCCACCTTTAAAAATAAATCACACTGTTCAGACTGGCTATCAACAAGAGCCAAACATAGTACTACTTATAGAATCACAGAATGGTTCAGAATGGAAGGGACCTTCAATGCTCACCTAGTCCCACCTCTGCCATGGGCAGGGACACCTTTCCCTAGATCAGGTTGCTCCAAGTCCCATGCAACCTGGCTTGAACAGTTTCAATAACGGGGCAGATACAGCTCCTCTGGGCAACTTCTTTTAGTGACTCACCACTCTCATCATATAAAAAATTCTTTCTTATGCCCAATCTACTTGATAAGTGCTTTTGGTGGTAGGTACTAATCACAAGTACGAGGCTGAGACAGCAGGGTATATGGTGATACCTCTGGTATACACAGACACACCAGGATGAGCATCTCCAGTGTCTCCTTGTGCACTTCTGCCCTGTCATGCCACACACTGCATTTAGAACAGTCACTGTTAAAGATGAAACTATTCTGCTTCAAGTGGTCAGAGCTCCCAGTAAAAACAGCGATCAGCAGGAGGGTATCCATCCCATGTGCCAAAGAAACAGGGAAATACACAAGAGAAAATTTATTTTAGGGGGGCTCTTGGAAAGAAGATTATATTCTTTCCTTTGTATATACTGAGTGGAAGAGGTTTTACACAAAGCATAGATTTTGTATTTCTGCTGAAAGAAGTCTGAAAAAAGCACTGAAACAAGACTGCAGCTTTTAGGCCAACATTAGCTGATGCAACTGTCTGCTCTGATTGTCTGTTCTCATGCCAAAGCATTTGTGCCACACTTGCAGAGGTGCACATCAGTGTGACACCCCATACTGACTTCAATCCTACAGTCCAAAGTTAGCTTCATTTTCTTGTGGAATTAAGAGAAATGAAACTAGAAATCAATATCACCAGTTTTAAGGTGTGAATTGTATTATTTGTCAATGCTTTCCATATTGTAAATAGGGTCCACATGGAAAGAGTCTTGAAGTAAATAAAAATGCTGTTTATCAGCAGTTGGCTTAGGCACCTGGTTTTTCAGTGATTTCAGTGCAGGCAGAGACTGACTCACAGAGAGTCTTGGACTAGCAGGAAAACATCGACCTAGGAATGCTAGTGCACAGCCAATTCTCCCAGCACCTCGTTGATCAGCAATTAAGAGCCTTTCCCTGAAGAGGTCAAAAGCAGTGGCTCCTTATGTCCCTCTCAGATGGGCTGACCAGGGAATCACACCAAAACAAGTCCAAAGACAGGCTCCAAAGCCTACATGGTTCAGGTTTAAACCCACTCCATAATAACGTCACATGTTTTCTATGAAAATCGTGGGAAGATCTTTGTACACAGAAGGATAGTAGAACTGGTGCAGAACATACCCAACAGATTCATGTCAAAATCTCATTTAGGTCTTACTGTCATAGTCTCTGTCCTAGAGACCACAAACATACACATGGGAGATTATACCATTGTTTCTGGTTAAGATCATATCCTACATTTCCACAAAGGAACACATGACATATTCAAGCAAAAAGGGTAGTGGATTTTTGCAGCAGTATCACCAGAGAGAGGAGGTATTTGCTTGGAAAATACAGAAACCCCACTTCTAGCCTGTTTTATGAAGACAAGATTATCCTCTTCTCAGTTAAATGTCATTCTCGACTTATTCCACTGCTGACTCCTTTCCTTTACTTCTCACAAGACATCAAGAATTAATGAGACAGAAGTTTAAATAAGGGAGAAGATAAAAGCTTAGCACACAAGTTATGTTTTATAGTTTTATAGGTGTAATTTTAAGTATCAGTATGGGAACTGAGATATTTAAACCTCTCAACTATCACATGATCTTATAAAATTTGAAGAACTCATAGATACAGATAAAGCTACTTGCTGCTAAAACCACAGGCTAGACCAGCTATAAGCTAGGACCACATTTAGAGCAAAGCAATTAACACAGAAATGAAATTCTCTTTCATAGTCACACTGAAAACAAAGCACATAAGTAATATGAACACACATCACGCTGTCTGTGGCTCTGCATGCCATACTTTTGAATGAAATAAATTATTAAAGAAATTAATGTACCTTCATTACTTATTCTTCAGCTGCTCTGCATCCATTCTTCTAATTAAGAAAATTGCCTAGACTAAATATCGTGATTAAAATAGTGCACCATGTATCTAGAGAATACCTAATTTTTTGCAGTGCTGACTTTTTTATTCAATAGTGATACTTCAGAGATATTATGTCACTAGTGAATAAGTTTATTCCAGTTGCTTTTTTACTACATCTTTTTAACTTGGATGGCAAACAACATCATCCTATTTTGAGACTCTTAATCTATTGATCAGAATTGATTTTTGGTACGCCTTTTGTATATAGAAATGCTGGAATTAAGTGTTTTCTAATATTTTTCAATGACAGTGCTATTGATGAAACAGTAAGACAAACACAAACAATTCTCTGCTTAACTTTAACTGATGTCACACACAAAGTATAAAAGGGGTCTCTGAAAAAAGACACTTACCTGGTATGTAAACAATACTTCACTTGGTGATCTACCCAGTTTTCCATTGATGTTAACTTCAATTTGACCTTGTTGTGGTTCATTCATTGGTCCAACTTGACACACAATCCTAAAAGGAAAGAATGTAAGCTTATCTGTTAGAAGTAACAGCTGTAATACCAGTGCAATGTATGTGAGCTACCACACACACTGCAAGCAAGAGCACCAACTTTGCCTTATCCTATGCTATGTAATCCAGTGCTGCCTCAGATTCCTAGCAAAACCACCCAAGAACAGTTTGCTTGTCTATCCAAGGGCTGATAAAACAGAAACCTGAGCCCTGTACACAGCCACTTCAGCAGTCTGTTAGTAGAAGTGCCTTCTCAGAAGACTCAGATTCAGCCCCATAAGTCAGTTGAACCTCTGCAACCTGACACAAGATTTACTGTGAACTTTGTGATGTTAGAAAAACCCAAACCCACAGAGCAGCCCCCCACCTCCTTGATGCAAACATCAGACCATCTTATAATTTTGTGTGTTTTAACTGCTGATAATTTTGTTGTGCATCTTGCTACCTTTCAGCTTCAAACCTTTCACACCTATGATCAAAATCCCTTCAGAATTACTGTTCTCTGAAAATAAATAAATTCACAGATAACACATGCAAAATCAGAGGTCAAGGAGCACTAGCCATGAAAATGCTGCCTTAGATCTAACACTGCTGCTGAGTGATAGCTAGGATGTTTAAATTATTATATGAAACAGGTAAACCACAGAATAATAGCATTAAAAGGCAATAAGGATTCAACACTCTTGAAAACTGGAACAAATGCTTAATGGAGAGCTGATAATACAGTTAGATAAGGAGGTATATAGTGCTTGTAGCCTGCTCAGTCAGTTTCATATAGGCCACACCCTGAGGATCACAGCTCATTTCTGTCACTCTCCCTCCAGGATTATTGCTATTCTTTCTTAATCAGTGGACAACTTCTTAAAAAAACCCAAAGTGGCAAAAAACCCCTCAACTACTTCAATTTACTGGGTATAATGTACTTAAATCAGGACTTATAATAAAAGGATTGTCAAGTCCCTCTGCAGATCACTCCAGCCTTTTTTTCTGGGTACTGGCAAATGGACAAAATTCTCGGAATTCTTGCATGTCCTGGCATGTGTATGGCTGCCTGAGCCTGTTCCTCATCATCTCTCTACTGTATTCTTGGAAGTTGTATCTTCATGTCAGGCAGAAACAGGAAATGGTGCCTTTGGAGGAATTTTTACCATATGTCAAGCTAGGGAAAGCAGTCGGGGGCCGGGGCCGGGGACTGTGGGGGAAACATCATAGCAGGGATTTTAATTGGAAAAGTTCCCTCCCCTTCCCAGCGCTGGCATCGCCTCCCTTCCCCCACACTTCTAATGGAAAACTACAAAGAATGACTTCTCCAAGGCCAACAATTAAATCACCAGAGCCAGAAAGCACCCTTAAGTGTCTTAAATCTTGCTGTGCATGGGAGGCACTGTCTCCTAAAAAGATTAGCTTTTAACTGCAGAAGGATAGGGGGGCAAGACAAGGCACTTTTAATTATTTTTTAATTTTAATTTTATAAAAAGAAGTTAATAATAATAAAAAAGAAAAGAGGAAGACAAATACAGAAAATTAAAGATATCTATTTGAAGATTTTGACAACTTCTTTTTTTAAGATTCCTTAGCCAGGAACATCCTTCAAAACCCACTAATTTGTTGATAAATGACATGATGCAAGTTGCATTTGTTCTCACCCATTACTACATTGCCAGAACTTAGGAAACCAGTAATGTTGCTATGATACAAGGAACCAGTCATCTCAGTTCTGGCTCCTTTCCATGTATTTAAAAATATCAAAAAGCTTTAGAAAAAGCCAAGAGGATGGGGAAATTCTTGCAAGGCTATGTTGCAATTCAGTGTAGCATTTGCAAACACTGAAAATAGGGAATGGGAAAAGATGACTGGTTGGAAGTACATGTAAATGCAGGAGTGATGGCAATAAAATTGGGAAGCAGTAAGAAACAGCTATTCTTTACCTTCTTCAGTCCTAGAGGCCTGGGAAGCTTCTAAATGCCTAATCCACACATTGACTAAAGCTAAATATTTTCCAAAAGCTAAAAAAGAATCACTTAGGTGTCTTCAAAGTTACTTTCATAACATGCCACAGGAACAGCAAAAAGTTACTGTCTTACAATTTAAATTATAGGAAGGAAAAGAAAGCCAAGGTTTCAACTGCAGCTTTCAAAAGTGAATGAAAGAAAAATCCATCATTACTCTTAACATTACTACTGAACCTTCCTGCAATGCTTTTCATCAGCTAATATCAAAAGGGTATTTCCCCCTTGAAATTAGAAGCTTGATATAATCTGTAGTAAACACCTAGATACCTACCTAGAAGAATTTAGACATTCTGTTTTAATTTTTGGCACTCCTTAAGAGTGTGACAAGTAACCCACAAAACATCTACCAACCTGCTTAGGCAATTCAACATCCATGGACTTGTTGGCTTAGAGATGAAACTTAGTCATCTACAGCTAAACCTGAGCTCTGGGCTCCCTCCCTCGCCCCAGGCAAGAACCTCTGTGGCTAGACTAAAGAGATTTAAGCTTCTTCTTGTTTTCCCTACTTTCCCATAAATCTTGTCTGCTTGGCTTCACTGTGGTTCAGATTTAGCAAAGTTTTAATGACTAGATGCACATGTAGAATGCCTTGAATTTAAAAAGAAATCGTCTTGGTATATGTGCAGTAATAGCTTATGAAAGCTTTTCAATCAAGTAAGCAAGAAACTTCAATCAGGAGCAGGATGGCAGGGCACCATTGTAAATTTGTAGCTGTATTACAATCTGTAACAATATTAAATAAAGAGTCAGACATGTTACTATGAAATATTGCATGTATATCATAGCAATAGTTATTTCTTCAAATGGTAACCTTTTGTAACCACAAGAAGATCATCTTTTCTTGAAAATGCTCAGAGGTTCCTTTTTTCTTCTAAAATCTAGTGAAAAGCATCCATCAATTACCTTGTGGAAACAGAGTAGAACTCCTCTTTAAAAAGACATTCCTTGTCTGCCACTGTTATGTTTTTTACATCTTCTGCCTTTATTCCCAAATTAGATCCCATTATGGTCAAAAGAATTCCACCACTTAGTGGTCCGGTTTTTGGCTCAATCTGTGTTTGCATAAGGGACATGAAAAAAAACAAAAAGCAAAATTAAATACTGCAGTGACTATGTTGCTCTTCTATATTATTTAAAGCTACTTTGACTTACCAACATTTGAAATGCAGATGTTTCTTGTAGGACAAACAAAAAACATGCTATGCAACTTTTTTAATGTTAATTAATCATCTGTTAGCTCAGAACTAGTATTCAGCAGCTGAAGATTTCATGTCTCCTGTGGCAGACTGTTATGAACAAAACTCTTGCCTGGTGTTTATTCTATTTAAAGTTTGCTTCCTCCACTGAAGTACTGTGATTTTGAAAAGCAAATGCATTGCACCCTTCTCACAATCCTTCCACAGAGCTTTTCCACCACCCTGTTGTTGTGATTTTATCCCTTTAGGTTCACAGCAGAGCAGTGCACCTTCCTAACACACAGTGTTGCCCCACATAGTGTTTTCAAAAATTCCTCCAGTCCCTTGATTTTCCTTAGTGCATCTCATGGCAGGGTGCTGCATCATGGGCTGATGCTAACCAAGTAATTTGCAAATAAAATGAGGGCAGAGAAGATCATGCAGTTGCAGTGGACTGCTCAGACTGGAATATGGCCCTAACAGGCACTTCAATTCAGACCATTTGTTGGGAGGATGTCCTGCTGCCTTCCTACACAATGCTTGGAGCACCTTCAGCAAGACCTTTTCAGGCCTTCAGCTTTGGAGAGCTGCAAGTTTGCCATCAAGAAGAGCAAGGTTGCACTTCAATGCCTGCTCCATCAAAATCAGTCTCTCAGGTCTAAGCAAGTCTGAGCACAGCGATGTGGCTGCCTCTGCTGGCTGCCTAGCCACTGGCTGTCCATCTGCACTCAACCCAGAAACAAGCTAGCTGAAAAGTTACTCAGCTGTTTGTCTAGCTCTTTCCAAATGTTAGTATGAACATAACTAAATCTAAACCTAATGTAAGATCCGGAAACCTAAAATATTTTAGTTTTTTTTTTAATCCACAATAATGTAGAAACAGTATCCCAGGTGAAAACACTTTTTTTTAGATTTTCCTTTTCCTTTTTCCTCAAATCATGGGCGCAGATACTACACAAGTATTCTTCTCCACACATTCTGTCAAGCTGCTAGGGTATTTACCTTCTTTATCAGACTTCAGCTGTTTAACAGCCATTTCTTCTTAGATGTACCCTCATGGCCAACCTTCCTCAGTCTACTGCAGGTCTGCCAGTAGGCACATTCCACCTCTAACTGCACAGTCTCCAGGGATGCAGTGTCCCTACCAGTTTGAGCCACAGGTTTCAGACACAGTTCCTACTGAGTGAAACACCCCTGCTACAGCTCTCAACCTGTGTCATACAGTTATCACATTTTGTGATGGCTTGGGATGTGTTCTCATCAAACAGTGTGTCAGAGTTTCTAAGTGCAGATACTACTGCTGCAGCAATTTAGATTTGCCCAGTGGAAGCATGTATCACTCTTTTCTCAACAATTATGTCCATAAAAGCAGCATTTGGCTTGTTTCTGGAGAGCACATGCATTTATGACTTTCTTTGCCTGCTGATCCACCAACGTGGACAGCAATCTTCCCTGACCCTGAGTGAATGCTCCAACTGCAGAGTAAGCCAGGTGCACACTTGGCCTCTCTGACTTCTTACATTCAGTTCCTACAGCCTTGGATTTGATGCTGGTGTGGACTGAAAAATATCACTGACACCTGGAGAACACTTTGTGATGCAGAAACAATCTGCTCCCTTATTAAATACTATTTAAAAGTCCACCTTGAAGCCTGTAGAAGAACCTGTTATGTATTTGTAGTTCCAGGAACAGTAAACATCTCTTACAGACTCATTTCAGGTAGAAAGGACTTCATTAGAGAAAAAATGCATGCCAAGAATGCAAGAATCAAATGCCACGTTTTAGGCATGCACTGCTACCCTGGCTTCTGATACAGCGAGGACAAGGCTTGAGGCCCAAAGACTCCATTCAATCTCTTATTTTGAGTTTTTACAAATCTCTCACACACATCACTACTGACATTATTTCCTTTCAGCTATTTCAGAGGCTTACTTAACACCCGAGGAAAAACAATCTGCCTTTCAGTATGATTTTGCTCGGCTGCTTTCTCCTGAAAAATATTTTGCTGGTAGGGAGAGGAAAAAAGCAATCTTACACCAGTGATTTCTGGAGGAGGACACGTGTCGGTGGGGGCAGCGTGACAGAGCTTCTCATAAAGGCACTTGCTGGGCTTGCCATCCTCCTCACACCACACACACTTGTACTCGGGCCGGGCAGCAAGGCACAGGCTGCAGTCGCTTCGTCCGTAGGAGCAGTTGTACAGAGTCACTGCAAGATGAACAGCAAACATATTTAGATGTTCCTCTCTGTTTCAAGGATATTCAGTGTCCTTAGGAAGGAAAAGTAACCCTCAGTATAAAGTTCAGTGGAGTCACGTGAGTAATATGTGCAGTCTGTGCTTAACCCCTGAATGATGCTGAGAGAAAATTTTATTTTTTCTCTATGGAAAAACCTGACATTTATCCATGTGCAGAGTATGACTAGTCTGCAAATATTTTTTTGTCACTCAGGCACTGTCAAAACATTCAAGTACAAAGTCCTTTGACTAACCTCAATAACACATACAATTGTTTAAAGACTAATTCAAAAATCAGGTCCTCCTGGAGCATCCCGAGTCATATATGGAAGGTATAGACTCTGCATGGGTGTCAGTAGGGGTGGACATCAGCTGCCATGGGACCTCTGCCAGTTGCAGGATTAAAGGAAGAGAGCTGCCTTTGTAGGCTGTTTCCAGGACATTTGGGACTTTCCATAATCATCACTCATGCCTGAACCAAATAGAAAGTTAACACTTAATAAAATGTTAACCTTTGTTCAAGTTAATACCTCTGTGTTTCTTCATTCTTCTCTATTTTCTTCCTTTTGTTTTCCCTTTTGCCTTGAACTGTCATCCTGATGTACACCTTTTTCCTTTTGCAGTGGGGTTTAGTTCTGGCTTTTCTGAGCCAAGAAATCAAGTCTGATAGTTGTATCTCTCTAACTGATGAAGCAGAGACCAACTGTCCCAGACACTAAGCTTGTTTTGGCCCCCATCAATCTCCAGCATGATGCACAGTCACTGAATCAAACTAATTTTCCCAAAAAAATGCAAAGCCTTGAGACATATCTCGGTGGTTCAACACCATAAGGAGAGCCTGGGCTTACAAAAAAACATATGGAGATGCACTTGAGAACAAGCCCAGAAGAAAACAGACTGAAAAGATACCACACGTTTCTCTAGGGAAAGTGAGCAAGTTGCCCAGATTACCCAGCATGGGAGTGCTGTGCCTCCCTGGACAGGTGGGGTGATTATTGTAGAGAGGAAAACATCTTGCTGCCTGCTTTTCTGCTCCTTTTTCCCTTGCTTCTCTCTGCTCTTTGCTGCTCTGTATTTCTGGCCACACAGCCTCTCACCTTCTGCCACTGAGGCTTTGCCACTTTTTGAGTCTTGTAAATCAACTTAACTTAGCAGAGCAGCCAAAAGATTTTAGGTTTCCTCCTGTGCTCTTTCAAGAGTTAAATGTGCTTGCAGATGGGAATAGGGTGTACAAGACAGAGTCTCAACATCTTCCCCTTCCCTTCATTAAGTCCCAAGAAACAGTAGCCTTAGTGACACTGAATTCTTTTCAAAGAGGCTCATACTTAAAGATGCAGGAAATAAAGGAAAGTAAACAGATGTGGACAAAAGTAAATCCTTTTGAGATGCATATAGTAAAGGCCATTAAAAGCATCTATTTAAAACTAGCTTTTACTCTCAGAGGAGCAGGACTCTACAAAGAACACTGGCAAAACCATCCTCCAGTCAGTAGCATTTCAATACACTTGCTATCTTCCTAGATAACAGCAGCAGCAGTAGCTCTTGAAATCTACAAGAGACTACCATGTCAGATTTCTAGTGAAATGAAAAGTAAAATGAGAATGCTAGTTTTCCATTATTTTTTCAGCAGTGGCCTTATTCTCCTGCTAGGCATGAACAATATTGCAGATGCCCAAATCTTGGCTAGCCTCTGCCACTTGCAGGAGGACATGTAATCCCATAGAGGAAGTTTTTCTCTAAATGCTGTATGTTTAAAGCCCTCAGCATTCAGTTTCACAGCTAGTCTTTAAGATAATAACAGGGTTTTTTCTTTCCTTTACAGTGAAGAGTTAATTCAGTGATGCAGCCTGATTTTAACCCTTTCTTACCTATAGTCAGTATATCCACTTGATTTCAAGTAGCTTTACAAGCACAAAATCAGCTGAAGAAAGATTAGAGGTGCATGCAAAACTGAGGGACGTTGGTATTTGTAAAAATGAATCAATGAGAAAGAGATTGAATCAAATGGATGCTCTATCTTGAACTTCCAAGGAATTGATGAGCACAAAGCAGGAGTAGAATCATTTGCTTCATAAACTGAGCACATCAATATGGAAGGCACTGTGTTGCCCTGATTTTCTAGTATTTTCTAAGCCTTCTGATGTTTACCTCCTTGTGGAGAACTTTATCACACACTGTCTGTAGATATAACACATTGTTTTGCATTCGTTTACGGAGGAGGAGAGACTTGATGGACTGTTGGTTTGACCAGTGGCATTGCAGAGGTGGCACGGTCACCCTCCAATCCACTGTCACCTTTGGAAAACTATAAATGTTGGAGTCAGAAAATAAACTTCCTCTTTTGCTCTTCACCTTGGAGCAGCGGTGTGCGTCTGGTTCTTTCATGTTCGATAACGACAGCACTGAGCAACAAACATAAACTAAGTAATATTTCCTGCAGTTTGTGTGTCAGTTATCCACTCTTTGTGTTGTTTTGTGGATACAGTGCTGGGGAAAAGCACCAGACTGACAGCCCATGTATGCTGCTCTCTGCTTTGTGGACAATGGCAAGGACAAGTTTCCTCACTGGGAATCGCTTTTCTAGGAAGCAGATTGCTTTCTCATTCCAGCACTCTGAAAGACTGCTACTGCACAGACTTGAACAGGAAATAGTGTTGAGCAAATCTTCCCCTTGGCTTCCCAAACTGTGCATTTCCCACCCAGACAGCCACATGGCCACCAGGTACAGCATGGGAATATGTTTATCAATTACTTTATTTTCCTTCATTGGTTGGACAGGGATTCTTGTTCCACCCCTCAGTAAACAATGTCAATGTCAGCACTGCAAAGTCTTGATGTCCCTCACATTCAGTTGCTTAAATGCAATGAAGAAAGCCACGATAGCCTCAAAGCATTAACTGCTCCCCTTGTTCACTGATCAGCTCATTATTTGTACCAGCAGCAAGCTACTCATTAGATTCAGACTCTTATCCATCACCTTGAGATACCAGCTGTGATATCATCGATAAAAGGACAAAGGATAAAAGGGATATATTGGATTTCACACTGTTCAGAACCCCTGATGGCTCGAGATGTAAAAATGCTATCATAACTTAGTATTCACTAAGTGTCATACAAAGAAAGGGTTCTTTCACTGGCAGGTTCAAAGGTGCTTCTCAGCAGCAGCCATATACCCAAAGCCAATTCTTTTCAACATGCATAAAAACACATTACGCTCTGGATTTCATATGGCAAGGGAGTCTGAAAGTCAGAAAGAATTTGGATTTTAAAAAATCCCTTTTATACTAAAAAGAGACATCTGTTGATAATTTTTCAAGTCCCCTCTTGGAAGTGTTCTATATTTCAATTTGAATGATAACATTTCTTTAATAATTTAGCTACTTTTCTGTTTTGTTTTGTTTTTAATGTTTTTTCCTGACTTGGAAAAAAGATGTTGGGAATATTTTTTCAAAAGTCTGCAGTTTTAAATATGACAGCCTCTGGAATGGAAATTAAGACAGTCTGAGATTGTAATATGACCTCCCCATAAAATTCATGCCAGGTCCTCTTTTAAGTCTTTTAACGCTGCACACAGAACCATAAGGAAAATCTTCTGAAAACATAGTTCATGCTTCCAATATGAAAGGGAATAAATTTAAATATTGTACAGTTGGAAAAATGGTCTGAAGATTTATTCTGCAGAGGAAATTTCTTGGGGTACTAGTATTTTCCTGATGCTGTCCCATCATGCAAGTAACAAGGGGGTTGCCTCATAGGTTTGGCAATATTCTGCCTTAAATGTCAGTCCAAAGACATGTAAGGTAGGTCCTAGATACTGCTCCATTGATTTTGAGGGAGCTTTCTTACCTCAGGACTAGGCTTCATTGTTTCTTTATTTTATGTTGAAAAGAAATGAAATTTATATTCATAAAGAGATTTTTATCAGAGATCAAGTCTTTGTGCTATAATTTTTAATTTATTTTTTAATAGAAATGAAGGAATAGATAATGAGCTGAAAACACACTGAATATTTCTGTGTTTTCTTGATGGCCAGCTAACATAGGGACTGCAGAACCTGTCTGAACTGAGACACAGCTAAGAGATGAGATTTCAGGTAAAGTCCATATGAGTGGCTGTGACAAGGATCCTCTTTCTGCTGTTTAATGAGGAAAGTTCATTGAGGAAAGGAAAAGATCAATGAAAGAAAAAATCGAAATGCTTAAGTGTTTAATTTTCATACTTAAGTATGAACTGGGAAGCTTTGCTATTAGGATTGCACTTCAGAGTAAAAGCAATTTTGAAAATTATAGAATCATAAACTCAGAATACTTTGGGTTAGAAGAGACATTTAAAGGTCACTTAGTCCAAATCTCTGCAATGAGCAGGGACATCTTCAGCTAGATCTAGTGATTTTTGAGATTGTCCTGTGTACAGCCAGCAGTTGCACTTGATGATCCTTGTGGGTCCCTTCCAGTTCAGGATATTCTGTAATTCTGTGATTCTACACAGAGACCCATCCAGCCTGAACCTCAGTGTTTCCAGGTATGGGGCACCTACCATCTCTCTGGTATCCACAACATAGCCCTGTGTTAGCCACTGTGAAGAGAACTAACTCTACCCCAGCTGAAACAAGCACAGCAACCTGTGCCAGCCTCCCTTTAAAAAAGCTTCTTCCTTATATATAGTCTAAATCTACCCTCTTCCAGTGTAAAACCATTACCCCTTGTTCTATCACAACACTCCCTGCAAAAAAGTTTGTCCTTATCCTTTTCATAAATGACCTTTAAGTACTGAAAAATTGCAATAAGGTTTCCCTGCAACCTTCTCTTCTCCAGGCTGAACAACCCCAACTCTCTCAGCCTTTCCTCATAGGAGAGCTGCTCCAGCCCTCTGATCATCTTTGTGGCCCTTCCTACTCTGTACTGATTCCAACAGGTCCATGATGTCCTTCTTATGTGGCATGCCCAGAGCTGGGTGCAGCACTCCAGGAGGGTGTCATGAGAGTGGAGCAGAGGGAGAGAATCCCCTCCCTCACCCTGCTGGCCACGCTGCTTTTGATCCAGCCCAGGATATGACTGGGCTTTCTGGGCTGCACCCACACATTGCTGGGTCCACC
Organism: Haemorhous mexicanus; assembly: GCF_027477595.1. NCBI lineage: Eukaryota > Metazoa > Chordata > Aves > Passeriformes > Fringillidae > Haemorhous > Haemorhous mexicanus. Next base: position 56,397,042 of record NC_082345.1, on the reverse strand, counting down.
CTGTCATGTCCTGTAGGACTGCTCTCAATCCCTTCATATTCCAGCTTGTATTTGTGTTTGGGATTGCCCCAACCCATGTGCAGGACCCTGCACTTGGCTTTGTTGACCCTCACGAGGTTTGCACAGGCCCAGCTCTCACACCCACCAAAGTCCCTCTGGATGCCATCCCTTCCCTCCAGCATGTCACTGCTCCACACAGCTTGGTTGGTGTCCTGGCAAACTTGCTGACAACACAGATGTTTAATGCATTAGTTTAACATTAATAACGTTTGATCTGTCAGATTTAATTGTTTCACCCAAACCAGTAAAACCTACAAACATTCTTATTAACAAGACTCCAGATTATGAAGGAATTGATTTCTGTTTACTGTAATTAATCTCCCTTTAATCCCATATTTCATACTTACCCATCAGTTTGCTGTCAATCTTGACCTTATCTGTTTTTATGGATAAGTTAAGTTGTAGGGTCTCATTTGCACTGTAGGAAAACTAGAAAAGATGACATAATAGAGATATTTATATCTTCATTTGGCAAGGATAATTTAGTGCATTTTCTATGATTCTCAATAATCAGATCTGTGAAGGTTTTTAGAAACTCTCCCAAGCCTTATGGCTTTTTTTCATCTTGGGCAGATATATTTATAGAAAAATGCTTTAATGGACCTAATCCTTCACAATTAGAATTTTCAAGTACCAAGGGACAGCAATATCTGGATACTTGCTTTTCATTAATTTAATTTACATTTGCTTATAAGTATCAAAGCAGCAAAAGTGCTGTTCAGAGGCAGTAAGTATAGCTGCTGACCCTGCTGAGTTCTCCCTTCCCACACCATCTGGCCCCATTACTTCTGTGGGCACAGCAGACTCGCACCACATGGAGGGGAAATCTCTTGCATCTTTTGCAGTGCAGCCTCCTCATTTTACAGCCAAATCAGAAGGTTCACATGCTCCAAGACATGAGCTTCTGCTCATGCTGAAAGAGCAGCCATGACAATTGTTGGGAAACAAGAAGAACAAATAAAAATACAGACGCTTGATAAAGCAAATGCTTTGTGCTAGGCACAGATGATGCATAAATGCTCATTAATTCTCAGAACTAGTTAGTGAGCTTGTAAGATATAAAGTCAGCATAATACTTGTGAGTCAAACTTGGAGCTTAGAAAATAGACAATTTTTAAAATATTCTTTCCTTTCGTAATAGAACAAGCAAGAGTGAAAGAAGCATACCTACTAGGTAGCCAAGCAACAGCATATTGTTACCATTCTTACCATTCCCATTTTACAGATACAAAATGGGAAAGATAATGAATTGGAATGTGGAGAGGGTGAGCACTGAAATTCTTGCATTTTATCCTCAATGATTTCACTAGATTGCATAAAAAAGGAAAAATAAAAGAGTAGTAGTCTCAAATTCCTCCAGAGACAGTTCAATAATTCCATGGGTTACAGGTAGAGAAATCAGGGAGAAAGATTGAGGGCTTTGAGGGGAGACTTCAGGAGCTCTGAGCCAAAACTGTGGCCTTTGACTACTACTGCCAAAGGAGACTCTCCATCAGAGGTGACTTTTTTCTGAGGGAAACACATGTTACCTGCGTAATTCTGGACACATGTGGTTACTGGAACAGTTTAGAAGTAGAACTGAGCATATTTGGTAGGTGAATCATATTTTCACATTTACCTCTTTACTCACGAATGAAAATTTTCCTTCATCTGACTCATGAACAGAAGCTTCAAATTCAAATTGGCTGTTTCCAACCACAAATTTTTTACCCTAAGGATGAAAAAATTTCAGTTTAGAATTTGTACAGCATCACCAAACATAGTAAAATATCACCATGCGATATCTTGTTCAGCACTGGAAGTAATCAAATCCAAATAGAGAAGGCTAACTGCTTACAGTCATCTTCTAAAGCAATGCTAGAGAGAAGCTGAGCCAGAGCAATCTGTGACTTTGCTGCACTCCTCCAACATTCATTCATGGCAGGCACACCAAGAAGTTCAAGGAAAGCAAGATCATATATAGCACTCTGTTTTAGGGAGCAATAAGAAAAAGCTGAGAGATGTGAATACTGGATGGCTTCACACATCAGATGTGTTATTAACAGAGCTGTGTGAGTTCTGCCCTTAAAGGTTTCCTCTGTAGGGATTCTGGACAGAGTTTTCCATGCAAGAGTTGCATGGGAAACTGGAATGAACATCTCTCAGCTCTTGCTGCCTTTTCTTCAGCCTTACCGTGACTCCAGCTGTATTTTCACAGAACAGTCTTCAATGGCAGCACTAATTTAAGGGTGTTACTACCTCCTAGACATCTTCCCCTCTCTTCTCCCTAGATCCTAAATCTATTGATTCCTGTCTTAAGTCTGTAGCACATATTGACTTCCACTGCACTGACAAAACTCTCAGCTTGGCTGCTCTGTGGTTCAGTCAAAGAACTTGGCTGGCTAAAAACCTCATCCCATGACATTGTTTCTGCGCTGGGTCATTCTCCTGCCCATAGGACAGACATGCAAACAGCTTTGCCAGAAGAATATTAGAAAGAAGTGAGTAGCAAAGATATTTTCATACACTAATGTTGGTAAAGAATTATGAAATCACAACTCACTTGGGGACAAGACAACCTTCACCTTTACAAAATCACAAAATGGTTTGGGTTGGAAGGCACCTTCAAAGACCATCTAGTCTGACATAGGCAGGGACACCTTTCCCTAGAAAGCCCCATACAACCTGGCTTTGAACATTTCTAGGGATGGGGTACATGCAAGTTTCTTGGGCAACCTGTTCCAGTCTCTCACCATCCTCATTGAAAAGATTTCTTCCTTATCTCTTTAAAACTACCCTTTTTCACTTTAAAAAATGTTGCCCCTTTCTCTGACCCTACAGCCCTGGTAAAATGTCTCTCTCCATCTTTCTTATAAGCCCTTTTTATATATTGAAAGTCCACAAAAATGTCTCTCAGGAGCCTCCTCCAGGCTGAACCACCTCAACTCTGTCAGCTTTTCTTCATAGGAGATGAACTCCAGCTCTCACCTCCTCTCTCATCATTTCCATGTCTCTTCTCTGGACCCATTCCAACAGGTCCAAATCTTTCTTGTACTGGGAACCCCAGAGCTGGATGCTATACTCCAGCTGACATTTCAGGAAAGTGGGTTGGAGGAAGATAGATCACCTCCCTTGACCTGTTGGCCACACTTCTTTTGACACAGCCCAGGACACTATAGTTTTGGACTGCAAGTGCACATTGCCAGCTCACATCTAATGTTTCATTCTCAAGTCCTTCTCCATAAGGCTCCTCTCAATCCACTCAACCCCCCCCTCTGCATTGACCCAAGTGCAGGACCTTCTCACTGGTCTTGCTGAACTTCTTGAGAACTTCACTGTGGACATAAAGAACTAGTCCCTGGTTTTGACCAGAGCCATCTGAGTCTGGAGTGCACCCGGCAAAAACACAATGGTTACTTGATTCCTCTTTTCTGCTCCAAAGGTAAGTACATTGTCTCCTGCTATCATCTAAGTCTTGTGTATGAGCCTCTTATCATTTTTATTTGTATTCCAAATTCTTCAGTGTTGGAAACACAGGTACCTTCTGGTACCTAGGTTTTACCTAATTAATCTGGTACATCAGGTTCATCTTATTAATGGAGTGGAAAGCTTTCCTATTGCACCTTCACTGTGACAGGCTGGGCAGTGGACATGAGCCCACCAAGGTCTGGGGCTGAGGAGGACAACGTGTATCTGGACAACTAACCAGATAAGGGCTAAAACAGACTTGAGACTCTGGGTGGTCATTTTATGGAAGAAAACAAAGCTTTTACTTCTCGGAAGCTAGATATAGAAAATAAGCTACTGCCTGAGCTCTGAAAAGACTTGTCTGAAAATTTACAGCCCATTCTGCCTTACAGAAAACATATACATAGTCCAGGTTTTAAACCATCTCCTTACAATTATTTTTTATAGGAATGCTTCCTTGTTTTCCTTGCCCCACATATTTTAATATAACATATTTTTCATAAGTGTTCAAATTCTGCTGCTCCTGTGTAAGGCTTTCCCACGTGCTTAACAGCGGGCTCTGGGAGAGAGGGAGAGCTGTGGTGTGTGTGACAGCTGATACCTGGAGTGCATTGAAATCAGGAGCTGCTTACCAGACTCTTGAGCAGAAGGCAGCAGAGCTCACAGTCATACTTTGGGGGCAAGAGATGTGTTGCAAGCACTAGGAAGCAGGTTACACATCAGACACACATGACAAAGACAAATCCAAAAGGGAAATTACTTTTAACGAAAATCTTTGGCGGGCTAATAAGGTTATCTTGATGCTGGTACATCTGTCTCTCCTACTGTGCCAATCTTTCAAGGACTCAGCTGGAGAATGCCTCTCAGAAATTGCATGCAATATGACTGATCAGTACTAGACTTCCCTCCCTCTGCCTGTCCTGGATGGCGCCACTCCCACAAGAATGACAACAGCTAGGATTTCTCTCTCCTTCCTACTGAAATTCTTTCAGAGGAAGGAGGGGCAGAAGAACAGTCAACAGCTCCTCCTCTTCTAGGCTATTTCCCTCCAGTGGAAGCTATGATGAGGAGACTTATTCTTTGTACTTTAAGCATTTACAAGTTTAGAGGAGCATACAAAACGTGTGAGTTTATACTTCCACCCTCAGCGGAAGTATAGCAGTTTCTATATTTCCAGTATAGAAATAATTCTTGATATAGTGCAGCAACAGCAGTTTTTAAAGCCATTTACCTGTCCTACTCACTAAGTAAGCCCTTTAATGTTCATCTGCACCTAGAGATGAGGATTCTTATATGCACAATGTTGGACAGTGCACACAGTCACCCATGGCAAGGCTGGGTGTGCAACACCCCTTTAAGTAAAGCACAGATTAAACCAAGATAATAGAACTGGTAGTTCAAGGTGACATCACAACATTAATTTCCTGCTTTTTCTAAGCAAGAATTTAGGCAAGGAAAACAGGAGGAAAATGGATATACCAATGTACTAACCAATAAAGACCCTAAATGTGCTCATAGCTGCATGACTGCTAGCTTTAAAGATGCTGTAATGCCTAGCATATCCTGTGGCAAAACTGTTCCACATGAGAAGCCAAATGCTATTTAGCATTTGGGCTGTGGGCCAATCCCTACAAAATATCCATCCATGGCTTCTCCTGAGCCACCCTGTTTTCCATGAAATGTTTACCAAAGGCTGAGTGTAAGTTATGCCCTTCATTCAAATGAACTTTCAGTCATCAAAGTTACTTCTTCAGATAGAATAATCCCACAGGCATGAGTGCCTCTGTGATTACAACTATTTCATGCCTTATTTGTCTATTAACACATGTATTAAAGGGCTGTGTATACAGCTGTAGTCACTGTGTGTTTGTTGAAATCCTGTCACTAAAGACATTCTTGTTTTGACTGAAAAACGCACCTCTGTACCAGGATATATGGAGCTGACCCCATGACAGAGATGATATTTTCACATTGCTCCCACCCAAGAAAAATTACTCTGACATCATTTGATGCTCACTGCCCTCCAGCATCTTTCCAGTTTTGGGACTATGCATTCACCTTGGCTTCCTACAGAGACTTGAACTCCTTGTAAGCCTTCCCAGTTCCAAGTTAAATAAATACATTCTGCGGGCAAACTGTTAAACATTGCTACCCATGACAAAGCATCAAATCCACAGGATGTGTCTTTGCATTTGTTAAATGAAATTGATATCTCACAGAATTAAAAAACCCCACCAGCCTTTTCTCCATTCCCTTTTTGTTACTAGTAGTTCAGAAAGATTAAAGTGCTTATTCATAGAATAATAAACTAGATGAAGTAGTTTTTGCATTCCTGCTGCTGTTTCTCCTTGGAGGACAAGGGTCCACTAGAAGTCAAATTCAGCACATCTAGATTATGCATCTGCCCTGAATTTCTCTAGAGACAGAAAGGGCTCATCCAATTATAACAAGGGAGCAGGAGACAATTTTCCTCTTGGGCAGAAAAACTGCTCTTGCCAATGCTAAGCAAAAGAAATACAAGTATAATCTCCAGAATACTTTTCAATTAGCTGTGGGTGTAGGAGACGTGTTGTATGCCACATGTTGCACACAGCCAGATGTCCTACCAGGGACCACTTCTGGCATCTTGGAGAACAGACCAAATTCACCAAATTTGCATTCCACTGTCTGCATATATTTTAAGGTCTTCAAACAAAAATGTTTATTTTTGAACACATGTTTGTATAGCAGTTTTCATATATGTCTATAGTAGTGACACACATCATGGTCTTTACATGGTGCTTACAGGTTGCTTTTTGCACTTCTCTGAATAAATATCCTTCCTATATTGCTACTCTTCAGGCCTGTTGACCCTTTTCCATCCCTTGGCAGGAGCAGCAAAGGTGACAGAAGGAATTTAGAAGATATACAGCATTCCAATTTGAAAAAGGAAAAAAAAAAAGCCCTCAAAAAGAAGAGCCTTCTCTCCCAAGATAGATGGCCAGTAGTATAAGAAATCGATGCAATCCCCAGTGCATCTATCATCAATTCCCATTTACACAAAGACAACACAGAAACAAAGAACAGAAACTGATAACAGTACTTGAGCTATCGCCTAAAAATGGTTTTAAAGCTTCATTTTCATCCCACTAACAATAACATTTTATGCATTGTCTAGACTATAAGGCAATTAAAACTCTGGGGTCTATTTGACTTAGAGACTTTATAATTTATTTTCTGGAAGCAAGTACTAAGAAAGAGAAGCCTTTGCTATGGGTGAGAAAATACCTGCTCTTCTGGCTTGATGGTCACACACACACACACACAAAAGTGAAAGATGATATCCAAACTAAGAAGCATTTAATGTTTAATGAGTGCATTTTTGTGTTTGAAGGTGAAAACTTTAAAAAAATTAAGCACACCGAGTGATGTCATTCTAGAACAATAGCAACAAAACCCACCAAGTATTTAATTAGAAAAAGATGTGAAACATTCACAATTCCTACAGCTCCTCTCATTTCATTACATGAAAAATATTTGTCCAGTGTTTAACAGGTCCAGCTAACATTCTTTAAAATGCCCCCTCCATTTTAATAGTTAGAGTATTTTCTCCAGCTCTGATTCTCTCTTGGTGATGACTCTACCACAGTAACCAATATTATATCAAACTTGAATGTGCAGCCCTTTTCTTGCTTTAAATTACAAGCAGGATATCCGAGGCACATGAACCAATGCTTTAGTTTAGGGATGTGGAAGCAGTTTAAGAGGCATTCAAATGACAGCTAGCATTGAATTAATCTGCTTACCTGATAATAATCTAGATGTTTTCCCTCAAAATACACAGTTGTTTGGTACTCCATAGGTATTATTGAAGGGTCAGGGTTTAGAAACTGTGGGCATTCTCCTTCCTGGGGAGAGATACATTTTATATGTTATTACAAATAAAAAGTCTTATCACAACAAGCTCCAATGGCCTTTGGACAATAGAATGATTGTTCTGAAGAACTTCATGCTTAAAATACAGTGACAGATTTGATTACACCCTTTCAAATTAGACATGCTAAAAATGACTGCAGCGTATGTCAAAGCTGTGGGTGATTATCTCTCCCTGCCTTGAAATCTCGTTCCTCCCATTGAAGCAAAATAGTAAAAGGCACAGAAATATCCTTTCAGGAGTTATTCAGTCTCACTGCCCCGCCTCAATCACACCCTTAAATTCCCACCCCCACACTGTCACTAAAAAAACCCTTACGCTTCTGGAGTTAACTTTAGAATAATTTTCAAATCTCTAATTTAACCAACTGATATGAGAAATCCAGCAAAAAAAATATTGAAGTGTTCTAATAAAAAACCTAATACCCTTATTTTTAAACATTACCATATTTTGTTTAATCACATCTTGTACTGAAGAGGACTCTTCACAGATATGTCTCTTCCAGTCCCACTGGCAATTCCATCTATTGCTTGCACAGGAATAGCATCTACAAATATAACATGGTAGTCATGACAAATTGTCAGGCTTTTTCCCCCACTGAGAAGAAAAGTAAACGAAATTCCATATATATTCATAGAGGGTAGATCAGTCTGTTAGAGTGTCCTTACTATATTAAGATCAAAACTTCACAAGAACAGTTCAAGAACCCCAAAAAGCTATTTTATCCCTTAAATAAATATTTGAGCAGGGATGAGAAAACCATAGCATTTGCAAAAACTTTGAGATCAAGCCTGAGAGGACTGGAAGTGATTTTGATCAACCTTCATACACAAGGATGAACAAAGGGTTTGGGCTGGCTGCACATGCCCTGTTTGAAAACACTGCAACCCAAAGCACCAAACTACTGTCATTACAGGGAACAAGTAGGGACATAGACAAGTAGTGGACAACACGTCCACATTGCTCACCTGCAGACACATTAGCAGCTACAGAAATGGCAACACAATGAACTGGCCTTAATTATAAGTGCCATGAATATTTCTATTCCATGCTTTATGTTGCTGGCTCACCAGATGCCCTTCAACCATTTTTAAACTCCATTAAAATGTAAGAAAAAGGATTTGGACACTGGCAAATTTTGAGTGCCAAAGGCTTAATTATGAAATGATTGAGTAATTCAGGTGCCAGTTACCTAACACACCAAGCTACAGGACCCAAACATTTAGGAAGCTGAAATACTTACGGCTGATTTTCAACAAGATTCATTGCTTCTTCACAGTCATAAAAAGGGTAAGTGTGTGATGCAAAAAAAATCTTGTTCTTTTCAAAGGTTAACTGAAGTGGAACTGAAACGTGATCTATCACAAAAGAAAAAAAATTATCCAAGTGGTTGTTGAATTCTTCAGCTATTGAGCTGAATGATACAATGATAATAGTTTTATTATTTTACAGGACATAAGCAAATATTGAATTATACTGTTAACACTCTGGATCTCATGACTTAAAGTCTGTAAGTTCTATTTTGTCTTTTTAAGCTTTACAAAATTTTCCAGCACATGATTTGCAGAAGAAAAGCAGAGAGAGAAAAAAGGGAAGAAGCAAAATTAAAGAATAGCTTTGTTTTATGGAAGTGTTTTTCAGTGGTGCTATCATCATGCTAGACTTTTAAAGAGTCTAGAAGAACAAGGAAAACTGATTAAAGACATAATTGAACACAGACGAAAACTGGCACAAGAACAGTAATTTTAAATAAAACATTTTCTTAAATATGAATATGTCTGCATGTAAAATTACTCCTTTCATTTGTGAATTAAAAATGTTGTGTGAATTCAAGCAAGCGATCTTTGTGGTTAATGCCCAACAGTGCCTGCAACAGTTACCACAGGCACTTGTGAGCCTCCGTTCGCCATACACGATTTCTCCACAAATGTACTTCTTGTCTGGATTATTGCTAAAGAGTGAAACTGTTTGAAATACCTTTTGCAGAAATCATTAAGCCCTTATGACAAGCTATTTCACAAGCTATTGAGCAACTTCAAACTCTGCTTTCCTTGAACAGGTTCTTGGAAGACCATCAGCTGCTTGGCTGGAAGTTACCTCTGCCTGCACTGGGTGCCCATGCCTATTTCGGACTCACAGCAATGACAGGGGATTTCCTAAGAGCTGAGAAAAGGCATCCTTCCTAGAAATTCCTTTCGGAACCAATCAACCACAACCCAGACTTTTCCAACATCAACAGGGCTTCTTAACAGTAACTGGATGGCTTCTGAACAGTAACTGCCAGGAATATACAAATACCACGCATACAAATATCTTAAGGGCAGGTGTCAAAAGAATGGGGCCAGACTCTGCTCAGACAGAGCAAGGAACAACAAACTGAGACACAGGAGAGTCCATCTGAATAGGAAGACAAACATCTTAACTTTGAGGGTGCGGAGTACTGGAAAAGGCTGCCCAGAGGGGTTGTGAAGTCTCCTTCTCTGTAGACATTCAAAACCCACCTGGATGAGATGCTGTGCAATCTGCTTAGGTAAACCTGCTTTAGCAGGGGGCTTACACTAGGTAACCTCCCCAGGCTCCTTCTGCCCCTAAAAATTCTGTGGTTCTGTGAATGCTTGTAGCTGTCTGCCTTCTCCTGGTGTCTACAGAGTTTCTGAGCACCCTAATATTACTTTTGAACATCCTTTCAGATGTGCAACCAACTCAGAGAGTCATATTATTTCTAGATTACTTGTTTACTCTAATGCCTTCTCTGACAGACTTCTAGTCTTACATTTAATGCTGGATGACATCCAGATATCACATTTATCAACTCCATTGCTCTATGTCCTGCTTTACAAATATTTAGCGAATGTGAATTTGCCTTAAATAACAGCGCGCTGCTTTAACACTTAGCAGAATCTGATATACCATAATATACTCCAGCTAGTGTAAAATTCAATCATGAGATTTTAATGGAATTGCTCTCCCTGCAACTAAAATTAGATTTTTACCTGTTTCAGCCTTAAGAGAATTGAAACTTATCTTAAAAAGTGCTTCCAAGTACCACTTTGACAGTTCACGACTGTTAAAATACATATAAAAGACTTATCCTCAGGGGTATGTCTGCAAGCTGTAAGAGCACATGTTTTTTGCCTGTAATTTCTCTTCAGATTTTTAAACTTGATACATAATAAACAGTGTTGTGTAATGAGTTTCATTCCATGTGTTTATGCATCAAGATGTATGAACTATGGCATGAACAATGCACTGTCTAGGAAACTGCACAGAATTATGGCTGGCAACAGACCTCAGGCCTATAATCAGTGCTTCAGAACAATAGTGCAGTCTTTAATTATATGATGAAGGATTTTTCCATCAGGCTCACTGCTGCAGAAGTTGGAGGACACACAGAAGAAGAGGCAGAAGGCTGGATGCTAGGAAGGATAGCCTTGTAACATGAACCAGAAAAAAAAATCCACTGAAGTACTGTTGACCAGAGCAAAACCAAGAAGTCAGACAGGAATTCCTTCATAGCTGAAGCAGGTATAAATCTCTTCTGTCCCCACAAGTCAGAGTGCTTAAGCTTAGATTAAGGTAACTGGGTTTTGTTTGTTTAGGACACAGGATAGTACCTCTCTGACTTCATGTCTATGTCTCTCCCAAGCTTCTGTTTAAGGCTCCCAGCAGAAACACTGGGAATGCTACAGCTTGTAAATATATCAACAGAAAAAGTTTGAGCAAATTGACAGTTCAGCAACAGACTATTTGGGGAAAAGGACTGGAAGAGGAAAAAAACTCATTTTGTAGGCGTCTCATATAAGAGCATAACATTGGAAACAGCAGTCTATGTTCTTTTCTCTTATTATCCATGTAGGGTAGCCATATTTCTTTACCTTGATGTTTTGGTGTTGGAGGAATTATATCAGGGGGATCACAAATAATAAGCCCTTCTTTCAACTGAGCAGAGTGCACTGTTTCACCAAAGGTACAGCAAACTTTGTCACTCTCAGACAAAACTGGCATGGGACTTACAGTCAGTTCCACCTGGAAATAAAATTTTAAAATGGTAAAATATCTGGAAGAAATGAGCTAAGACCCAGCAAGACTTGGAAAATTTCAGTTTCAAAGGTGATATTTTAGCTAGCATCACAGAACATGGCTCTCCTTTTCAATTTTTACTTCTTCCCATCTGCTAATCTTTTCTCCTTAAACCCCTACCAGTCTTTCCAGGCTGGGTCTTTGAATCAGACTGATACAAAAACCTATTGTCCTGTCAATGCATTAGACCAGAACAAAATTGTCTGTACAGACACACCCAAAACCTTTCATTCTTGTCCTCAGCATCCAGTTTAGCAACAGTAAAAGAGTGGTTAACACTTAAACCCTGACAAAATTAATATTACATTAACCTTAGGTGTTCTTAGTGAATAATGAAAACAGAGCTGGATAGGCTGGAAATGGTGGAGTTTGAAAGGGATGAACAAAAAAGTGGCTTCCTCAAGACTCCATGCAAATGCAAAAAATCCAACACGGAGAAAAGATTTCTGAGTGGTGATGAGATCTTAGCTTCCTCAGAGAAAGAAAGCATTTGAGAAACTAAAAATGACTAAATAAGATGGGAAAACTTAACAAGGAAAGAGAAAACAATTCAGCTGAAATTTGGGATTCTGTTCTTGACTTAATGTTTCAAGTGTGTTAATTCTACAGTCTAACTTTTTCCATTTTGTTTTGCCAGTCGAAAAGAGAATTATCCATTTCTCGCTGAAAGCAGTTATACTCTACTAATATTTTATTCAGCATAGAAACGGCCTTAACACAATGCTGTTTACATAATTTAGAAGTGGAATTGAAGTGACTTGAAGGAAAGTTTATTTCTGATTAAGAGGAATTAAAAGCAATTTTATTGATTTTACTTGCTGAACACCCCCAGGAAGAGCTCCATCTGCATTGGCATGCTCCATTTGGAATTAGAGCAAGCTGTGACACCCTGATCACACTCCAAAAACTCAGTTTTGCAGTTTTGTTGCCACAGAGTCATTTTGCATGCTGAATTTACCTTCTCCATGTATCTGCTGTGTAGGCAAATCCACTGCTGATTTTAAAGCAACAGCTTATGGCTTCACTGCTTACTTAAGTTCATGCTCAAGTAAGCTGAAAGGGCAGCATGAAATCTCCCCTACCAATTACTTTTTATGGGTTATACAACACTGTGCAACACTTTCACAATATTCAGGTAAGTGTAAGTGCTTTATCATCCACACTAGTGCATCACTTTGGTTTACCCAGGTCAAAAACGTGAACTCAACCTGCAAGAGCAGCAGGCAAGAGAGAGCACTGTGAGAAATGACTGAGACTGAGATACCAAAACAGCCTCCTATTCCCAGCCTCCACTGTGCATGAAGAAATCAGACATTCATCTATCTGGTAGTCACACCAATGTGCTTAAAGAATATTTATGGAAATCATCTTCCGGTTATACCTTAGCAGGAGCTCTGCGACTCATATTTAGAGGGTCTGCACTAATGATAGTCACACATGTGCCACTTGGACTCCACAGCCAGTGGTTCTCCTTATCAGCTGTACCACAGTCTGCCTTCTTTGTGCACCTGAAAAAAAAAAGGAACAAAACCCAAAGCAGTATTATAGCTGGACTCTGCTTTCTCTGAATTATGCAACAATTTCATGATTAGAGACTGAAATTACAACACAAGATGACTAAAATTTGCTTTAATATTGACTAGTGGGGATGCTATTAGAGAATTTTTAACAGAATAAGTGGTGCAGTTACAATTGATGGTTTGACATGCCAAGAGCAAGTGCCTACGCTATTTTGGACAGCACCTTGAATCAGGCAACCCAGATGCAGGCAGTGACAGCATGGGAACCATGGGGCAGCAGAGCCATTTGAGATCAAGCTGATAATCTTCATTGCAATATGCAACAACATCCCGAATGAGAGGGCACAGGCTGCTTTTTTCCTGCCGGTCAAATGGCAGACACCTATGTGTTGCCACTGATAAGACACATCACTCAAGAGGGCAAGATGCAACAGAGAAGCATTGCTGAGGGCATATGAGCTTGTGGATAACTTCTGTGCAATCCCAGTGCTACAAATGTTATTTTGTAGGGAATGTTTTCATTAACAACTGCCGCTATTTAAAACCTCTTTCTGCCAAGGCAATGTTGCAACTATGGGAAGGCAAGAGCAGTTGTGCAGCCTCCCCAAAAACACCAGAAGATTTTCCCAGCTCAAGTACAGGAAGAAATGCAGTACAGAAGCTGCATGGGGATACAAAAGCTTGTTGACGTGGGGACAGGCTCATGTGTATTCTTTCCATTCTGTGCAAAGTTTAAAAGAAAATGCTGGGGGATCTCTGTCTGCTGTAGCAGAAAGTTGACTATTAACTCATCAGGGACTTTAATGCAGTGCAGCTGTTGCACAGCACTGTCAAACCTCCTTTAAACAAATCATTTACATACAGAGTAAACATTCATATAACATATCCCTAAACACACCACTTACTAAGTGCTGTGTGTGATCATGAGACAGAACTGAAACTTAGAAACGAAGCACTTTTTTTCTCCCCTTTGGAAATAATATTAGCAAATGTGAAAATTCATGTTTGCCTGTTCTCAGAAACCATTAATATTTTGAGATATTGAGGTCAGTGGTCATATCAGAAACCTGAAGGGAAATATAAGGAAAATTGCCTTTTTTATGATATATGCCAAAGCCTTCAACTCCCAGCAGCCCAGGAGGAGTTTGAGGTTACATTCCAAATTCTCAGGTTTCATCCACAGCAACTGAAACCCCAGGCTGGAGGAGTTACAGTATATTACATAAACCTGCACACACCACATAAGTTTTTCTGCAGTGCTCCATATTATGCTACATCAGGCTGATAGGTAACCTAATGCAATAGTTCACATTTTCAGGCAGGAAACTAGAAGCCTGAAATTCATCTGCATATTATAATTAAACAGCCCCTTTGTTCCAACAGCAAGAAGTTAGAATCACGAATTCCCAACCACTCATGCCAAGGGGTTAATTAACTTAGTAGTCAAAAAGAGAACTGCAGGGCTGCTCTTCCCTCTCGGCACTCTAATCAATGCAGAGTGTAAAGAAGAGACATTCCAGGGCTGTTCAGTGCTGTCCTAGTTTACATGTGCTTGAATATTCATTCAGTGAACCTCTGCAGATAGTCAGCAAAATGTCACTTTCTGCTCTCCTACAGGCAGGTGAGGGTTCCCTGTAGCTACATGTCTTGATAGAGGATTATGTAAAACCAGCATTTGAACTATACACTCTGTTTTAGACACGGAACATTTTTTCTTTTATGTTCTTTTTTACACTTTACTGATGTACTTAAAATACATGCTATAGTTTCTGAATCTGAAATAGGGAGCATTTTTTTTTATTTTCCGGGAGACCATGTGACTGTACAATTGAAAGAGTGATAAAACATACAGTTAGAAGATGTAGAATCATTCTCAGTACCAGCAGAAAAGTATATATTTTCCCAAACTAATCAAATCTGAAAAAGTCAACGGGGACTTTTTTGTGTGCACAGATTATTGATATCAATGTCTGTGTGATGAAATGACTGTCAGGAGCACCAGGCTGAGAATGAAGAGCTGGGATCAGCATGCCCAGCAGCCACGCAGAGCACAGGTCAGAGCAGGAGCAGCTGCACTGCCTGCAGCTGAGCACCCCTGGCAGCACTCACCTGCCCTCCCGCACGCACCAGCCGCAGTAGGGATCCCTCGCCTGGGCGCACTTCTCGCAGTCCGAGTACTTGTGGCAGTCCTGCACAGGCAACCGGTACACCTGGAAAACCAAAAGCAAGGCAAACCTAGCAACTGAAGGTGGCACAAGGAGGTGGAAACATTTGTGGACTTAGCTGTACAGTGTCATTGCCTGTGGCAGCTGTATTATTATACTCAGAGCTCAGCCTGAGTATATTAAGTATATTATACGTGTTTTAACAAAATATTTATAAAACCAGTCTGTTCTTTTCCCCCTTAACAAAGTCTAAATTCACATACTTTTTTCTGCTTTTTTCTCCCCACTCCAGTATTATCTAATCTGTCTTCAAAGTAATGTAGGACATTGTTATAATCAAGAATTACGAGCAAGCTTTACAAAAATGGAGCTTTTCTGTTCCTCCAGTTATATTACTTGTGGAAATCTGCACCTCAGGACAGAAATTGCATCAGCAATGCTCTGAATCCAAGAAGCAGCTACTGCAGGGTGGATACTTTCAAAAGACTAACTTTGTACTGACTAGATCATTTTTTAAAGAGAATATTCTCCTCTCCCTATCACTACCATGGAGGTGAAATTGTTTGGAAATGCACTTCCAGCCAGAAGGCATTTCAGAAAGTCTGCAAGCGTGAGAGAGCCAGGGTGTTTTGGGTTGCTGCACTTCTCCATGCATAACCTTCCACCATGGAATACATTCACTAAATAAAATGGAAATAATTATGACAGGAAGCAGCAGGGGAAAGAACATCATCAGATCTCATGTCTCATTCCCCCAATAAATATACAGCTTCTAGTTTTGATTTCCTTTGGTGTGGAGAATAAACAACATTTTCTTTGGCTCACAGAAAGGAGAGCCATTCCTTTTAGCTATGCTGCTGCAATGATGCAAGAGGAAAACAGGGCATACATCTTCCAGTTTATGACTACATTTTACTTTTAAAGAGCACAAAAAGTGTAGAAACAGAAACTCTGAGATGTAGGCTTTATCGTCTCATTTTAAGACAATGCCAGCCTCATCTCACTGGCAATTACAAAGTTACTTTGACAGTCTGAGTTTGGCCTTTTCTTCATATTTGGAGAGTTAAAGAAAATGACTCAGTTAAGGAAAAAGTCAATATTGTGCTCTTTCCTTGCACTTATTAATACAGGGGTTTCAGCATTCTCTTCTTTTTAGCTAACTGGAGCTGCATCACTGGCCCTCATTCACTAACTGGTACCCATAAGTAATTTAATATCCAGTCAATGGGTTTTTTTTAATTGAAAAAATATTTGTTTCACAGTTCTGGCAGGCATAAACAAGCCCTGGGGATTGCTGTCTCTGCAACTTTTATGTGACCTTAATGACAAAAACACCCACCAAACCGAAACCAAACCCAAAAAACCAGCTCCTTTAACAGCCAATTACAAAATGCAAATAAGTTAATTTCAGAGCTTCTCAGGTTGGCACTCTAAATCAAAAAGTGCTAAAAACTAAAACAAGCAAACAAGCTTGATCATGGTAAGTGACTGCTACAGTGACTGCTTTCCTCCAAATACATAAGGTACCTTAAGGAATCTGGGATCCTACCAGTGATATACACTTGCAATGGACCAGCATGAGCAGCACAGAGGTTTATCCTGCTCTCTGCTCAAACTTTAGGAGCAGAGGGGACTGACTACTGACAGCATTTGATCAAAACCCCCCACTGCTCTTGGCACCACAACAGAAGCTGGGAGAAAAGAGGGGAGAAAGGTGAAACAGGAAAGGAAGAACTTGATTTTCACTATGGATCTTAACCTCTGTATTGTTTTTCCCCATGTTTCTCTGATTTCTTTTTAAAGAAGTTATCACCCACCACATCACCACTTCCACTTTGTTCAAGTGCTCACAGAGCCCAAGCAATTAATTTCGAAATGCTGGGGCAGTCTGCATCTGCCAGGTAGCTCAGCAGTGTGCATGCCTGTCAGTGCAGCCAGTTGTTTTTATTGTTTACCTTTAACCATTAAAACACACAAATCAGGGTTCTGATATCTCTATTCCCACAACCACAACCATGCCTAACCCAGAAGTACAAATTTCATCTCTTATTCTTCCTTCCTTGCTTATGTCACCTTCTTTCTCCCAGCTCCAAAGGCCTCCATTCTCCTCCTGTCTATCTGCTTCTAAAAGTGGGTGGGACTGCTCACTGTAATTAACTCGTGGAGATGACAGTAATGCAATGCCATTACAGAGCTCCCAACTTTAGCTATTCATATTTAAGCTAAACAGGTTTTGTAAAAGAAAACTATTATTCACATTATTCAGAAACTGCAGCGTCTATGAGAGCTACTTGGAAAAGATTTAAGTAAAACCCTTTCTTCAGCAGAAATGTGATGCATTCTAAATTTAAATGTTTTGTAGTGATTGCTTTTTTTTTTTTCAGGTTTTCTCTGTAAATAAGCTGTCTGCTGTCTTTCTAAATTCTACCATTTTAAGCTGATTGTCATCAGAAAGCTTGTCTTCCTTCAGTGTTGCTGGGAGCCCTTACATTGCTCAGCAGCACACACAGTAGCCTGGTGTGGACCTCAGGGCTTTTACAGAATGTGCCAGCTTGTCAAATGGGGGGCCAGGCCACCCAAAGTTTTGTGGACAATGTTGAAGCTTGGACCTGTGTTCCAAATCTGAACAGAAGCCAAATAAGGAGTAACAGCAACTCAAAAAAAAAAAAAAAAGTAATCTCTCTCTCACACCGTCATATTATTAAATGCTTTATCAGTTGTTTTTCTGGCATTTTTTCCAAAGTTGTTTCTAGCCTAAAAAACTTCAGCTAGGCTATAACATTCCTGCAGCAGAAATTTATATTAATCTCTTTATAAAACAGCCAGAAAACAACTTTCTTGCCCTGTCTTCCCAAATACTCTCCTTTCACAGCCCCCTCATTCTCCCTGTGTTAGTGGTGCAGAGCATTTCCATGTTGCATTCCATGTCACTGGCAGAGCTGCAGACGGTCACAGCCTGTCACCCACCTTGTCCTGGAAAGCTGCTGAACAAAGTGTTTGAGGCTGGCAGCTCCAGCCTCCACAAAGAAAAGTGTCAGAAGAGGATTACCCCTGGGGGTGGAGGAGAATCTGGCATCCCTCTCATTTCCTACTCTCTTTTTTCCTCCCAGTTTTTACAGACCTCCACTGTGCCTTCACCTTACAGCAAAAAGAAGGGGCCTAGGAGAGATTGCCCATGCCTTTCCTAGTGAACTTGGACTTTTCCTACTGCACTCAGTCCTAGCAGAAGCTTGAATGAAAGTGTTTCCCAAATATATAATTCTCTCCATTGCTTCTTAGTTTTTGACACCAAGACTCACAAAAACTACAGGTGGCTTTACAGACGTGTCAGTGAGAGCACACAGGAGAGCATCCTGAGTGCTGAAGTGCCCTTGAAAGGATCTGCTGGCAGCCACAGCACCCACTGGTACCCCATGCCTCCCACACTGAGCGCTGGGGCTGCCTGACCCTGAGGCGTGCTGGTGCCAAACATCTCCACTTCATCCCTCCCACACAGCCTGTGTGACAGCTCCAGAGGGGATCTCACTTCCCATTCCCTGTCGCTACGCATCATGGACATTACAGCTCTCCGAGTCACAACAAGTCCATCAGCTTAGACTTGAGAAAGGTCTTCATACACACAGAGAAGGGGGAGTCCCACCAAAAAGGGCAATTTCCAGGAACGACTGGAAAATGTATAAATCTCAGGTTAAGTTGCAGAGAAAGCAAAAGAGGGCTGGGTCCTTAATGCAGGCAGGACACGTTACCTTGTCAGTGGTCATCACGTACAGATTTTCCTGGGTTTGATCAAGGACCAGGTCCTTCTTTATGGGTTTGTTTAGTTCAATAGTAAGAGAGCTGTACTCAGTTGCAGTGGATGACAGGAACACCTATTTTGTGGGAGAAAAAGAAAAGGTGGTTTATGTTGCCTTTTCCCCACAATTAGCCCTATATCTTGCTATTGTTGTAAAAGACAATAAAAATGTTTCTAAAAATATATTAAAGAATATAACTAAAAAATAAGAACAAAAGGAGGACTAAGGCGAATCTTCAAGAAAGACATTGAGGTGCTGGAGAGTATTCAGAGAAGGCCAACGGAGCTGGTGAGGGGTCTGGAGAACATGTCTGATGTGGAGTGGCTGAGTGTGTTCATTTGGGAGGAACAGAGGCTCAGAGGAGACCTTAACACTCTCTACAGCTACCAAAAATAAGTTTGTAGTGAGGTGGGGTTGGTCTCTTCTCACAACTAGCAAGCAAGAGGGAGAAAGAGAAAGGCCTCAGGTTGTGCCAGGGGAGGTTCAGATTAGATATTGGGAAATACTTCTTCACAGGAAGGTTTGTCGGCCATTGGAACAGGCTGCCCAGGCAACTGGTTAAGTCACCATCCCTGAAGACATTTAAAAGAGATAGAGGTGTGTCACTTAGGGACATAGACTCACAGAATCACTAAGGCTGGAAAATACCTCCAAATTCACAGAGTCCAACCACTAAACTAGCATCACCATGTACACCACTAAACCATGTCCCTAAGCACCACATTCACATGACTTAGCATGTGGTTTGGTGGGACTTGGCAGTGCTGGGTTTAAGGTTGGATGTGGCCATCATTCTCCTTCAAGCAAAAGAAGGTGCTTGGTGTTACAGTCTTGATATTTTAACACCACAAATATGTCAAACCTTGAGCACCACACAACCAGAATTTATCAGAGCTTCAGCTTGGGCTTTGTACTGCCACCTCTATTCACTGAATGGCCAGAATGACTACAAAATGAAAAGTTGCTCTTAAACCAGTATGAGCTTGAATAGAGATAAGGCTAAAGCTGTTAGATTACCTAAAGCTGTTTATAGAAAGCTCTCAGTAGGTATGTAATCCTTCAGGAAAAGTGCCATTCAGGCAATGCTAATTCAATCTGTGTATCACACAGCTGAGGTACATCGGAAATAATGCCTCTTTCCTTTGAGATGAAAAAAACCAACCTGTGGTGTTCACATGTCCCCTGAAGAGAGAGAAACTGTGAGACAAACGGAAAAGAAGGAAAACCCAATTCTTATCTCGCTTGTTGTGCCTGTGTTGTGCTAAATGCAATATGGAGATTGTTTACCCAAAGTGAGGATGTTTTGTTCCCTTGGCCTGTCAGGGCCAAGAAGTGTGTGTGTGGGGGACTGTCACGGGACAGTCACGAGAGAATCAGAGATGAGTGCCGTTCTGTGCAGTTGTGAGCAAGAGTGAGTGCTTGGCAGATTCAGTTTAGATACAATGTACATAGTACAGTATAATAAAGTAAGTCATTAGCCCTCTGATGATGGAGTCAGATGCATCATTCTCTCCAACCTTCGTCGGAGTCGCCGCTGATTTACAATACCAACTTCCACGAGAATTTGGTCCTAGTATGAGATCTTATAAATCCCATTTTGACTTTTAGTTCATAACCTTTTATATATACACCTTCCAGTCTTCCAATCCAGTTTGTTACCTTGAGGATTTTCCCATCCGACGTTCCCAGAAAGGCCACGGTGTGCCCGTTCTCCACGGCCACAGTGACGGCCGTGAGGTTCATCCCTTCCTTCTGCAGCACCGCCTTCTCTACAACGCCATTCCTGCTGCCCAAGAGGTACGGCAAGTGCTCGGAGCCACAGGGGAAATTTTTGCTTGCATTCTAATAAGGAATAGCAATACAGAGTGATGTTAAACATTCAGATCACTAATTCCTAGCTAAGAATGAAGTGCAGCCCTATTATTAGACAATATAATACCCCTCAGACACTGAAGAGTAAGAAGAGAGAAATGGATTGTCTGGGCATTTGCCCCCAGCCAAAAGGCAGTAATCAGACAGCAGCCTGCTAATTGAGAACTGCTTCCATGCTTTCACTTTCCAGGAGAAGCAGGGAGAGATTTTTTTTTTTTTTTTTCATAACAGCAGCAGTTTAAAAATTAACCAGTTGGTTTAATTAAAATGAACATGTCATAGAGACTGGTTTAACCAACTTTGCCTTGAAGACTGCTTTTTTAATTGCTGTTTTGTTTCTTGCTTTGCTGCAATCCATAAAAAAGCAACTCCCTGGCAACTATCTCATGAGCTTCAAAACACTCCCTCTTCACTACGCTTTAATCCTGAGTGGCAGCAAGGGCTACCAGAAGGAAGTTCATTCACACCTTGCCTTCCCTGCTATATTTGGTAACTAAACCATGTTTCTCATCTGAAACCCACACCTTATTTTTGTCAGGAGCCACGGCCACTCATCACATTCAGGATTTCTGTGTTTGATGCTCACCCCATATGCAGGGTACTGCAGCAAGTAACACTGGTGGTTTGAAGCAAAATGTGCAATTTTGACTATCAGCACTAGTGACTTACTGTGTGGGAGATGGCTTCAGTCTCACAAGATGAAGGATTATAGGTCAATATCAAAAAAAGATATTCCCATGCCCCATCCCTTCAGCTGTTCACTCCTCTCCCTGGACTATAGCATATCACTTCTCGAGTTGTGCTCAAACAGTTGCTTATGCAAGTGTGTACCTTGCTCAGGTTGAGAAATTAAGACATCCTCTTAAAAGCTGGCTGAGTTATTTTTAAGATGATTTGATTTCTCAACCCAGTTTATGGCTGGCTGCAGGAATGAATGAGTGGCATGCACAAGTGGGGCTTGGGAATAGAGTGATGTGGGCAAAACTGTCAAAAGGCCCAGAGAAATACTCAAAATTGCCTCTTAGATACAGCCATGGATTGAAGAACAGTAACTGAATGGTTGTAACAGTACAAAACCTTCAAAAACCTTATAGTCAAGGTAATGACAGGCCATAAAAAGATGGTTGTCATGCTATACAAGTATTTTGAGCCACACTGAAATATGAACACCACCCGAAATACAGGAAATTTGGGTATTTCTGTTGTCAAACGATAAAAATAGAAGTGAGAAAAAACGCTGAATTACAGATACCATCTAAAAGATTCTTAATACCACTTAAGAGCATTGTAAATACACTGACTGAAACAACAATTGTCTACAGTGATTACCCGGAAGCTGATCATGGATGTAAAAAATCCCTGCATTTTACTCAATAACTCCTATACCAGAAGGAGCCCTTTAAAAGAAATGCATTTAGGAAAGCAACACTTATCTTTGAGAAAACATCAAATCCTTTCTAAGAGACTCAAAATTTTGTCATTTCTTATTTAACCTGGTCCACAACCTCCCTACATTCAATTTCTATAGTGAATCCATCTATTGAATTTTCAGTCATCTTAATGCAGTTTAGCCCAAAGCCACCCTAAAACATGTAGTTGTAATTTCCCACAAACTTTAACACAGATTCTCAAACTAATATTTATATCATTCATATTACCAGTCCATGTAATGCACACGGGTTTTCTGCTGAAAAAAGTTTGTAAAATGAGCTGGTATTCTTTTTAGTGTAGCAATCGTTCCGGTTTTTTTCCATCTTTTCATTGATCTGCCGCAAGGAAAACACACACATGGCAGATTTTAGAGAGCCGTCGTCTTTGTTTACTTTGCTGAAGAGTGCAAGAAGAACTTTGTCATCTGAGGGAGTATCTGCAGGTTGTCCCTGCTGAGCCATGCTCTCAGCCAGTTCGTTTCCAGGGGTGGTGACGTAAGCAGAATGACAGTGGTCATAGGCACCATCATCATCATCTTTGCAACCCAAGTCCATTTCAAAGTAGGAATAATAATGGGCATCGTCTTTGCACAGACGTGCAATCAGTGTGCGGTTGTTGACAGGTTGTTTCTCTTGTTGATTAAAAATAAAATAAACATAATTTTTATCCTCAAAAACTGCCACAAATTGTTGTGTGCTTGATGAGTGATAAGCTGACTTAACAGCTGCTGAGTCTGTATACATTTCAAAAATGTCTTTCCCATCCCTGGCGTAAAGCTGCCGAGTGCTGATTATGATCCCATTGTCATTTGGTCCATTCCCTTTCCCAACAAACAGCACTCGGTCATTATTCAAGGAAGTGATCAGTCCCACAGTTGATACATTCTCATCATTGCTTGCCACAAAGGACTTTTCTCCACTACTATCTACGTAGTACTTCTCATCGCTAATGTTTTGTAGATCTCTGATGGCACAGATTCCCTTAAAAAGGCTTCCACATACCACAGTTGTGTTATCCACCTTGTTCAGCAACAGTAATTTGTTATAATTGTCAGTCAGTACGGCCTCTTTACATTGATTTTCATCAATGGGAGGTGTGCATTTTTTGTTGTCCTTTCTTGGACCCGTTTCTACAGATCTTATTACTTCCAGGTTTTCTGTAAGCTGATACAGTGCATTTACCACTCCCAAATAGATTATCCCAGTGTCATTATCCACTGTTAGGTGATTTAGCTCTGTAGCACTCTGAAAAAATTTCAGTTCCTCATTTCTGGATAAGGTGATGCAAAAACAGCTCAAGATGGTCAGTGTCCAGATCCATAAAGCCATTTCTATTTAGTACCTAAAAAGGGAAAGAAATAATAACATGAAACATATAGAAAAATACAATTTACACAAAACTGAGAAATGTGGAAGCTTTTCATCACTTAAATTCACTCATCCTTGTGCACGTGTAGCCAGCGTGAAGATTATGGAAAGCCTCAAATCCTGTTAATTGCCTAGCAATTTAATCTGTTGGGGAAGGCTTTAACAAGGTCATATGTCTAAATGATGAACATATAACCAATTAGATTGATTATATGATTGTGGTAAAGCACAATGAGAACAGCCAATTTGAAACAACATAGAGTGACAAAATGTGGTAATGATTGTCCAGATAGCATCATACTGTGTCAATTATTTACTGCTGAGGTTTTAAAAATAATTTGGAGAATCCCACTTTCGGGTAGCTCCTCCTTAAGAGGTGAGGGGGGGAATTTACATAAAAGTGTTGGAAACATTTTGTATTGTGGGATTTCCCCAGAAAGGAAAAAACCTTCTACTGCAAACAAGTCTGGATCTGGATGCTGATACTTTTTGAGAAGGCATTACACTAATCCTTCATCAATGTGAAGCCAGAAGATGGTAGCTCCCTTAATATTCAACATTGCCTTTTACTATTGGTATGCATTAAGCTCCAACACTTTCATTCACTAGAATACTGCAACTTAATAGTTTCAAATCTGTCTTAACAACAACACTTTTAAATTTTTTGGGATTATGATTCTGTTACCTTTTTTTTAAAAAATTCCTTTCAGAATTGTTTGTTCCCAAGCAGATTGCCTGGTTGCTGAAATTAGAGAAAGACCTTCTGAAACTTGTAAGTAGGATTCTAGTTCTAATCAGAAGAGTTAAATGAGGAGTCTCATCCCCTTCCTGAGGCCTGAACATTTTGTTAATGTTTTCTCAAAGTGTTTAGTTCTGAGAGCAGAAAATAAAAGGTGGCATGCTGGACACATTGATATTAGGAGGAAAAGATGAATACTGTTTGGAGAAGATCAAATATAATCCACCATATTTTCATCTTCAAAGTCAGCCATGGGATTCTTTAATCTGATGAGGAAAGAATCTGTAAATTCACAGGGAATCTCAAGTTAAATCTGAAAATATCTGGAGTCTAAAGAGAAAGGAAACTGTTAAAAACACAGAAAAGTCAAGAGAAACATTTAACAAAGCAATCTAACAGGTATCAGTCTCACAGGATGAGAAAAACCAGAAACTGAAAAAATGAAACTTTAAAAAATAACAATAAAGGAACCACCCTCCTTTGTCACCTATTCTGTTTTGGCAAGAGCAATAGAGTCTGGTGGGATGTGAAAGAGAATGGCTGAATCACCACTTATACTGGATAACCAAGACTAAATGTTAACAACCTGGCTGTAGAAGTTTGAACAGGGAAGTAAGGACTTCTGTTGTAAGCATGTCATCTGTGAGCTTCCCAAACCACCACAGCATTGCCAGCAATGCAGAAAGACAATGTCTGCCCTCCAGTATTTGAGTGTGTTTTGCTCCTCTATGGAGAAAATGCATGTGCAATGGTGAGAACAACTGCCCTAAAATCAGAGTGATCTAAACTCTAAATCCCCAAAAACCTACCAAATGTAACTCAGGATAAATAAAGCACTAACTTCAAGCTTATTTTGCTGAAGGTCCTATCATGTACCAAACTGAGTAGCTAGCTAGAAAATGATGCCAAAGACAAGAGATCACTGGCAGCACAAGCTGGATTTTCTAATGATAGATTGAGTTCCTATGACAGTGACCAAGAAAGGCTAAGACTTATAACCTATTCTCCAGACACACAGACTTTAGCACATTTTTTGCAACGTAATGAAGTGTTGGATCTCTTTACAACAACAGTTGGCCTACTCGAAGGAACCTCGAGTTCTTCTGAATTCTTCTCTTTTCTGACTGTTCCCAAGGACTTCAATTTTCCAGCTTTGATCCCATCTTACTTCTCCATTGCTAAATGATATGTGATAATGCTTGTCATCTAGTTTCAAATATTATCCCTTACAGTTATCTGCAATGAAATAAAAAGCCAGCTTGACACACTACTGCAGTGTTTTTTCACACCAGTTTTATCACTCTATTACCTATTGTACAAGGATCAAACACAGAATTGAGATTAATTTGTTCCTGCTTTTCTCACAAGGTAATTATTTTTAGATTCTTATAATCTCTGCTCTCAGTCAAAGAAAACCCCATAAATAGCTCTACTTACAAAAAGTGCCTTAAATGAATGGAAAATAATTCATTGAACCTTAATTTCAGTACTCAGTTCCCCTCCATGTTCCTGTATTTCAGAGGCTTGAAATAACCCATTTTGTCCATTGGTGGCACCCAGGACACAAAGGCTGCAATTGCAATACTCCTGCCTTTGTCCCAGAAGAATGAAGAGTCTTGCTGGTCCGTGCCAGAACCAGAACTTAATAAAAAGTACATTTTGCACATCTAAACCCGTCTCTTAGAGGAGTAATTAATTCTCTGTATAAAAATGGGTAATGCTTCCTCCCTATTATTTTCTGCCTTGTTTACTTATAAAATTTTTGACTTAAATTATTCAGAACTACATGCACTTTCCATTAATAATGCCTTATCTTTGTTTGTTTGTTTTTGTTATTTACTCCCTGCCCCTCCAGTCTCAGGCCAACCCCCATCAGATTAGCGCAGATCTCAATGCAAGGTAACAGTTCATCATTCTCTACACTTATTAGTTTCACTTTCCATACTCTCTCCAAAGCAAATAGTAAACAAAAATTAAATACACTATGAAGAGATTCAGAATTAAACTCTCCTTCACTTATCAAACAGCAGGCTTAAGAAAATTAAAAAAGCAAATAGAATGAAATGAGGTGAGCTACAACCACAGGCCACTTCCACCTGTTTTTAACTTAATTGGGAAGAAGCAGCTGGAAGAATCCTTCTATGACCAGCTGGTGTGATAAGAATGCCAGAGCTGCTATTAACACGGGTGCTGAGCTGAATTAGATGCTCTGGGAATGTATCAAGAAGCAGTCTCCTGCTGTGAAAAACTTCCATTCTAAATGAACAAGTTGCAGAAACACAAGAGAAAAGGTGTAAAAGCACAGGCTGGAGCACGGATTCCATGATGTTCTGCACAGGAAATGTATTTCCAATGGCTTAATCACACACTGTATCTACACACAGGCCTGGGTGGCTTACTCTAAGTTATGCCCTGGTCCTGAGAGCTGCCATACACCCTCCACCCTCAATCTGCACTTAGTTTTAAGCCCTTAGCAGTCTCAGGATAAAAGAAGACCAACAGAGCATTTGCCCACATAATTTTTTTTCTCTCTCAAAGTCTTGTCTCCATCCAGCCTCTTGTCCCCTCTACTGCTTCCTGCAAGAAATATGAAATTCTAGAATTTATATGCAGGAAACACAGGGCACCCAGGAGAACACTTCATACAGGGGAACTGCCATAAAGTGACACTGTTGGTAATCACACAACTACCAGAGCTCTGCCTCACAGAGATCAATTTTAAAGCAAGCACCCATAACTTGGTATCTTTTTACTTATGCAAGACCAATAGCCTTAAATAACATCCAGTTCTTCAAAAGGCATGCAGAAAAAGGAGCATCTGTAATCTACAAGCACAAAGTGAGCTTCAAATTGACTTCACATGATTACAAACAACCCTAAAAACTAGCACTAGCACCATGCTGATGTGGACTTGGCAGGTGTTCTTCTTCAGTGTAAAATCATCTGCTGTGCCTGAACACAGGAACCTTCAAC